>NC_056058.1:74105535-75320550 GCF_016772045.2 Ovis aries
CTCAACATATTAGTCCTTGGCTAAATAAATGAGCGAATGTTTTTTTTAATCCATTTCTTGTCTGCTGTGTGTGTGTGTTTGACTTGTGTTTTCATCCTTTTAGTAGGGTCTCTGGGAAGAAAAGACAATTTTGAAGAGGTACAATATATTGATCTTTCCTTTTATCAATTATTTTTTTGATGTCAAATTGAAAAATTCTTTGCCTCACTGTAGATCCTAAATATTTTCTATTTTTCTAAAAGTGCTTTAGTTTTATATTTTTATATTTTAAGTCTGTGATCCATCATGACAATTTATTTACAACTATGAAGCTTAGGTTGAGATTGATTGGTGGATTGACTGATTTACCTCTAAATGGTATTCTTCCTCTAACTAAATTGCTTTTTCTCCTTTGTCTATCAGTTGGGCTGTTTATTTGGGTCTGTTTCCTTTCTCTGTTCTACCAATTCATGTGTGTATCCCACCTCCAAACCACCAATACCACACTATTTTGATTCATGTAGCTATATAATAGGTTTTAATAGTGGATGGATTTAGTCCAACTACATTATTCTTCTTTTTCAACTTTAGTTTTCTATTCTAAGGCTTGTGATGAGGCTTTCCAGATAAATTTTAAAATAAGTTTGTCTATATCTACAAAACATCTTACTGAGATTTTGATAGAAGAAGTAACATTAAACATTTAGATCAACTTGGGTAGAATTGGCATCTTTTACTATGTTGTCTTCCAGTACATAAACATAGCTTTTTATTTTTTTTAAGATTTTCCTTTATTTGTTTTATCAGCATTTTGTAAGTATCAGTGTATAAATCCTATAGAACACATATAATTTTGAAGAGTGAAATGCTTCCCCCCTCCTCTACTTGAACTTTATTTACAAATGACAAAATTCCCACCAATATTAATTTAGGGGAACCAAAAAAAAAAAAAAAGGTTACAAATGCATACAGGGACAGGAAGAGGAGTTGGTTAACACTGAGGAGGAAGAAGCAGGAAGAGTCAGTATTTCACTGTGTGTGGAAAGTGCAGGAAGAGCTACTTTAAAAAAAATTATTCATTTTAATTGGAGGCTAATTACTTTACAATATTATGGTGGTTTTTGCCATACATTGGCATGAATTAGCCACAGGTGTACATGTGTCCCCCATCCTGAACCTCCCTCCGCATCCTATCTCTCTGGGTTGTCCCAGTTCATCACCTTTAAGAGCCTTGTTTCATGCATTGAGCTTGGACTGGTCATCTACTTTACATATGGTAATAGAAATATTTCAATGCTATTCTCTCAAATCATCCCACCCTCACCTTCTCCTACAGAGTCCAAAGGTGTGTTCTTTATATCTGTGTCTCTGTTGCTGTCTCGCATATAGGGTCATCATTACCATCTTTCTAAATTCCGTATATATGTGTTAATATACTGTATTAGTGTTTTTCTTTGTGACTTACCTCACTTTGTATAATAGGATCCAGTTTCACCCACCTCATTAGAACTGATTCAAATGTGTTCTTTTTAATAGCTGAGTAATATTCCATTGTGTATATGTAGGACAGCTTTTTTATCCATTTGTTGCTGATGGACATCTAGGTTGTTTCTATATTCTAGCTATTGTAAACAGTGCGGCAATGAACAGCACTCTTTCAGTTCTGGTTTCCTCAGTGTGTATACCCAGCAGTGGGATTGCTGGTTCATATGGTAGTTCTATTTCCAGTTTTTTAAGGAATCTCCATGCTGTTCTCTATAGTGGCTGTACTAGTTTGCATTCCCACCAACAGTGTAAGAAGGTTCCCTTTTCTCCACACCCTCTCCAGCATTTATTGTTTGTAGAGTTTTTGATAGCAGCCATTCTGACCAGCATGAGATGGTACCTCACTGTGGTTTTGATTTGCATTCCTCTGATAATGAGTGATATTGAGCATCTTTTCATGTTTGTTAGCCATCCGTATGTCTTCTTTGTAGAAATGTCTGTTTAGCTCTTTGGTCCATTTTTTGATTGGATCATTTCTTATCTGGTATTGAGCTAAATGAGCTGCTTATATATTTTTGAGATTAATCATTTGTCAGTTGCTTTGTTTGTTTTAATATAGTGAAAATGAGTATACTACCCAAAGCAATCTATACATTCAATGCAATTCCTATCAAGCTACCAATGGTCATTTTTCACAGAACTAGAACAAATAATTTCACAATTTGATTGGAAACACAAAACACCTTGAATAGCCAGAGCAATCTTGAGAAAGAATGAAACTGGAGGAATCAACCTGCCTGACTTCAGACTCTATCACAAAGTTACAGTCATCAAGACAGTATGGTACTAGCACAAAGACAGAAATATAGATCAATGGAACAAAATAGAAAGCCCAGAGATAAATCCACACATCTATGGACACCTTATCTTTGATAAAGGAAGCAAAAATATGCAATGGAGGAAAGATAATCTCTTTAATAAGTGGTGCTGGGAAAACTGGCCAACCACCTGTAAAAGACTGAAACTAGAACACTTTCTAACACCATACACAAAAATAAACCCAAATGGATTAAAGATCTAAATGTAAGACTGGAAACTATAAAACTCCTAGAGAAAAACATAGGCAAAACACTCTCTGACATAAATCACAGCAAGATACTCTATGATCCACCTCCCAGAGTAATGGAAATAAAAGCAAAAATAAATGATTGGGACCCAATTAAACTTAAAAGCTTTTGCACAATGAAGGAAACTATAAGTAAGGTGAAAAGACAGCGTTCAGAATGGGAGGAAGAGCTATTAATTTCATAGTGTATCCTGTGTTGAAAGTGCTTCTGCATCTCTGAGGCGGAGGTGCTTCTTCCCACTCCCCTGCTGGAGACTAGACTCTGGGGCAGTGCTGCAGTGACTTAAGGAGTTTTGGAACCCTGCCACAGACACTCAGAGTGCCTCAGATTTACCTTAATGCCCACTTTTACCATCACACAAGGAGAATCTCTTCACTTTCAAGAGGTCGTCTGCATACATGGTCAGCTGCTGCTGCTGCTAAGTCACTTCAGTTGTGTCCGACTCTGTGCAACCCCATAGACGGCAGCCCACCAGGCTCCCCCATCCCTGGGATTCTCCAGGCAAGAACACTGGAGTGGGCTGCCATTTTCTTCTCCAATGTGTGAAAGTGAAAAGTGAAAGTGAAGTCACTCAGTCATGTCCAACTCTTAGCGACCCCATGGACTGCAGCCCACCAGGCTCCTCCATCCATGGGATTCTCCAGGCAAGAGTACTGGAGTGAGGTGACATTGCCTTCAGCTAGTGGTTGCCAAAGGCCAGAGCCTGTCAGACCTCCAAACCAGGGGCTATAAGACCCTGTGACCAAGGACAGACACCCAAGTCCTCTCCAGGGCCCCTAGGTGCTCTGAGGGGTCACCAGTATAATGCCAGGGTTGGTGTGAGAAGGACCACAGACCTTTCTGAAGTGTGTTTCCAACTATAATATTGAAGTGCTGTTTTTCTGTGAAATAAACACATCGCTGTCTTGGAAATTTCCTTCAGGATAAACAAGAGACTTAAAGCTAACAGAGTGAAAGCTGAAAAGCAAGATGCTCTTCCAAAACTGATATGTAGAAGCTTCATTTTTAAAAGATACTAGAGACACTAGTAGCATTGCTCATTCAAGGTACTGTTAGGTGGCTGCTACCAATTAAGTATTTAAACTTTGACAAAAACCCTCTGAAGGCATGTATCACATTGTATTAACTGAAAATGCCACGTTGATTCTTTTTGTGGCTCCATACAGGAATTTTTGTTTTGGTTTACTTTTTTTTTTTTTTTGCATCATTCCGAATTTGTAAACCATGCTATTTTCTTTTTTACTTTATTTATTTATTTATTTTTAATTCTTACATGCATTCCCAAACATGAACCCCCCTCCCACCTCCCTCCCCATAACATCTCTCTGGGTCATCCCCATGCACCAGCCCCAAGCATGCTGTATCCTGCGTCATACATAGACTGGTGATTCAATTCTTACATGATAGTATACATGTTAGAATACCATGCTATTTTAAAGTACATTTTGCTCTGTAGTCAGATAAAAACATGTTTTGAGCTCTGGTTCTTCTGCCAAGTAGATGAATTGCCTTAGACAGTTTAACTTCTTTGATCAGTTTACTTGGATCTTCTGTGGAAATAATGGCATCTAATTCTTGGAGAAAGGAGGATTCTAACTGTGATGATTAAATGTGGTGCTTATCACCTACGCTTTTAATCATGAGTACCTTCTCACTCTCATAAACTTACCTGAAGTGGAAGGTTATTCCTATAATGGAAGTAAGTCAAACAGCAGTAAAAAATATGGAGCCATCGGGGAGGTAGAATAGACATTCATATGGTTTAATTTAGAGGTTCAATAGAGGTCTTTCACCCAAAATATCTTTCATAATCTTTGATCTATCTAAAATCTTCTTGAGAAATTGAAACTCTGTTTCTGTTACTTTTCTCCTAAAATTCAGATGCTCCTGGGCAGATAAGATACTTCACAGGTGGCACTAATGGTAAAGAACCCACCTGCAATGCAGGAGACTTAAGAGAGCTGGGTTCACTCCCTGGATGGGGAAGGTCCCCTGGAGAAGGAAATGGCAATCCACTGCAGTATTCTTGCCTGGAGAAGGCTATGGACAGAGGAGCCTTTGTGACCATGAGGTCACAAAGAGTCAGACATGTCTAAGCAACTTAGCGCATTGATACTAACACCATTTTATAACTTGCTTTATCTACATAGTTTGTACACGCAGTATTTTATCATAACAGAGAAGATCTATTTCTCATAAAAAGAATTTTTGGTTGGTGAGCCTTGAAAGTAAGAAATGGCCCAATTCTAGCAAGAATAAGATAGGACACAAACATCTATTTGTTTATTTTCTGATAAAGGTGACCAAAGTATGAATCAACTGGTTCTAAATCCTCCTGCATTTTAGAATCATCTTGAGACTTAAATACATACAGCACACATATACATACACACACACACATGCATACATACATACCTATGCCATGGCCCTATCTAGAAATTCTATTCTTGTTTAATTGGTCTGCAGTGAGCTTTTACATCAGTATTTTTCATCAGTATTTTTTACCTCCTCACCCTGCCCATGATTCTCCATGCAACTAGGCTTGAAATGTTCCTGTATATAAATTATAGAAACTGAATGAAGTATTAGGTACATTGGAATGATTTCTAGATGGAGATTCAAAACTTTGTGAAAACAATTTGCCTTTTCTAGATTTTCTCCTTCTTGTTTGGAAAAGTAAAATATTTCTACTGCATTAAATTATAAAGATCCTTATAGCTTTAAAGTTATGTGATTCTAAATATCAAGGACGTTTCAAAATTTTCCTTCTTTTGGCTCTTTGAATCAACATTTGGACATAGACTTAATTTGACAGATTCCCCCCTAAAGGGGTATTAGATTAATGGATGGTTAGAGATAGTTTATATATCCAATCCCCAAAGTAAAGCTTTATCAGACATCCTGAGAGGGTTCTGGGTGCATTAGGGAAAATAACATTTCCATTCCAGATTCAATACTGATCCATCAAATCTGTTCGCCTGCTGTCAGCAGAAGTTATTGTCAGATGCTTGAGAGAAATGGCCAGAACATTCCTGAATGCCACTCTTAGCTGCACAGAACTCAGCTGTGGGGAACAGTTCTCTCTTGTTCCTCCAGATACTGCTCAGACATTATGAATTATTAGCTTTAATTATATTTTTAGTAGCGTGGCTCTGACAGTAAGGATCAGCTACTTTCAAATCCTCCACAAATAAGTTGTAAAAACCCAGTCACACAGTTAGCTTAACTGTTTCAGTAATAGATAAATGTTCCAATGTGTTCTAAAAAATCCCAGAAAATATGCTGGAATCTGTGCCAGTTTATTTCCCACTTCTGGAACTATATTGCTTTAATGAATTTCAACTTTTTTAAAAACATAGATTTTGGTGTTTTGGTTACAGAGTAAGTCCAAGTAGCTTCAAGTTCAGAGTGAATGGGTATGGATGCATGAGGCATGCATATGTTTACATTTAAAATTATTTCCATTTTTAATAATGGGGCAAAGCAGAGTTTTAGCTAAGATGATGGCAGTAAAAGCTATCCCCACTGCCAAGGATGCTGGCTTTGGCTTCTCTAAGTTTGAACTAGCTCAGAGCATGAATAGGCAACTTCATGAGAGATGAAACGCCAAGTGCTCTAAGGCCTAAATCAAATAAAGATCTAGTTAAGTGCCTAATGAACCTCTCAAGCAGATGTGGACAGTTTCAATATGCTAACTATTGTATAAAGTTATTAGGCAGAAAATGCAAAATAAAATCATATTAAGCCATAACACTAGATATAGAAAATGGACAAAGCAGAATGGAGACTTTTCCAAATGCTTTTGGACTGAACTTCAGTTGAAGCTTTCAGCATATGTATGCTCTGAATGGCTTCTTTTAAAAAATGATTTCAAAGATAGTTTAGACTTAAACCAAGTTAAATCCCAATTGTTTCAGCTCCTCTTAGAGATCTTATTTATTTTTTGATTCAGAGGAAACAAAAATTTTAAGCTTCTTCCAGTATCTATAAGTTAGAATTAAATCTGATACTGTTGAAAAGAAACAGCTATCATCTTTTAAAGGTTTCCACCTAGTGGCAAAGTTATTATGAGCAAGAGATAGGACTGCGATGATTAAAGCAAATAGAAACAATCTAATTACGAAACAGTTTAACCCTTACTCTTTAGTAAAGCTGAGAACTGTGCATTAAATATATTGCAGATACTAACAGCAAAAGTAACCCACTAACCAGGGAATAAGACCTCTTTCTCTTAGGTTCACTTAGATTGCCAGCTTTGTTATATCTTTGTGCCTTCTGTGATTTATGCGATTGAACTATATTAAAGATAATAACAAAGAAAAAGGCAGAGAATACACATGTTTTCTTCATAAGATTTTGTTACAACTTCACTATGGGCTTATATAACAAAATCTTATAAAGCTCTTAGAATAGAACTTGGAAATATATCTAGAGCCAACACTGCATTTAGATGACATACTCTTATGGAACTGATCCTAGAATTGTTAAGACTCCCATTACTTAGATGACCAGATGCAAGAAATGTGGGTTTTAAATGTTTATACTATTTAAGGCTATCTTTATTTGAAGTATACATTTTAGCAACACACTCTGTAAATTGGCCAGGGAGAGAGAGAGAGGGAGTACATAATTTGGATACTTCCTGTGGACAATCAATCACATGTAAGATTGATAAATCCAGTGATTAAAATGAAAAGAGTACCACAGACAAATACATGCAACATGACGTAGTCTAGCAAGTTACCTTGTATGTACATTAATCATACTTAATGTAGAAGGCCCGTATCAGTCCACCTTAAGGAAAAGGGCAACATAGTGACTGTTTCACATTGCTTTCCCAACATTTTGCTATGTTGTTTTCAGGTAAAAATGGCTAAAGGCGGCCTTGAGATGCCAAAGAAATACTAAGTGCATTCAGGCACCTGAGCTCATTGTGCTTTTGAAATTGCTCCATTCTCTGCACCGAGTAAACTGACCACTGGGGTTAATGGTCATCAAACAGGGCTTTCTGACCTATCGGAAATTTAGATCTTAGCTTACTTTGTGTTGCAGCATTCTGCGCTGATCTTCCAAGCCTTTACCATAAGCAATAGAAAGCACTTATGGGCTTGGGAAGAGATGAAGCCAAAGAGAGCAAGATTAGCTTCCTGAAGTTGGCCTTTTCTCCTTTTTTTCACATTAGTGTTTTTCTCCACAACGAGTTAACAGAATATGGTGGAGAAAATTCTCCCATAGTTTAAAAAGTTGAACCTCTTGCCTTGCTTAGGTGATAGCACTGACACTTCACACAGAGGGCTAATTTACATTAAATGCTCTGGAAATTAATTACAGAGAATAAAGATAATTATAAAATCACCCCCATATGCACTTCCAAAAATAAACAAACAAACCACATCATGATTACTTAGCAGCCATCTATTGCTTAATTTTATGCACAGTGGGAAAGGCACCAGTAGTCTGGAAATGGAGGGAGGGTAGAGAAGAAAGGATACTAATTTGAAATATGTAACAGCAGAGGCAGTTTTATGTGGTAATGACCTGTAGCTTTCCCAGCAGGAGTGGAAGTTCTCAAAGCCTTATGCACTGGAGTGCAAGGACATGTTTGGGTCTAACCAGGCAGTCAAAAGACTTAAATGATAATTTGACCAAATTCAAGATTATTTTTTCCTACACCAGTAGGTGGATATTCCAGGCATAGGTCTATTGCTTTTGCTGTTGTAATGAACTAGCAGCACCATTCAAACAAATTCCTCTGACTAAATGTTTTCTTTAATATAGAAGACTGAAATTCATTTACCTGGAGAGGCAGCATCAGAATGTTATTAAGCTTATATTATTGTCGAAATATTTGTTTTAGATGCTGTAGTTAACTTCAGTGGGGCCAATAAAACCCTTTGTTAGATGTCCCTATCTTGTTAGGATTTTGATATATGGAGGACAACAAGTAATAATTAAAATAAATATAAATAATATAAATATTATAATAGATACTTATAACATATAATATACTCAAGTTGCTCAGTTGTGTCCAACTCTGAGACCCCAAGGACTGTAGCCTGTCAGGCTATTCTGTCCGTGGAGTTTTCGAGGCAACCATGCTAGAGTGGGTGGTATTTTCGCCTCCAAGGGATCTTCCCAACCCAGGAATCAAACCCAAGTTTCTTGTGATGCCTGCATTGGCAGGCAGATTCTTCACCACTGTGCCACCTGGGAAGCCCAATGTATAATATAAATAATGAATATAAATAAAAATAAAGAATATTTGTTCAAATGTCAGACTGGCAATAGACTCTCATAACCTAATTTCCATTAAAAAAAAAACAATCACCTTATTCCCTACTTTCATAATTATTTTTCCACTTAATATTAACTATCCCTCTTTATTTTTAATCAGTTGTCATTATTTATTTATGTGTTTGTTTATTAGTGGTCTACTGTACCTAGAATGTTCTGGAGCATATCTTTAGTTTCTAGATCAATGCTTGACATACAGCAGGCAATGTTATATGAGAGAATAGGCAGAGTTAAACTATATGCACTCTGTTTTACAAGATTACCACACAGAATATAGTCATACACCAGGTTTTGATCAACAGACAGAGCATCTCAACAAGTAAGAGAAGCCTGAGTTACTTAATCTTTAAAAACAATTAAGAAATTCCCAAAAGAGAGCTGTAAAACATTTAAAATGCACTTAAATGTTATAATAAGCAAAATTAGCTCTTTTATTATTTTTAATTGACATACAACATTATTAGTTTCAGGTATATAACATAATGATTCAATGTTAATATATATTATAAAATGATCAGCACAATAAGTCTAGTTAACATCCATCAACATTACAGGGATACCTCTGAGATTTTGTAGGTTCTATTTCAGACCAAAGCAGTGACTGAATATCACAATAAAGTGATTTATGGGTTTTTGGTTTCTTAGGGCGTATAAAAAGTCACATTTATTACACTATACTGTAGTCTGTTAAGTGCACAATAGCCCTGAGAGTCATTCGTCCCAAATCATGCCTCTGCTTTATTACCTAGAGTTTATATAGTATTTTTAATTCTTTGTTTTCATTTCAACAGTTTTTGCAGCTTATTTTGGCAGGTGTAGATTTTGTCTCAAGAAGCCACTTTTTTTTTTTTTCTCATCTCCTTATCCATTAAAGTTTTGTCATGAGATTGAAACATTTCAGTCACCCCCTCTGACTCCACTTCTAATTCTGGTTCCCTTGCTTTTACTGCCTCTACTCAAGTCTTGAACCAATCTGAGGCATTCATGAAGTTTGGAATCGACTTCTTCCAAACTCCTGTTAATGTTGATATTTGGATCTCTAAATATTATTAATGATATCTAGAATTATGAATCCTTTTCATAAGACTGCCATTTACTTTGGCCAGATCCATCATAGGAATCACTATCTATGGACACAATAGCCTTATAAAATGAATTTCCTGAGGAATAAGACCTGACAGCCAAAATTACTTCTTGATCCATGGGCTGAAGAATGGATGCTGTGATACCAGTCATGAAAATCTCATTGTACATCTCCATTGGAGCTCTTGGGTGAGCAGGTACATTGCCAAGGAGCACTAATAGTTGGAAAAGAATATATATTTTTTTTAATTTTTCTGATGATAGGTCTCATCAGCGGGTTTGAAATATTCAGCAAACCATGCTGTAAACAGTTGTGCTGTCATCCATGCTTTGTTCCACTTATAGAGCAAAAGCAGAGCAGATTTAACATAATACTTGAGTCATAGGATTGTTGGAATGAGTGGTCAATGAGAACTGTCTTCAACTGTGACAAAAAATTCATCTCTAGATTGGTGAAAATGGGAAGCAAGTTATTTGGTTCCAAAATATAGTGTTGGGACAAACAGCGTTATACACATTCCTAATTCAAAAAGGGGCAAGTTGAAGGCAATAGGAGTCACTAGCCCCCAAGCAATTTCAAGACCCAACCAGTCAGTTTCCATTAGATTTCAAGGTCAGGGAATAGTCCTCTGAGACTTGAGATTCTGCCTTTTGGACCCATGACCGTAGCCTCTGCATAGAGCTACTCCTGTACACACGACTCTGGCCTATAGAACTAGGGCTCTCCACTTGGAGTTATACTTCATTCATTTTATTCTTTGTTCCTTTTAGACCAGCTGGCAAACATTTCTCAACTGCTCACTGGTAATATTTACCATTTCTCCTGGTAAATATTTCTCAAAATTGGTAGGTCTTCTGTATAGGTGATGGAGATTCTCACCATTAGACAAGAAAGCCATGCACATATCTTTTTGGAATGATCCCATCTTTATTCCCAACTTCTGCTGAGATTGTTGGGTGAATCCCTGAGCCACATGCTTAATCTCTTTAAGAACCCTTTTTGTGAAAGAATACTCTAAACCTTTCATTGTTTTGAGGCACTAGCCAATTGCATTCATCCATATTCTTGGCTTTATAGTCAGAATTCATTTTCGTAAAAGTGAATCTCCTAATTCTAGCATCTTTTGCAATCTGGATAAGCTGAAAATTTCTCCAATCATTAAATCCTTGTTCATTTTTGCTTAAGTTCCTTCCTCAATATTTCTGTTTCCCCTTACATTTTACTATAGGCAATGAGAAGAGACCAGGCTGTATTTTGAATCACTTATCTTGGAGTGTCTTAAACTAAATACCCAAGTTAATCATTTACAAATTCTGCTTTCCTCGCCACTATAGGGCACATTTCTGCTATACCTTCTAATATTACTACTGTATAATAAGGATCAACTTTCCTCCAATTTCCAATAGCATGTTCTTTTTCCTCTAAGACCTCACTATAAGTGCCTTGAACCACCACAGTTTTACTAGTAGTCAGTTCAAATTAGTCTAGGCTTTTTCTATCATGCACCACAAAATTATTCCAATCTCTCTGTCCATTAACCCAGTCTCAAAGGCACGTATATAGTTTGAAGAATTTGTTATAGTCATATCTTACCTTCAGATTCAGTATTTGTTTTCAATTACTATGGCTCAAATAGGAAGTTAGCATAAATTCTGTGACTCAAAAAAACATAAATTTATTTAAAGCCCAGAAATCTTAACTCAGCATCACTGGACTGAAATCCCGGTGTGAGCAGGACCATACTTCTTCTGGAAGCTCTAAGAAGAAATCTGTTCCTTGCCTGTATCAGCTTCTAGTGACTGCTGACATTCCTTGGTTGTGGTCATATTACTCCATTTTTCCAGGGAAATACTTTAAAATCTCTCTCTGCTCCATCTTCATATTGTCTTCTTTCAGTGTGCCTGTAATTTTCCCTGTCAACTCCTCTACAGGGTGCCCCACCTCCCCATTCAAGACCTGCCTGGATCAGTTGGTCAGTTCAGTCACTCAGTCGTGTCTGACTCTTTGTGACCTCACGGACTGCAGCACTCCAGGCTTCCTGTCCAGCACCAACACCTAGAGGTTACTCAAACTCATGTCCATCAAGTCAGTGATGCCATCCAGCCATCTCATCTTCTGTCATCCCCTTCTCCTCCCGCCTTCAATCTTTCCCCAGCATCAGCGTCTTTTCCAATAAGTCAGTTCTTCGCATCAGGTGGCCAAAGTATTGGAGTTTCAGCTTCAGCATCAGTCCTTCCAAATGAATATTCAGGACTGATTCCCTTTAGGATGGACTGGTTGGATATCCTTGCAGTCCAAGGTACTCTCAACACTCTTCTCCAACACCACAGTTCAAAAGCATCACTTTTTCGGTGCTCAGCTTTCTTTATGGTCCAACTCTCACATCCATACATGACCACTGGAAAAACCATAGCCTTGACTAGACGGACTTTTGTTGGCAAAGTAATGTCTCTGCTTTTCAATATGCTATCTAGGTTGGTCACAGCTTTTCTTCCAAGGAGCAAGTGTCTTTTAATTTCATGGCTGCATTTACCACCTTCGTGATTTTGGAGCCCAAGAAAATAAAGTCTGTCACTGTTTCCATTGTTTCCCCACCTATTTGCCATGAAGGGATGGGACCAGATGTCATGATCCTAGTTTTCTGAATGTTGAGTTTTAAACCAACTTTTTCACTCTCCCCTTTCACTTTCATCAAGAGTCTCTTTAGTACTTCTTTGCTTTCTGCCATAAGGGTGGTGTCATCTGCATATCTGAGGTTATTGATATTTCTCCCCAGCAATTTTAATTCCATCTTGTGTTTCATCCAGCCCATCATTTCTCATGATGTACTCTGCATATAAGTTAAATAAGCAGGGTGACAGTATACAGCCTTGAAGTACTCCTTTCCAAATCTGGAGCCAGTCTGTTGTTCCATGTCCAGTTTCAACTGTTCTGTCCTGACCTGCATACAGATTCCTCAAGAGGTAGTAAGGTGGTCTGGTATTCCCATCTCTTTAAGTATTTTCCACAGTTTGTTGTGATCCGCACAGTCAAAGGCTTTGGCATGGTCAATAAACAGAAATAGATGTTTTTCTGGAACTCTCTTGCTTTTTCGATGATTAACAGATGTCTGCAATTTGATCTCTGTTTTTTCTGCCTTTTCTAAATCCAGCTTGAACACCTGGACGTTCACGGTTCACATACTGTTGAAGTCTGGCTTGGAGCATTACTTTTTTTTTTTTTTAACTTTATTTTACTTTACAATACCATATTGGTTTTGCCATACATACTTTGCTAGCATGTGAGATGAGTGCAATTGTGCGGTAGTTTAAGCATTCTTTGGCATTGCCCTTCTTTGGGACTGGAATGAAAACTGACCTTTTCCAGTCCTGTGGCCACTGCTGAGTTTTCCAAATTTGCTGGCATATTGAGTGCAGCACTTTCACAACATCATCTTTTAGGATTTGAAATAGCTAAACTGGAATTCCATCACCTCCACTAGCTTTGTTTGTAGTGATGCTTCTTAAGGCCCACTTGACTTCGTATTCCAGGATGTCTGTCTCTAGGTGAGTGAATATACTGTCATGATTATCTGGGTTGTGAAGATCTTTTTTGTATAGTTTTTCTATGTATTCTCGCCACCTCTTAATATTTTCTGCTTCTGTTGGGTCCCTACCATTTCTGTCCTTTACTGTGCCCATCTTTGCATGAGATGGTCCCTTCATATCTCTTATTTTCTTGAAGAGAGCTCTAGTTAGTTTCCATTCTACTCTTTTCCTCTATTTCTTTTCATTGATCACTGAGGAAGTCTTTCTTATCTATCCTTGCTATTCTTTGGAACTCTGCATTAAAATGGGTATACCTTTTCTTTTCTCCTTTGCCTTTCACTTCTCTTCTTTTCACAGCTATTTTTAAGGCCTTCTAAGAAAACCGTTTTGCCTTTGTCCTTTTCTTTTCCATGGGGATGGTCTTGATCCCTCTCTCCTGAACAATGTCAGGAACCTCTGTCCATAGTTCTACAGACACTCTATCAGATCTATTCCCTTGAATCTATTTGTCACTTCCACTGTATAAATGTAAGGGATTTGATTTAGGTCATACCTGAACGGTCTAGAGGTTTTCCTTATTCTCTTCAATTGAAGTCTGAATTTGGCAATAAAGAGTTCATGATCTGAGCCACAGTCAGCTCCCAGTCTTAATGCCTCTTGAGTCTATATTTTTTACCTTGCTTTATAAGTAATATATTCAAGTACTTTTACAAGATATTTAGAAATATGTGTTTTTTATTACTTTTAGATGAATCTTATTTCTATTGCTTGGTCTGTGATGGGTATTTTACTAGTATTAGGTTTGGACCTACCACTGGCTTATCAATTATTACTTGATGAAGGTGTAACATAAGGTTTTTATTTTGGTGCTAAAAATCAACAGTGATTTATCAAGTAACCACAATGTGTCCAAATTTTTATGCATAGCAATTTGGAAGAATTCATATATTTCTTGCTGACTTGTAAAAGTGTCTCCTTTTTTCCCTCTTGTCATTTAGTGCCTCAGAATTTAAGGCAGAATGTGAAGAAACATTTATTATTCCACAGTAAAAGATATCAGTTTACAAAATAACACACATGCCTATTTAGCTATTGATATTAGTAGGTAAAATCACAAAACTTAAAATTATACCTTTATGATAACAGTCCTGGAAACAATCACACATAATTTTGCATTTCTAGAAGTGAATGATATATACACATGTAGTGGAGGTATTTATAATAAATAATTTTCTTAATATCTTTTTAAAAATTTTGTGATAATAAACTGTTTTATAATGTAGTTGTTAAAGAAAAAACTAGGAAAATCTATTTGTAAATAAATAATGAAAAGGAAAAAGAGTGTCTTGTCATATCAGAGCCTTAGGAACTTTCATGTAAATGAAATATTACTCTTTCTTCTCTGCTATCAAGGGAAGGAAAAGGGTGCAACTAAAGGCTAAGATGAAAACCTGTATGAGAGATAATCTCTTACCTGTTAGCACAGTCAATGACACAGAATCAGTATCCTTAAAATTCCATAAAATTGCATGTACACATAGACACATATTCTATGTAGTCAATAGAATAGAACAAAGGAATAGTAAAAAAAAAAAATTGGGCTAAAAAAATCCATCAAGGATACTTTAAAGTATATATGGGGGAAGGAAAATATTAAAGATAAACAATTCCTTAATTTTGAAAGTATTCATAGTGTCATATTTAGTATTCATTCTGAAGGGGAGTCTGTTGGGGCAAATCAACCAATCTGTGTGTTTAGGGAAATACTAACATTGTGTTTATGAGTACCTATTTTGTACCATAAACATGTTATGAATATATGTTTTAATAATTAAATATGGCTTCCCTGGTGGCTCAGAGGTTAAAGCGTCTGCCTCTAATGAGGGAGACCTGGGTTCGATCCCTGGGTCAGGAAGATCTTCTGGAGAGGGAAATGGCAACCCACTCCAGTATTCTTGCCTGGAGAATCCCATGGATGGAGGAGCCTGTTGGGCTACAGTCCAAGGGTTCGCAAAGAGTCGGACATGACTGAGCGACTTAAATTTCTGCTTTCATGCACTAGACTCATTAAGGAATCTGAAATTTTAAGTGATAATCCATCCTTGTTAAAGAAATCAGGGAGAGTTGGATAGACTCCAGATCCTAGGCACTTTCTTAGCATGCTTTCTGTGACTGTAACATCTTCACTCTTAGAAAGGAGCTTGTACATTTATTGTATCATACAAGTAATACAAAAATTTGTTTTATCTTACGTTCTTTCTTTACTTCATGGCAAATAGATGGGAAAACAATGGAAACAGTGACAGATTTTATTTTGGGGGGTTCCAAAAGCACTGCAGATGGTGACTGCAGCCATGGAATTAAAAGACTTTTGCTCCTTGGAAGAAAAGCTGTGACCAACATAGACAGCATATTAAAAAGCAGAGACATTACTTTGCCAACAAAGGTCCATCTAGTCAAAGCTATGGTTTTTCCAGTAGTCATGTATGGATGTGAGAATTGGGCTACAATGAAAGCTGAGCACCAAAGAATTGATGCTTTTGAACTGCGATGTTGGAGAAAACTCTTGAGAGTCCCTTGGCCTGCAAAGATATCCAACCAATCAATCCTAAAGGGAATCAGTCCTGAATATTCATCGGAAGAACTGATGCTGAAGCTGAAGCTCCAATACTCTGGCCACTTGATCCGAAGATCTGACCCATCGGAAAAGATTTGATGCTGGGAAAGTTTGAAGGCAGGAGGAGTAGGGGACAACAGAGGATGAGATGGTTGGATGGCATCACCAACTCAATGGACATGAGTTTGAGTAAACTCCAGGAGTTGGTGATGGGCAGGGAAGCCTGGCGTGCTGCAGTCCATGGGGTCACAAAGAATCGGACATGACTGAGGGACTGAAATGACTGACTGGCTGACTGACTTTCTTCCTATGCACTCAATCATGTTCAATTTCTTTCTTCACTATTTCTCTTGAAGCCAGAAGTATGTTACCACCAGCTACATAGGACCATGAGTTAATACAGTGTCATTTATATGCTTCCTCGCTTCCTCTGTTCCTTTCAGAGGTATCTATGAAAAGAGATGCCATCAGATCCAAAAAATGGGAAAGCATTGTCACTTACTGAAGAATTTTTTTTTTTAATTGCTTTTGGGTGCTAAACAATGTGTATAGGTATGCTGCTGCTGCTGCTAAGTTGCTTCAGTCATGTCCAACTCTGTGCGACCCCATAGACAGCAGCCTACCAGGCTCCTCCGTCCATGGGATTTTCCAGGCAAGAGTACTGGAGTGGGTTGCCATTGCCATCTCTGGTGTATAGGTATTAACTATCCTAATTGTATATTTGACACATAGTATTTGTTTCATCGTAACAGCAACTGAAAAAAAACAAAAAGTCAATCTATGTAACAATGAACACATACATACTCAATGCATATTGTCAGCTTGCTTTAATGTGAATAAGAGGCTCTAGATCAACATATTTTTAGCTCTATTTTAAGCAGTTGTGTATGACTCTGGTATCTGGTTTAGACGATATCTTTGAGGACCGGCTTCAGCGTTTCAGACTTTCATCTCCCTAGCATTTCTTTGTGTTCAAAAGCTAATGAGTCAGTTGCAGGTCTGTCCTGTTGATCTTCCACATTCTTTTGTCCCTTCTTACTCATTATACTTCCATTCTATAAACGGTACTTAACACGGTGGTCCCAGTCCTTCAGTGGAGCTTACAGCTCTGAAAAAACAAGGAAAACTGTATGCTTCTTATTTTATTTTATTTTACATTATTTATTTATTTTTTACTTTACAATATTGTATTGGTTCTGCCATACTTCAACATGAATCCGCCACAGGTGTACATGTGTTTCCAATCCTGAACACCCCTCCCGCCTCCCTCCCCATAACATCCCTTTGGGTCATCCCAGTGCACCAGCCCCAAGCATCCTATAACCTGCATCAAACCTGGACTGGTGATTCTTTTCTTATATGATATTATACATGTTTCAATGCCATTCTCCCAAATCATCCCACCCTCTCCCTCTCCCTCTCACACAGAGTCCAAAAGACTGTTCTATATATCTGTGTCTCTTTTGCTGTCTTGCATACAGGGTTATTGTTACCATCTTTCTAAATTCCATATATATGCATTAGTATACCGTATTGGTGTTTTTCTTTCTGGCTTACTTCACTCTGTATAATAGGCTCCAATTTCATCCACCTCATTAGAACTGATTCAAATGTATTCTTTTTAACGGCTGAGTAATACTCCACTGTGTATATGTACCACAGCTTTCTTATCCATTCATCTGCTGATGGACATCTAGGTTGCTTCCATGTCCTGGCTATTATAAACAGTGCTGCGATGAACATTGGGGTACATGTGTCTCTTTCAATTCTGATTTCCTTAGTGTGTATGCCCAGCAGTGGGATTGCTGGGTCATAAGGCAAGTTGCAGGATATAAAATCAACACACAGAAATCCCTTGCATTCCTATACACTAATAATGAGAAAATAGAAAAAGAAATTAAGGAAACAATTCCATTCACCATTGTAATGAAAAGAATAAAAAACTTAGGAAAACTTTATATCTTATATCTAGAATCAACAAAAATGCCTCTCATACAATAGGTTGCATTACAATGAATATTAAACAATGAATCATGATGATATCAATATTTTGAAAATATTACAGAAAATTTCAACAATTTCAACAATGATGTCTCTGTGCTGCCCATTTACTTTTAAGAGTTATTTATAGGATTAATATAAGGTCTCTGTTAAACTTTTCTCAAAAAGAAAAAGATAAGAGTGGGCTAATGTAATTATGGAGATTTAAAATACTTTCAGAAATTTAAATATTCACCAGAAGCAGATGGAATTAAACAAACTGATTAAGGGAAATCTGCTTCAGTTTACATTCTGCAAAAAGACAGCAGATTGACAAAAATGCAAGTTTTTATTTATGTAAAAGTATATTAATTACAAAAGGAAGAATTAGTGTTTGACCTACATGCAAGCTAAGTGTTAAAAGAGTACAAAGTATATGTGCATGTCTCATTAGAGTCTTACCTCAGGAACAGAATGGATTGGATAGCAGGAGAGAATGTGTGGATATGAGTATTGTCATGGGGCTTATGTCTGTTGGGTTTACTCCTGGGTCGGGAAGATCCCCTTGAGGAGGAAAAGGCAACCCACTCCAGCATTCTTGTGGGGAATATGAATAGGGAGGTAATATGGTGTTTTTCCTTATTTGTGAACACGTGGCCTCCTTTCCCAGAATATAACCCAAACAAACAGATTCTTATGATATCTGCTGAGGCTCTTCAATATAAATAAATTTTTTTTAAGTGTCTATCCTACCAGTGTTGGTAAATTGTGTAGCTACTTTTTGATTCTACTTTCATTGGGGAATCATTTGCGGACTACTGATGTGGGCAACTAAAAAGCTACACAGATGTGGAAATTTCTCTCAATCATTAACTGTAAAGTATAAGCTGCAATTAATGTCTATCATCAAATTAGGAGATAATGTTAGTTTTCACACTTCAGTTCTCAGTTTAATGCTTTAACTAACCTTATTAGGGGCCTACTAGCACATCAAAAAAGGGATCAGCAAAACAAATGGGGTCTCTGGTTAATCTGCTAGACTCCAATGGTAGTTTGTTATCAATATTTTTTTAATAAATGTAATTGTCACTTATTTAATGAGCCTGATTTTAGTATCAACACGAAGCATAAATGTAGGCAACACGTATTATAATTTGCTTCCTTGTATTCTTTATATACACAAGTACTCACCTCTTTGTGTGTGTGTTTTATATATATAAAACATCCAATTGCATAAAAACTATAAAAAGCATCACTTCATAATTCAAAGTAAATCACCAA
Source organism: Ovis aries (assembly GCF_016772045.2). Lineage (NCBI taxonomy): Eukaryota > Metazoa > Chordata > Mammalia > Artiodactyla > Bovidae > Ovis > Ovis aries. The sequence continues at coordinate 74,124,910 of NC_056058.1, forward strand.
ATTTGATAATTTGACTTTCAAAATTACCAAATGCAATATTTTGGTTTCTAAATTGTAAACACTTTTTTTGACAAGCTTTTATCTATCTAGCAAAAGGAAATAAAGTGTATGTTCTTTAAAAAAAAATTCAATAAAAACTTACTCTCTGCATTTTCTTTTGGCTTTCATGAAAACATAAAGGATAGGTTTAAATGTCTACTGCTTACAAATGCCTAGAGAGGTTACTGAGTGAATACAATTAACTTTTATTTTTCCTGATTGGTGTGTGCCACATTTAACCAGCAGAAATTCCATCTTCCTACACAGAGGAGAAAGCTCCTTAATCTCACAAGTTGGGTTTTATTTAAGCCAGTAAATTGTACATAATATTGTACAATGAATTTCCTTTCCAATTAATTTGTCTATTCTAATCGGTTTGATAGAGGAACTAACTCATTTAACACTTCAGGCAGATGCTTAGAATGTCATTAGGGAATTGACCACTTCATTGCAGTTAGAAAGTATATTATTGGAAGGTGTAAATGGATACCAGAATCTCCTTTTATGTTTTGGACCTTGGTACTAAGTTGTAGTAGGCCACACTCCCACTGTTAGCCTTAATAGGATTAGTTTGGATATTATCAAAAGAACAATTAACACCTGCTGATATGATCACAGATGGTATCAAAGAGTAAGAGGAACTCAATTTTACAGGGACCCTCATCTCTGGCATTTACAATAAGAGTGCCAATACAAAAATGGCTACAAAATTCAGATACTATTCCATGTAACAATTAGTGGTACAGAATCAAAATTGGTATGAAATTAAAAGCCTCTTTTCTAGCTTGCTTATTCTGAGAAACGGGAACCTATTTGACCATCTGCTCATGCTAGCTTTTTGACTCTGTGCATGTTATTTAATTTCTTTAAACCTATGTTTCTTTAGCTGCAAAACTGCTACCAATAATAATGTCCAAATTCTGGGACTTGTGAGTAACCCTGTTCCTTACATATGAATGTGAGTCCTTATTGGCCTGATTCTTATAAAGTTGTCTTTAATGATTTTATGGACTCTGCAGGAATGTTTTAATAAATATGAGCTTAATAAAAATATCTTATGCTTTTAAGGGATAATATTAGCACATTTCCAAAAAATGTTTATAATATTAATTATGAAGTGGTAGGAAATTATATTACAGGCCTTTTCAACTTTGGAAAGTATTGTTTTTTTTTCTTCTAATAGTGTAATGTACATCATTAACAAATTAGACATGTTGGGATAACTTAATAGTAAACAGTAAATGATGGTTTTTAATGTACTGCCATTTCAGTTTATAAGCTGTCTTGTTTTTATTTTAGGGTCCTGCTAGTTAGTTAGTTAGTTCAGTCGCTCAGTCATGTCCGACTCTTTGTGACCCCATGAATCGCAGCATGCCAGGCCTCCCTGTCCATTACAACTCCCGGAGTTCACTCAGACTCACGTCCATTGAGTCAGTGATGCCATCCAGCCATCTCATCCTCTGTCTTCCCCTTCTCCTCCCAGCATCAAAGTCTTTTCCAATGAGTCAGCTCTTCACATGAGGTGGCCAAAGTACTGGAGTTTCAGCTTCAGTATGATTCCTTCCAAAGAAATCCCAGGGCTGATCTCCTTCAGAATGGACTGGTTGGATCTCCTTGCAGTCCAAGGGACTCTCAAGAGTCTTCTCCAACACCACAGTTCAAAAGCATCTGTTCTTCAGCGCTCAGCCTTCTTCACAGTCCAACTCTCACATCCATACATGACCACAGGAAAAACCATAGCCTTGACTAGACTGATCTTAGTCAGCAAAGTAATGTCTCTGCTTTCGAATATGCTTTCTAGGTTGGTCATAACTTTTCTTCCAAGGAGTAAGCGTCTTTTAATTTCATGGCTGTAATCACAATCTGCAGTGATTTTGGAGCCCCAAATAATAAAGTTTGACACTGTTTCCACTGTTTCCCCATCTATTTCCCATGGAGTGATGGGACCAGATGCCATGATCTTAGTTTTCTGAATGTTGAGCTTTAAGCCAACTTTTTCACTCTCCTCTTTCACTTTCATCAAGAGGCTTTTTAGTTCCTCTTCACTTTCTGCCATAAGGGTGGTGTCATCTGCATATCTGAGGTGATTGATATTTCTCCTGGCAATCTTGATTCCAGCTTGTGCTTCTTCCAGTCCAGCATTTCTCATGATGTACTCTGCATAGAAGTTAAATAAGCAGGGTGATAATATACAGCCTTGATGTACTCCTTTTCCTATTTGGAACCAGTCTGTTGTTCCATGTCCAGTTCTAATTGTTGCTTCCTGGCCTGCATACAGATTTCTCAAGAGGCAGGTTAGGTGGTCTGGTATTCCCATATCTTTCAGAATTTTCTGCTAGCCTTATATTATTAGAATGAATTGAGAATATTTGGGGCTTTTCTATGTTCAAAACACTTAAATAGCTAATAGGTTGTCTATTCCTTCACATTTATAGAATTTCCCACTTGTTTTTATGAACAAATGGAAGGGAGTAAATGCTTAACTTCTTTTTCCATTTCTCTTCGGTTACTGGTGTATTCAGTTATGAGTCTATGTTGGTAGTGTATACTTTTTATTTATATTTTTCTAGAAAAATGCAGAAGTATAGAATTCTAGAAAAGCCAAAGAGATCTCAAAGTAGAATCTGGTCCTTTGCAATAACATTTAATCAATTTTGATGATAAAATATAATCTTTTAAAATCAATTTCTCTTTAAATTTCACAAAGAAATTTCATATAAATTTACTAGTATTACATCTTTTTGGTCCTTTCAAACAAATAGAGTAATAATGAAAGAGGAAACAAAAATTTAGACCATTTAGATTTGAAATCAAATGACCGGTACACTTTATACCCATGAGAATATCTACTATTGAAGAACAAGAGCAACAGAAAATAGTGTTGACAAAGATGTGGAGAAATTGAGAACACTTATGCATTGTTGATGGGAATTTAGGATAGCACAGCCACTGTGGAAAACAGTATGATTTTTCCTGAAAAAAAAAAAAAACTATAGAATTATCCTATGATCTAGTGTTCCACTTCTGGGTATATAGCTAAAGGAATTGAAAGCAGAGCTATGAAGGGACATTTTTACTGTCCTATTCACAGCAATGTTATTTGTAATAGACTAAACGTGAACATAAAAGCCCCTCAGTCATGTCTGACTCTCTGTGACCCCATGGACTATACAGTCCATGGAATTCTCCAGGGCAGAATACTGGAGTGGGTAGCTTTTCCCTTCTCCAGGGGATCTTCCCAACCTAGGAATGGAACCGAGGTCTGCTGGCATTGCAGGCGGATTTTTCACCCACTGAGCCACCAGGTAAACCCAAGAATACTGGAGTGGGGAGCCTATCCCTTCTCCAGCAGATCTTCCTGACCTAGGAATTGAACCAGGGTCTCCTGCATTGCAGGTGGATTCTTTACCAACTGAGCTATGAGGGACGCCCCCTAAAGTGGAAGCAACCACTGACAGATAAGTGGATAAACAAAATGTGTTTGTATGATCGGTAAAGTATTATTCAGCCTTAAAAAGGAAAGGGATTCTGACACATGCTACAATGTGGATAAATCTAGAAGACATTATAAGCAACATAAAGCAGTCACAAAAAAGCAAATACTGTCTTACAGTATTATTACAGTATTGATTTGATTACACTTATCGAGTTACTTAGAGTGTAAATTCCTGGAAACAGAAAGGAGATAGTAGTTGCCAGGGAAAAGGAGAGGGAGGGAATGGTGAGTTTATATTTATTGGGTCCATAATTTCAGTTTTTCAAGATAAAGTTCTGGAAATATATTGGGGTGATGACTATACAACATACACATGTACTTAATACCACTGAACTAACTGTGGTTAAGATGTGTATCTTACCTCCATTATTCTTTTTAAACAAATAACTGGTAAGTGACAGAGCCAAGCCAAGAAATTCCACCTAAACTAGAAGAATTTCAAATCTTTTATGTGCTCTAAGTCTAGTGGGTCATATGGGCTTTATATTTCATCCTTAAGATAAATTTCTAGGAGTTATTTTTGTGTCCTTCTCTCTTTTCATATGCTAAAAAGAAGAGAAAGCATATAAAAGTTCAAACATAAGGCCCTGTTGCAACACCTCATGATTTCCTTTGTAAAATATATTTTTATCCTATTAGAATATTATCCTTTAGGGGGCCTTACCTAACTTCCCTAACACGTCACTATACGTATCTGTTCCCCTTCAACATACCCACTGTATCCAAATTTTATTTTATCAGTTCCTTTCAGTTCATCGCTCAGTCATGGCTGACCTTTGTGGACCTAGGCACTGCAGCATGACAGTCATCCCTATCTGTCACCAACTCCTGGAGCTTGCTCAGACTCATGTCCAACAGGTTGATGATGCCATCCAACCACCTCATTCTCTGTCATCTCCTCCTCCTGCCTTCAATCTTTCCCAGCATCAGGGGCTTTTTCAACGAGTCAGTTCTTCACATCAGGTAGCCAAAGTATTGGAGTTTCAGCTTCAGCATCAGTCCTTCCAGTGAATATTCAGGACTGATTTCCTTTAAGATTGATTAGTTGGATCTCCTTGCAGTCCAAGGGACTCTCAAGAGTCTTCTCCAACACCACAGTTCAAAGCATCAGTTCTTCGGTGCTCTGCTTTTTTTATGGTCCAACTCTCACATCCATACATGACTCCGGAAAAACCATAGCTTTGACTGGATGGACCTTTGTCAGTAAAGTGACATCTCTGCTTATCAACATGCTGTCTAGATTGATCATAGCTTTTCTTCCAAGGAGCAAGTGTCTTTTTATTTCATGGCTGCATCACCATTTTCAGTGATTTCAGAGTCCAAGAAAGTGAAGTCTGTCACTGTTTCCATTGCTACCTCATGTATTTGCCATGAAGTGGTTGGACTGGATACCATGATCTGAATATTTTGAATGCTGAGTTTTAAGCCATCGTTTTCATTCTCCACTCTCCACTTTCATCAAGAGACTTTTAGCTCCTCTTCACTTTCTGCCTTAAGGGTGGTGTCATCTGCATATCTCAGGTAATTGATATTTCTCTCAGCAATCTTGATTCCAGCTTATGCTTCATCCAGCCTGGTATTTCACACGATGTACTCTGTTCAGTTCAGTTCAGTTTCTCAGTCATGTCTGACTCTTTGTGACCCCGTAAATCACAGCAGGCCAGGCCTCCCTGTGCATCACAAACTCCCAGAGTTTACCCAAACTCATGTCCAATGAATCGGTGATGCCATCCAGCCATCTCATCCTCTGTTGTCCCCTTCTCCTCCTGCCCAAATCCCTCCCAGTATCAGGATCTTTTCCAATGAGTCAGCTCTTTATCTGAGGTCACCAAAGTATTGGAATTTCAACTTCAGCATCATTTCTTCCAAAGAAATCCCAGGGCTGATCTCCTTCAGAATGGACTGGTTGGATCTCCTTGCAGTCCAAGGGACTCTCAAGAGTCTTCTCCAACCCCACAGTTCAAAAGCATCAATTCTTCGGCGCTCAGCGTTCTTCACAGTCCAACTCTCACATCCATACATGACCACTGGAAAAACCATAGCATTGACTAGACGGACCTTTGTTGGCAAAGTAATGTCTCTGCTTTTGAATATGCTATCTAGATTGGTCATAGCTTTTCTTCCAAGGAGTAAGCATCTTTTAATTTCATGGCTGCAGTCACCATCTGTAGTGATTTTGGAGCCCCAAAAAATAGTCTGAAACTGTTTCCACTATTTCCCCATCTATTTGCCATGAAGAGATGGGACCAGATGCCATGATCTTGGTTTTCTGAATGTTGAGCTTTAAGCCAACATTTTCACTCTCCTCTTTCACTTTCATCAAGAGGCTTTTTAGCTCCTCTTCACTTTCTGCCATAAGGGTGGTGTCAACTGCATGTCTGAGGTTATTGATATTTCTCCCGGCAATCTTGATTCCAGCTTTTGCTTCTTCCAGCCCAGCATTTCTCATGATGTACTCTGCATATAATTTAAATAAGCAGGATGACAATATACAGCCTTGACGTACTCCTTTTCCTAGTTGGAACCAATCTGTGGTTCCATGTCAGTATATAAGTTAAATAAGCAAGCTGACAATATACAACCTTCACAAGTATTCCTTTCCCAATTTGGAGCCAGTCTGTTGTTCCATGTACAGTTCTAACTGTTGCTTTCTGACCTGCATACAGATTTCTCAGGAGGTAGGTAAGGTGGTCTCATATTCCCATCTCTTTAAGAATTTTCCACAATTTTTTTGATCCACACAGTCAAAGGCTTTAGCATAGTCAATGAAGCAGAAGTAGATGTTTTTCTGGAATTTGCTTGCTTTCTATGATCCAAAGGATGCTGGCAATTTTGTTTATGCCTCTCATTTTTCCATGTTCTGAATATCTGCTTATTTTCCCTTTCCCTATATATGGGACTCTCTGGAGAATAATGAGTAAAACCAAGTTGTAGTCTCTATCTCTACTCTTATGACATTGGTTTCATTTGCTTTGTATTCTGTTTTTTGTATTAGTCCACAGATTTTTTTTTTTTTTTTGCATAGAGCTCGGTTAAGAAATCTCTGAAGTCTTATTCTGTGCAGGGTGCTGTTTTATATTTCAGGGAGTTAGCAGTATAAAATATTTTAAAAGACTCAAAATGTTTTTCCTCATTGAACTCACATTGTAGAGGAGATAGGTAATAAACAAGATAAATAAATGCAGCACATATTATGTTCCATATTTGATGAAAGGAAAATAAAGCAGGTAATGCTCAAACTACTGCACAATTGCCCTCATCTCACGTGCTAGTAAAGTAATGCTCAATATTCTCCAAGCCAGGCTTCAGCAATACGTAAACTGTGAACTTCCAGATGTTCAAGCTGGTTTTAGAAAAGGCAGAGGGACAATGAACAAATTGCCAACATCCAGTGGATCATCGAAAAAGCAAGAGAGTTCCAGGAAAACATCTATTTATACTTTATTGACTATGCCAGGGCCTTTGACTGTGTGGATCACAATAAACTATGGAAAATTCTTCAAGAGATGGGAATATCAGGCCATCTGACCTGCCTCCTAAGAAACCTGTATGCAGGTCAGGAAGCAACAGTTAGAACTGGACATGGAACAACACATTGGTTCCAAATAGGAAAAGGAGTACATCAAAGCTGCATATTGTCACCCTGCCTATTTAACTTCTATGCAGAGTACATCATGAGAAATGCTGGGCTGGAGGAAGCACAAGCTGGAATCAAGATTGCTGGGAGAAATATCAATAACCTCAGACATGCAGCTGACACCACCCTTATGGCAGAAAGTGAAGAAGAACAAAAGTGCTTCTTGATGAAAGTAAAAGAGGAGAGTGAAGAGTTTGCTTAAAGTTCCAACATTCAGAGAACTAAGATCATGGCATCTGGTCCTATGACTTCATGGCAAATAGATGGGGAAACAGTGGAAACAGTGGCTGACTTTATTTTGGGGGGTCCAAAATCACTACAGATGGTGACTGCAGCCATGGAATTAAAAGACACTTACTCCTTGGAAGGAAAGTTATTACCAACCTAGACAGCATATTAAAAAGCAGAGACTACTTTATCATCAAAGGTCCATGTAGTCAAGGCTATGTTTTTTTCCAGTGGTCATGTATGGATATGAGAGTTTGACTGTGAAGAAAGCTGAGCACCGAAGAATTGATGCTTTTGAACCGTGGTGTTGGAGAAGACTCTTGAGAGTCCCTTGGACTGCAAGGAGATCCAACCAGTCCATCCTAAATGAAATCAGTCTTGGGTGTTCACTATTAGGACTGATGTTAAAGCTGAAACTCCAATACTTTGGCCACCTGATGTGAAGAACTGACTCATTGGAAAAGACACTGATGCTGGCAAAGATTGAGGGCAGGAGAAGAAGGGGATGACAGAGGATGAGATTTTTGGATGGCATCACTGTCTCAATGGACATGAGTTTGGGTGGACTCGGGGAGTTGGTGGTGGACAGGAAGGCCTGGCTGCTGCGATTCATGGGGTTGCAAAGAGTCGGAGATGACTGAGTAACTGAACCGAACTGAACTGAATGTGATATGAGGTAAAAAGCTGTTTGGGTATGTAGTACCTTTTAGATAAGGTGCCAAGCGTGATCATACAGAGCATGTGGCTTTTTTTCAACAACGACCAAGTTAAGGGGAATGTATCAGTTTGTTAGTATCACCATAACACAGTACTAGAGATGAGTGGCTTAAAAAACAGAAATTTATTTTCTCACAGTACGGGATACTGGAAAGGCAAGATCAAGGGATCTGTGGGTTTGATTTCTCCCTGAAGACTCTCTCCTTGGCTTGCAGGTGACTGGCTTCTTGCTGTGTTCTCACATGGACTTTGCTCTGTGCACACACATCTGCTCTGCGTCTTTCTCTTCTTATAAGGATATCAGTCATATGGATTAAGGCTCCACCCTTAACAGCCTCTTCCTTGCTTACTGACGTTAAATGATAATTTCTTCAAATATGGTTACATTCTGATGTACTGGGGTTAGGACTTCAACATATGAGTTTTAGGGACTTCAACATATGAACAATTCAGTTCATAACAGGGTGGGAAAGAGTCATGTAGTTCTCAGGGGCAGTGCATTTCAGAGAGAAAAAGAAAACAAAGGCCTGAAGTAGGAGCATGTCTGAGAGTGTTCTGGTAGTATCAAAGGGGCCAGTGGAACTGGAACAGAGCAGAGAAAAGATACAGTGGATGCGGCCAGAGAGTAAACAGGGCCAGATCCTGCATATCATTGTAAGACCTTTTCTTCTCATTTTGAGGTAGGAGGTTCAAATGCAGATTTATTGAGGCCACAATCCATGTTCTTTTCTACCACATGACTGTGGAAGAAAGCACATGTTTAAAAAAGCAAAAAAAAAGGAAATAAAGAAATAGCTGAAGTAACATACTCTTGTTTGTGGTGGGGGTGGACAGACTTGCCTTGGAGTTTTATATATATTTTTATGGTCAAGCTAATAAGATTTACTGACAGACTATATGTGTGGTATGACAAAAAACATGGATGCTGAGCCACTGGAAGAATGTAGTTATCTTTGACTTAAAAGGAAGGAGCAGATAAAGCAGGTTCGGGAAAAATAGAATGAGATTTCAGTTGGTCTGGAGAGAGGATCACACACAACTGAGTGACTTGACTTTCACTTTCAGTATTCAACAATTTAAATCTGAGAGCTCTATTAAAACATAATTGGATATGGCAATAGGAAACTGCATGGATATACTTAATCAAGTAAAAAGAGAAAGCATTCAATAAATAATACCTGCAGATTATAACTATGATGATGAGAAGTTAAAAGAAGAGAAAAGAGAAGGGAAATAAAAGAAGACATACTGTGTTTCCTTCACAAAACTTTCCAAAGTTGATGCAAATTACCAAAATTATGATAGTCTTAGTACTAGGTGCTCTGTTAAAAAACAGATATATTATAGTACCTGTATTCCAAGAATTTCAGCTTGTCAAGGTAACCTTTATACATGTTGACTCTTCCTTGCCAGCCTTCCATGCCACATGTGGATGAGAGGGCAAAAAAGCTGTGTTCTTGGATAACTTGACCTTTGGATGAGGTGAAGATATCACACCAAATGTGGTTCTTGTCTTGCATCCTTCACTAAAACTAGATGTAGGTAGTATTTTATTGAAACCCATATGTGTCTTCTGAGCCTTGACAGCCAACTTTTAATTGTAGTTGAGCTGCTTCAATAATATGATCACTTTATAGAGTTTTTTTTTTTTGGAAATTAGGATCTGTCAATATTAATGCTCATAGGATCCAGGCAGATGGATATCTTATATAAATGAAATAATAATTAAGAAAAAACTGAATATAACCAAGAGAGAATGGCTGTGATAGGCTGAATAATTCTCCCCTACTAAGTGCTCAAATTAAACATTTTGAAATGTGGGAATTATCCTGGATTATTGGGGTGAGTCCAAGTAATGTAAAAGGACTGCCTAAAATGTAGAAAGGCAAGAAAGTCACAGAGAAAGTCATTTGTCAAAGAGCCAGAGGTTGGAATAATGCACTTTGAAGTTGGAGGGAGAGACCATGAGACAAAGAATGCAAGTGGCCTTTTGAAGCTGAGAGTGGTAAGCAAATAGATTATTCTGAAAAGAGAAGAAACAGAACACAGGCTTCCTCTAGAAGAGCACAGCCCTGCTGAGACTGATTTTTAACTTCTGAATCTCCAGAATAGAGAATAAATTTATGTGCTTTAAATCACTATGCTTTCTCAAAGTTCTCATGATCATTTTTTTAAAACTGAAATTCAGCTTGAAAAATAAAAACGCACAAGAATGGCCAAGGATTGAGCATTTAGGGTTCAATCCAGACTAAAGACTTCCAGTTGGCAATTACTGTTAAACTGTGATTTCTGGGAAAATATTTTGCTTACTATTTTATTTTACTGAAAATATGTAGTAAAAAGCACCATGTCAAATGTGTATGATTTTACATACCATATAAAAGGGTATGAATAATAATTTTCTCTAATGATAATCCTATTAAGTAGAAAAGAAGAAAAGACAACAGTTCAGTTGTCACTCGTCATTGGTTTTTCCACTGCAAATTTATATTTAATTTTAAGAGGTAGATTTCCTAATCAATCATGATAAAATATGTTAGAGGTTCAACCTTCATAATTAACCGTGGCATGTGAGTTTCCTTGATTTTCAATGTGAAATTTGCTTCTACAAATTATAATCAGTATAAATGGGTAGAACCTTACAAGAAGACATACATTTAAATTGGTATCTTTCCTTAAATTGGTAAAGTAATTTTAAATGGTATGCATATAGAACTACAGCTGAAATCTAGAATCAATGCATAAGTCAAAGTATTATTTAATCAAGAAAACTGTCCAGAAAACTAATCTATTGACACATGATAACTGTATAGCTAGTATTGCCTCTAGTCAATAAAAAAAGGAAAAGATGACAGGAGAAATTAACAGTTCTTCAGAATTTGTAATGATCATCCCTCAAATCTCCAGTATAATCTTCCAAATTAAACAGTACTAGATTTAGCTAATATTTAATCCATTTTTTTCCATAATTGTAGAGATCACATTACTTAAATCATAATATGGATTCGGTCAGAAATACAAACCAGTGAGAAATAAACATAAATATGAATTTATCATAATCAGAATTTTAATCATTAACTAACTTTCAGAACAAGTTACTTCATTCCTGGGGGATTTCTATTTCTGGTCAAAACAGATAAACAGATTTATCTTCTTGCCAAAACAACCAAAAACAAAGCCAAAAAGTTCAGGATTGAAAATATATGAAATGATGGTTTTTCACAACACAAAGTCAGGCAGTGAGGAACAGTGATCACTGAGAGATACTGCCCAGATGGTGTTGATATCATGAGAAAGTCCAAAGAGAAGTGTTGTAATACAGAGAACTACAGAGATCTGCAGAGCAGCCCCAGTGTTTAGTAAGTAATGATCAACACATATTTTTAAGGAAATTACTGCAGCAAAAAAAGAACAATCTGAAATAATTAGTAGAAAGAATATATGAACACACCCAAGGCTGGGAATACTGCCTATTCCTACCAGCCAAAATAAAGAAACTCATAATTTTCAAGACATTGGATAGACTGTCAAAAGGATCTTGCCTCAATAGTGGTGAAAGAGGAGAAGGGGATGACAAGAGGATAGGATGGTTAGATGGCATCACCAACTCAATGGATGTGAGTTTGAGCAAACTCCTGGAGATAGTGAAGGATGGGGAAGCCTGAAGTGCTGCAGTCCATGGGGTTGCAAAGAGTCAGACATGAGTTAGCAGCTGAACAACAACAATATTAAAGACTTCTCTGGTCTTACCAATGATTCCTAAAACTCATGTTTCTGAGTAACTTGATTATGTTCCAGCAAAGCTCAAAAATTTCTAAAGAAATACAAAAATATGTTGTCAAAAAAAATCATGGTGTCTGGCATCTGGTCAAAAATAACCAGGTATATGGAAGGAAAGGAGGCGCCATAACGAGAAACAGCAATAAAGTGAAACTGACCCAGAACTAATGCAGATGTTATAATTATCAGGCAAGGACATTGAAATAGTGGTTACAATTACATTCCATACACTCAAAGAGTAAGACATAAAAAATATAAAAAAAGACCCAAATCAAATTTCTAGAGATGAAAACTAAAATATATGAGTTGAAAAAAATACATAGGATGGGATTATAGTTGATTAAATGTTTCAGAAGAGAAGACTACTATCAGGCCAGGCTGTGCTATGCTTAGTTGTTCAGTCGTGTCTGACTCTTTGTGACCCCATGGACTTCAGCCCACCAGGCTGCTCTATCCAAGGGGATTCTCCAGGCAAGAATACTGGAGCGGGTTGCCATGCCTTCCTCCAGGGAGTTGTCCCAACCCAGGTATCAAATCCAGGTCTCCTGCATTGCCGGGGGATTCTTTACTGACTGAACTACAAGGGAAACCCTCAGGCCAGGCAGAGATGTGAATTCTCCAACTCAGAACACCTTACTGGGTCACTTTTAATATCTCTTGGGGGAATTATGGTGAGTTTTTACTTAAGCAGTCAATGTGAGACTGTAAGCAACATTATCCAATGTCTGTGCAAAGGATAGAAACTAGAACATGGCCACAGACTATCGTTTATACTCAGGCATCAATATTTGATAGAAAACATTTATATTCTGTGATCAGGCACCACAAGTTTTGATGTTTCCAATCAGAACTCACTTTTCTACCAGCAAAGAACATAGCACTTGGTGGGGCAAGACTAAGTATCTGGCCCAGTCTCTGATATCTGAATAAGGGGACCTTGGGGGGCTATGTCCCTGCTTTTGCTCTGAATAAAGCCTTTTCCCATGTTCCATCTCAGGAGAGTGAGAAAGCATGCTGCAAACTAACCCAGTTCAACAGCAGTTTAGCAAGGTGCCCAAATATGTCTCCATTATGGCCAAGTGGACCAATTCGTATGCTTTTCAAGCAAGTGGATTCAGATCCTAGTGATGGGTCCACAGCCTACCTAAATCAGGAATTGATGGACTTGCTTCCAGGAACCTCTGTCTCTTGCATAAAGCACTTCAAAATCCTACCTTTGGTGATTCAGTTTGAACCAATTTGGAGGCATTATTTTTAGCATCGTGTGTTCCCTCTACAGCTGAAACATGTTTTTCTCTTGAGTTTTTAACTTTATATTTTGTTGAAATCAGGCCATAAACAAAGTCCATACATTGCAAACAATTGGTGTATAAAAATTTCAATTATCTCTATATTTTCCTCTCTTTTTAATAATTCAGTAATTTTTAGTATGTTTACAACTATCACTCGATCACTTTTAGAATATTTTCATCACTTGAAAAAATAAACCCTATATACATTTAGTAGGCAGTCCTCATTTGCTCCCAATTATACCATCCCTAGCCAACCAGAAATGTGCTTTCTGTCTTCATAGACTTGTCTGATTTTGGAAATTTATACAGTAAAGACAATTAACAACAATCAACCATGTGAAACTAGATCACTTTCTGTGGATTGATCTAAAATGTTCTTTCAGAGTTACATCTTTGTAATCTCTATAATCAATTAGGCTATTTTGCCTTTTGAGTACCTGCTCAAACCTGATGTCAACCAAAAGTATTGCCAAAAACATTTTGTACTGGTATGACCCCATGATTGAATGTATTTCCTTGATACTTACCTGTATGTTGAGTACCTGCCAAACTGTGTTCCAAAGTGGTAACACCATTTTATATTCTTATCAGAAGTATCTGAGGGTTCTAATTTCTCCACAGTCTTGCCATTGTTTGTTATATTTTTTAAAATAGAGCCATCCTAGTGGGTGTGTACTGGTATCTCATTGTGGTTTTGATTTGTATTTCCCTGATGGTTAATGATGATGATCCTGTTTTTAAGTGCTTATTGGCATTCAAGTGTCTTCTTTTAAAAAAGATGTCTATTTAAATCTTAGCGTGTTAGCTACTTGTCTTATTACTGAGTTGTAAATGTCCTTAATATATTCTAGTTACAAAGTCTCTTGTTGGATACATGATTTGCAGATTTATTCCATTCTGTCGGTTATCTTTTAACTTTGATAATGTCCTATGAAGTATAAAAGTTTTACATTGGATGCCATCCAGTTTATCCTTTTTTTTTTTTCCTATCACCTATGCTTTTTGTGTCATATTCAAGAAGACTTTGCCTAGCAAAAGGTCACAAAGATTTTCTCTAATATTTTCTTTTAAGAGTTTTACATTTTTTGTTCTCATATTTAGGTATATGATCCACTTTGAGTTAATTTTTGTGTATGATGTTACTTTTTTTGATTCAAAGTATCCAATCTCACCATTAAATTCGCTATGGGAATACAGTTTTCTGTTTACCCAGTGTTACTATGAATTATGGAATAGCCCGTATTTATTTGCATGTTGAAACACAGAAGTGTCTCCTGTTCACTTGGCATCCTGGAAAGGTATGACTTCTACCTGTTTCCATTCCTTGTTACCCCTATTGAAATCACTTGATTTCTGCCTAAAATTCCCACAGATCCTTCTTTTACTAAGTCCAGAAAAAATGGTGCATTCTACCCAGGAACTCTGCTTTTTCCTATCATCTATTGATAATAATTGCAGACATACCTGAAATGTACTCCACAGATCATGCCCTTCGGATTTCACATCCTTTATATAGTTCACTAGGGATAGGTAATCAACACAGGCAGCTCTTGAACTTGATAGCCTTAGGTCACCACTAATAATGAAAATTCCTTTCCTGTAAAACATGTTGTTGAGATTGTTTTTCAACTTTTGCACTTTTTCACTTTTCCACCCATTTTTTAAAAAAGATAACCACTAACTTTGCCCCTGTGGATTGTCATGGTTAGAGGGAAAGGTGAGAACAATGATTTTAAAATCACTTTCTGTAGTCACAATTCACTGAAGATTAGACTCTATAACATCCTTCTAGAAATTGCAATGTTTACTGTAATTAATCTTGTAACAGATTTTATACCATACCATTAAACAATTTTGCTAACATCAACTCTAGAGCAATAGATGCAATTAAAAGTATAATCTAAACTATAGCCAGCATAATTACTACACATATAAGATATCATGATAAATTGAATATTTGAGGTTTATGGTGCTTAATAGTCCTATGAACATAAAGTAGTATGGCCCCAGACAACACATAAAATGGTAAGGCCTTTGCCTATTAAAATGCAAAAAAGGAAAATTTTAATCTCAAATGGCATAGCTGGAGGTGAGGGGGTAGGCAGGAAAGATATGCAACAGCAAATCAAAACAAAATCAGAACCATTCAAAAATAGATGGAGTCCTACTTTATATGCATGGTTTTTCAGCGACTTGAAAGAGAGATGAAGAAATCATAGTAATAAAAAAAAGAATGCCATAATTTCTTTGTAATATTAAATCAGCACTTGAAAGAGAAAAGAATTGGTTGCATAACATTTAAGTGATCGTTTTAAAAATAAGAACAAGAAAAAAAAGGAAAATATAATTTGTTTTCCCACTGGATGATATTACTCCAAATTCATAAAACTACTTATTACATGAAAGTAATTTGAAGATAAAAATTCAAACTACTAAATTCTTAATGAGTAGAAATAAAATTGGGAAAATTAATATGCTTTAAAACTTAATTTTTCATTTTTTGAAAAAATGCTATAATAAAAGAAAATTCAAGCATTAATTTACTTTATACATAAACTTTTGGACAAAAATAAGGCTGTAATGCTAATATATACTATAGAGCACTCATTGTAAAAGTATACAGGGGTGAAGAGTTTGATTCTGAACATTGAAACAACACATTGCTGTTTATGTTGCAAGGAACAGTCATCTGTAAAATAAATTTCACTTTAAGTATCATCATAGAGTATATAGTATTAAATATACTAAAAAGCATATTACCGTTTCAGTTTTTATGTTAAATAAAATTCAGTAACCATTCTATCACTTCAGTTCAGTTCAGTCGCTCAGTCATGTCCACTCTTTGTGACCCCATGGACTACAGCATGCCAGGCCTCCCTGTCCATCACCAACTACCAGAGCTTACTCAAATTTATGTCCGTTGAGTTGGTGATGCCATCCAGCCAGTTCATCCTCTGTTGTCCCCTTTTCCTCCCACCTTCAATCTTTCCCAGCATCTGGGTCTTTTCAAATGAGTCAGTTCTTCACATTAGGTGGCCGCAGTATTGGAGTTTCAGCTTCAGAATCAGTCCTTCCAATGAACATCCAGGACTAATTTTCTTTAGGATGGACTGGATGGATCTCCTTGCTGTCCAAGAGACACTCAAGAGTCTTCTCCAACACCACAATTCCAAAGCATCAATTCTTCCATGGTCAGCTTTCTTTATAGTCCAACTCTTATATCCATACATGACCACTGGAAAAACCATAGCTTTGACTAGATAGAAATTTGGTGGCAAAGTAATGTGTCTGCTTTTTAATATGCTCTCTAAATTGGTGATAACTTTTCTTCCAAGGAGCAAGTGTCTTTTAATTTCATGGATACAGTCACCATCTGCAGCGATTTTGGAGCCCCCCAAAATAAAGTCTCACTGTTTCCACTGTTTCCTCATCTACTTGCCATGAGGTGATGGGACCAGACACCATGATTTTAGTTTTCTGAATGTTGAGTTTTAAGCCAACTTTTTTTACTCTCCTCTTTCACTTTCATCAAGAGGCTTTTTAGTTCCTCTTCACTTTCTGCCAGCATTTCTCATGATGTACTCTGCATGTAAGTTAAATAAGCAGGGTGACAATATACAGCCTTGATGTACTCCTTTCCTATTTTGGAGCCCAGAAAAATAAAATCAGCCACTGTTTCCACTGTTTCTCCATCTATTTCCATGAAGTGATGGGACCAGATACCATGATCTTAGTTTTCTGAATGTTGAGCTTTAAGCCAACTTTTTCACTCTCCTCTTTCACTTTCATCAAGAGACTTTGTAGTTCCTCTTCACTTTTTGCCATAAGGATGGTGTTATCTGCATATCTGAGGTGATTGATAATTCTCCTGGCAATCTTGATTCCAGCTTGTGCTTCTTCCAGCCCAGTGTTTCTCATGATGTACTCTGCATA
Organism: Ovis aries; assembly: GCF_016772045.2. Classification (NCBI taxonomy): domain Eukaryota; kingdom Metazoa; phylum Chordata; class Mammalia; order Artiodactyla; family Bovidae; genus Ovis; species Ovis aries. The sequence goes on from NC_056058.1 coordinate 74,142,032, forward strand.
GAAGTTAAATAAGCAGTGTGACAATATACAGCCTTGACGTACTCCTTTGCCTATTTGGAACTAGTCTGTTGTTCCATGTTCAGTTCGAACTGTTGCTTCCTGATCTGCATACAGGTTTCTCAAGAGGCAGGTCAGGTGGTCTGGTATTCCCATCTCTTTAACCATTCTACAGAGAACAATTAAATGCTGTTTTCCTTGACAAATTTACAATGACATATCTCTAAAAGGATTATTTGTTATTGTTCAATTGCTAAGCTATCTCCAGCTCTTTGCAACCCTATGGACTGTAGCATTCAGGCTTCCCTGCCCTTCACTAACTTCTGATGTTTGTTCACATTTATGTCCATTGAGTCAATGATGCCATCCAATCAAATATTATTAGATGATTAAAAATGAACAATGATGTATGAATTTTAATGGCTACTATTCCAAAAGCTTCTTCCAATTCATGGCAAAATAGTCTTCTTAATAATGTTTCAACTGTTATATAGCAAGCTTGCATTTTTCATACAGTGCTTTCTCACAAGACTGCTACTCCCTTCAAAGTGATATATAGATTTGTGTTTAATGATAACTTGTTTTAGAAATAGTCATGTTCTATAGATTTTTTGCTTTGTACATAAAATCTATACATAAATAAGCACATGTCCTAAGAATTCAATTTCATGTTTGTAAAAGTGAAAAAAAAAAAACCTTTCTTTTCTGACACATTTAAGTTGAAATACTACTTACCAGGATATACTATTTCCTTTATTCTAAAAGAAGGAAAGTGATAAACAGCAATAACAAAACCCAATGCCTAGCAAAATGAAACACATACTTCCTCATTCTCAGCCCTCATATTCCTCCCCATGTAGTCTATGGTAAAGTTTTGAAAAGCTTTTCATGAAACATTTAAAGGAATTGTTTAAGCCATAGGTGCCTCTATTTTTTATCCCTAAGGAATATAAGCATCCTCTTAGAGTAAGAGACAGGATAAAGAAACAGTGCTGCAAGAAAGGGCATATTTTGATTAATCTGAACAGGTGGTGGGAAGACTCAGTACTATTCGCTTCACCTTTCATTCGGCTTGAAAGCAGTTATTCCCAATGTGTGGTATTAGCATCACCTGGGAGCCTTTTAAAATGCAAATTCTTCAGTACTACCACAAGTTTACTGAGTCAGAAAAACTAATGATGGGGCCTAGCAGTCTGTGTTTTAACAAGTCCTCCAGGTGATTCTGATGCTGGCATAGACTGAAGAACCACTGCTTTAAAGCAGTGACGAGGAGAGTTACTGCTGCTGCTGCTAAGTCGCTTCAGTCGTGTCCAAGTCTGTGCCACCCCATAGACAGCAGCCCACCAGGCTCCCCAATCCCTGGGGTTCTCCAGGCAAGAACACTGGAGTGGGTTGCCATTTCCTTCTCCAATGCATGAAAGTGAAAAGTGAAAGTGAAGTCGCTCAGTCGTGTCCGACTCTTAGCGACCCCATGGACTGCAGCCTATCAGGCTCCTCCATCCATGGGATTTTCCAGGCAAGAGTAGTGGAGTGGGGTGCCATTGCCTTCTCCGGATGAGAAGAGAACACAACTAAACTTTTGTGCTGTAAATCCTACTTCAGAATCATAAACTCCAATGTGATAAATTTGGCTGGGAATCACTGGCTCTGGAACCTCTTAGGAGTATGAGACTGGGTAAGATCCTTCTCTCATTTCTCTTATTTATAACATAGGGGAAGTGCCATATATGTAGTTATTTCAGATATAAAAATAATATGGTAAAATAATACTATGGTAAAAGACTGAGTACAATGTCACTCAGCCTCAGGCTACTACTAATGGTTGCTATTTTAAAATTAATAATTTATATTTTTAAAATTTTTATGGAAGTGTAGTTGCTTTAAATGTTGTGTTAGTTTCTGCTGTTCAGCAGAGTGAGTCAGCTATGTGTATGTTAGTCGCCAGTCATGTCTAACTCTTTGCGACCCCATGGACTGTAGTTCACCAGGCTCCTCTGTGCATGGAATTCTCCCCTCTGTGCATGGAATTCTCCAGGCAAGAATACTGGAGTCGGTTGCCATTCCCTTCTCCAGGGGATCTTCCCAAACCAGGAATTGAGCCTGGATCTCCCACACTGCAGGCAGATTCTTTATAGTCTGAGCCACCAGAGAATCAGCTTTAGGTATACATATATCTCCTCTTTTTTGGATTTCCTTAGCATTTAGTTCACCACAGAGCATTAAGTAGAGTTCCCTGTGCTAAACAGTAGGTTCTCATTAGTTATCTATTTTATGCATAGTATCAATAGTGTGTATGTGTCAACTGCAATCCCCCAATTCACCCCATCCCCTCCTTCCCTCCCTTGGTATCCATATGTTTTCAAAAATATTGTTAAACAGGAAAATGAATAGATTCTATGATTAGGAAAAGTTACTAAACTTTTCCTGAAGTTCAAATCACATTTTCTAATTTTAGTTCTCCTTCACATATCCTTCAGATATTAGTGATGGAAATGATGTTCAGTACACAAAAGAAGACGATGGCTGCTTTCCACTCAGATAAACCAAGAGGGCCTACAAGTGACTGATTGATTTAATGGATGAACCTCTTCACGTTGATCCTAACTTAGAGGCCTTGGCACAAACTCTTTAATCATGTATTTAAAAAAATATCTTTGAAACAATTAAAATATTAACAAGACCTATACATAAAATGGTCTTAGGCCAAAAGAATTTAAAAGAGTCATGTGGTTTAGTATCTCTGAGAAAGAGACTAAAAAACAAAACAAATATATCAGTAAAAGGGAGAAAAATGTTTGCATCGTTTAAGCATCGAGAAGAAAAACATTGAAGTTCTAGTTATTCATTTATTTGTTAAGGATATTTATGTTTTAAGGAGATCACAGCACCAAGCATGAACTTTATATTAATTTTTCTTTGCCTCAGTTGTCTGTTTATTTAAGATTTGTATGTAGTCTCTTAGATAATCTATTATTTTGACTTTGCTGAAACACATCCCTTTTTCCTCTTGAATTTCTTTAAGTCACACTGTGAGCTGTTAAAGTCTCTCTAACTCCCTGGGCAGAGTGTGTTAATGTGGAGCTGGAGTTTTCCAAAGGAGCTGCCATAATCTGTTGACTCAATGATGCGTTAATGACACCTGAATGCTCACAGCAGAGCCTACCTCCACCTGCTGCTGCTCATGGCTGGCCCAGTGAGGATGCAGGTGCATTGTAAGCCCCCAGATCAGCCATTAAGGTCCCTTTTATTAGTGGCTTCTGCTGACAAAGCGGAGCTCTAGGGGAGCATGATTCAGTCTAGGCAAAAGCCTGGCAGCTCAGAAGAGTCTCACTGTTGGGGACCAGTGACATCTAGTTATAATAAGGAAAGCCAGAAGAGTAATATTATTCTGTTTTCACCTTCATAGACTCTTACGGCCTATTATGGGAATTACTAAAAGCAATGGTTTCCCACCTTACACCTTCGGTTCTCCCCTCTAGCAGTAAGGAATTTTAAAGAAAATCGGCATTCCATCTCTTCCAGGTGAACCAAGATTAATTCCTTTGGAAAAGTCACATTTAGTTTACTAAGAAAAAGAAAGGAAAAAAAAAAACTCCACTGAGTGTGTATAACTCTAAAAAGCTTAATACACTGGCAATGCAAGTGTTGGTAAATAAAAACATCTTTAAGCACAACTTCAGAAATATACCTACCTGTTCTCAAACTGAAAAAAAAAAAAAAAGTACCTCTATAGGAGCCCAGCTCTTTGTGGGACATTTTGCCTTCATATTTTCATTTTTATTCCAGACAACCTTTTAAGATTTTTAAAATGTGAACAGGACCTTCTATTGTTTGGCACTTACAGACTTCTTTTAAGCTTGTATCTTCAACCTGTGTGTTTCTTTTTAGTTAATGGAGTAATGATAGCACACATTGAGCCATTTTTAATTCAACCTAGAAGTTTAGTTGTCTAATAGTTGTTAGAGCATACTTGAGACCATTGGAAAAATGCATCAGTGTTTTTTAAAAAATATTCCCACAACTCTTTAATTGTCACATGAGTAATAGTATCCATTCAACTTTAATTGACATTAGAAAATAGTACCACTGTACTTGAGTAGAGCAAACCGTCAAAAAAAAAAAAAAAGTTGTAACTTATTTAGGGAAGAAAAAGAAAACTTGAACAATTCCTTTTACAGAACAGCTCAGCTTTATGAAGTTGGGGAAAAAAAAAAACAATGTTTAAAGAATCTGCATTTTGGGTTTGACATCAATAGATCATTGAAGTGCTACTTTTGGCCAATATTGTTGAAGAGATTGACTATTGATCAGTTATGTACATTCATGGAAGAATTCCTAGATGAGTTAGAGAATTTTTTTTTCCTGCATGTTTTATATAATGTTTCGCTGTATGTGGGTTTGGTTTCCAAGTTCTGTCATTTTCACTAATGGCACACTTGTTGAAGAATGTATTTTGTCCTTCCTCATCTCCTACTTTGGACAGCCTTATCCCTGGGATGAGCTGATAACTTCTTATTCTTTTCAATTTACACCATACTTCCAGATGAAATTATTTGAAACAAAATTTTAACTATGTCACTTACTTGCTCAAAAAAAATCTTTCCTAGTTTCTTGATGCAGTAAAAATAATACAAAAACTCAATAGCCTATGATTTAGAGCCCTCCATGTTCCAGTATTGATGTAACTATGAACATCAATTCAAATTCTGCTCTTTATGCTGTTTCAACCAAATTGCACTGTGGCAGAAATATCCCTGACCTGTCTTCACTTAACCTCCCTCCACTGAAGTAGTTTACCTTATTCAACCATGTTGTCCACATCTCTCTCTAAAAGACACCTGATATTCATACTGGGCTCCTCACACACAGGTAGTAGACCAGAAGCTTTTTGCACTCTTTTTATCAATCAATTGAGCAATATGATTGCAAAGAGAAAGTTGTACCTAAACAAATTTTTATCTGTGGCTGTTATAAATATAAAACTTAAGTACATAAAAATCAGTTGATAAGTATAAGTTGAAAATAAATTATTTTCCTTGAAAAGTAAGTTACAAACTTGGTAAATGATAAATTTCTCTCTCTAAACATGTTTCTGTCAAATCAGTTATGATAAGATAGTTGTAAAATATTTGGATAAAATCATAGAAAACTAGAAAGATTCTGCATTTATATTTCTAATCAAATATATTTTGGACTCACTTGTGACACTATAGGAATTGAAATTCTAAGGTCCTACATCTCAGGTATAGTTCATGCAGGGAAGCGACATATTTGTCGGAAGACAACATACAATAGTGGGTTAATGGTGACAGTTCTTTGAGACAGAAATTACGGATCTTGTAGACATCATATATGTAGTGAAGAAACAGACAAATCTAAATATGACACAGGTAAGATTGCACCAGATCTAAAATCTAAAGAAAAACTGTTCCTTCTTTTCATTATGAACATTTTAAAACACTTGTGATATGTATGCTAATTTTTATTGTGGTAGAATTGACTTTCAGAAAAGTACACTTAAACGATGAATTTTCATAAACTGTACACATACCAGTAATCAGAGCATTACTAGCACCCCACCAAGTCCTTTACACTCCCTGTCAGCTACTGCGCCCTCACTCTACAAGAATAATCACTTCCTTAACATCATACATTAGTTTTGACTCTTTTGTAATATACATAAACTGTATACATTATTCTGTGCTCAGCTTCCTTCTTGTAATGTTATTTTGGTGGAATATTTGCTTCATCTAACTATAGGTCATCTAGTGTCATTGCATCAAGCTATTCTTTTACTCAGAGTAGATATTGGTGAATTTAGTGAAGAAAAAAAGGATTTTCCTTCATTTTTCTTATATATATCCATTTTGTATTTTATCACTTGATTCCCTCTACCTGACCGCTTTTGCTCTTTTTTAAACCTCTATTTAATATCAAAGTGTAATTCTTATAAAATTATATGCATGACCTTAATGTAAGTACAAAATAAGCATGTGCTAAAACTTTATTTAACTTAATAATAAAGGAACCAACAAGATACTGAAGCTAATTTGAAGAGCACTGAGGAACAACTTAGGTATTGGGAGTAAAGGGAAAATACTGGAATAAGATTTCTAGTTCAGTTCAGTCGCTCAGTCATGTCCAACTCTTTGTACCACACTAGGCTTCCCTGTCCATCAGCAACTCCTGAAGCTTGCTCAAACTCATTCCATTGAGGTGAGATACAAAGTTAGTAACTTTCCTACAAGTCTCCAAGTCAACATGCAAATTTAGAATCTGGTCCCTAAATAATAATTGATAATATGTTGAACAAAGCTGTATCCTCCTAGAAAATTTTTAAAAAATAGTTGTTGGGTGGGTCTATTCAACTGTTTCCTGGGATAACACTGATGGGACATACGAAGTCATGTTGCCTTATTTCCTATCCATCCATCAAAGTCAATTTATATCCCATTTCCACTTTGAAGTCTTTATGATCACCTAGCTGGAAGTCACATTTCTAGCTAAGGAGCACTGGTAATAACATGGAAAGTGCTCAATATGAACTTGGTGAATGAATAATTGTTTACTGCCACTCTATGGGCATATCACTCCTTGAGCAGAAATGGCTAATTAAGAACATAATTAAATTTTAAATTATGGCTAGAGAAATTGTACTGTAGAAGAGAGATAAATTAGAATACATCACAGTGCTGTTAGCAGGTTTGTTTTCTTAAAACGAGTAAACATGTTGTGGGAAATAATTGATTTATAAAATACTCCGGTTTTTCAATTTTCTCTTTTCTGTTCCATCCTTTGGCCCTTTCTTTTGACTCTGCACGTTGAAACATTCTTTTTGTAATTCTCCCCTCATCCAGTCGTGTTACGTAAAACTACAAGAACCATCTATCTCAAGTTCCATTTTAGCCATTTCTCTTCCCTTATCAGAGCTGGAAAATGCTGTCTTAAGTCATGTTAAATCATAGGCTTTTATGGACACCAGTTACTTCTCTGGCTCTATGACCCTCATGCTATTTTTCTTACTAACCATTGGCAAGTGCTTGCTACATATCTCATTGGACTCACTGGACTTTCTTGTTCTCGTCCCCTTAGTGTTTACAAAAACATTTTCTTCTGAAAAGCTTTGCCAAACACTAACTTTCTCTTTATTTTTTCTAGAGTACCCTCAATAAATCATATTTTTAGGGGAAATCTATGTAATGCATCAATAAATTTAATGTAATCAAAAATTTTTTCCAACTTCTCATGAGTAACTAAGAGTTCTGTTTTTACAGAGATGGTTTTGAATTGAATTATGTATACTGTTGCTCAGACCTACTTTTCTTATTTTTCATACCTGCAGCTGGAGTTGATAATATAAGAGGTGGGAGGATACAGTGGTAAAAATTACCTTTTTCTCCTGGAACTCTCATCTGATATGTGATGACTAATCGGAAAAGGATAATTCAAATTCCTTCAAATTCCTTTTTTAATGAAAATCCAAGAAAAGAGTATGGAGGTGTTTTTTTTTTTTGTTGTTGTTGTTGTTGTTTAAGATAACAGCAAAAACTAACAAGGAACTTTACTTTCATGTCTGAGTTCTTCTAACTTGCTAGCAGTCTGACAGTATGTGTCTACAATGCTTGGTTCCTACATTTTTCAACTTATCAACTGTCACAAATACATCACCGTGAAAAGGGAACAAGCAGCTATTTTTCTCTAGCTCACTGGGCATAACCATGAAGGTGGTCAGAGCCCTGGTCCTCTCCTCTCCCCACCCCTTCTCCTGGAGTCTTCATCCCATGGCCTACATCTTTGCACTTTAGCTGCATATGGCTATTTGAATTAAAATTAAATTGAATTGAATTTAAAACTCAGTTTATTAATCAAATGAGGCACATCTCAATTGCTCACTAGCCACATTTGGCTGCCATACTGAATAGTGTAAGTGTAGAACTTTTCCATCATCCCAGAAAGTTCCATTCAGCAGTGCTGACTCAAAGCATGTGGTATCTGTCCAATGCAAATATGTGTACTAGTGACCTGAGTTACATTTTCAGATAAAGTGCTTCTTTTTTACAGAATTTTTCCCTGCATTCACTAGGGATTGATACTGTTGGATGGGTTTATAAATGAGTTAGAAGAGACAGAGCCCAGTGAAATCTTCAAGTGTGCAGATGAAACTAGGCTCTTCTGGGAGTGAAAATGCCAAATTGAAAAACTATGCCTGAGGGCTTTATGAGGGGGCAGACGTGCATCAGATGAGTCTCTCTCTGAGCAAATATAATTTGATAGGTAGAAATAATTCTATCCTGTAGTGGGTTCTGTTTTTCTGATTAACAAGTGTTAGAATAATGTTGGTTTCATTATATATTGTTCTCTAAAATGATAAAGTTTTGTTGAGGTTCCAAATAGTAAAAATGACTTTGGGCAAAAAGTAATGAAGAGAGTATTTTCTACATGCACGCAATATCCAACACTAGGTATCCGTGAAAGAAAAACTGCATAGATGTGATATTTTAACTTGTTTTAATAAATTAGTCACACTTTTCCCAGAAGATAAGGAAGAAAAGACAATCCGTGTTGAGAGATAAGCATAAGCAAAAACACAGTAGCAATAACAGAGTGGAGTGTATTGTTTGAGAGACAAATAGTTCTTTGTTGTTGAAGCAAATAGGATAAGGATTTAATTTTTGAAATGAATATCAAGCATTACGTAAAAGTCCTGGATAATCTAAAAGATGAAGAATTGTTAAAAGAAATTATTTAAATAATAAATACATGAATCTAATGAGTATTTTAGAAAGACCACTCTAGCAGTGATATAGCCCAGCAGTTCTCAAAAGGGATAATTTTTGTCTCAGGGGACAACTGGAAATGTCTGGAGACAATTTGGTTGTTACTGTGGACTTCCCTGGTGGCTCAGATGGTAATGAGTCTGCCTGAAATGCAGGAGACTGGGTTCAATCCTGCATCAGGAAGATCGCTGGATAAAGGAATACTTCAGTATTCTTGCCTGGAGAATACCCTGGACAGAAGAGCCTGGCGGGCTATCTGCTCCATGGGGTTGCAAAGAGTCAAATACAACAGAACGATTAACATTTTCACTTTTCATGGGTTGAGAGGTGGGTATCGGCATCTCCTGTGTAGGGAGTAGGAGCACTAAGTAATTTATAATGAATGGTACAGCCCCACCACAAAGATATATCATCCCAAATGTTGATACTGCCCAGGCTGAGAAACCCTGATGTAGATGATGAATTGAAGAGATAATTGACACAATAAAATTGTTTGAGATGCTGATACAATAGTGCATTTGAGAACTGATAAGAGGAAAGGAAGTTATACTAATCTGTTTATTATTCTCAAGTTGGGAAAGGCAAAGTATTGATAGGACTACATAGTTAATTTAATGTTCTAAATAAAACGAAAAGGAACCAGTTGCTTCTTTTATGTTTTATGTAACTTATAGGAATTACTTACTCACAAGTTTAAACTAAAAACAAAATCCAAGAAAGATGTATGATACATTGTAAGTAAAATTAATGGAAAAAGACCCTTATTGACACATCTTTTTTTTTTTTTAACTGTAAAGAAAAAAGGGGAAATCTTATAAGTTTCTAGAAAGATTATAAAGTTAACTACAAGGGTCAAAGGAGTTCAGCGTTAGAATTCTACTTAAAACACTAAATTTTATTAGCATTTGAAAGGAAAATGGTGTACCAAAATTTCATGCTGAGGCAAGGTGTCTTTCATGGAGAAAGGCAGTAGAAATACTTTCAAATTTTACAAGGCTTGAAATACCTGTAAACAACATACTCACTGCAAAATTATACAGAGTGAAGTAAGTCAGAGAGAAAAACACCAGTATAGTATATTAATGCTATATATGGAATTTAGAAAGATGGTGACAATGACCCAACGAATTTTAGACTCTGTGGGAGAAGGTGAGGGTGGGATAATTTGAGAAAAGAGCATTGAAATATCTATATTACCATGTGTGGAATAGATCATTAGTCCAAATTCGATGCATGAAATAGAGCACTCAAAGCCGGTGCACTGGGACAACCCTGAGGGATGGGGTGGGGAGCACATGTACACCCATGGCTGGCTCATGTCAATGTATGGCAAAACCCACTACAATTTTGTAAGTAATTAGCCTCCAATTAAATAAGTTAATTTAAAAAAACATATAAGCAGAGGGAAAAATAAAAGTAGTAAATTATAAAACTTTAAGAACTTATTATACAAGGGATTTGTGACTCTTTTGCTATCTGGTAAACTCATGAATTAGATTGGATTTTTAAAATTTAGCTGCATAAATCCAGTACAAAGTTTGATCCTGATGTTCTTCCTTCATCTGTATGTCTCTGGTTCCTTTTACTATTTAGGGACCAACATATGATGCAGTTTATGTAGGATCTCTTTTTTTGGTTTGATCACTTGAAATGATAATGGTTCCCATTCTGCTGAAGCACTTTCTACAAAAGCTAAGAAATTGACTAATAGGGTCATTGTCTGCTATAATGGCCTTGCAAAGCTTTATTGTATGCTGTTTCTATATTTTTGTCCCTATGAATGAGGAGGTCCATAAAGAACATGTTAACGATTGTTTAAAAAAAAAATCATTGAATAGTCTTGAGTTCCTGAATTTTATTTAACAATTAAATTTGAATAAAACAAATTATCTTTCTGTAAATTCTACTTTATTTAATGATTCCTTTTCCCTGTCTGGAAGCAGAAAATTTTTATTCTAATGAAAGACTCAAGAGGTTTTGTGAAAATAGTGATAATGAATGAAAATGTTTAAATATGTGGAAGAGACAGAGGCGTGTTTAAAATGTATGTGAAAACACATGATATTTCATTATATATTTTTAAAACCTAAATTTTATTTTAGTGATTTGAAACACCATGAATTTTGGCAGAAAATTTAACATATATATTCTGGAATTTTTTTTATTTTATGTATCATAACTAAACTAATTTTAAGTACATAAGAAATTCATATACTAAACTGGAAAGTAAATAAGGCTACGTATCAATAAGCAAAATGATAGAAACCACTCTAGGTTTCTAAAAAAGTTAATTAAAAATATTAAAACTATAGTAAGTATTCTGAAAGTGAAAATATTAGTCATTCAGTCATGTCCGACTTTTTGTGAACCTGTGGACTATAGCCCTCCAGGCTCTTCTGTCCATGGAATTCTCCAGGCAAGAATACTGGAGTAGGTTGCCATTTCCTTCTCCAAGGGATTTTTCCAACCCAAGGATCAAACATGAGTCTCCAGCATTGCAGGCAGACTCTTTACTGTCTGAGCTACCAGCAAAGTCCAAATGTTCTGAGGACACTTTATTAGTGCTTTTTTGTTTATTTTGATAGCCAAAAGAAATGTTTAGAATACTTGCTTTCCATTTTTCCAGGTTAAACTTACCCCAGCTATGCACTGGCAAAGTCACTCGAATATCCTACTTTGAAGCAGACCAAGAACTTAAATACAAAACTGTATTGAAGTACAATATATTCACTTTTTTGTACAGTTCATTGAATTTTCACCTGTGCAGTATCCCTGTCATGGGAACCCAGGTAAAGAAAGAAATCACCCCTAGTACCCGAAGTAGGCTTCCCTTGTAGCCTACTGGTAAAGAATCTTCTCTGCTGGTAAAGAATCCACCTGCAATGTGGGAGACCTGGGTTTGATCCCTGGGTTGGGAAGATCCTCTGGAGAAGGGAAAGGTTACCCACTGCATTATTCTGACCTGGAGAATTCCATGGACTGTATAGTCCATGGGGTTGCAAAGAGTCAGACATGACTGAGCGACTTTCACTTTCACCCAAGTAGACCCTCTGCTGCTTCCCCCAAAGGTGATTATCCTCACGTCTGACAGCAGAGAATACTTATGCTTGTTTTTATTTTATTTGAGGGGTAATACAGTATGCACACTTTGATGTATGACGTCTGTCGCTCAACATTTTATGATTCATTCATATTGCTGCATGGACAGTAGTTGTAGAGTCAACATCATTGCTATATAGTATCCCCTTATGTGAATACATCTCAACTTATCTCACTACTATTAATGAAGATTTGAATACTCAGGTTTCAGCTGTTACAAATAGTAAGCTATGAACATTCTATTAAACATATTTTGGCTAACGTTTGCATACATTTATAATGAGCATAAACCTGGAGATGGAAAATTCCTGAGTCACACAGCAGAAGCTGGCAAAGTAGGTATGTGACTAGGTTGTGCCAAGTTTCCATTTTCAACATGTGCTTGAGAATCTCTGTTCTACATCCTCAACAGCACTTGGTATTTTTTTTTCCTCTTATTTGCTGAGTGGCTATGCTAGTGATTATTAACTGGTATTTCATTATGGTTATATTTTGTATTTCCCTGATGGATTTTCATATTTATTGGTCATTTGTATGCCCTCAAAATGAAGTGAAGTTACTTAGTCGTGTCGGACTGTTTGCGACCCCGTGGACTGTCGCCTACCAGGCTCCTCCATCCCTGGGATTCTCCAGGCAAGAATCCAGAATGGGCTGCCATTTCCTTCTCCTGGGGATCTTCCCAACCCAGGGTTTGAACCCAGGTCTCCCGTACTGCAGGCAGATGCTTTAACCCTCTGAGCCAGCAGGGAAGGCCCAAAGAGGTTTTTAATGCAGAAACACATTTGCAAAAGTGATAGATGGGCAGAAAAGGAGAAGAGTGGGTGTTACCTCAAAGCAGGGAACTGTCCCTGCCTCAGTACAGCTGGGCCACAGCACTGCTTCTGAAGTGGTCTTTCTTCCGCCTTTGCTGCTGGTACCTGAAAATGCTGGGGTCTACAGTTCCCTAGTAGTTGTCTGTCTGCTACTTGGAGAGTTGAAAACAGAGTGACTTTTGACTCGCTTCTGCCTTCTACATTCCTACCAGTGCTTCCTATTTATAGGGCCAATGAGGAAACTGGGCAGGAGACTCTAGAAATCTCATTTTCAGGCTTTCAGTACACCACCCTTCCTCCCAGTGAAGAGAAAAGCTTGGATGGTCAGGAAACAAGCTGCATGCTTTTGATGTTTTCATGTATATGAGCACTTTTCAAAGGGCTCAGGAGAAATAAATAGTAAAGTGCATGCTGTCACACTTCTAATAACTTTTTAGTGAATAAAGAAAAATACACATGGAACATCAGTGAATAATACAGGAAATTTGAAAGCTGAATTGTGACAGTAGACTACAAATCTTAAATGATACGAATGAGAACAGGAAGGAAGAAATTATAGCTAAAGTATTTGGGCAAGCAGTGGGGTTGAGCTTTATCTCAATGGGTAAATAATGCTTGAAAAGGTAAAGGCAAAAAGAAAAATCATTCTGGGCAGCAGGAACAATATGAGTGAAATAAAGAACACAGGACTGAGCTGTGGTATCTTTCCAAAATTTTTAAATTCTATTTTACCTTGACTTGAAGTACACTTTGGAAGAATATAGCAGAATCGATAAGCTAAAAATTTATAACAAGATTGCTGTCAGCTTGGAGATCTGGAAACCACATTTAAGAAGGAATAAGAGAGCTAGGATGTTTAGCTAAGAGGAGAGAAACCTAAAAGAAATGCCTGTGAAGTGTTCTGTATAAGAAAGTATAAACATTTTTGGTTGTTTGAAAAGGAAGCACTTCAATCAATACACTAAAGTTAGGAGCGTTTAGCAATAAGTTCAATGAAAAATAATTTCAAAACAATTGCTGCTGCTAAGTTGCTTCAGTCGTGTCCAACTCTGTGCAACCCCATGGACAGCAGCCCATCAGGCTCCCCTGTTCTCCAGGCAAGAACACTGGAGTGGGTTGCCATTTCCTTCTCCAATGCATGAAAGTGAAGTCACTCAGTCGTGTCTGACCCTCAGCGACCCCATGGACTGCCGCCTTCTGGGCTCCTCCGTCCATGGAATTTTCCAGGCAAGAGTACTGGAGTTGGGTGTCATTGCCTTCTCCGAAACAAGTGCTATCAATTGCTAAATAATAATGGAATATACAGCCTCATGTATCAATAGATATGATGCGCCCAGTGCCTGAGTAATTCTAATGAAAGCTAAATTACTAAGTATACCACAAATAGGATTCCTGAAGTCAGAATACAGAAAATAATCACAGAGTCCCTTTAATCTAAAAACTAATTTGGGGGAGGTAGAGAGATACTTATCAAGAAACTTGAAATCAGTTTATATTTTAATAACTAAAGTAATTAGTTTTTTTTACATATCTATTCTATGCCAGGTACTATCTAGGTAACTGGTGAATGAAATGGTTCAGTGTTCTCTAAAATAAAAGAGAAGAAACCCTAGACCTGTAAGATGCTCCATGAAAAGCAATGAGTTTGAGGTAAAATAATGTTGAAAAAATTCTGGATCTTTTTGTTGTTGTTGAGTCACTAAGTCATGTCCAACTCTTTGCAACCCCATGGACTGTATTACACCTGGCTTCCCTATCCTTCACTATCTCCTGGAGTTTGCTGAAACTCATGTCTATTGAGTCGGTGATGCCATCTTACCATCTCATCCTGTATCGCCGCCTTATCCTCTTGCCTTCAATCTTTCCCAGCTTCAGGGTCTTTTCTAATGAGTCGGCTCTTCACATCAGGCGACCAAAATATTGGGGCTTCAGCATCAGTCCTCCCAATGAATAGTCAGGGTTGGTTTCTTTTAGGATTGACTAGTTTAATCTCCTGGCTATCCAAGGGACTCTTGAGAGTCTTCTCCAGCACAATAGTTTGAAAGTATCAGTTCTTTGGCACTCAACCTTCTTTATGGTCCAACTCTCACATCTGTATATGAGGAGATCATCATTAGCTCTACCAAAGCCTATAGCCTACCATAGAGACTGCACACTTTAAGACTTGGCCACCCCAGGCCAAACTACAGGGAGGGAGCACAGTCCCACCCATCAGCAGAAAATTGGATTAAAGATTTATTCAGTATGGCCCTACCCACCAGAGCAAGACCTAGTTTTCCCCACAGCTGGTTCCTCCCATCAGGAAGCTTGCACAAGCCTCTTACTGTCATTCATCAGAGGGCAGACAGAAGAAACAAGAACTGCAATCCCATGCCTCTAGAATAAAAACTACAATCACAGGAAACTAATCAGAATGATCACATGGATCACAGCCTTGTGTAACTGGATAAAACTATGAGCCATGTCATACAGGGCCACCCAAGAAGGATGGGTCACTGTGGAGAGTTCTGACAAAGCATGGTCCACTGGAGAAGGGAATGACAAGCCACTTCAGTATTCTTGCCTTGAGAACCCTGTGAACAATATGAGAAGGCAAAAAGATATGACGCTGAAAGTTGAGCCCCCCAGGTCAGTAGGTGTTCAATATGCTATTAGAAAAGAGTGGAGAAATCTTTTTGTTCTCTTAGTAGCAAATTAATAGAATATAAAATACTTTCATGGCTCTGTGATGTCTTCAATAAATAAGTTCGCTTAACTTCTGCATCATCAGCTTTTTATCAAAAATATTTCAAATTTATCACAAAAATAATGCGGAACTGGTGCTTTCACAAGACTAATTTTTTGTTTATACGTAATTGTAATCACAGCTACTGCCTATTGAAGCCTGTGGTTTAGTGAGGGAAACAAGTATAACACAATGTGAAAAGTAGCACTTTAGAAGATCAATGCATGTTCTGTGGAAACACATTACCTGGAGAATCCCAGGGACAGGGAAGCCTGGTGGGCTGCCATCTATGGGGTCGCACAGAGTCGGATACGACTGAAGTGACTTAGCAGCAGCAGCAGCAACACCATCTCCATAGTGGGGGAGGGATAATAAATACCTGAAGACGATAATGCATAGTGATCACTTATAGTATATTGAGGATTTACTGGAAAAGAGAAGGAGCTAAAGCATGTTTGAGACTTAGGAAACTCCAAATGTGAGGACTCATGTGTAAGTGATCATGATACATTCACGAAGAGCATGGCAAGTTTTTTAAAAAATGCTTAATAAGGACTTGATATTCAAAGTATATTAACAGATTTAGTTTGCATCTCAAATATTCCTGCAGGGTCACTACAAAGGTTACAGAAGCACAGAATTATACAATCTTCAATGTGGGGAAAAGCACTGAGAACCTCTAGTCAGAAGTCTTTTCTAGGTTGTCTAACAGAAGCTATCTATCCCCTATTTAATTGTATATAGCCCCTGGAAGCACTCTATCTCATCATGCATCATCACTCCCACCTTATATGAAGATGAAATCAGCCTTTCTGTAACTTTCACCTGCCCCAGGTTTGCATTCCTGAGCTCCGCAGAAAGAACTCTTGGCTTTATTACTTTGGGAGTACCAGAGTCATTTTCTGTTGGTGATGGAATTTAAAATCAGATCTATTTAATGGAGTTTTCAGTTGCTCTGCCTGTTCATTTTAATACCAGACATTTCACCATTTTTAGCTTGTGAAATATATCTGTATATCCTAAAGTTTTCTTAAGACTACAATATAAATATTGAGTTTTATATAACCTTTTTTATTTATCAAGGGAGTATTTTAGGGATTTGGTTTCAGCATCTTTTTGTAAAAATGTTAGATCTTTGGAAACATTTTCATAATTCAGCAGGGTCTGCAATGTTAATGGACCTAAGCAGCAGGATCCTTGGACCACATACTATAATTATTCCTCAGAGTGCTTGTAATTTCAATTCCAGAGCCTAACCCTGGCTGTATTTCATTTGTTTTTCTTCTCTTACGGAAAGTGATTCACAGCAGCCTTCTGATTTTTGAAATCTATTGCTTTTGCTCAATTCTAAGTTGGTACTCCAAATTTAAATTAAAGTATGGCAGTGGGGGAAAAAAAGTGGTAGGGGTTGAGAAAAGAAATAGTGAAGAAATAAATATTTTCTATGAGCAAAAGTTTCTTTTAAAAGCATTTAAATCACTCTGGGACAAATTAGAATTTTCTTTCTTCTGTTTCTTCTCAGGCTTCCAGTATTAAGAATACTAAAGTAGAAGGAAAATATGTTCTTTTCTTGATTGAAATTAACTCATTGCAAATTATTCAATAGCTTCAAATTCCAGCTTAAATATGAGATACATGAATTACAAGTTGATACTTTGTGTATAGGTGTGTGTGTGATTAGCATCTCAGAATCATCATGTATAAAACTTTTCTTTAAATTAGTTAAAGTTACTTTGCCTTAGCTTTGAACATAATTAGAATTTCAGATATGCTATAGTTCAACTGAAGCAAATTTTATGATGTTACAAGGAAACTGAGGCCAATATAGGTTAAATTCGTAGTAGAATTAGAAGTGGAAAATCTGTGAGGATTTTCACCCTGGGGTTTGGTGTATTTTTTACTTGGTTAAAGTAAATAGTGTTACAATAAATATAAAAGTGTTTTGACTATTCAAATGGTGATAATCATTTTATTTGAATAAGTCTGATCAAGTTAAAGGAAAAGAAATCTAAATTTGAAATGAAACCTAAATCTCATATAGTTTAATACTCATTATTTCTAATTTTAAGATTTGTTTTTTCTACACCAGGGAAAACATCCTTGGGGATCTTATGAAGACCTTCTCATGGTAAGAACATTTAATTAACAAGAATTTTATAAAAATGATCATAGCATGTTTATTGTATAGCATTATCTGTCTGTTCAAATGGAATGTCCAATATACAAAGGGCTGAGAAAAATTAGATTGCTTCTCTTCTTCAGGCACTCTTTTTTCCATTAGTCTGTTTTATTTTTTTATAGTCAGTTGCTCATTTGATTTTTTCTTTTGTTGCTCATCTTTCCTACTATAAGGTACCTTCTATATAAGCCAGAATGATTGCTTATTGATGAATGTCTGACCTATATAAAATATTTGTTGAATGGATGCCTTAATGATCAGTAACATGATCACCTGTCATGTATCAGCACCAAGTTAACTTGTTTCTATGAAACATTTCTTCTTTTCTTCTTGGTAAACCTAAGAGGTAGGTCTCAGTTCCATTACAGAGCTAAGGAAATGGCCTCAGAGCAGGAAAGTTATTTAATCTATATTATGTTATCATTAAGAAGGTACTTGAACTCTAGTTTGAAAATGTTAAACATTTCCTTTCTCAGACCAGTTATCCTGAAATTCAAAATGTTAAAATGCTAAGGAGACAAAAGTAAACAGAAAGCTTATGCAAAATCAGAAACAATATTTAAACACAAAATTTCCATTTCAAAATGATGTCTGATCTTTGACTATCTCAGATATGATGCAGGATAACTGATGAGCTGGCATCAGCTTAGTCATGTGCGTTTGACACATCTTTAGCAAAAGGAATATAATTTTGGAACTGAAATATGACCTACTCCTAATTGCTTAAATATTTATATTAAACATAATAATAAGTTTTGAATGAGTATTTGTCTTATAAATACATAGTCAGAAACATTAGTCTGACAGGACACAGTTAAAGAAAAATATAAATATTCTAAAAAGAGTTAATTTCCAGGTTTTGATACTCTAATTATAGAGCATATTGATCTTGGCAGTTGTCATATTATTTTTATTAAACTTTTTATTTTGAGATAATTATAGATTTGCATGCAACTGTAAGAACTAGTACAGAGAAACCTGTGTGTCCTTTACCGAGTTGCCTCCAACATAGCATCTTGCAAAATTATACTACACAGCAACCATCAAGTTACTGACAGTGAAACATTTAATATACAAAACATTTCCATTACTACAAGAATCCCTTTTATTGCCCTTTTATAGACATACCTTCTGATATCCTGTAACTCCTAGAATCACTACTTCTTCATTTCTAAAATATTGTCGTTACAAGAAACCTATGTAAGTGGAATTATTCAATATGTACCCTGACAGTACTGACTTTTTGTTACTCAACTTAAATCTCTGGATATGCGTACAAATCATGTGTGTCAGTAGTGGATTCTTTTTTTTGCTCAGTGGCATTCCACGGTATGATTGCACCATGGTTTGCTTAACCATTTCTCCATTAAAGGACGTCTAGGTTAGTTTTAGTCTTTGGTTATGATGAATAAAGCTGCTGTGAATATTTACATGCATGTTTCTGTGGGAATGTAAATTTCTTTGCTCTGGAATAAGTTGAATTATATTAGGTCTAAAAAAACAAAACATGATTTTAAAAATTATCCTTTACATGGGGCCCTCATAGGATAAGAATTAGCTCAATCAAGACTAGAGATTTAGAATAAGCTAAAAGGTAATTGAATAATTGATAGTTACTGATGTATGTTAGCATCTTACTACTATTATTGCTATTAAGTCTGGTGCAGCTCTGAGAATAATCTTGTCTTGTTTATCTAAGAAACATGAGGTTTACACATCATGTTCTCTCCCTTGGAATGTTTATATGCTAGTCATCAATCTTCAGTTTATTTTGCCACACATTTATACTGAAGTGAGTGCCAGCTTTATATAAAAGTATCATTTTATAAAAGATTAGATCTTTAGTATTTACCGTAAGAACTAAGAATGCCCTTCTAATTTGCTGGGGCATGACACACCGAAGTGTCAGGGTGTGTTTTATGGCATTTAATGAAAAACTGTATTTCTCTCATGAGGTATATTTGCTGGCCTGACAGCTTGCTTCTACTCATCTAACCTTGAATCATAAGAAAACAAGCAAGATCTGTGTGCATGCATATGTTTATATGTATGTGTTGATAAATATTTATATACACATATATGGATGTATGTTTGTATGTATATATAACAACAAACAGTGAAATACTGCTCTATCATAAAAAATTTGTACCTCTAAAGACTGAGATTAGGAGACTAAAACTTTGATTATGTTTGCTGAGTACTTCTGTGAAAGTGTTTCTTGCTCAGTCATGTCCAACTCTTTGTAACTCCATGGACTGTAGCCTATCAGGCTCCTCTGTCCATGGAGAATATAAGAATACTGGAGTGGGTTGCCATGTTCTTCTCCTGG
The DNA here is from genome assembly GCF_016772045.2 of Ovis aries. Taxonomy (NCBI): domain Eukaryota; kingdom Metazoa; phylum Chordata; class Mammalia; order Artiodactyla; family Bovidae; genus Ovis; species Ovis aries. The sequence goes on from NC_056058.1 coordinate 74,161,950, forward strand.
GGATCTTTCCAATCTAAGAGATCTGAACCCAGGTCTCCTCATTACAGGCAGATGCTTTACCATTTGAGCTAGAATTAGTAAACTTGTACCTATCTCATTTATATCCTACTAAGATAACCTGGAAATACACCCTAGTATATTAGCTATGAGAGATTATGGTAGATGTTTCTCTACCAAATTTTGAAATTCAGACAAAATGCAGAAATTGCCATACTGATCACTATTTCTTCACCCATTAAAATCAAGAAAGACAAAAATACTGATTTATTCATATTTAAAAATGCTTATTGATCACTTTCTTTGTGAAGACTGATCTAGTGATGAGAAATCAAAGTGAACAAGATCTGTGAATCACATTCTAGAGTTTACATCCTAGTCAGGGAAGGTAATCAGTGAGCATGAAAATACATTAAGTGAGCAAATGAGGAATTTTCAAATATTTTACTGTGAAAAAAGTAAAACAGGGTGATGGCTAGAGAGAGTGATTATGGCTATGCTGGCTAGAGTGGTAAGAGAAAACTTCCCTGAAGTGCAAATTCATGAGAAAAGACATGAATGCTGAATTGAAGCTAGCAATGCAAAAACACAAAGCAGAGCATTCCAGGCAGAGGAAGTGGCAAATGCAAAGAGCTTAAGGTGGAAAAGAGCCAGGAGACATTGCCTGGAAGATCTGCAGATTTAGCTCTCTCAGTTACAGAAATTAATTTTCTGGAGTGCTGACTTTCTGGGGCCAGAGTCCTGAGTATCACTTACTAAATGAACAATGAGAACGATTTTCATGGCAGGGAAGCCATGCCATATACTAGAAAATGACAGGGCAATCAACAACAGAACAGAAAACCTGAGGTGCCAAAATAGACTTGTGAATTAAAAAGCAAGGAAAGTTTGAGAATAATGTAATCATTTCAGTTTTACAATCTTGAATAAAGGAGGCCAAGAGGGACAGGGACTGATTAAAAGAATGGGTGGTTTGTGATAACATCTGATGACGTGATTCAAAGCTAGAGCATTTTACAAAGAAGGAAGAGGGAACAATCTGGAACTAGAGATAATACTTAAAGAGGACCCTCAGCCCAGCTCTAGGCCCCAGGGTATAAGGAAAGAGGAAGAAAGACCAATGAGCCATTAGGAAAGCACTATCCTCAGAGAAGATCCAGAGGTTCTTTGAGCAACATGAAAGGAACATTCGTAGTTGAGCTTGAGGATACTGGGAATTTTTGAAGGCGAGGCACTGTGAATTCCACAGAACCTAAGTTGGCAACTTTAGGATGTGTGGAAAGCATGGCAAGGGGTACTAAATAGGAGATTTGCGGAGCCTATGGAGCGAAAATGTGGGAAATAAGTGAAGCCCAAGGCTTTTTATGCTGATCCATAATAAACACGAACAAAGGGTGCAGAGGTGGTGACCTCAAAGCAGGTAGACGTGGTGATAATTTGTGGGATCTGGGGGACCCTGTATACTGTTTCCAGAGATGGTGGGGAGGTAAGGAAACTTCAGTTTTGTCATCACACATCTCACAATCGAGGTTGCAGAAATTTTGACACCTCATTAGGGCTGGTCTTAATTTGAATGCAAGAAATTACAAATTTTATAGTGAATTTCCAGTTCACATAATAGTCATTTTGAAAGTGAAATACTAATATATATATATATATATATATATATATATATATATATATGTATGTTCTGGTCCAGGCCAACTCTAATCACTTAAAGATTGCTTGGGAAGGGATGGTGTTCCCTATCCCAGAATTTCCTGCACAATTTCACATTGTATTTAATTTTACTTAGATTAATCTCAAATTGTTTTTCCATCTTTGTTTAAAACAATAGGTGGTTATGTTCAGAAGCCAACTTTTTTGTATTTAATTTCTCCATTGACTTGATTAAGCATAACAGTTTTTCACTCTGAGATGTCTCTCACCAGGAGATTTTTCACAACTCTCCTTGTTATTCTTTCTCTTCTTTTGGTTGTCTGGCAATAAAATCATAATCCTGTCTTTTACAGCATCACAGGCTGATAACAGCATGAACACACTCAGAGAATTCTTGCTCTCATTAAGATTTTAATTTCTTTATTGACTTTAATTAAATTTGAGAGGCTTTTTCAATAGCAAGAAAGAAACATTGTTGTTTGTTGGATTAATAGCATTGCCTTAGATAGACTATAGGTGATAGCTGGGGAAAAGGATAAGCTTCTATCTTATCCTAGGATCACAGATGTAAATGTTTCCATCTCTGAATTTCCTGCTTTTAAAGGAATTATACCATATGAACTTAAAAATCGTTTTGTTTCTTCAACGGAGTCTAAGAAGTCAGTGACTCACAGGTGAAGTTTTCTGAACAATATTTCAACTGATTTTCTTAGTGTAAATTGTATTAAAGAGTGTCTATGCTTTTAAACTGCTATCAGGATATTTATTAACCATATGAGCAAATATTTATTGGGCACCTCTGATGTGCTATGTATTTTTCCAGGCGCTGAACAGCACTGGTGCTTGAAGGAATAAATGTGCTTGTGTTCACAGAGCCTGTATTATAGTGTCAGAGATAAACAATGAGCAAGTTAACTGATTTAAGTCAATAGCATATTTTAAAATAGTCATCTGAATCATGAAAAATTAATCAGGATTAAATGGTGAAGTGACTCATGGGATGCACGGTGGGATCAATGGGAGAAGGTTCATAAAAGAATTCTCTGTATAGCTGACAATTTAGACAAAGGAGTCATTCATTTATTACATTTATTTCTCTAGTATTGGTAAATAAATAAATAAATAAATAAATGAGTCACTCAGTAGTGTCCAACTCTTTACAACCCCATGAACTACACAGTCCATGGAATTCTCCAGGCCAGAATACTTTACTGGGTATCATTTCCCTTCTCCAGGGAAGATTCTGAACCGAGGGATAGGACCCAGGTTTCCTGCATTGCAGGTGGATTCTTTACCAGCTGAGCCACAAGGGAAGCTGCTAGCATTGGTAAACTTTGATTAAATCTGCATATTGAATTAAAGTAGCATGCAAGTATTTGGAATTAAAGTTAATGGGAAGAAATAAAGGTGTATTTCAAATTATTTACTTTATTTTTCATAAATGGATCCAGATCAAATATTTTTCTTATTATTTGAGGTATTTGAAAGAATTAGAGCCTTGCCATAGGAGAGAGGGGGATTCAGTTCAGTTCATTCACTCAGTTGTGTCCGACTCCTTGAGACCACATGAACCACACACAGTACGACAGGCCTCCCTGTCCATCACCAACTCCCAAATTTACCCAAATTCACGTCCATCAACGTGATGCCATCCAGTGTGCAATAGCATTGTGTCTAAAAAAGTGCATGCTGCTGCTGCTGCTGCTAAGCCGCTTCAGACGTGTCCGAATCTGTGCGACCCCATGGATGGCAGCCCCCACTAGGCTCCTCTGTCTCTGGGATTCTCCAGGCAAGAATACTGGAGTGGGTTAAAAAAAAAAAGAGTGCATACCTTAGTTAAAATGTACTTTATTGCTAAACAAAAAATGTTAACCATGATCTGATGGTGTAGGGTTTCCACAGACCTTCAATCTGTAAAAAGCACAATATCTGTGAAGCACAACAAAGTGAGGCGCGGTGAAACAAGGTATGTCCCAGCTGAAGAACAGTTACTCCAATATTCACTGACTTAAAACCAGTTCTGTTGTGATCACTGATTCTTTGGTTTAAAAATTTGTGAAGGTCACAGCAGAACTAGATTTTCTCTGTTAAGTGATGTCTGAGACTTTAGCTAGATGCACGGCGTATGAAGGTGAGCATATCCAGTATCACGAGGAGGTATCTTCATTCACAGATCTAGTGGTTCATTTGAGCTGTCAGCTTGGACCTTAACTTGGATTCTGGAATGGTGTTTCTACATGTGATGTCGTCATCACATTGTAATGTCTTCAGATTGTGTCTACATTGTGTCTTCAGATTCCCCAAAGCATGGCTTCCTCAAAATGGTTAAATTCTTAGGAGGCCATGTCGAGTTCCGCAAGTGAGGATTCCAATGAGTAAAACAGAAGCTGCATTGCATCAGTAGACTTTTATGACCTAGTCTCAGAAACCAAATGGTGTCGCTTCTGTCCCAATCTGTTGTGAAAGTGAAAGTCTCTCAGTCATGTCCAGCTCTTTGCAACCCCATGGACTATAAAGTCCATGGAATTCTCCAGGCCAGAATACCGGAGTGGGTAGCCTTTCTCTTCTCCAGGGGATCTTCCCAACCCAAGGATCAAACCCAGGTTTCCCGTATTACAGATAGATTCTTTACCATCTGAACTTCAAGGGAAGCCTGTCCCATTCTGTTAGTTGTAAGCAAATTACAAGCCCAACCAGATTCAAGGAAGGGAGGGAACACAGACTCTACTTCTTGATGAAAGGAATATCAGAGAGTTTGCAGACATGTTTAAAACCATTACACTTTGGGGGACAAATCTCTTTCCAGAATGAGTACAGAAAGAAAATTATAGAATTATAAACGTAGATGCTAGTGGAGTTGTTTTTTGTTAGTAGAATATTGATAATTATGTGATTTTTAAAGCTACTGGGATTGGGTGTAGTAGGATAAAAGTTTTTGATCTATTAAGAAATGTGTAAATATCCAGTTTCCCTGAAACTTGAAAAGAGAATTTGGATTTAAGTTTTTAGCATCAAATATTTTTTGCTTTCACTGTAGCAGTTTTTATTTTCCTCAAACATTTTCTTTTTGGTTAATTATGAAAAGAAATACATTAGTATTACTTTTTGGAATAATTTTTATTTGGAGTAAATATCATGTCTTCCTAGGAAATGAATATCTATGGAATGAGACTGTGATCTTTGGGGAATTATTATTTCTTTCATTATTTCAGCTTTTGATAATAGTACCATTTGCGTGCTTATTTTTAAAAGAGTCTCCTAAATGATTTTAAATTGTGTATTGCTTTCATGTACATGTAACATACATCTCTAGGTTAGCCCCTCAGAATATTCCAGTAAGTACAGAGATATCAACTCTGTTCTTTATAAACTTATATTCTTAGTGGAAATATACATATAATAAATAAATATTATGTAAATAACAAAAGATCATGAGGAAGTCACAAATGTCTTTTTGGTGAATCATAGGGTGAAGAAAATAGAGTGAAAGCAAAATAAGGTGATATGGGAAGATTGGGGAGAAGTTATGATTTTGCTTTAGAGTGTCAGGGAAGATCACAGTGGGACTATAATAAATAAATCAGAACCTGAATGACAAGAAGCTGTCATTTGGGGAGAAGTTTGGGGTCTGGTGATGGTGATGATGGTTAATTATGCACATTATTTGTTACTTCACTGGACCAAGGGATGTCTGGATAGCTGATGGAACATTATTTCTGGTTCCTGTGAAAGTGTTTCTGAAAGAGATTAGTGTTTGATCTGGTAAACTGAGGGAAAAAATCCATCCTCATCCATGTGGGTGGGCTTCATCCAATATGTTGAAGGTCAAGATGGAACAAAAAGGTAAAGTAAGGGCAGGTTCACTCTTTCTCTTCTTGACCTGGAATGCCTAGCTTTTCCTGCCCTCAACATCAGAGCTACCAGTTCTCTAGAGTATAGACTTGGACTAAATTGTACCACTGGCTTTCCTGGTTCCCCAACTTGTAAAGGGCAGACTGTGTTGGATCCAGGCCTCCATAACTGCATATGCCAATTCTGACAGTAAATCTCATATATATGTATGTATGTGTCTTACAGGTTCAGTTTCTCTGGAGAACCTGACTAATACAGTGCTTGTTTCAAGTAGAAGAGCCTTATCAATCACCACAATTTTTGGTGTCTAAACTCCAACCTCATAGAATAGCATGGTGTTGCTAAAACATGAAGTGGATTTACCTTGCAACATATATGCACTGTCTCCCTTTGCCTATCATGTACTCTTCCTTTTCATCAAGTAAAAACAAACCAAAAAAAAAAAAAAAAGAAAACAACTCTTATTTAAGATTTAGTTCAGTTATCACTTGCCTTTTTTCACCTTCAAAATAGTCAATTTCTCCTCTTTTCAGAATGCTTTACCACTTCTATTACTAGTTTTTTAAATTGTTTCCTGCTTTTTTTTTTTCACTAAGTGGTGAGAAAATCGATTTTTATGTGTATGTCTTTGTGTCTGCCCAGTGTTTGCCACATATTAACTAAAAAGAAATCCTTTAATGTAGTTTTGAATCCAAAACTCATTTTATTTAATATTGAGATTGCTGTTTGATAGTATTTAAAAAAGACTACAATTCAGTTCAGTTGCTCAGTCATGTGCAACTCTTTGCGACCCCATGAATCATAGCACGCCAGGCTTCCCTGTCCATTACCAACTCCCGGAGTCTACTCAAACTCATGTCCATCGAAGCAGTATGCCATCCAGCCATTTCATACTCTGTTGTCCCCTTCTCCTCCTGCCCCCAATCCCTGCAAGCATTAGGGTCTTTTCCAATGAGTCAACTCTTCTCATGAGGTGGCCAAAGTACTGGAGTTTCAGCTTTAGCATCATTCCTTCCAAAGAACACCCAGGACAGATCTTTAAAATGGACTGGTTGGATCTCCTTGCAATCCAAGGGACTCTCAAGAGTCTTCTCCAACACCACAGTTCAAAAGCATCAATTCTTTGGCTCTCAGCTGTCTTCACAGTCCAACTCTCACATCCCTACATGACTACTGGAAAAAACATAGCCTTGACTAGACGGACCTATGTTGGCAAAGCAATGTCTCTGCTTTTGAATATGCTATCTAAATTGGTCATAATTTTCCTTCCAGGAGTAAGTGTCTTTTAATTTCATGGTTGCAGTCACCATCTGCAGTGATTTTGGAGCCCCAGAAAATAAAGTCTAACACTGTTTCCCCATCTATTTCCCATGAAGTGGGTGGGCCAGATGCCATGATCTTTGTTTTCTGAATGTTGAGCTTTAAGCCAACTTTTTCACTCTCCTCTTTCACTTTCATCAAGAGGCTTTTAGTTCCTCTTCACTTTCTGCCATAAGGGTGGTGTCATCTGCATATTGGAGGTGATTGATATTTCTCCCGGCAATCTTGATTCCAGCTTGTGCTTCTTCCAGCCTAGCATTTCTCATGATGTACTCTGCATATAAGTTAAATGAGCAAGGTGACAATATACAGCCTTGACATACTCCTTTTCCTATTTGGAACCAGTGTGTTGTTCCATGTCCAGTTCTAACTGTTGCTTCCTCACCTGCATATAGGTTTCTCAAGAGGCAAGTCAGGGGGTCTGGTATTCCCATATTCCCATATCTTAAAGAATTTTCCACAGTTTATTGTGATCCACACAATCAAAGGCTTTGGCATAGTCAATAAAGCAGAAATAGATGTTTTTCTGGAACTCTCTTGCTTTTTCCATGATCCAGCAGATGTTGGCAATTTGATCTCTGGTTCCTCTGCCTTTTCTAAATCCAGCTTGAACATCTGGAAGTTCACAGTTCATGTATTGCTGAAGCCTGGCTTTGAGAATTTTGAGCATGACTTTTCTAGCGTGTGAGATGAGTACGATTATGCAGTAGTGTGAGCATTCTTTGGCATTGCCTTTCTTTGGGATTGGAATGAAAACTGACCTTTTTCCAGTCCTGTGGCTACTGCTGAGTTTTCCAAATTTGCTGGCGTATTGAGTGCAGCACTTTCACAGCATCATCTTTCAGGATTTGAAATAGCTCCACTGGAATTCCATCACCTCCACTAGCTTTGTTCATAGTGATGCTTTCTAAGGCCCACTTGATTTCACATTCCAGGATGTCTGCCTCTAGGTGAGTGATCACACCATTGTGATTATCTGGGTCGTGAAGATCTTTTTTGTACAGTTCTCCTGTATATTCTTGCCACCTCTTCTTAATATCTTCTGCTTCTGTTAGGTCCCTACCATTTCTGTCCTTTACTGTCCCCATCTTTGCATAAAATGTTCCCTTGGTATCTCTAATTTTCTTGAAGAGATCTCTAGTCTTTCCCATTCTGTTGTTTTCCTCTATTTTTTTGCATTGATCGCTGAGGAAGGCTTTCTTATCTCTCCTTGCTCTTTGGAACTCTGCATTCAAATGGGAATATTCTTCCTTTTCTCCTTTGCTTTTCACTTCTCTTCTTTTCACAGCTATTTGTAAGGCCTCCTCAGACAGCCATTTCACTTTTTTGTATTTCTTTTCCAAGTTCATTCAATTATTTTTGACCACATATTTTTGACATGTTTCCTGAGAAACCTGTATGCGGGTCAAGAAGCAACAGTTAAAACTGTACATGAAACAATTGACTGGATCCAAATTTGTAAAGGAGTATATCAAGGCTGTATATTGCCATCCTGCTTATTTAAGTTATATGCAGAGTAGTACATCATGCAAAATGCTGGTCTGGATCAGTCACCAGCTGGATTCAAGATTTCTGGGAAAAATAACAACCTCAGATATATACATAAAATCATGCTTATGGCAGAAAGTGAAGAGGAATTAAAGAGCCTGTTGATGAAGGTGAAAGAGGAGAGTGAAAAAGTTGGCTTGAAACTCAACATTCATAAATCTAAGACCGTGGCATTCCGTCCCATCACTTCATGGCAAATAGAAGGGAAAAAGTAGAAGCAATAAGAAATTTTATTTTCTTAGACTTCAAATCACTGTGGACAATGACTTCATCCATGAAATTAAAAGACGTTTACTCCTTGGAAGGAAAGCTGAGACAAGGTTAGCATATGAAAAAGCAAAGACATCACTTTGCTGACAAAAGTCTGTATAGTTGAAGCTATGGTTTTCCTAGTAGTCATGTGCACATATGAGAACTGGACCCTAAAGAAGGCTGAGCACCTAAGAATTGATGCTTTCGAATTGTGGTGCTGGAGAAGACTCTTGAAAGTTCCTTGGCCTGCAAGAAGATCAAACCAATCAATCCTAAAGGAAATCCTGAATATCCATTGGAAGGACTGTTGCTGAAGTCAAAGCTCCAATACTCTGAGCACCTGATGGGAAGAGCCAACTCATTGGAAAAGACCTTGATGGTGGCTAAGATTGAGGGCAAAAGGAGAAGAGGGCAGCAGATGATGAAATGGTTAGATTACATCACAGACTCAATGGACCTGAATTTGAGCAAACTCCAGGAGACAGTAGAGTACAGAGGACCTTGTCCATGGGGTTGCAAAGAGTTGGACATAACTTAGAGACTGAACACCAACAATAATGTATTAGTATTTTTGTGTCTCCTCCAATCCATGGTATGTGGTATTACAGAAACACACATGATATACCCTTGGAACAATTTAAAAACCTTAAGCAGAGTTTAATGTATTGACTGTGTTTTCAGACAGTGAGGAAAAACAATGCTTGAATCAATGGACTCTTACTTGTTGTATGGGATTTGCAGCTTTCCTAACACATTCTACCAACTAATCACCTCCTGTTAGGTGTAAATGGGTTTCCAGTGTCCTGCTATCTGAAAAACTACTCTATTCATTCTTTGATAATTATAGGTTAGCTTGTCTATTAAGAACTGTGAAATAAAAATAACAGTGCAGGTAAAACCATACGTGTGCATTCTCATGCAAATAAAAAACAGGCAGAGAAGATATGTTTCCCCCTTATTTTCCTGCAGTTCCTGCGTCCTAATATTCCCCCTACTTCACCTGCTTTTTTGCCTGCCTCGGGATCTCTTCCTGTAATGGTGGATCTTATCTCCAGCATAAACTTTTTTGATTATGTTCTCTTTAAAGTCTTACATTGTTATTTTGGTTTCCAAATTAAAGAAGAGGAATGATAACAGTTAAAACTGGCAAGTAGATTACATTTTAGAGTTTCTGAAGAAATTTCCACACATACAGTACATGATTGACACAAGTTTTATTTGTATGAATTTATTGCCTGTAAAAAGCTGTTTTTAAAATATCTGTCTGAATTTTACTTTTCTGTATCACCCACCTCAGTTATGTGTCTCTTCCAGTGAGTGATGATAAGGTACAGAAACCTTCATACTTGTAATCAATCTTTATTTGCTCTCATTCCATTCACCTTACAAAATGCTGTTTACCAATCTTTGTGCTCAGTTGCTTCAGTTATGTCCAACTCTTTGTGACCCCATATACAGTAGCCCACCAGGCTACTCCATCCATGAAATTCTCCAGGCAAGACAACTGGAGTGGGCGGCCATTTCTTTCTCCAGGGGATCTTCCCAACCCAGGGATCAAACTCACCTCACTTGCGTTTCCTGCATTGGCAGGCAGGTTCAAATTCTACCTCTAAGAAACATTCCGTTAGCCTTCATAAAGATCTTCATTTTCCCCACTATAACATTAGTGGAGCTCAGATAAAATTATTTTTCTATTGTAACTGTTAGAAAATGTTCACGTATTTATAAACAATATTTGAAATTTCTCAAAAGAAGCAAACTGCATAAGTTAAAATTCTTATTACTTAATATATTGTGCAGTGTGTAACAGGCAAAGTGAAAGTGAAACTGAAAGTCCCTCAATCCCATCCAACTCTTTGTGACCCCAAGGACTATACAAGACTTCTCCAGGCCAGAAGACCAGAGTGGGCAACCTTTCCTTTCTCCAGGGCATCTTCCCAATCCAGGGATCGAACCCAGGTCTCCCGCATTGCAGGCGGATTTTTTACCAGCTGAGCCACAAAGGAAGCCCTTAATAGACAAAACTTTTGTGGCAAATTGATTTTTCAGCAGAAAATTATTTCACTAAATATTTGGTAAATCATATATGAAGATTTTTTAACATGTTCCAATAAAATACAAATGTTTTCATATTAACATCTAATATTGTTACACTTTGACATTGTAGAATCCCTGAGTTCTGGTAGTCCCACTAGAGCCTGCTTGAGGTTGATAGGCGTTACACAAAGGTAAAGTTAGAATAAATTAATCTTGGATTAAGAACTGTATCCAAAGAAAAGATTCAGTGGAAACCTGAAGACTGAAGAGCAGCTCTTTGAGAAGTTCTTAATACAGTGAAGATGCATACGTCTTAATTCTTTACTTGATGACCTTCTTAATTAGGTGTTGACACATGCATTCAATTGAACTTTTTAACATATTGAATAACTGATTATCAGCCTAGAAATTCTGATTTCAGCTAATAGGTAGATCTAAACTTAGCACACTTCCTGTAATAGGACTTATGTTGAATACCATACTTTTTCCTATAAAAATAAGGGGAAATGAATGGTGTCCATTCCCTTTAGTAGTCAGCACTTTTCCTTGTCAGTCAATATGTAGTCATTGAGTGCATCTTAAGTGTGTGACTCTGGTGAACACAGATATTATGGGTCTTGTTTTTATTTGCCAGCAAGTAAAAACAAAATCATTATAACTTTCAGCTTTATGTAATTAATAGAAAAGAAGTTGATATCTAGGCTTCTTGTCTTGGGGTAGGATTTGCATTTATCCTGGTGGAAAAGAGTTGGAAAAGGTAGAAAGAAATTCTTCCAATTAAATGGTGTGGCTTAAATAAATTTATCATTGAAAGAACTGAAGCAAGAATTATTAAAGTATTGCTATGCCATCAGAGAACTAAGATGGGGAGTAGGGGGTAACAAAATTGTGCCTTAAAGCACATTCACAGCCATGGAGTTAAGAAAATTCCATGGACAAAGGAGTCTGGTGGTCTATATAGTTCATGGGGTGGCAAAGGGTCAGACACGATTGAGCAACTGAGCATACGTGCATGCTTAATTAACACATAAAGTATCTTGTTACGGAGTTCTGTCATTCCTAGTCAACTGTATTGCTGTTAGGGTAAGATTCATTCCTAAATAATCTATCCAATAATTAAACAAGAAAGATAGCTGAACATCAGGAAACCTCCCTTTACTATTACAGGTCAGGTTAGAAGTATTCCCAACAGACTTGATTGAGTAAGGCTGTTTTTGTCTCTCTGCATTATATTTGCACTTAAAGCTACAGAGAATATGCTGGTATTAAAGTATTTTAACAAGGAAGACATTTGAATGGGATGGCTCTAATGCCTTGCTAGTCTACATAAGAAAGTCAAACCCTAAGCCAGGGTCAATGCACTCAAATCCAAGAAAATGAAATCTTAGAACAACCAATCACAACTGCCAACTAGGATTTCCCAAACTGCTGCTAAGTCGCTTCAGTCGTGTCCGACTCTGTGTGACCCCATAGATGGCAGCCCACTAGGCTTCTCTGTCCCTGGGATTCTCCAGGCAAGAACACTGGAGTAGGTTGCCATTTCCTTCTCCAATGCATTAAAGTGAAAAGTGAAAGTGAAGTCACTTAGTCGTGCTGGACTCTTAGCAACCCCATGAACTGCAGCCTTCCAGGCTCTTCCTTCCATGGGATTTTCCAGGCAAGAATACTGGAGTGGGTTGCCATTGCCTTCTCCGTTTCCCAAACTAGGCAACTGCTTAAGCTATTACCACTCAGGTTATATGTAACCATTCAGCTTTATTGGAACATCTAGGAGGGGCATTAGACAGAAAATGATACTTAATGTCTGCACTTGAACCAAGGGAAAGAGAAAGAGGAGAAATGAATTTAAACTAATAGATGTTTTTTCATAGGACAGACCCAGCTCTCTCTCTCTCTCTAACCCTCCTGCCCTCCACTACCACCTGCATATAACACTCTCTCTGAGGTACAGGATAGCAATCAGCTGACTGCTATACTAGGCAGGATGGCATCCTTCTTTCTAAAATAGCGCAGATCTGGTAAAGAACTCGAGCCAGGCAAGCTATAGGTTTGTTTATTGTATATGCTGTTAAATATTCCCAGATAAAACCTCCATTTGTCAATGACCCAGCAGGAAGTAAATGAAAATGCTTATTCAGACCCCTCAGCAGAGAGAGCTCCCTTAATCCGCTCACTGATGAGATAACGCTGTAGGATTACAATAATCAACTTGCAGTATGTCCTCTGCTGCTGCTGCTGCTGCTGCTGCTGCTGCTGCGGCTGCTGCTAAGTCGCTTCAGTTGTGTACGACTGTGCGACCCCATAGATGGCAGCCCGCCAGGCTCCCCCGTCCCTGGGATTCTCCAGGCAAGAACGCTGGAGTGGGTTGCCATTTCCTTCTCCAAGGCATGAAAGTGAATAGTGAAAGTGAAGTCGCTCAGTCGTGTCCGACTTCCAGCAACCCCATGGACTGCAGCCTACCAGGCTCCTCCATCCATGGGATTTTCCAGGCAAGAGTACTGGAGTGGGTTGCCATTGCCTTCTCCATTTTTTATAGAGCCTTTTATAAATCTTTGGTGCTTGATCAATAAATTGATTTGATTGATACATATTGTTTAAGGCAATGGTCAAACTATTACACATGGTATGATTTAACAAGGAATGTGTTCTGGTGTCAAGTAGGAGAGAGAAAGGAAGGAAACTGAGTGGGAGGAAGTGAGAGAGAAAGGGAAATAGATTGGAACAGCAATATCCTCATATGCCATATATGAGAGTTTCAACTATTGATCTGTAGAATTTTTGAAGTATATTTCCGTTGGAATGGAAATACCTTGCAGTTTGAGCTTTCACATATAAAAAAGGTAATTGATTTTCCATTCATGCTTCAGCCTTATCTTTTATCATCAACAGTGCTTCTATTTTGGCACAAGGTTGTGAAATGTGGTGACAATATATGACCTTCAGAGACTCTGAGTGGAATCTAGTGGGTAGCATATGCACTCCATGCCTGTGTTTCTCCCAGGCTCAATCACTTATACTCAGGATAGCTTTCCATCAGCTGTGTTACTGATGTGGCATCATCGAGTGATAACTTGATCACAGCTTTGACACTGATTTTCCTAGGTATGGCATCACTTTTCTTATGAACTTATTATCTTCTTCTTTCTTCCATTAGCTTCATTTTATTTTGACGGTGAAGTTAATTTTCATTAAGACTGAGTGAAATACTGCGGAAAAATATAGACTCTGACAACTTCAACAAGAAAGGGGAAAGAAAAGTGGCAGAACATTTCACAACAAATGTAAAGGAAGGCAAGGCAACACTGACTCCAGTTAACATTAAAAGCACGGGAAATAGATGCTTGGAGACTCAACTGTGAGGAAATACTGGAGTTTATCTCCAGTATTGAAGATACCTAAACGGAGATTGAATGGATCTCTATTTGCTTTTCCTTAGAGTCTATTTTAGTTAATGTATTAGACAACTGGGAAATATATAATTAGAATTGTCAGTTACTTTTTAAAAAATTATTTTAATCATTCACTGGAAAACCTGAACTGTAGATAATAAGATAAATGAATGTGATAGAAAGTGTTCGTGTATTTTACTATATGACCTACCGTAGCTTTGGGAGTATATACCTTGAACTTTAAAAATATATCATTCACTAGAAATGGCAACCCATTCCAGTGTTCTTGCCTGGAGAATCCCAGGGACGGAGGAGCCTGGTGGGCTGCCGTCTGTGGGGTCACACAGAGTTGGACACGACTGAAGTGACTTAGCAGCAGCAGCATACTATATCTAGTGATGTGCATACATCAATACTAATCTTCCAGTTTATCACCCTTACATCCCCCCCTGGAAACCATAAGATTGTTTTGTCTATTTGTTACTCTGTTTCTGTTTTGTAAATAAATTCATTTATATCATTTTTTTAGATTTCATATATAAGCAGTATCATATGATACTAGTCTTTCTCTTTCTGACTTACTTCACTCAGTATGACAATCTCTAGGTTCATCCACATTGCTGTAAATGGTATTATTTAGTTCTTTTTTAATAGCTGACTAATATTCCATTGTATACATGAATCACATCTTCTTTATCCATTCCTTTGTCAATGGACATTTTGCTTGCTTCCATGTCCTGGCTGTTGTAAATAGTGCTGTAATGAACATTGTGGTGTATGTATCTTTTCAAATTATGGTTTTCTCTAGGTATATGCCCAGAAGTGGGATTGCTGGATCATCTGATAACTCTATTTGTTTTCTTTTCTTTTTTTTAATAAGGAAACTTCGTACTGTTCTCTATAATGGTTGTAACACTTACATCTCCACCAACAGTGTAGGAGGGTTCCCTGTTTTCCATAGCCTCTCTAGCATTTATGGTTTGTAGATATTTTGATACTGGCCTTTCTGATTGGTATGAGGTGATGCCTCATTGTAGTTTTGAGTTGCATTTCTCTAATAATTGGTGATGTTGAGCATCTTTTCATGTGTGTGTGTGGCTTTTTTTTTTTTTTTTTTGCCATCTGTATGTCTTTTTTTAGAGAAATGTCTTATGGCTACCCACTCCAGTACTCTTGTCTGGAAAATCCCATGGACAGAGGAGCCTGGTAGGCTGCAGTCCATGGGGTTGCTAAGAGTCAGACATGACTGAGCGACTTCACTTTCATTTTTCACTTTCCACTTTCATGCCTTGGAGAAGGAAATGGCAACCCACTCCAGTGTTCTTGCCTGGAGAATCCCAGGGACGGGGGGAGCCTAGTGGGCTGCCGTCTATGGGGTTGCACAGACTTGGACACGACTGAAGCGACTTAGCAGCAGCAGCCCAGTTTTGACTGAGCTGTGTTTTTCATTATTGAGTTATATGAGCTTTTTTATATTTTGAAGATTAATCCCTTGTCAATTGCTAATTTGCAAATATTTTCACTCATTCTGTAGCTTGTCTTTTTGTTTTGTTTATGGTTTCCTTTGCTGTGCAGAACCTTTTAAGTAGGACCCATTTGTTTAGAATTTATACAGATAATCCCATTTACCACTGAATTAAAAATAATAAAGTACATAGGAATAAGTCTACTCAAGGAGGCGAAATCTGTACTCAGAAAACTATAGGATCATGATGAAAGAAAGTAAAGATGACTCAAACAGATGGAGAGACATATCATGTTCTTGGATTGTAAGAATCAATATTATCAAGATGATTAGTATACTACCCAAAGCAATCCACAGATTCAATGCAATCCCTATAAAATTTCCAATGGCATTTTTTTCATAGAATTAGAACAAAAATTTTGCAGTTTTTATGGAAATACCAAAAAAAACCCCTCAAATATCCAAAGCAAACTTGAGAAAGAATAGAGATGGGAGGAATCAGGCTCCCTGACTTCAGACTATACTACAAAGCTAGAGTCATCAAAACATTATGGTACTGCCCAGTACCATGAACAGGAATATAGATCAGTGGGAAATGATAGAACGTCTAGAGATAAACCCACACATGTATGGCCAACTAATCTATGACAAAAGAGGCCAGCATATGCAAGGGAAAGAAGACATCTCTTCAGTAAGTGGTGCTGGGAAAACTGAACAGCTACATGCTAAATAATTAAATTAGAACATTTCCTAATACCATACTAAAAAATAAGCTCAAAATGAATTAAAGATCTAAAAATAAGGCCAGATATTATAAAACTCTTAAAGGAAAACATAAGCAGAACACTTTCTGTCATAAATTGAAACAAGATCTTTTTTGATCCACTTCCTAGAGTAATGAAAATAAATCTGCCTTTTTAAAAGGAAGAATTCCTGTTTATATTTTATAATTAAAAAATTTGGAGAAGTTTAAAATAGAATAATTAAAATAACATTAAAGATGTTCATAATCCTTATTTTTAGAGAAAATATCTTAAAAGTAATTAAAACCTTTGCATAAAAATAATTTTTAAATTTAAATTTAATTAATATTCATGTCTTTTGTATTTTGCTTTAAAATTTTATTATCAGTAATTTCTGTCTCAATATTCTCAACTCTTTTTAATGAACACATGATGTTTAGTCATTGAATATGCTATAATTTATTTAAATTATCACAGAATTTGAGTATATTGGGCAATTATTTTAAAATAAAATTAATTTGTTTCTGTGTATATTAAATTTTGCAAGTCTGACCATTTTTAGTATATACGTACATGCAGAAAAGCAACTTAAAAGATGCTAACTGGTAATGACAGTTTACATACAATACCAAAGGCAAAACTATGAAAGAAACAATTGATCAGTTCAGTTCAGTCGCTCAATCATGTCCGACTCTTTGTGACACCATGAAGCTAGGCAGGAGCATGCCCCCTCCCTGTCCATCACCAACTCCCAGAGTTCACTCAAATCACGTCCGTCGAGTTGGTGATGCCATCCAACCATCTCGTCCTCTGTCATCCCCTTCTCCTCCTACCCCCAATCCCTCCCAATGAGTCAACTCTTTGCATGAGGTGGCCAAAGTACTAGAGTTTCAGCTTTAGCATCATTCCTCCCAAAGAACACCCAGGACCGATCTCCTTTAGAATGGACTGGTTGGATCTCCTTGCAGTCCAAGGGACTCTCAAGAGTCTTCTCCAATACCGCAGTTCAAAAGCATCAATTCTTTGGCACTCAGCTTTCTTCACAGTCCAACTCTCACATCCATACATGACTACTGGAAAAACCATAGCCTTGACTAGATGGATCTTTATTGGTAAAGTAATGTCTCTGCTTTTGAATATGCTATTTAGGTTGGTCATAACTTTCCTTCCAAGGAGTAAGCGTCTTTTAATTTCATGGCTGTAATCACCATCTGCAGTGATTTTGGAGACCAAAAAAATAAAATGTGATACTGTTTCCACTGTTTCCCCATCTATTTGCCATGAAGTAATGGGACCAGATGCCATGATCTTCGTTTTCTGAATGTTGAGCTTTAAGCCAGCTTTTTCACTCTCCTCTTTCACTTTCATCAAGAGGCTTTTAGCTCCTCTTCACTTTTATGCCATAGAGGGGTGTCATCTACATATCTGAGGTGATTGATATTTCTCCCAGCAATCTTGACTGTGCTTCTTCCAGCCCAGCGTTTCTCATGATGTACTCTGCATAGAAGTTAAATAAGCAGGGTGACAATATACAGCCTTGATGTTCTCCTTTTCCTATTTGGAACCAGTCTGTTGTTCCCTGTCCAGTTCTAACTGTTGCTTCCTGATCTGCATACAGATGTCTCAAGAGGTAGGTCAGGTGGTCTGGTATTCCCATCTCTTTTAGTATTTTCCACAGTTTATTGTGATCCACACAGTCAAAAGCTTTGGCATAGTCAATAAAGCAGAAATAGATGTTTTTCTGGAACCCTCTTGCTTTTTTGATGATCCAGCGGATGTTAGCAATTTGATCTCTGGTTCCTCTGCCTTTTCTAAAACCAGCTTGAACATCTGGAAGTTCACAGTTCATGTATTGCTGAAGCCTGGCTTAGAGAATTGATAAAGTAGACTTTTAATATTAGAACCTTTTGTTCTGTGAAAAATAACATCAGGAGAATGAGATTACAACTCATAGACTGGGGGTCCATTGAAAAATATTTTCAAAAAGCATATCTATAAGGGACTAGTACACAGAATAAACCACTCTCAAGAGTCAACAGTAAGAATGAAACAACTTGATTATAAAATGGACCAAAGACCTTAACAAATATTTTACCAAAGAAGGTATACAGATGGCAAATAAGAATATGAGCATATGTTTCACATCATATATCACCAGAGAATTACAGATTAAGATGAGAACCAACCACAAACATTCAGTTCAGTTCAGTCCCTCAGTTATGTCTGACTCTTCGCAACCCCATGAATCGCAGCATGCCAGGCCTCCCTGTTCATCACCATCTCCTGGAGTTCACTCAGACTCCTGTCCATCGAGTCAGTGATGCCATCCAACCATCTCATCCTTGGTCGATCCCTTCTCCTCCTGCCCCCAATCCCTGCCAGCATCAGAGTCTTTTCCAATGAGTCAGCACTTCTCATGAGGTGGCCAAAGTACTGGAGTTTCAGCTTTAGCATCATTCCTTCCAAAGAAATCCCAGAGTTGATCTCCTTCACAAACAATAGAATGGCCAAAATAAAAACACTGACAATACCAAATGCTGTCATGGATGTAAATGAACAAGTACTTTCATTGCTGATGGGAAAACAAAATGGTACAGGCCACTTTGGAAGACAGTTTGCCTTAAAAAAATTAATCATACTATTACATAATCTAGCAATCAAGCTTCTCGATATTTATCCAAAGGAGTAGAAATATTATGTCTAAGACTTGCTGCCCACACAAAAACCTGCACATGGATATTTATAGTAGCTTTGTTCATAATTGCCAAAACTTGAAAACAACCTAGATGTCCCTAAGTGTGAATAGATAAATAAACTGTGATACATCCAGACAATTAAAAAAAATATTTTTTAAATTTGGAAAACTCAGCAGTGGCCACAGGACTGGGAAAGGTCAGTTTTCATTTCAAATCCAGAGAAAGGCAATACCAAAGAGTGTTCAAACTATCACAAATTTGCACTCATCTCACACGCTAGTGAAGTAATCCTCAAAATTCTCCCAGCCAGGATTCAACAGTATGTGAACTATGAGCTTACAGATGTTCAAGCTGGATTTAGAAAAGGCAGAGGAACCATGGTCAAATTCCCAACATCCACTGGATCACCAAAAAACCAGAGTTCCAGAAAGACATCTACTTCTGCTTTATTGATTATGCCAAAGCTTTTGACTGTGTGGACCACAACAGACTATGGAAAATGCTTCAAGAGATGGGAATACCACAACACCTTACCTGCCTCCTGAGAAATCTGTATGCAGGTCAAGAAGCAATACTTAGAACTGGACATGGAATAACAGACTGGTTCCAAACTGGGACAGGAGTATGTCAAGGTTGTATATTGTCACTCTGCTTATTTAACTTATATTCAGAGCACATCATGTGAAATGCTGAGTTGGATGAAGCACAAGCTGAAATCAGAATTGTCAGGAGAAATATCAATAATATAATGCAGATGACACCACCCTTGTGGCAGAAAGTGAATAATAACTAAAAATCCTCTTGATGGAAGTGAAAGAGGAGAGTGAAAATATAAGCTTAAAACTCAACATTTCTGTCAGAAAATGAAGATCATGGCATCTGGTCTTATCACTTCATGGCAAACAGATGGGGAAACAATGGAAACAGTGAGACACTTTATTTTGGGGGGTTCCAAAATCACTTCAGTTGGTGACTGCAGTCATGAAATTAAAAGAAGCTTGCTCCTTGGAAGGAAAGCTATGACCGATCTATACAGCATATTGAAAAGCAGAGACGTTGCTTTGCCAACAAAGGTCCATGGAGTCAAAGCTATGGTTTTTCCAGTGGTCATGTATGGGTGTGAGAGTTGGACTGTAAAGAAAGCGGAGTGCTTAAGTATTGATGCATTTGAGCTGTAGTGTTGAAGAAGACTCTTGGGAGTCCCTTGGACTGCAAGGAGATCCAACCAGTCCATCCTAAAGGAAATCAGTCCTGAATATTCATTGGAAGGACTGATGCTGAGCTGAAACTTCAATACTTTTGCTATTTGATGCAAAGAACTGAATCATTGGAAAAGACCTTGATACTGGGCAAAGACGAAGGCGGGAGGAGAAGGGGACAACAGAGGATGAGATGGTAGGATGGTAACACCTACTCGATGGACATGAGTTTGAGCAAACTCTGGGAGTTGGTAATGGACAGGGATGCTTGTCATGCCGCAGTCCAAAGAGTCCTGACTCTTTGTAAAGAGTCAGGCACAACTGAGTAACTGAAATAAACTGTCTAATATGTCACTGTAAAGTTCATTGGCTGTAACAAATGAGCCATTATGGTGGGGACTGCTGGTAATGAGATAGGGTGAGTGTCTAGGGAATCATGGAATACATAGTAAAGCCCTGTACCTTCCCATCTACTTTGCTGTGAGGCTAAACGTGTCTAAAATATAATGTCTTAATTTAAAAGTAATGATAACTGGATAGACAAAAATTATATAACATTAATTAGCATTTAAATATAGTATACTGATTGTGTATTTATATAATTTGCCCCATTGTTTTTTCTATTGCTCTTTATTCCTTTTTTTCAGTACCCATATTCATTTCTAAAATCTACTAGGACTTTGAGGTTTTAGGAAGACTACTCATTTGAATGAAACTGACTAAGTAACATTGATATCTAATTTGTAAGGTGGTGGCCACCTTACCATTGCTGCTAAAGATATCATTTGCAAAACTTGGTCTTGTCCAAGCTACTAACATGAGATTTTAGTGTCATTGCTGAGGATAAGTCAGTATTAACATTAAGGAGATAATCTAAGTCAAGCATTTTCAGTAGAACTTTTTATTGCTATACATATTTTCTAGAATTTCAAGTTTACTATTGATATTATATTTTGATAATATGTCAAACATAGTTCAATGTGAAATTGAGATGAGGCAAAAACCTTTTCAGAATGAAAATAATTTTGGCACACTAAAACCTTCATATCATTATGTTTATAGGCATGCTCACAAATACTCTGGGTTTCTCCAAATTATCACAGGTCTGTTCCAAAAAAGCAAAACACAACAACAATGAAAAAGCCAAACAGCTCCAGCTTCTCTGTAGATACTGTATTAGTCAGCCAGGACTACAATAACAGCTTACAACAGACTGGGTGGCTTAAACAGCAGAAATATATTTTTTCCATAGATCTGGAACCCAGGAGTCCAAGATCAAGGTACTGCCAGAGTTCGTTTCCGGTGAGAACTGTCTTGGCTTTCAGAGGGCCACTGTCTTACTATGTCCTCATATGACATGTTCCCTGTGCTTGGGCTTAAAGAGATAGGAAAGAAGAGAGAGAACATGTATGAGATAGCGCTAGCTCTCTTTCTAAAAGAACATTAGACCTATATCGGATTAGAGCCTATGCTCATGACTTCATTTAGCCTTTCTTAAAGGCCTCGTGCTTTCCTGGTGACAGATGGTAAAGAATCTGCCTCTAATGCTGGGGACCAAGATCCCCTGGAGAAGGAAATCACTGCTCACTCCAGCCTGGGGATGGACACACACACACACACACACACACACACACACACACACACACACACACACACACACACACACACACACACACACACAGACACAGACACACACACACACACACACACACACCCCAATACCCATCTCCAATACAGTCACACAAGGGACTAGAGCTTGAACATAAGAATTCTGGGGAGATACATTTCATTCCATAACAAATACTTAGGGCTTTTGCTAAATTTTCATACAATTGGGTTAGCCAAAAAATTCATTTGGGGTTTTCCACAAGACGATGATTGTCTCTTGCTCTTCAGGAGGATTGCAGTGCAATTGATCAAACTAAGCAAAAATGTGCACTTTATTTTAAAATGTATAATGTGTATAAACCTATATCAGAACTTTTGAAGAATAATTTAAGTCCTTCATTAAGTTAAGTGTTAGTTGCTTAAATCCTGCATTATGTCAAAACAAATACAGCAGATGCCAGTTCATCTTTTTTTTTTTCTTCTGCTTATAACTTCTTATATATGTCCAGGTTAGAACAAAATTACTTGAAATGTAGTCTTTAGGAGCCATCTGCCACTCTCATTCTCAGATTCTGTTGAGTCAACTCAGATTTCCTGTAAGAAAATGTACTCCTCTATGACCATTCTAACAGATGGTTGTTATTTCGATGGCTTTCCAGTTGGTTCTGTATTTTAAATGTAGTGTGACCCTCTGAGAAAGTGCCCACTGAGAAGGTGATCTTTTTCTTTGCTTCCTGTTTTTTTAATTTCCATCCACCTGAAACATCTATTCATGAAAGTGATTTTATGGGAAAATTGTGACATCCCCTAAGGCAGTCCCATCAGATTATCTGCTATGTAGCTGTACTGTAAGCAAAAGTAGATCTAGCAGCCTAGCAGAGTTTCAGGTTTAGCAAGATTCTATGATGTATTTTTTCTCTGACATTTTCAGGTTCATGTTCTTCTTTCCTTTCATCCACAGCTATATTAGAATGGTAGTTTTGAAAATGAGTATCCCCTTCCTCCATACAGATTTCAGTATGTTTTAGGCTAAGGGTGTAAGTTTTCTATACAGCCCAGGGTTGCAATAGTTGATTCTGTGTATGTATTTTTGTGGGTGGGGTTTGTATTTAGATTGTCGAATTCTTGTTGTTGCTTGCCTGAATACTGTTAAATATAAATGTATATCAGAAGCTGCAGTTTAGTTCTAGATGTAAGGGTTTTCTATATTTAATTTTGCTCTATTATTTTATTCCTTCTTTCAGAATTAATATGTAATTGTAACATTAACTCCTATGAAGTAAAGATACATGGTGTTATGAGGAAAAGGACAATGGTAAGGTAGGTCAGAAAGGCTTTCTTGGGCAAAGGATTTTTCCTAGATATCTGAACTGTGAGGAATAATGAATTAAGAAGTGGCATGGTAGGCAGAGCCCAGAATTTGTAGCAAAAGTACATTATTGAACTTTTTAAGTATAAAAGTCTTTTGAACTTTTTTTGAATGACTATTTAGTTTTTTGAACTTTTTCTAAATAGCAAAGAAAGAAAATGCAGAAATTTGGTCAAGGTGTTACTTCACCTGATTTACACATCTAAATATTAATAAATAGTTTGCTCATGGATGAACAGAGTACAATAATGGATGCCAGGAGACCATTTAGAAAGCTATTACCTTCATCTGGGTAAGGGACGATAGAAATCAGTCCAGAGAGTTGGAGATGTTGCCGGAGAGAAAACTGGCTTTAAGAAATATTTATCAGATAGACTGAAAGACATGCTGATTAATAGGATATGGGAAATGAAGGAAAGATATTAAGGATGATTCCAATCTGAATGTAATCACTAATCAAATTTGGTTATAGATATCAAAAGTTTAATTTTAAAAATATGTGGAATTTGAGATACACCTAAGACAACTAAGTGTTCAATGTGATCTAAGAAATTGAATGGGAGTAGAGCATAGAGGCAAGAGAATTTATTCATATGTGTATATACATATGAATACCTAAAGAGTAATATTCAGTGCTGAAATAAACATTTAAGATTTATTTCCATTTACATACTTGCTTTTCATAGTTCCAGTATAAATTATATGCTACAAATAAGTTAATTTCACATGAACATAATAAAAAATCTTTTAACCCTCATGACTCTAGGAGTAAGAAATTGGCTTTGGAGGTATTAAATCTTCATTGACAAATCTTCATTGATGGATAATAGGACCAAATGTTTGCAAATTTTCAAATGTTTGCAAATTTTTTAAGTTTTAGACTTTTAAGATTTTTTTAATAGCTGATATTATTTCTGTTATAAAAATAAAAAATCAAGTATTTCTACTTTATTTATAACTTGGTATAATGAATATGGATTCCTTATTATTTTAAAAGAATAATAAAAATTATTAAAAGGAAATAAAAGGATAGGAAGATATAAGGAAAAGAGTTGACAAAACTCAAGTTTTAAAAATCATAATAGGCTGTCAATGGTTACAGAGTTAACATTACCATGCTTTAAAAGCATCCTTATTTAAAACAGAGATTTGATGTTTCCATGAATCCCATGGTTGGTCATCACACTTAAAGAAATGGAGAAATCATTCCACGTTGCACTTAAACTTTATGGAGCATTTTGCAGTATCATTTAACTAGTTTTAGGTTTTATGTCTATCATAGTAGTTGTCCTCCCACAAAGATGGTAAAAATAGCACAATGGGAATAAGTCTGTAGATCAAGCTTTAAAGGCACTGTTGGAATCACATAACCCAACAAATTTGGTATATGACACTTCCCCTATGAATTATTAAGAAGCAAAGGAGTGTTGAATCATTTACTGCATGCAGCAGTGGGGTACTTCCAAAACGCCGCATGAATAATCATTGCACATTTGTGAGCAGAAAAGCAAATATAAGAAATAGTTTTTCATCTTCCCTGCCTTTGCATAACCATTTTAATGTCTAAAGAATGCTAGAAGTACAAGACACAGAGGTTCTCTTCAACTTCATACTTCATCAGCTATATTGAACATGTTATTCTTATAGAATAACACCTCATGTTGTAAGCATTAGAAAGACCATATTCTTAATTATTGAGTTCCACTCTGAAGCATTTAAAAACTTGGTTCTTGTCAATCTATACCTTTAAATTGCTGCTATTAAAATCTTGGTTATTTTCAAAGAGAGAGAAGAAGCAAAACCCATAGAAAGGCCAGGGCAGTTAGTAGGTAGAGGAGAGCAAAATTTGCCATCTCTAAATCAATTTCTTTGATGTGAGGAATAACTTAGGCTGATTATTTTTAAGGCCCCAGATACTCAGAACCTTTGAGTTCTCCCTAACTGCTTGAAAGAGTATAGAGAACCTGAACCAGGAAGAGATGTATCATCAGAGATAACCGTAGTATGAACTAGGTGTGGTGGATAGGGAGGAACCTAGAAAAGTCTATTTGTTGAAAGTCCTGCCAGTGTCCCTTGTCTCTACACAGTCCCGTAAAATTTGGTTTACCATTTGCTTTTCCATTTCCATGTAAATTGCCTTCCTCCCCTTCGGAGTCTCAAGTCACAACTCTAACATCCTATTTTATCTGTAATTGAAGATGATAATTAAGGTGAGGGCTTGGGTTGTTCTGGTGAGTTACTAAGTTTTCCTGGGTCTCTACCATGTGTACATGTTATTCAGCTTTTGTTTTCTCCTGCTAATCTGTCTCATAGAAATTTAATTTTTTTAGATCAGCCATGAGCTTCCCTGATGGCTCAGGTTAAAGCGTCTGCCCGCAATGCTGGAGACCTGGGATCGATCCCTGGGTCGGGAAGATCCCCTGGAGAAGGAAATGGCAACCCACTCCAGTATTCCTGCCTGGAGAATTCCATGGACAGAGGAGCCTGGAGGGCTACAGTCTATGGGGTCGCAAAGAGTCGGACACGACTGAGCGACTTCACTTCACTTCATGAGAATCTAGAAGTGTAGAGGAAAAATTTTTTTTATTCCTCATATATGACACGGGGTTCCTTACATTATTATCCACACATATCTGGTTTTTTTGTTGGTTTGTTTGTTTGTTTTATATTGTTTCTGTGGAATAGAACATTTGCCAAGAGTACTAATTTCAGACTTTAGTTTAGAACACTATTGTCCAGTAAGATTATAATGAGACACACAAATATGAATCATATTGTTAGGTAGTTAGAATAGGAAAAAGGAGTTGAGAATTGTGGGGAGGGAGGTGGGAGGGGGATTCATGTTTGGGAACGCATGTAAGAATTAAAGATGTTAAAATTTAAAAAATTAAAAAAAAAAAGAAAAAATATATTAAAAAAAAAAAAAGACAAAGGGAAAAGCCCTCAAAAATAGAACAAAGGAAGGTCCAAGGATTGGAGTGAGAACTTCAAGTAAAACAAACAGCCTTCCTGGCTAGCCCAATTTACATAGGGCAGGCTTAGGGGGAGGAGGAAAAACATATAATAAGAGGAGCCAAAATTGGGCCTCTGGTCTCTCTTCTTTTCAAGTCTTTTGGGTCAGCCTGACCTCACACCTCAGGGGAGTATTTTCCTCTGCATGCCAAATAAAACTGAGCTGTAACACTGGTCCATCCGTTGCTTCAAATTTTTGCTGCAGCAAGACAGGACCAAGGAAATTACAAACTCCCATGACATCTATGGTGCCATTTCTTGGATTTAACCTGGCTGAAACAACCTCGGCTTGGCCCCCGTGAGGCCCAGGCCAAGGATAGCAGAAGCCTAACTTAGGGAAAGCTCCTGCAGTGGAAGCTGAAGGCGAAGAAAATCCAGCTCAGTGGAAGTGACAAGAAGCCCAGCATGCTGAAAACTGGGACAGCAAAAACAAACTCGGCCAAAAGCCCATGCAGCTCAATCTCAGATTCCAGAAGACCTTTGGTTGGGGTAGGAAGTCCTCACCCCTATGGCTGGAAGGACATATGGCTAACAAAATCTTAATTCCTTTACAATCTCTCATTTCTTGTTTTCTCAAACCCCATGCAAATAGGAGAGTGGCAGTGGGTGCAACTGAGGGACTCTGGCAGAGGCTTCTTAGTAGCTGTTGCCCAAGCCGGCAGGGGTTCTTCTGTCCTTAATCTTCTTTGTGCCAAGGATAAGGCCAATGAAAACTGTGAGCACAGGTCAGGTATTTAGCAGATTTTCTGGCAGGTTTTGAAGGGGATTCCTCAGCATGTTTTTCCCACTGCTTTTTCCCTCCCATCCTTCAGCTCCTCTCTCCATCTATGCCACTACTTACAAAGTATTGGGTAGGTCATCATCTTTCCATTTCTGGAAGCTGTGCTTGAAACCATTTACCTAAGATTGGGACTCAAACCCATGTGGTAGAGACTCTGTGCTATGCTTAGTCACTCAGTCTTATCTGATAGGAACTTGAGCTGCCCCAAACCCATGGTGCCTGGTTTTAGGACCTAATGAAGCTCAGGCTCTTGATTGTCTCATTGAAAAAAAAAAAAAAAAATCAATGAGATACACAGTGACAGGTAGGAGGTAGATTTGTCCAGATTTAGAGAGAAATGCACTCCACCAGGTACAGGCCATTGCAGAGGGCAAGAGAAGGGGGCTGTGGAACGTGGCATGGTTAGTTTTTTAGAGCTGGGTGATTTCAGATGCTAATGAGTGGGAGGATCATTTCAACAATTGGATCATTTCAACAAGACCACTCCTTGGTCTTTTGACAGTGTCTTGGAACTGTCCTACTACCTCTGGGTGTGTCATTTAGCTTGCAGATTGAGGATCAAAGTTTAGTTGAAATTGGCTTGTCCTCTTGGACCCATTTGATTTTAATTGGCTTATGTTATGCCCTTGTGCTATGTCATTCTTTCAAAAGTTGTGCCCTGCCCTCTTCCCTCCTGTTTCTTGTTCTTTTCTTGAGCCCTATCTAGGTCAACAATGTTGCCTCTACAATCTTCTTGAGGGAAAGCTAGAAAATAGCTGCCCCTTGGGAGGGAAATAGTATATAGTATCCCATCTCTCTAGTTATTCAGGTCTTCATCTTCCAAGTTTCCTACAACATGTGCAACAACAACATCTCTCAGTGAACCTGCTAGGGTAGGTGACAGGCACACAATGCCTGCTAGAAGTTCATCTGTTGGTGGCATCCATTCAAGGGCAATTGGGCTTCCAGGGATAATGTTTGCCACTTTGGGAGTTAGCCCTGCAGGCTGTTGGGCCCAAACCATTACCACCCTTCTCCTAAAGTTACAAACATTCCCCTGATCAAATCTCCACTCCACTTTTGTGGAACATATGGTTTGCTGCCTCTTATCAATTTGTTCTTCAGCCATTTACTAACTCCTAAAACCAGGACACTGCCCCATTGTAGGCAACATTGCTCCACCCTGCTTATTATTAAAGTACTCTTAATGCCTCTAACAGGACTAGATAACCCACTCCTTTGTCATTACTTCTGTTATTACCTAAAGTGGGTCTATGACAATGAAATATTTCCCGTTGGAGACACCCTAAGCTGTTCTTATGGAGAACTAGGGGAGGAAATCAGTGACTTACATTCCCTCAGATCAATAAGAGGATAAGGTTTATGGCTATTTCCCAGGTTCCCAGTCTCAGAGCACAGGCTTGGATTGCTTTACATCATGATATCCATTCCCATCCATGGTTGACAAACCAGCAATGAGTTAAGATTACAACCCCTTAATCCTACCCAGCACTGGTCACACTGGAGACATTGGGGATACCCAGCTCCAGTCTGGGGATCCCAGGAGGTTGACCTGCCTCAACCTGCCTAAGTATCTGGTCTTCAAAAGATTGACATGCCTCAACCTCCTTGGGAATCTGCCAGTTCAGGGGTCCCAGGAGGTCAACATGCCTTGACCTGCCCAGGGAGCCAATTCTCAGGAGGTTAACCTGCCTCAACATGTCTGGGGATTCAGTCTCCAGGAGGCTGTCATGCCTCAGCCTGCCTGGAGATCTGCACCCTGACCTGGGGATGCCTGGTTCTCAGGTTGAAAAGTATTGGGTAGGATAAGCTTCAAAAAGACTCATCCCTAAGAAGTCTGCCCATGGAAATAGAAGGAAGCCTATTAGTTGTGGGACTTGCCTGGTCTCAGCAATAACTCAGGAGCCCAGCAAGAACCCCATTGCCTTTCTAGAAAGGCTAAAAGAGGCCCTCCAAAAGTTTACCAATCTGGAATTAGACTCTTATGAGGGACAGGTGATTTTAAAGGACAAATTCCTGTCCCAGTGTATATCAGACATCAGGATAAAGTTGTAACAGCTACAGCAGCAGGACCCTGTTTTTAGATGAGATGGTCCAGACAGCCACGAATACCTTTCATATCAGAGAACAGGAGAGGGAAACCAAGGCCCAGGGGAGGGAGAAAAGGAAAGAGACAAGGCATGCCCAGATGCTGGCCACCCTCCAAGGAAGCCCTATGGGAAACCCCAAGTCCTTGAAGGACAAGTCACGAGGCAAATGGCTAATCTGTAGACAGGAGAGGCATTGGGCCAAAGAGTGTCCAAACCGTGACAAGTCTCCTAAAACAGCTTATAAATGTCATCAGTTGGGACATTGGAAGGCACTCTACCCTTGGGACCTAAGAGTCTCTAGGTCAAGCGTCAAGTCTTCCCTCATGATGGTTCAATAGTACTGAAGCAGCCCACTCAAGCCAGCCCACCTGTCACAGATAACCATCATGGTGCTGGAGCCACGGATGCAACCGAATGTGGCAGATAGGTCTGAGAAGTTTTTGGTTGACACAGGGGCTACCTACTCTGTCCTGACCTCCCACACTGGAGCCTTCTTCTCCAAAACCTGTACAGTTTGGGGTGCTACAGGAAAAACGATTACAAAAAGATTCACTTGGGCACTTTGTTGATGGGGTGGACAAATATTTTTCCCACCAGTTTCTGGTGGTCCCCGAGTGTCCTACTCCCTTACTGGGAAGAGATCTTTCCCCGCCTTCAAAATCTTGCAGCTATTGCAGTCCTGATAGGAGATGCTTTAAAACTCTGTCTTGGGGGCAAGCTAACTATTTTTACCAGCCACCAAGTGAAAGAACTCCTGGAAGGGAGAGGCAATTTATGGATGTCTGATCAAAGTATCCTCAGATAACAAGTAGTGCTGATGGAAAATCCAGGCCCAACTCTACCCCCTTGTGAGGTTCTTAACTCAGCCACCCTCTTGCCTACTCCCTAGGGTGCTCTCTCCCCTTTCACTTGTGCCTGGAAACTGTACCACTGGACAAAACCCTGAGAGGGATTATCAGAAGATCCTCTGACCAATCCTGAGGAAATCTGGTACACTGATGGAAACAGCTTTGTCTTGGATGGAAAAACAGCCAGATATGCAGTAGTCTCCAATATTGATACCATAGAGGCTAAACCTTTGCCACCAGGTACTTTGGCCTAATTAGCTGAGCTCATAGCCCTGACTTGAGCTTTAGAGCTGGGAAAAGGAAAAAAATGTAGCTATTTACATTGACTTCAAGTACGCCTTTCTGGTGCTACATGCTGCTATTTGGAAAGAAAGAGGCCACTTGACCACCTTAGGGTCCCCAATCAAGTATGGTGATCAAATCCTTAGTCTCTTGGAGGCAGTCCATCTGCCTGCTGAGGTTTCAGTCTCCCATTGTAAAGGACACCAAAAAGGGAGCACGGAAGTGGCATGAGGGAACCAAGCAGCCAAGCAGGCAGCTAAGAGAGCAGCATTACAGAACAATGACCTAATAGGGGTTGCCACCTTAGTTCCACAGACTCATTTGCCAGAAACTCCTTCATATACTGAAGGCAAGACTCTTAATACTGAGAGTGATGGCTTTCAAGATCATATGGGATGGTTTCAAAAGGAGGGACTCCTTTTCCTGCCTGGGAACCTCCAATGAAGGTGGGTTAACTCCTTGCATGCCACCACTCAGTTAGGGGAAAAGGCCCTCCAAAGATTACTAGAAATGTCCTTCAGAGGAACAGGCCTCCAAAGGACTATAAGGCAAGTAGACTCCTCTTATCCCACTTGCCAATTAAACAACCCCCAAGGATTTAAAAGACCCCAGCTGGCCCAGCCCATCCAATGGCATGGGACCTACCCAGCAGAGGACTGGCAGATGGACTTCACCCAGATGCCAGTTTTTCAAGGGTATAAATATGTATTAGTCATGATAGACACATGCATAGGATGGACTGAAGGCTTTCCCACCCAGACTGAGAAGGCTGAGGAGGTGGTAAAAAACAAAACAAAATGAAAGAAAAACTGCTCCATGAAATCATTTCAAAATATGGTCTGGTGGGAATGCAAACTAGTACAGCCACTATGGAGAACAGTGTGGAGATTCCTTAAAAAATTGCAAATAGAACTACCTTATGACCCAGCAATCCCACTGCTGGGCATACACACCGAGGAAACCAGAATTGAAAGAGACACACGATCCCCAATGTTCATCGCAGCACTGTTTATAATAGCCAGGACGTGGAAACAAGCTAGATGTCCATCAGCAGATGAATTGGTAAGAAAGCCGTGGTACATATACACAATGGAGTATTACTCAGCCGTTAAAAAGAATTCATTTGAATCAGTTCTGATGAGATGGATGAAACTGGAGCCGATTATACAGAGTGAAGTAAGCCAGAAAGAAAAACACCAATACAGTATACTAACACATATATATGGAATTTAGAAAAGATGGCAATGACGACCCTGTATGCAAGACAGGAAAAAGGACACAGATGTGTATAATGGACTTTTGGACTCAGAGGGAGAGGGAGAGGGTGGGATGATTTGGGAGAATGGCATTCTAACATGTATACCATCATGTAAGAATTGAACTGCCAGTCTATGTCTGACGCAGGATACAGCATGCTTGGGCTGGTGCATGGGAATGACCCATAGAGATGTTATGGGGAGGGAGGTGGGAGGGGGGTTCATGTTTGGGAACGCATGTAAGAATTAAAGATTTTAAAATTAAGAAAATAAAAAACTAAAAAAAAAAAAAAAATACGGTCTGCCCAGGTCATAATAAAGTGACAATGGTATATCATTTACTTCCAAGGTCACCCAAGGGGTCTCTAAAGCATTGGACATTGCTTAATATCTCTATTGTGCCTGGAGGTCTCAGTATTCAGGAAAAGTAGAAAAGAGCCCACCAATTCTTACAATCAGCGATAAAAAAGATAACCCGGGAGACCTCCCTGGGATGGAAAGAGGCTTTACCAACAGCTCTCCTCTACATCCATATCGCCCCTAAGGAACAGGCTGGTCTTAGTCCCTATGAGATGCTATATGGGAGACCCTTTGTTTATGTCAATGACCTCTTCCAAGATCCAGAGGCTCAGACCTTTGGGTATTATACCATGGCCATTGGGCAATTCCAATAAGATATACACGTGATATACACGTGTGGGGTGTCAACCAGGGCCCAAAAGATTCTAAAGAGACACCACTATATGCTCCAGGCACTCAAGTCCTAATGAAAGTTGAAAGATGGGTTCCCAAAGGCTCAAGTCCAACCCACACTCCAACCCTACCCTGTGATACTGTGTGCTCCTCCAGTTGTCCAGGTATCAGAACTTGACGCTTGGCTTCACTACTCATGAGTAAAGCTGTGGAAGAAAATGGAAGAGGATACTCAATACACCAGTGAGCCCCTGGGAGATCCTAGATACCTATTCAGGATAACAAATGAGTGTCATTCTAATGAACACCCCCAAAATTAAGTTTCAGGGGATAAGATTTCTCAAGATAGCTCTAAAGAGCCAGCCCAGCTTGGTAGGGGCAACATAAAATAGACAGGAGATAGATCTCCTGATCCCTGAACAAGGAGGGACTTGAGCCATCTTGAATGAGACATATTGTCTGCCCCTACTAATCTCTGTTATCACCGTATTGATGCTGCTTGTGATTGCTCCATGTATTCTCAATTGTCTAACCAGTTTTGTCCTGCTCAGGTCAACAAGCTACCACATGCAATGCTAGTTCAACAAGGATGTATGAAACTGCAGTGACCACAGAAAATATCACTCACCCTTAGGTATACATCGCTATAAGGACGCTGAGACTTGAGACTAGCAAGAGAGGGAGGCCCAGTGCCCCTCGCCATCCCAGCTCAGCAGGAGGTAGCCAGAGAGACCTTGACGCCCCTATTCCCAAAGAGTTTGGCCTACCATCTCTTGAGGGGAGGATGTTAGGTAGTTAGAATAGGAAAAAGAAATCTAGAATGATGGTAGCTAAAAGACAAGGGAAAAGCCTGTGAA
Source organism: Ovis aries (assembly GCF_016772045.2). Classification (NCBI taxonomy): domain Eukaryota; kingdom Metazoa; phylum Chordata; class Mammalia; order Artiodactyla; family Bovidae; genus Ovis; species Ovis aries. Next base: position 74,194,903 of record NC_056058.1, read on the forward strand.
TATAGAACAGAGGAAGGTCCAAGGACTGGAGTGAGACCGTCAGGTAAAGTAAACAGCTCTCCTGGCTAGCCCAATTTATACAGGGCAGGCTCAGGCAGGGGAGGAAAGCCATATAAAAAGAAGAGACAAAATTGGGCCTCTGGTCTCTCTTCTCTTCCAGTCTTTTGGGTCAGCCTCCCCTCACACCTCGAGTATGTATTTTCCTTTGCTTACCAAATAAAACTGAGCTGTAGTACTGGTCTGTCTGTCGCTTCAAATTTTCAATGCGGCAAGACAGAACCGAGGAAATTACAAACTCCCACGACAATATGTAATTTTTAAAAATTTAGAACTGTCCTACCTATCTGTAGGCAAAATTATTTTAATATAGTCCATTTTATTTTAGCAAATACATGAAAGTGTTATCATTGAAACACCTAATGAATATAAAAACAGATGTTTTACATTGTTTCTGTACTAAGATGTCACCATCCACTTTGTGTTTTAAACTTGTTGCACATCTTAATTCAGACTAGCAACACATTTCAAGGGCTCAATAGCTACAAATAATTAATAGCTACCATACTGCATGCATAATTCCAGGTACTCAAACATGACATATTCGTAATTTCTGATTATCCCAATAGATATATGGAACTTAAGAGACAGGAGTAAAGATCTCAGGTTTAAAATCTAATAACACTTCAAAAGCAAAAGGAGAGATAGGTATTAGCTATTAACATACAACCTAGACTCATTACTTATGTATGAAATCGTTGAGTGAAAACTTTTGTGACTATACCAGAGTAAAATCCTAGTAGTAACTGACTGACAAGGCTCTCAGTTCTGTAGGTAAATCAGAAATTTGAAATAAGAGTTATTCATATTTGATAGTGAAGGAAGTAAGCAGACATCTTAATCACCAATGGAGAGAAGAGAGGGTATCAGAATGACATATATGTTCAATGAAAATTAGTTAGAAATGTCTCAAAACTTAACCACAAAATTATCCTTAGAAGTTAGGTTTGTATCTATATTTAATTACCTCCTTTTCCTGGGAAAGACCCTGAAAATGGTCTACTTTTTGACTTCTTATTAAAAACTCACTCAAATGAGTTGAGAGTCCATTATAATATTGCCTGGGGATTACAGAAGAAAAAAATATAAGAATGTTATTTTTCCTGTTTCTTAGTTTTATACACCATAAATATCTAATTTTTTAAAGAAAATTATACATATTACAGTAAAACTGCTCAGATAGCACAAGGTTTACCAGTATGTTCTATCTAAGTATTATTTGGTATTTATTTGCCATCTCCTCTTAGTGGTTTTGATTATTTCCACAGTGTCTATATCAACAGCAGGACAAAGCACACCTTAAAGTAAGATATTATCAAAAGTAGCAAAATAAATATGTTAGGAATTAGCACACATGAATTATCTCAGGAATATTACCAGGTAACTTCTTTCTTTGAATATATGATTTAGTATTTCAAAATATAGATTGAGAATGCAGTCTTGTTTATAGATAGTAAAATATTTATATGTTTTACTTTCTGACATACTTAATAACCTTTTAAAGCCAGACATTTTGGAATAACAAATTATAATGGGACATTCTTTAAAATTTCACCAAGTAAGAATACTGAATTTGTCTGCAGGGCTAAATAAAACTTCAGTATTATAGTACCAAGTATTTCAAGATCCCCAAATTTATCCAGTCACCTTTACTGTTTAGAATCTCAAGTGTAGAATAGCAGCACAAGAATCACATACCATTTTATTGACAATGTGGTAGCTTCTTAAGTCTTCTGAGTCTCTTTTAAAGTTGTATCAGTAGTTACCAGCAGTTAGTTCAGCTCTTCTCTAGAAAATGCATTAGTTATGTGAGATTTTTTTTTCCAGTATGTGTGGGTCCTCTGGCACACACAGATCTATTTGACATCTTCAGAAGGTAATGTCTGTATGTAGCCTATGTTGTTGCTGTTGTTGTTTAGTCATTAAGTTGTCTGACTCTTTGCAACCCTATGGATTTTAGCCCATCAGGTTCCTCTGTCCATGGGATTTCCCAGGCAAGAATACTAGAGTGAGTTGACCTTTCCTTCTACAGAGTATCTTCCTGACCCAAGGACTGAACCCAAGTCTCCTGCATTGGTAGGCAAATTCTTTATCACTAGCCACCTGGGAAGCATGTAGCATATGAATATATATGAATAAATAAATTTTCTGAATTTATGGTATGAAACATTAGAGAGATTTTCTTTTCCCTTTTACATTTTTATAGTGTAGCAGGAATTCTATTTTCCCTGTGAAAAATAGGATAGCTAATATTTAGTAATTTTTTTTAAAGTTTATCTTCTGTTAACATGAAATACCTTTGCTGCTCTGGTGTGATCACTCACCTAGAGCCAGACATCCTGGAATGTGAAGTCGAGTGGGCCTTAAAAAGCATCACTATGAACAAAGCTAGTGGAGGTGATGGAATTCCAGTTGAGCTATTTCAAATCCTGAAAGATGATGCTGTGAAAGTGCCGCACTCCATATGCCAGAAAATTTGGAAAACTCAGCAGTGGTCACAGGACTGGAAAAGGTCAGTTTTCATTCCAATCCCAAAGAAAGGCAATGCCAAAGAATGCTCAAACTACCACACAATTGCATTCATCTCACATGTTATTAAAGTGATGCTCAAAATTCTCCAAGCCAGGCTTCAGCAGTACGTGAACCGTGAACTTCCAGATGTTCAAGCTGGTTTTAGAAAAGGCAGAGGAACCAGAGATCAAATTGCCAACACCCACTGGATCATCAAAAAAGCAAAAGAGTTCCAGGAAAACATCAATTTCTGCTTTATTGATCACGCCAAAGCCTTTGACTGTGTGGCTCACAAACTGTGGAAAATTCTGAAAGAGTACCAGCCCACCTGACCTGCCTCTTAAGAAACCTGTACGCAGGTCAGGAAGCAACAATTAGAACTGGACATGGAACAACAGACTGGTTCCAAATAGGAAAAGGAGTACTCAAGGCTGTATATTGTCACCCTGCTTATTTCACTTATATGCAGAGTACATCATGAGAAATGCTGGACTGGAAGAAACACAAGCTGGAATCAAGATTGCCGGGAGAAATATCAATCACTTCAGATATGCAGATGACACCACCCTTATGGCAGAAAGTGAAGAGGAGCTAAAAGCCTCTTGATGAAAGTGAAAGAGGAGAGTGAAAAAGTTGGCTTAAAGCTCAGCATTCAGAAAATGAAGATCATGGCATCTGGTCCCATCACTTCATGGCAAATAGATGGGGAAACAGTGGAAACAGTGTCAGACATTTTTGGGGGGCTCCAAAATCACTGCAGATGGTGATTGCAGCCATGAAATTAAAAGATACTTACTCCTTGGAAGGAAAGTTATGACCAACCTAGATAGCATATTGAAAAGCAGGGGCATTACTTGCCAACAAAGGTCCGTCAAGGTTATGGTTTTTCCAGTGGTCATGTATGGATGTGAGAGGTGAAGAAGCTGTGAAGAAGCTGAGTGCTAAAGAACTGATGCTTTTGAACTGTGGTGGTTGGAGAAGACTCTTAAGAGTCCCTTGGACTGCAAGGAGATCCAACCAGTCCATTCTGAAGGACATCAGTCCTGGGTGTTCTTTGGAAGGAATGATGCTGACTCATTGGAAAAGACTCTGATGCTGGGAGGGATTGGGGGCAGGAGGAGAAGGGGACAACAGAGGATGAGATGGCTGGATGGTATCACCGACTCGATGGACATGGGTTTGGGTGAACTGCGGGAGCTGGTGATGGACAGGGAGGCCTGGTGTGCTGCAGTTCATGGGGTTGCAAAGAGTCAGACACGACTGAGCAACTGAACTGAACTGAGTGTCTTGGAAACCTTCATTTCTAATCACTTTCCTCCATGTACCTGCATGACCTTAATACCAAATTTCTAGACCATTGTATTCATCTTACTATCCTCCATAACAGTTCTATTTCCCAAAATCTTAAACTCTTCATGTGAAATCCTCTATTCTTCCAACCTTTGAATTCCTTCACTGGCACTGCTACTGAACCTAGTTATTGACCTTCCCTCTCACTTCAGACTCCTCCCAGCATCCCCTCTGATTACCTTCTACACTCCCTCTATACCTCCATCACCAATGACCTTTAGAAATTTGAGCTCCCTTAATAGGTTATTTTGTAGCTGGTTTTTCTTTTCTGTTCATCTAGCTTGGACACTTTCATCTCTCAGTTCAACCATGATCTTGTAGGGCTTTCTATTCTTTTGTTCCCCTTCATCATCCATCACCTTGTTGGCTCAGATGATAAAGAATCTGCCTGAAAAGCAGGAGACCCAAGGTCGATCCCTGGGTTGGAAAGATTCCCTGGAGTAGGAAATAGCAACCCGCTCCAGTACTCTTGCCTGGAAAATCCCATGCACAGAGAGACTGGTGGGTTACAATCCATGGGTTCTCAAAGAGTCAGACATGACTTAGTGACTGAACAAAAACAAGGATCAGTCCAAGCATTCTATTTGTCTTATCCTTATGTCAGTTCCTGAGGACTGCTAGAGAATCATCACATAGCTATTAGATCTGGTCCATTGGGGCTGTGAGTAGAGACTCTTCCTCCTAGCTGCATTCTTAATAATGCCTGACAGTCTTTTCCTTTTCTGCTTATTGTCTCCAGTTTGTTTGTTTGTTTGTTTGTTTTTTTATGTGGCTATTTTAGTGTTATCAAGCTCAGATGCCATCAACAGATGTCTTGAACTATATCCTAACTGAGAAAACAAGTCAACAGTGACTAAATGCCTTAGCTGCCTCTAAAACAGAGTCTTCACAGTCAGAAATACTAGTTTATCTCCCTTTCATTCCTCCAGTTTCAGAAAATGATCTTTTAGGGTTAGTTTTTCACCCATGTTCTTAATCTCTTTTCCTCTCACATATTCTAGGGTCTTAATTCATCAAATTTTTCCTCACTTTTTTGGATCTGCAAAAAAGATCTCCTTTCATGCAGACACTTTCTTAAAGCAAAATAAAATGTTTCTTAGTCCCTGTCACAAGTAATCCCCCCTGCAGGGCTACATTTCCCACAGGTTAAATTTCCATCTTGGTTCTTTTCACATTCATATTTCAAAAATGACTGCTTTCCTCATTTTCTTACTTAGCACTTTGCCCACTGTAACCCATCTCTTATTTTTCCCATTTCAAATATGCTTTGCAGTATTGACTATCGTACTCCCTTTATGTCTTATCCAGTGGGCTTTCCCTAGTGCTTATATATCTGGACACTTAAAAAACATGCACATCAGACTTTGGCGTCCTTAAAACTCTCTCCTTCATTCTGTAGGTTAAACTCTTACTTCTAATGACTAAAGATAGATTGATTTATTGAACAAAAGGATCAATCCTTTTTATTTGACTTGTCCCTTCAATGCTGGTATATTCTCCCTGGTTCAATTCTTGTCAATTTACTTCTGCAATTTGGCATTCTTTCCATAAGTAATACCTTGCATGACTTTTGTCTCACATGTAACTCAAAGGCTAAAGTTCACAAATATATAGCTAAATTAATATCTAGCCTTATAGATGATGATAAGAAGAAGATGATGATGATAATGATTTCTTTCAGTCAAAGTCCACCAAGTGCTCTCCTACAGCTGAACACAGTTGGATTTACTGTTCACTCCATGACTGAGCGACTTCACTTTCACGCCTTGAAGCAGACAATGGCAACCCACTCCAGTGTTCTTGCCTAGAGAATCCCAGGGACAGGGGAGCCTAGTGGGCTGCCATCTATGGGGTTGCACAGAGTCGGACACGACTGAAGCGACTTAGCAGCAGCCAGTGAGGGAGAACACGTGAGTGGAGCTGAGGGACACATCAGTAAGAGGAGTTTTGAAAGGAATTAAGATTGGGTTTGTCTTAGATAATTTTGAGGAGAGTTCAAGGAAATTGAGTTTGACTCTGAATTGGAAGCTATTGGAGATCAGGCCTAAATCTGTGATAGACTATCTTAGTCTAGAAGGAAGGAACTATAAACCTAGGCTAAGGCTCTGATTGATAAAGAAGAGCAGCTTGTCATATCAGCCCTGAGAAGGGTTGCTTTTGGCATTTCCAGTTTGTATAATGACCATATTTTTGTTTATGCTTATACATGATTATGAAGTGGTCTTAATTTTATGTTTTTGTCTCACTTCATCATAGTCACAAAGTGACCTTGTTGGATCTTGGTGTTTTTCGTGAGATTGCTTTTACTCACAAGAGAATATTATGTCCTTAGCCAGGTCAGCCAAATGCCAGGTCAGCTCCTAACAACACCAATTCCTTGGTGTTGAGTCAGTTAGTTCTTCAATATAAGCAGATGATTTTTTTTTTCCTCTTTCTCAATAGCAATGATGGCAGTGATGCCAATAACAGGTATGTTAAGTCTTATAATCCCCATAACATTACAAAGTAGGTCCTATGATTTTTCTTTGTTTTTAAAAATGAGGAAATTAAGACCCCAGGATGGGCATAACTTAAGAAAGTGACAAAGCTGATCATTTGTAGAGACCAGCTATATCAGTTACATACCATTGCATAGCTTCCCAACTGCATCATCTCCAGGACTTGGCCACTTATTTTGTATTATCTTCCTTGTGATTGATTCTCACAGGTACAACTCAACAGTATCTTCTGTGCATGCTGTATTTCTCTTGCTTTCTGTACCAGGTCATCTCTGCTGCCACTGAGGTCCTTTGGTATCTTGGTATGACCAAGCTGATAGGAGAACTAAAGGATAATTGTACATGAGAATTATAGGTTTGGGAGTGAACATTTCACTAATGTTGTTGAGACCTGGTTGAATAGCCTCCTTTTCTTCTTCTACATGGACTATCTTCAAATGCAAAATTTAAATGGCCTCTTAGAGGATTCTCCTTTAATCAGAGTGTCAAGTGTGTTTGACTTAATATTGAATGTTTGCTTCCCCTATATCAATGACTCATTCAAATTTATCCTCACTTCTGCTTCCCTGGAATTGTATGCCTAATAAATTAGTGGTATTTAAGCTTTTACACCAGGTTTTGCTGTTTGGAGAAGTCAGGCAGTCGGAATTCAATGTGTGAAACCTCCATCTGGACTGTCTAGTCTCCTTCCAAGCAGAGAGGTTGAAAACCTCAGCTTTAAGAGAAAAGAAATCTCAGTTGGAATCTGGATATTGCTCTTCATAAGCAATGTGACTTTGAACAATTTGTTTGATCTTTCTTACTCTGTCTTAAAAATTGTGGATAACAGTAGAGTTGACACTTCAACAACACAGATTTGAGCTGCACAGGTCCACTTAACTGGAAATATGTACTATAGTACTATGTAATCAGAGGTTGGGTTGGATCAGTGGATATGGAACCACCAATACAAAGGGTTAATTGTAAGGCCATGCATGGATTTTTGACTTTTTAGGGTGGGGAGTCAGTGCCCCTAAGCCCTTGGGTTGTTCAAGGCCCAACTATACTAATTCTAAATAACACTACCTCCTTACAATGAGTTAGGACACATTTAATAATGTTTGCTCTGACTAGCACACTAATACATAATAACATACATATCATCCTCAACTTATGATAGGGCTTGTCCCAATAAACCCATTGTAATTTGAAAATGTTGTAAGTCTAAAAAAGCATTCAGTATACCTAACCTGGGACTTCCCTGGTGGTCCAGTGGCTGAAAGTCTACCTGCCAATGCAGGGAACATGGGTTCTATCCCTGTTTTGGAAGGATTCCACATACCATGGGACAACTGGGCCTGTACATCACAACTACAGACTCCATGCTCTGGAGCCTATGTGCTGCAACTACTGAAGCGTGTGTGCCCTACAGCCTATGCTTTACAACAAGAGAAGTCATGGCAATGAGAAGCCTGTGCATTGCAACTAGAGAGTAAGCCTGGCTCACCACAACTAGAGAAAGTCCACATGTATCATGGAAGACCCAGCACAGCCAAAAAAAAAAAGATACACCTGAGCATCATAGCTTAGCTTAGCTTGCCTTAAAAGTGCTCAGAATGCTTAAATTAGCTTACAGTTGGGCAAAAGTATCTAACATAAATCCTATTGTATAATCAAGTATTGACTATATCATGTAATTTATTGAATACTGTCCTGAAAGTGAAAAGCAGAATAGTCTTATGGATACAGAATGGCTATAAGTGCGTCAGTTCTTTACCCTCATGATGGCATGGCTGAACGGGAGCTGTGATTTGCTGCCACTGTCCAGCATCACAAGAGTATTGTACCGCATATTGTTAGCTGAGGAAAATCAAAATGCAAACTTTGAAGTATGGTTTCTATTGAATGCATATTGCTTTTGCACCATCGTAAAGTCAAATTGTAAGTTGAACCATTGTAACCCAGGGACTGTGGATGTAAGGATGATCTTTATTATCATTGCTAATATCCCTCAAAACATGCTCCTTCTCCTGTGTTCCAATGTTTGCTAGTGTTAATACTATAACCTACCACCCAACTAAACAAATCTTAAGGAAATCATTGACTCTTTCATCTTCTTCAACCCCTTTTCCCTCCAAATTTCCACCGCATAATTGCTCAATATATCAGTACTTATTTTACCCCTCAGATTTCCCCTCATACCCATTTAAAAATTAACCTTATTATTTTCATCGTGATGGTCCTAGCCCAGGTCTTTCCATCATCTCACCATAAAGAACAACAGTAGTATATTGATTTTCCTTGCCTAGCACATCACACTCCATAGTTTCCTTAGTTTTTTAAACCATCATATTTCAAGACCAATACTACTGTATTGTTAATATTTCTCTATGTCTCTCAAGTATTTATCAACCTTGGCCCCTATTGACATTTTGGTATGGATAATTATCCATTGTAAGGGAAAATATTTCATGTATATGCAAAATGTCCTTTGCATTGTAGGACTTATAACAGCATCTCTAGCCTCTATCCAGGCAATAGCACCCTCTTCCCAGTTGTGACAAAGAAAAATGTCTCTAGACATTGCTTTAAGTCCCTTGAGGGGAAAATCATCCTTTCTGGGCATGCTTTATAGACAGAGGTTGTGTTTTATTGACAGAAACTTCTGACCTAAAGTTCCTTGTTGGAAATATGACAAATGTCAAAGGAAACTATGAATAAATGAATGAATTTCTTCTCTAAAATCTGCATTTTTAATCTCAGGAACTGCCCTTCAGTCTGTGCTTCCTTGGCGTTTGCATTCTGCTATGCATCTATCTTTTCGCCCAGTTATATTGTATGATTTCCTTATTTCTTCAACACCTATAGAATGAGTGGAATGTAGAGTTCTTGATAAATACTTACTTAGTTATATTTACTTAGTAAATTAGCATCTATAAATTATTCTATTAATATGTTCAGACCACATGTTTTGTGGGTATTATGTAAAAATAGTTGTATCCTGTCACATCATGCAGGCCTTTCCCTTTGTCGCACTTTTGCCAACTATAATTAACAGCTACTTGTATTCTTAGTTATTTAATATCTGTCTATAAATTAGGTGAGAGTAAAGCCATGTCTTCTTTTTTGTTTTGCCCCCCAGGTGGCTAACACAAAACTTTGTGCAGAGTAACACATTCAGTAAACTGAAAATCTTTGTCCAATGAATGAATGAATGAGTGAATGAAACAGATTCATGCTGTTGCTATATGAAATGGAAAATTTATGCCCTTGGAGAATATGGCTCAATATATGTATCATGGTTCACTGATTTATGTGATGCATCAGTATTTGAACCCATATTGTATCATGTAGTTTTGAAAGTTTCATCTTTGTCAAATTAGTGAAAAAATAATGTCCCTCTAAATCATCTCACAAAATAGAGAATTTGAGGATGTCATAAGTCAGTGCACATGTTTGATATCCCAGGCTTGCAATCTCCAGTAGCTCAGCATGTTCATTTTTTTTTTCCAGTACTAATGAATTAGCCCACAATTTTAATTGACATATTGACCTTGAAAACTGCACAAAATGATCTCATCTGCCAGCCCATTATCTATGGCTTTATTAGCCAAGGAAATTTGACAATAAAACATGAGTCATAATTAATCTATATACTGATACTATAAATTATACTTCTATCAAATAAAAGTAACCAACATAATTCTGATCACTGGATCTCATAAAAATATTTTGGTCTTGTATTCCAAATAGAAAAGGTTTGTTCTGCTATTGTCTGAAACTACTTCTTAACCTATAATGTTTTCATCTCAAAAATGAATGTTTTATAAGCATTTCAAGGAACAGAGTATTGTTTAAGATCTTAAGTTTAGTGTTTTTTAAAGAATGTGCCCACATCAGAGGAAACCAGCATGCTATCTTAAAGAATATTAAGACTAAGAGGAAAAAAAAAAATCTCCTTCGTATATATTGCTGTGTATTTTCTTTCCTTATGGTGGATTCCTATAGTTCCCAATGGGGATCCCAATTTTTAGAATATGCAGTAGATATCTATACTATTGAAGTTAAACCTGAAAATTTTCAGGAGAAGCTGAGATATGGGCTTTCATTTAATAAGAAATTGAAAGCAAAGAAATCATAGTAAATATCTACAATAAATGACCTCTAATGGAAGTGTGCCATATTTTTTACTAACTGACTTAGAGTGTTCTGATGGAAATATTACGTCAAAACAAACTTGAAAGAGATCTAACCATAAGCAGTCGTATTAGGAACCTGTTGACTCTTCTATACCATTCGTAACTTAATGAAAAAGACAATCTTTTCTCACAGAAGTGTATAACTGTGTTCCAATAGGGAGTAAAAATTACAAAAGTAATAAATTGTCATTTCAACTTAAAAGCTACCCATATTTATGTGGACATTTTATTTTAGCTGAGAGTTTCTCTATTATGCATGCCTTCATTGCTTTTCAGCTTTTAACACACAAGTATTTTCCAGGACATAAACTGAGTTATTATTTTGTTTATTTCTAGTGCCAATAGAGTCAAATTTCCAATATACTAATGCTTAGTCTTCTTTTTCTCTTTCGAATCTCATTCCCATTTGTCTCTTTGTTCCTGTCCTGCAACTCTTAACAATGTGAAAGCACCCAAACTGCCTCAACATGCAGAGTTTCTGGTGGTGCTGTTGCCTCTGCCTAAAATGAACCACCTACTGTTTGTATTCCTGGAAAGCTCTTCTTTGCCTTTCAAATTTCAGCTCAAACCAGCATTCTTCCTCTTTGAAGCTACCATTGACTCTTCCCAGGCAGACTTAGGGGCTTATTCTTTCATACCTGCTTTGACCATTTCATCCCCTCTTTCTACTGTAGAAAGCAAATTATCAGAGGTTTAGTGTCAGTATCAGTGGACCTAGAAGTGTTACTTGCCTCTGAACTGATTAGACAGCATTTAGGAAATATCTTTAATTCTTGACCCTTGAGCAACATTGATGAATAAGAGCACATACAGAGAATAAAAAAGTCTTATAGCCATTATAACATGAACTTCCATTTCCACAGTTATAAAATGGTGATAATAATATCTGGTACTTTTATAAAACTGCAGTAAAATAACACATAAAAATGCTTTGTTGCCTTGAAAAATAAATTTTTCTAAAAGTGTTCCATACCTGTTTTACCAATTTCACTCTCCTATTTACTGCCCACCATTTGAAAAAATAGACTCCCCTCTGTGCACTCATTTCCTCTGGTTATAAACAAACTTGTAATGAAATTACTATATTTTTACTTAATTTTTATCTCCTTGATTGAATATAAGCTTCTTAATGTCAACTATTTGTGAAATTTTTCCTATATTCTTTAATTCCCACAAGTAATACTAAGCCCATAGTATATAGTCTTTGAAGGAATATGAAGAAGGATAGAAAAAAATTAGTTTCCACCAAGGGAAAGAAAGTAATTCATACAAATGACTAGTAAATAGAAATGAGTAGAAATACATAAACTAAAAACAAAAGCCTAGTCTTATCTTTTTGAAAACCACTCTTTATAATATCCTTCAGGAAGTCATTCTACATATAAGTGTGTATTTATGAAGGTATTCACATTTTACACTGAAGGTAGCCCACCTATTCCCTGTTCTAAACCCTCTGTCTTTTATATAAATACATAGTATCCAATTTCACTTCCTTACTGGTAAATATTAAATTATTGAGTTTATTTGTGAATGTGAAGACTCTTGAGAGTCCCTTGTACTGCAAGGAGATCCAACCAGTCCATTCTGAAGGATATCAACCCTGGGATTTCTTTGGAAGGAATCATACTGAAGCTGAAACTCCAGTACTTTGGCCACCTCATGCGAAGAGTTGACTCACTGGAAAAGACTCTGATGCTGGGAGGGATTGGGGGCAGGAGGAGAAGGGGATGATCGAGGATGAGATGGCTGGATGGCATCACTGACTCGATCGACGCGAGTCTGAGTGAACTCCGGGAGATGGTGATGGACAGGGAGGCCTGGCGTGCTGCGATTCATGGGGTCGCAAAGAGTCGGACACGACTGAGCGACTGAACTGAACTGAACAATGTTGTTATGGGGAGGATATTTGTGAATGCATGATACTTTGAAATACGTATCTTGGAGAATTTTTCTAAGGATTTATGTTAAAAGGAAGCCAAAGAAATGGACTTTCTTGTGAGGTAACAATGGTGTTATGTTTTCAGAGGGTTTTCTTTAGGATATTCCTGCACTGGAAGTGAAATTAGACTAAATGATTCTGAAAACCTCTTCATAATTCTAACAATAATCAAAAATTTTTTTCTGTTGCTATTTACACCAAGTAGTTCTTCTCAACCTTAACTGTGTATGACAGTAACCTCGAGAGTTTTTAAAAAATGCTAATCCTCAGGTCACAACCCTGATGAATTAAATCAGAAGTACTAGAAATGGGACTTAGGCCTCTTTAAGGTTCCTGGGTTATTCTAAAGCACATTCAATGTTGAGAATTACTGATATAAATGTCATGTCATTAACATTGTAAATTTGAAAAATAAAAAGAATGACAGCAGAAAGGTACAAGAGCTTTAAGGAATTTGTTTTTGTATCATCTACCAAAATGTGGGGCGTATAAGAGTAACTTAAAGAGTAGAAACAAATTAGAGAGAAACTTAGGCAATGCTAGTACAAGACTTTGGTAAATGCTGGTAATTTTCTCAGAGAAAATACTCCTCTCTGTCACTTTTCTCTCTGCCTGTGCCACAACAGAAGAGAAAAGGGTCCATATCTGCCTGCACTCTTTCTCATTGTTATTCATTGGTCCAAGGAAGCTGAGATGGGCATCTTAGTTTATTTAATCAGTGGTTCTCTACAAGAAGGTTAGGAATCATCTTTGTGTATCAGAACTGATATGTAGCAATGTCCATCAGAAGAGATTAGTAGGCTTCTGTCAGGATAGACGCTTCAGGGTAGAATGAAAGCTGAAGCTGGGTTAAGTAATTGGGTTCTTGTTCAATAAAAGTGCTTGTTTGTGCTGTGTAATGAAAGATCTTTGGTGCAATAGATGTCTGAATCCAAATACCCTTTGGATTTTCTGATGGATAAAGAGATAAGGGTGAAAGAGATTTAATTTAGAACTATTGAAAAACTTTAAAGAGATTAGAAAAATTGGTAAATGCACTTTCTTTTTAAAAATCAGGACTCTTTGTTACTTATCAGAATTAGATATTTTTTTAAAAAATTGACAATAACACTTTTTTGTTAATTTTGTTTCGACTGTCTTTTTTCCCCATTTCTGTTTGTCATCATTAACTGACCTTTTAGACTCAGGTTATGAAGAAGATAATGGAGAACTGTTATCTCCCAGCCCACGGACCCTAACCTGAATTTAGGAAATGGTAACACTTTCAGGTCTCACTGAAGTGGCACATCAGAATGGTAGGCAGAGCATTTGTGAACACGCTTATTTCCATAAAGTCAATACTCACTACTACTATATCTGAGCTTCTGTCAAAAAAGAAATTGACATTTAAACTAATATTTTTAAAGAGTGTACTCTAAAAGCATATCTAAACCAAAAACTTTCTGTGAGACATCAGAGCAGTGTAGGTGTCAAGTGGGTGGTATTTGGTGAAACATATTAATCTTAATAAAATCATTTATGTTTTGGGCATTTTAAAACTTTGTCCCAGATAATTTTAATAAGTGATTATTTGAATCTACTTACTTTCTTTGGGAAGAAATTATATTAGAGAAATGAGTAACAAAAAACACCTTTACTTTTCATTTTACTCATCTTATCTCTAACCTGATTAGATAGAAGTCTTTTATTGGGGAGGGAGTAAGTCATGAATTCACAACTCAACGGAGAAGGAAAAGAACTCTCTTGATTGGACATAATCTTTAAACTCATTTGTTTTTGTTCAGTTGCTAAGTCATGTCTGACTCTGTGACCCCATGGACTGCAGCATACCAGGCTTCCCTGTTTTTCACTATCTCCTGAAGTTTGCTCAAGCTCATGTCCATTGAGTTGGTGATGCCATCCAATCCTCCTTCACCTCTGCATCCTCTTGCCATCAGTCTTTCCCAGCATCTGGGTCTTTACCAATGAGTCAGCTCTTTGCATCAGGTGGCCAAAGTATTAGAGCTTCAGCATCAGTCCTTCCAATGAATATTCAGGGTTGATTTCCTTTCAGATTGACAGATTTGATCTCCTTGCTGTCCAGGGGACTCTCAAGAGTCTTCCCCAGTACGACCATTTGAAAGCCTCAACTCTTCAGTGCTTAGCCTTCTTTATGGTCCAACTCTCACATCTGTACACGACTAATGAAAAAAAAAAAAAAAAAAACAACAAATAAACCATAGCTTTGACTATACAGACCATTGTTGGCAAAGTGATGTCTCTGCTTTTTAATATTCCCTTTACTGCATGGTATGTTACAGGGTTTTGGTCTCTGGTGCAAATCACGTACTGTTTTTCCTCTTAGCCTCTTCAGTTCACATCCATGTGTTATACTCTCTAACCCTCCCTTCACTGGGTGATCTAGATATTCACAGTTCATATTATTTTGTTCTTTCCTCAGGTTTCCCCCCTTTCCTCCCTTCTCTCTTCTATTTCTCTGCACACACACATATATGTACATACCCCATTTTATCATTATATCTCAAATAAATGAACACTTGTTGAAATAACCTTGGTTGCCCTAACCTTGGTGTTGCCTAGCAAGCAACGCAAAACAGCTGAGCTAGGGAATACAAACACTGGGTGGAAGCAAAAGTTCAACCTAAAATTTTCTGTGTCAGTCTCAGCAGCTCCTAAGCACTTTAGAGATACATTTTCTTTCAGTGGAGGGTCAAAGGCACAACAGATGATGCATGGCAGTGCTGTAAGTGGGAGTCTCTTCTGATGAAAAACATTGCTTGCAGCCTGTGGGTGTCATGTGAGGGACTGAATTAATAATACTTTAAAAGAGGCAACTGGCTTCTGGAGAGCAACCACCTTTTAAAAAACAAGCAGACAACAACAACAACAACAAATTCAGGAGCTGGGCTTCCCATTTCTCTCTGAATGAAGGAGACCTTCTCCTTTTTCCCTAATTGTTGACTTCAGTTTGGAACTGACAAGTTTAAACAAGATGAGAATCGGATTGCTTCTGCCTATCTCATTCCTTCAGACTCAAGCCGACAATGTAATTAATGTTGCTGTAGGAGAAAGAAAAAACATTTTTGATGAGCACTTGTTTCCTCTTTGTCTTTTACAGATGCCTATCTTGAGAGGGTAACTGGTCTTTTTGACGTATTAGTAAGCAAGGTACCACACACAAGTGCCCTTGACGAATTTCATGTGTTAATTTATAGGTAAGCCAAGGTTGCCTTTGTCTTTTAAAAAATATTTTTACGGTACACAGAAAGTGAAAGAAATTACATGAACAAACATAGTTTCTTCAACTGGCCCTCCCTCTAATGTGTGATTTTCTTCAGCACATTGGCTTTCTGATTGTATTTCTTTGGGGAAATTAGCTACAGCCAAGTGTTTGTTACACTAATAGTTACCTGGCACCTGTTATAACTAGTTCCCCTCAGTATAGAGTTTCATTTCTTCTTGCCTAGATTATCAAAATAGTCTTTCAACAGCATTCCTACAAATTCCAGTGGACTTCCTGCCTTCTCTTAGGTTTCATGCTCAAAGTCTTTCAGTTTCTCTTTCTTAGTTACCAAGTTAATGATGAATGCATTATTTTGGCACTCAACATTGTCCGTAGCTAGACCAAATATATTTGCTTTCCTACTCTGACACATATATGCTCCAACTTTTGGTCTCTTAATTAAATTATATAGTGAGAGTATTCAGGGCTTGCCTATGATATTCAGTTAACATGGGTTGCTTTTGTGGTACACATATTTACTATTCTATTCATTTATCAAGATCCATCTTAAATGCTGTTTCATTTATAGTTTTTTTTTTTCCTTTTTTTCTCTCATTTACTCTTCTTAGCATCCCATGCCCACCACCTTCTACAACTATGGAAACACCATCATAATTTATTATTTTTTCCTTTCTTTGTTTTTGTACTATGACAAATGCCTAATACCTTATGATATATTTATCCCCATATGTTTCTATCTGCTCACAAGCACCACAGAATAGGAATAATGTTTCTTTTTATACATAATATAATTACATAATTTTAAGATATGTTTAATGGTTTGGATACTTTTTAGAGCACATATAAAAGTCTTTTTCTTACCTTCATTTTTAAAGAACCTGATTAGATTATTATGACAAAAATTTAGTGAGGATGCATTTGATGTCTTCTATAAACAAACATTCTGTCAAGAAGACAAACTAATATCTGTTTTCAATGGCAGCAGATTTTCTTGCTAGTAATAATGGGAAACAGATTAACCTCCTACTTTTTAGTCAAAAGAGGATTGAGGGTATTTATCATGCTTTGATTTGTTATCTCTGAATCTGCAAATGTAGTTTGGCTATTTATAGTCAAGGTAATATGTTGTATATTTTCAGGGTTGCAGATGAGGACATTATATTACTTCCCTTGGGAAAGTGGCAAAGTGGACATATAATACAAGTAATTATGGATGCAAAAGAAGGATAATATAGAAAGATAGAAGATGGCATTAAACATGAACTATCTTGTTACACAGTAGGTGACATACCATTCTCTATAGAGAAAGCTACGTAGAACAAAAATTCCAAGATTCTCATAATTTTGTGATCATAATTGTAATTTGAAATGGTTTCTACTTATAATAGGAATCAATATTTGGTCTTGTGTATCCTAAGTGTATTAGAACTATTTCAGTTCAGTTCAGTCGCTCAGTCGTGTCCAACTCTTTGTGACCCCATGAACCATAGCACACCAAGCCTCCGTGTCCATCACCAACTCCCGGAGTTCACTCAGACTCACGTCCATTGAGTTAATGATGCCATCCAACCATCTCATCCTCTGTCGTCCCCTTCTCCTCCTGCCCCCAATCCCTCCCAGCATCAGAGTCTTTTCCAATGAGTCAACTCTTCACATGAGGTGGCCAAAGTACTGGAGCTTCAGCTTTAGCATCATTCCTTCCAAAGAAATCCTCCCAGGGCTGATCTCCTTCAGAATGGACTGGTTGGATCTCCTTGCAGTCCAAGGGACTCGCAAGAGTCTTTTCCAACACCACAGTTCAAAAGCATCAATTCTTCGACGCTCAGCCTTCTTCACAGTCCAACTCTCACATCCATACATGACCACAGGAAAATGTAATTGACTATTTAGAGTATAAAGTAAAACTGTAAAATTTAGATCCATGAATCAAGGTAAATGGGGCATGGTCATGCAGGAAATGGTAGCATTGAATATGGACATCCTAGGAATCAGTGAACTAAAGTGGACAGGAATGGGCAAATTTAATTCAGGTGACCATTATATCTATTAAATGCGGGCAAGATTCCCCTAGAAGAAATAGAGTAACTTTCATAGTCAACATAAGAGTCTGAAATGCAGTACTTGGGTACAACCCCCAAAATGACAGAATGATCTGGGTTTCTTTCCAAGGCAGCATCAGAATAATCCAAATCTATGCCCCAACCACTAATATTAAAGAAGCTGAAGTAGACCAGTTCTATGAAGACCTACAACACCTCCTATAAATAACAACAACAACAACAAAAAAGGTGTCCTTTTAATTATAGAAGATTGGAATGCAAAAGTAGGAAGTAAAGAGATAGCCAAAATAACAGGCAAGTTTGGCGTTGGAGTACAAAATGAAGCAGGGCAAAGACTAGTAGAGTTTTGTCAAGAGAATAAGCTGGCCATAGTAAACACCATTTTACAATAACCCAAAAGATGACTACACATGGACATCACCAGATAGTGAAAACCAAAATCAGATTGATTATGTTTTTTGAAGCTGGAGAAGCTCCATATGGGCATCAAAAATGAGATGTGGAGCTGAATGTGGATCAGATCATGAGCACTTTATTTCAAGATTCAAGCTTAAGTTGAAGAAAGTAGGGAAAACTACTAGGGCATTCATGTATAACCTAAATCAAATCCCTTGTGATTATACAGTGGATGTGACAAATAGATTCAGGGGATTAGATCAGGTAGAAAGAGTGCCTGAAGAACTATGGATGGAAGTTTGTAATATTGCACAGGAGGTAGTGACTAAAACCATCCCAAAGAAAACCAAATACACGAGGACCAAGTTAGTGGTTGTCTAAGGAGGCTTTACAAATAGCTGAGAAAAGAAGAGACATGAAAGGCAAGGGAAAAAGGGAAAGATGCACCAAACTGAATGCAGAATTCCAGAGGATAGCAAGGAGGAATAAGAAAGCCTTCTTAAATAAACAGTGTAAAAAATAAATGAAAACAATAGGAAAGGAAAGACTAGAGATCTCCTCAAGTAAATTGGAGACACGTAGGGAATATTTCAAGCAAGGATGGGCATGGTAAAGGACAGAAACAATAAGAACCTAAAAGAAGCAGAAAACGTTAAAAAGCGGTGGCAAGAATACTATGCAAGAACTATACAAGAAAAGTTTTAATGATCTGAATAACCATGATGGTGTGGTCATTTACCTAGAACTGGACATCCTGGAGTGTGCAGTCAAGAGGACCTTATGAAACATTACCATGAACAAAGCTAGTGGAGGTGATGGAATTACAACTGAGCTATTTAAAATCTTAAAAGTGCAGCACTCAAGATGTTGGAGAACTTAGAAAACTGAGCAGCAGTCATAAGACTGGAAAAGATCAGTTTTCATTCCAATTCCAAAGAAGATCAATGCCAAAGAATATTCAAACTGCCACACAATTGCACTCATTTCACAAGCTAACAGGTTTATGCTTAAAATCCTTCCAGCTTGGCTTCAGCAGTGTATGAACTGAGAACGTTTAGATGTGCAGCTGGGTTTAGAAAAGGTAAAGGAAAGAGATCAAATTGCCAACATTTGTTGAATCATGGAGAAAGCAAAGGACTTCCAGGAAAACACCTACTTCTGCTACATCGACTACAGTAAAGCCTTTGACTGTGTGGATCACAACAAAAATCTGTGGAAAATTCTTAAAAAACTGGGAACACCAGACCACCTTACCTGTCTCCTGAGAAACCTGTATTTGATTCAAGAAACCAACTGTTAGTACTGAACATGGAACAAATGATTGGTTCCAAATTCGGAAACGAGTACCCCAAGACTGTATATTGTCACTCTGCTTATTTAACTTATATATAGAGTTGTTGTTTAGTCGCTGAGGTGTGTCTGACTCTGTGATCCTGAGGACTGCAGCACGCCAGGTTCCCTGTCCTTCACCATCTCCCAGAGCTTGCTCAAACTCATGTCCATTGAGTTAGTGATGCCATTCAACCATCTCCTCCTCTGTCGTCCCCTTCTAATCCTGCCTTCAATCTTTCCTAGCATCAGGTCTTTTCTAATGAGTCAGCTCTTCCCATCAGGTGGCCAAAGTATTGGAGCTTCAGCTTCAGCATCAGTCCTTCCAATGAATATTCAGGACTGATTTCCTTTAGGATTGACTGGTTTGATCTCCTTGCAGTTCAAAGAACTCTCAAGAGTCTTCTTCAACATCACAGTTCAAAGTTCAGTTCAGTTCATTTCAGTCGCTCACTCGTGTCTGACTCTTTGTGACCCCATGAATCGCAGCACGCCAGGCCTCCCTGTCCATCACCAACTCCCGGAGTTCACTCAGACTCGCGTCCATCGAGTCAGTGATGCCATCCAGCCATCTCATCCTCAGTCGTCCCCTTCTTCTTCTGCCCCCAATCCTTCCCAGCATCAAAGTCTTTTCTAATGAGGCAACTTTTTGCATGAGGTGGCCAAAGTACTAGATTTTCAGCTTTAGCATCATTCCTTCCAAAGAAATCCCAGGGTTGATCTCCTTCAGAATGGACTGGCTGGATCTCCTTCCAGTCCAAGAGACTCTCAAGAGTCTTCTCCAACACCACAGTTCAAAAGCATCAATTCTTCGGTGCTCAGCCTTCTTCACAGTGCAACTCTCACATCCATACATGACCACTGGAAAAACCATAGCCTTGACTAGACGGACCTTAGTTGGCAAAGTAATGTCTCTGCTTTTGAATGCTATCTAGGTTGGTCATAACTTTTCCTCCAAGGAGTAAGCGTCTTTTAATTTCATTGCTTCAGTCACCATCTGCAGTGATTCTGGAGCCCCCAAAAATAAAGTCTGACACTGTTTCCACTGTTTCCCCATCTATTTCCCATGAAGTGATGGGACCAGATGCCATGATCTTAGTTTTCTGAATGTTGAGCTTTAGGACAACTTTTTCGCTCTCTTCTTTCACTTTCATCAAGAGACTTTTTAGCTCCTCTTCACTTTCTGCCATAAGGGTGGTGTCATCTGCATATCTGAGGTTATTGATATTTCTCCTGGCAATCTTGATTCCAGCTTGTGTTTCTTCCAGTCCAGTGTTTCTCATGATGTTCTCTGCATATAAGTTAAATAAGCACAGTGACAATATACAGCCTTGACGTACTCCTTTTCTTATTTGGAACCAGTCTGTTGTTCCATGTCCAGTTCTAACTGTTGTTTCCTGACCTGCATATAGATTTCTCAAGAGGCAGGTCAGGTGGTCTGTATTCCCATCTCTTTCAGAATTTTCCACAGTTGATTGTGATCCATACAATCAAAGGCTTTGGCATAGTCAATAAAGCAGAAATAGATGTTTTTCTGGAACTCTCTTGCTTTTTCCATGATCCAGCGGATGTTGGCAATTTGATATCTGGTTCCTCTGCCTTTTCTGAAACCAGCTTGAACATCAGGGAGTTCACAGTTCATGTACTGCTGAAGCCTGGCTGGGAGAATTTTGAGCATTACTTTACTAGCATGTGAGATGAGTGCAATTGTGCAGTAGTTTGAGCATTCTTTGTCATTGCCTTTCTTTGGAATTGAAATGAAAACAGACCTTTTCCAGTCCTGTGGCCACTGGTAAGTTTTCCAAATTTGCTGGCATATTGTGTGCAGCACTTTCACAGCATCATCTTTCAGGATTTGAAACAGCTCAATTGGAATTCTATCACCTCCACTAGCTTTGTTTGTAGTGATGCTTTCTAAGGCCCACTTGACTTCACATTCCAAGATGTCTGGTTCTAGATTAGTGATCATATCATCATGACTATCTGGGTTGTGAAGGTCTTTTTGTACAGTTCTTCCGTGTATTCTTGCCACCTCTTCTTAATATCTTCTGCTTCTGTTAGGCCCATACCATTTCTGTCCTTTATTGAGTCCGTCTCTGCATGAAATGTTCCCTTGGTATCTCTAATTTTCTTGAAGAGATCTCTAGTGTTTCCCATTCTGTTGTTTTCCCCTATTTCCTTGCATTGATCACTGAGGAAGGCTTTCTTATCTCTTCTTGCTCTTCTTTGGAACTCTGCATTTACATGCCTATATCTTTCCTTTTCTCCTTTGCTTTTCACCTCTCTTCTCTTCACAGCTATTTGTAAGGCCTCCCCAGACAGCCGTTTTGCTTTTTTGCATTTCTTTTCCATGGGGATGGTCTTGATCCCTGTCTCCTGCACAATGTCACGAACTTAACCTTATGTATTTTTCAACAATAAATGAAGACTATAATATTCAGAAGACAGAACATATTTTTAAAAATAAGTTTTAACTACAAAAAAATAGAAGAATTGGAAAATATATGACTTAGAAGTTGGATATTTCAAAATATGAATGTTAAAAAATAAATATTCCACCTAAGTATTGTAAAATTGGAACGAAAAGGAGACAAATTTTATTACAGAAGTTTGTTCAGAAATTCTATGAAGGATGAAGTTTAGGATATCTTTCAACCTGTTGAAAGAATAAGAAAATACAATTAATAAAGGAAAGGACAATAGAAAAAAGGTTAAATTCATATTTACAAATAGTTGATATTCCTAGAGAAGAGACTGGTGGAGTAGAAGGAAGAAAGGCTATATGAAAGACATTGAAAAGAAAGCATTTATCAGCAGATTGATGTCTGAACTTTAGGCCTTATCCATACAACCAGTGGATGAATGAAATTAAGAACTACAGAAAGAAAATTGTTATTAAAGTCCTATTTATGTATGTACATTCCAACAATTTAATAATTAAATATAAATAACTATTAAACTGTAATTTCCATACAAAACATAGTTAAATAAAAATCCTTATAAGTATGATTAACACATAAATAAAAAGCCAGAAATTATTCCTAGTAGAGAAAATAAGTGATATTTTTAAATTCATAATAAGTTTTACATTGGTGTTTACATTCACCTGTTATGCTTCAGAAGCAGGAAAGTCTATGTAGGAAGACAAGATATTGGTGTGAGAGAGGTTAAAATTCAGATCAGCAACTAAAGGGATAGAGATAGAACACAGTGCAGAAATTCTGAAAAGGTCAAAGAAAGTAGTCAAAGAAATCATCAGTGAGGATGGGACTTAAGAGTAAGTTTCTGAGTAATTCATCATCAAGGAGATATAGGTTTAAATTCTACTTCTGTCATACACTAGCTTGAGACCAGAGACTAAATATCTGATCTCCCTGAATGTCATTTCTTTGTCTATTGAAACAGAAAACATGAAACAAAATAGTGTCATGGGCTGCTCAGTAGGACTAAGTGAGATATTGGGCACAAAGCATTTGACACAGCTTCTGGTACATGATAAACTTGAT
The DNA here is from genome assembly GCF_016772045.2 of Ovis aries. Classification (NCBI taxonomy): domain Eukaryota; kingdom Metazoa; phylum Chordata; class Mammalia; order Artiodactyla; family Bovidae; genus Ovis; species Ovis aries. The sequence goes on from NC_056058.1 coordinate 74,217,971, forward strand.
AAAATCCTCCTCAAAATTAATTGTTGTTGTTGCTATTATTTTCTTGGGCTATCTAAGTAATGCTTTGGAGTAATTTGCATATAAGCTAAGTGTTTTCATTGGAAGAAGCTTGATATATGGGGCCCAGAGAGTAGCATTTATCAGTTATGTGGTATAACCATACTGTATGCCTGAACTTCATATGTGATTAGTTTGACTTGGTATCTTAAGAATGTCATTGACTTTGATTTTCCAGTTTCTCACCATTCTGTATGGTCATCTCTACAGCTTTAGAGAAGTATTTGAATTGCCTCATTTAACTTTAAAAACACCAGGACTTTTTATTTCTATAACATACAGTTTGTTACTAAAATGCAGATATGCCTGGTAAATAAAGCACTTTAACATACCTGTGGTTATTTTATATTTTTATTGAAAACATTGGTTTAAATATAACAGTGCAGATTTTGATGGTCAGGGGTGAGGGTAGAAATTGAGAAGGACGAGATCAACGAAGGCACTGGTTCACCAGAGTACTCACCCTAGATAGTGATAAGTGTGTAAAAACATAATATCTATTCTTCTGTAAATAGATTTACAGGTGCATTTGAGTCAAACTTAACCTGATAGGCTGTATATTTTGTTTTGTCATGAAGTAGATGGAAAAATCTTTTCAAAGGCATTTTTGTCTTACATAGAGATTATTTTTTACCTTTAATCTCAGGTCATTTATTAGTGTTCAGTGATTCTTCACATAGGGATCCGAAACAGGCATCCATCAGAAATTTTGGCAAAAATGAAGTGGTTTCTCCAAATATCTTCTGACATCTCATTACATCTTAAAGAATTTATGGATACATTTACTGGAATTATGAGAATGCAACAACATAAATCCTGGAGAACTACAGTTTAACTAAATCTTAGGAACTTCTTGTCCAATTTTCAACGTTATTCAGAAGACACTTCTATAAGTTTCCAGTCATCCAAGTCTGTGCCCCAACCATTAATCCTGAAGAAGCTTAAGTTGAATGGTTCTATGAAGACCTACAAAAAACTTGCTAGAACTAACATAAAAAAAGATGTCCTTTTCATCATAGGGGACTTGAATGCAAAAGTAGGAAGTCAGGAAATACCTGGTATCAGACAAGTTTGGCCTTGGAGTACAAAAATGAAGCAGGGCAAAGGTTAACAGAGTTTTGTGAAGAGAACATACTCGTCATAGCAAACACCCTCTTCCAACAATGCAAGAGAGGACTCTACACATGGATATTACCAAGTGGTCAATATAAAAAATTAGATTGATTTTATTCTTTACAGTCGAGGATGGAGAAGCTCTATACAGCCAGCAAAAACAAGACCAGGAGCTAACTGTGGCTCAGATCATGAACTCCTTATTGCAAAATTTAGACTTAAATTGATGAAAGTAGTGAAAACCACTAGACCATTTAGGTATAAGCTAAATAAAATCCCTTATAATTATACAGTGGAAGTGACAAATAGATTCATAGAATACCTGAAGAACTATGGACGGAGGTTCATGACATTGTACAGGAGGCAGTGATCAAGACTATTGCCATGAAAAAAAATTGCAAAAAGGCAAAACGATTTTCTGAGAAGGCCTTACAAATAGATGAAAAAGAAGAGAAGCTAAAGGCAAAGGAGAAAAGGAAAGAGATACCCATTTGAATGCAGAGTTCCAGAGAATAGCAAGGAGAGATAAGAAAGCCTTCCTCAGTGATCAATGCAAAGAAATAGAGGAAAACAACAGAGTGGGAAACACTAGAGATCTCTTCAAGAAAGTTAGAGATACCAAGGGAACATTTCATGCAAAGATGGGCACAATAAAGCTGAGTGATGCTTTATTGATGAATTTATCGAAGAATTGATGCTTTTCAACTGTGTTGTTGGAGAAGACTCTTGAAAGTCCCTTGGACTGCAAAGAGATCAAACCAGTCAATGCTTAAGGAAATCAGTCCTGAATACGCATTGGAAGGACTGATGCTGAAGCTAAAGCTCAAATACTTTGGCCACCTGATAAGAATTGACTCATTGGAAGAAAAACTGCAGCTGGGGAAAATCGAAGGCAGGATGAGAAGGTGATGACAGAGGATGAGACGGTTGGATGGCATCACCGACTTGATAGACATGAGTTTGAGTAAGCTCCGGGAGTTGGTGCTGGACAGGGAAGCCTGGGGTGTTGCAGTCCATGGGGTAGTAAAGAATTGGACACGACTGAGCAACTGAACTGATATGTCCAACAGCTATTGAAGAGACAACCTTTAGTAATTTTAAAAGTGTGATTAGCATTGACTCAAATATAATCTTGCAAGTAAGTTGGGAAGTGTGTTGGAGTGAGAAGAGGGAGGTAAAGTGTACGAGAAAATGAAGATAGATTTCTTTGAAGGTCTCTCAGAATGCTTCAGCTGTTTAGGTTTTGCTTTGCTTCATTGATTGTTGCAGATACTTATCTCTCATAACTGGTAACAGTACCTAGCCTAGGCTGTTACATACAGCTCTCAAGCCTACTATGAGCTTCATCATTTGGCTCCCTAACCTCTTTTATGTTTTTTAAGAATTTTAGAACAAAATTATAACCTGGGCTTTTCCATATTTCCATCCTGGAACTGAACATTCTCTGTCATCATGAGAGAGAGAAAAGTTAACTGGAAAAGGAGAAAGCATAACATGTAACTCTCTCTTCAGATGTCCTTGGCAGAAAATCTAGGATAAGAAAGTCAATAAAAATTTTTAAGTGACAACAAACACAGTGAAATTTGTGTAACAAGATGTTCTACTTGGGTAATTTCTTAGAATAAAGTTTGTGATAGACTTAAGGTAATCTAGTCAATCACTGACTATGATGGAGTGAAAAATTAAGTTTGAAAAATAAGCCTGGCAATAGTAACAATTACTTTTGAGTCACCACCTATTTGGATGGAGTTCCAGTATAGGTATGTTAGTACTTTATTTTCAGAAAATTGTACTGGTATTTCACAGATTGAATAGCTCTGGAAAGATTTAGAAAATTTGCTGTTGCAACCAAAATTTTTTAAAAAAACTTTTTTTATATTAATAACTGTATATTCCTGTGATAATCATAGTACCTCACCCTAGTATTTGCCAATTCAATAAGTCGTTTCAAATTAAAAAGAATAGTTGAGATGTGCTTACCCCTCTTATTGCATCACTTCCCTCTCTGTCTCTCTTTTACTGTTTTCCATTGTTCTGTTTCTCCTTCAGCTATGTCAAGCTCTTTTGAATCTAAAGACATTACATATAGTATGTCCTCCGCGGACATTGCTCCCCCTACTCTCTATTTTTACATGGCTGCCTACTTGTTGCCATTAGATGAAAGATCAAAATTTTCTTTTTGTTTCACATACTGCCTGTGTGTGCGCATACATACAGTCATTTTCTTCATAGTACTTAAATGTTTAAATGGAAGAATCTTGTCTGTTTTTTCTCACTTGTTGTCAGTCTCCAGCAGTTTGTACAGATGAGTTACCTTTTTGTCCTCACTAGCTTAGTGTATAAATTAGTATCTACTTGGAGTGAGGACTCCACAAGCATTTGTTGAATGAATGGAGCCTTTTAACAAGGCAAAGATGATAATTATTTGCCTAGATACCCAGGAAATGTTTTACAATTATATCTTATTTAATGTTTTCTCTAACATTTTGTTGACTTTGGCTGATAGATTTTGGCCATTTCTTCATTAGCTAGTATTATGATGAACAGGACTTAAATAGGTATATGTCATTACTATGTAGGTCTGCATGGGACTGAAGATTATTGTAGATACACTACTAAGAGGTAGCAAATTTGTGTTAAAATTTGTATAGACACCCTTTTTAACACTTGGGTGTTGTGTGATCTGGATATTTATCATTAAATTTAGCTTAATGTATTGTTACCACTTGGTAAATATATTTAAATCAATTCCTATATTTTTATGACTGAAGATAGCTGTTGATACACACATATATAGCAGAGTTTTGGAGGCCAGAATACTTATTTATGAATCATTGCATATTTAACTGTCAATGATTTGTATTTAGAAAGCATTTATGTTTAAATATGTTCTATATTAGACAACTACCAAATGCCTAAGTCCTACTGCATATTTTAAATTTTCCAAGGATGGTTGAAAGTGTAAGATGCTAATTATCTTTTTCTGATGTGTTGGTGCTATTAAAATCATATCATGATAACTTATCATTTACATATAAATCTTGTTAAAATTTCAAAGCCTAGTGCTGAAAATATAAAATAAGTATATTTAATATAATTGACATTAGATTGCTATTTTCCACAATTTTTCTGAAGGTAATAAGAGAGATCCACTTTTGCATGCCTCTTCAAACAGCATTTTGAATTCTATCAACATCACACTCCTTTTATCCCCAGTAGCTGAAGTCCCAAAAGACTATCTCACCACAAAAATAACATCTGAAATATCAACTCTATGCATATAAATTCGGTTGGAAGGAGAAAACTCTTCATGACTTTAGAGATGTCAATTTTATTACAAACTGTTTCTTCTACACACAGCTATGTGAGCATGTTAGAATATATGTGCAAATTAATGTGTAATTCTTTCATTTTCCATTATAACTCAGTGTGCAAAAGAACTGTATAAATGCAAGTATACAGCAAAATCAAGGGTTCCACAGACTGTATACCTGTTTATATGTGGATTCTTTATATCTTAATTCTAAATTTATCTCAGAGAATTCAGGTTAACAAATGATATGTAAGCACTCATCATCCCAAAGTTCTACTCTTTTTTCTTTTTCTTTTTTTGTCTTTGATTTCTTAAAATCTTATAAACCAATTAAAAATTTCCTACCTCTCTCTTCCTCCCACTTCTCACATATACATACACACACAATAACAAACCTGAATTTCTCATTTTTATTCCTTTTTTGTTTTAAAATTAGTTAGCATGATCTTCCTGGTCATTTATACTTAAAAGCATGTATTCAAATCTACTTTCTCCTCATCTCACACTTTCATTCATAAATAATAATGAATTAAAATCCACCTATGGCACACATGCAACCAGTTTATTTCCGTCTCTCTGTTGTTCTCTAAATCAAGACAGCCTGGATTGTTTTTTCAGTTTTCTTTTCCCCCTACTTGCCAACTGATTTATCCTATATAGCTCACTAGGGGGAAAAAAAAAATAGAGCGCAGCTACAATTATGATGCTTGTCACCCTACAAATGCTCCATGACTCTTCTTTACAGAATAAATGTCATACCTTTTTATCACACTTTAAAATCAATCAATTATACTTATTGCAAAAATTCAAACTGAAAAATATGCAGAGAGAGGGATAATAATCCTTCTTCATTACTATCAGTTTCTTATAATACCACTCCCTCCTCAGTTAACATCTGACAATTAATTAGGATAGCATGCTTCCATATCTAGTTTTGAATGGCCTCTGTGTGTATGTGTGTGTGTGGGTATAAGTAGTTTGTGACTAGATTAAAAACAGATACTGGTATAATTAATTCATCATTCACTGTTTAATAACTAGATGAATTCAATTTATGTAGCCATTTTGTTTTTCATTAGAAAAATAGATATAGTGTTTTGAACATAGAAACCTACTGTAAATTCACTAATTGCAAAAAATTGTTAAATGTATTGTTTCTATTTTACCTGTTTTTATTTTACCTGTCTCTATTTTAAAGACCAAATATTAATTTTAATATATTTTAGTTTATAAACTTGTAAATTGTTAAAAATAATTAAAGGTTTTTTTTTTTTTTTTGGTCTAAGTGTCTTATTTACTGATAGAATCAATGCAGAGTTTTAGATTAGGTGCTCAATAAATATTTGAATCATTTAATGTATTATAAGGGGAAATCCCTGGTGGCTTAGAGGGTAAAGCATCTACCTGCAACGCAGGAGACCCGGGTTCAATCCGAGACCCAGGTTTGATCCCTGGGTCAGGAAGATCCCCTGGAGAAGGAAATGGCAACCCACTCCAGTACTCTTGCCTGAAAAATGCCATAGATGGAGGAGCTTGGTTTTTACATATCATTTTAATTGACTTAAAAAACCTGGGGACATAGAACAGATTTTAAACATGCTCTGATATGTTAACAGTATTGGACAAAGTGATCTTTATTAAAATATATGGTAAATAAGGAAAAAATGACCTATTTTCCTTGTTATCCTTCCTATTCTTACTCTGATGCCTGTTATTAAAATTTAAAAATATGCATTTTTAGCAAGAACTCTACATAGTTCATGTGCACAATTGAGTTTAAGAACTATTGCCTTTCAATGATTTCCAGTTAATACTACTTAATATTTGTGATTTAGAATGTATTTTTCAGGTTGAATTGAAATCTATTCAGAGTTTATAAAGTACTCTTAAAACTCAACAAAATTTTACAGATGGTTAATAATGTTGAGTATCCTCTCACGTGCTTATTGTCACTTGTCTATCTTTTCCAGAGAAATTTTTCTTCAGATTATTCGCCCATTTTAATTGGATTATTTTTATTGTTGATTTGTCAGAATTATTTATATATTCTAGACACAAGTCCTTTATCAGATTTGCAAACACATTTGCAAATATATTCTTCCACTCTCTGAGTTGTCTTTTCACTTTAATGCTATCCTTTCAAATACATTTATTAAAAAATTATGTTCAAATTTTTAATTCTTTTAATTTGGTTGCTTGTACTTTTCGTATAATATCTAAGACACCATTACTCACTTCAATGTGACAAAGATTTAAATTTATGCTTTTTTATAATAAGTTGTAGTTTCAGTTCTTATATTTAATGTATTTAATTCAGGTGTATTATTTTTGTATATTAAGTGGTAGTCCAAATAAGTGGTAACCCAAGTTCATTACTTAGTACATGTATGTCCAGTTATTGCAGCACCATTGTTGAAGGCTATACTTCCCACACTCAGTGCTTTTGGCACCTTGAAAATGAAATGTAAAGGTGTATTTCTGGACTCAATCCTACTTGATTGATAATTATCTCCTTGGGCCGGTACTGTCATACATTCTTGATTATTACAACATTGTGGTCAATTTTGCAATGGGAATTGAGAGTGCTCCAATTTAGTTCTTTTTCATGATCGTTTTGACTGGTCTGGGTCCCCTGTATTTCCATATCAATTTTGGGGTCAGATTGTGAATTTATGAAAGACAAAAAGGCAACTGTAATTTTGATAAAGATTACACTGAACCTGTAAGTAAATTTGGGGATTGTTATTATCATAAAAATGTTAAATTTTAAATCCATGAACCCAGGATTTTTCTATATATTAAAGTATTTTTAGTTTCTATGATATTAGTTTGCAGTCTTACACTTCTATTATATTTATTTCTATTTATTTTACTCTTTTTAGTTTTATTGTAAATGTAATTGTTCCTTTGCTTTAATTTCTTAATTATTATTAGTGTTTAGAAATATAAGTAAGAGTCAGACACGACTGAGTGACTTCATTTTCACTATCTTTCAATCTTGCTGAACTATTTTATTAGATCTAAAATGCACTTTTGGTATATTTTTTAGAATATTTTATGTGAAAAACTATGTCATCTGGAAATAGAGATAGTTTACTTCTTACTTTCTTATATAGACAAGTTGTATCTCCTTTTCTTACTAATCATCCTGGCTAGAACTTCCAGCACAATATTTATAGTGCTAATCTTAAATGGAAAAAGTATTAGTTTGTCATAATTATGTATGTTGGCTGTAGATTTTTGTGCATGTTCTTTACCAGTTTCAGAACTTTTCTTTTTACTCCAAGTTTGTTGACAGTTTTAAACATGAGAGTGTTAGATGCTCAGTTTGCATTTATTGAGATTATCGTGTAATTTCTGTCCTTATTCTATTAAAACTATGTGGACTTCCCTGGTGGCTCAGACGGTAAAGTGTCTGTCTACAATACAGGAGACCCAGATTCGAGCCCTGGGTTGGGAAGATCCCCTGGAGAAGGAAATGGCAATCCACTTCAGTACTATTGCCTAGAAGATCCCATGGACAGAGGAACCTGGTAGGCTGCAGTCTATGGGGTCGCAAAGAGTTGGACACAACTGAGCAACTTCACTTTCATTGTATTGGTTGATATTCATATGTAGAAACAACCTTCCATTCCTAAGATAAATTCCATTTGGTCATAATACATTCTGAATTTTGTCTGCTGGAGTTTAGTTGAGCATATATAGGAGATATTGGACTGTACTTTCTTCCCCTTGATATCTGTCTGATTCTGATATCATATTTGCCACATAAAATAAGAATCATTTTCTTCTCTACTTTTTTAATAGTTTGTGAAAAATTGGTGATAAATCTTTAAATGTTTAATAGAATTTGCAGTGAAGCTATAGGGTCCTAGACTTCCTTTGTTAATGTTGCTTAGGCACCAAGTTGTGTCTGACTCTTCTGTGACCATAAGGACTGTAGCCCGCCAGGCTCCTCTGTTCATGGAATTCCCCAGGCAAGAACGCTGGAGTGGGTCGCTATTCCCTTCTCCAGGGGATCTTCCAGACCAAGCATTGCACCTGCATCTGTTGCTTCACAGGTGGATCCTTTACCACTGAGCCACCTGGGAAGCCCAGACGTCCTTTAGGATTTTGTTTTTTGTTTTAATTACCAGTTCAGTATCTGTTCTTGTTATAGGTCCTTTCAGATTTCTTGTTTATTTTTGAGTCAGTTTTGGAACTTTGTATATTTTTAGGGGAATTCGTACATTTCATGTAGATTTTCTAATTTGTTGGCATAGTTCATGTAACTAATACCCTATATGATGTGTCCCTCTATGAGCCATGTCGTGTAGGGCCACCCAAGTTGGACAGGTCATGGTGGAGAGTTCTGACAAAACATGGTCCACTCTAGAAAGGAATAGCAGACCACTTCAGTATTCTTGCCTTAAGAACCCCGTGAATAAGTACAAAAAGGCAAAAAGATATGCCACTGAAGATGAATTTCCCCAGGTCAGTAAGTGCACAAGATGCTACTGGAGAAGAATGGAGAAATAGCTCCAGAAAAAGTGAAGAGGCTGAGCCAAAGCAAAAACAACAGCCGCTGGTGATGAAAGTAAAGTCCAGTGCTTTAAACAACAGTATTGCATAGGAACCTGGAGTGTTAGGTCCATGAATGAAGTTAATTTGGAAGTGGTCAAACAGGAGATGGCAAGAGTGAACACTGACATTTTAGGAATTAGTGAATTTAATTCAGATGACCATTCCATCTACTATTGTGGGAAGTAATTCCATAGAAGAAATGGAGTACCACTCATAGTCAACAAAATAGACTAAAATGCAGTACATGGGTATAATCTCAAAAACGACAGAATGACCTCTGTTCCTTTCAAAGGCAAACCATTCAATATCACAGTAATCCAAGTCTATGTCCCAACCACTAATGCCAAAGAAGCTGAAGTTGAATCGTTCTGGGAAGAGCTACAAGAACTTCTAGAACTACACCCAAAAAATATGTCCTTTTCATCACATGGAGCTGGAATGAAAAAGTAGGAAGTCAGAGATACCTGGAGTAACAGGCAAGTTTCGCCTTAGAGTTCAAAATGAAGCAAGGCAAAGGTTAACAGAGTTTGGCTAAGAGAACACACTGGTCATAGCAAACACCCTCTTCCAACAACACAAGAGATGACTCTACACATGGATATCACTAGATGGTCAATAAATACCAAAATCAAATTGAATAAATTCTTTGCAGCCAAGATGGAGAAGCTCTATAGAGTCAGCAAAAACAAGATCAGGAGCTGACTGTGACTCAGTCAGCAATAAACTCCTTATTGCCAAATTCAGACTTAAATTGAAGAAAGTAGGGAAAACCACCAGACCAGTCAGTTATGACCTAAATCAAATCCCTTATAATTATACAGTGGAAGTGACAAATAGATTCAGGGGATTAGATCTGATAGAGTGCCCGAAGAACTATGTATGGACAGAGGTTCATGACATTGTACAGCAGGCAGTGTTCAAAATCATCCTTAAGACAAGGAAATGCAAAAAGACAAAATGGTTGTCTGAGGAGGCCTTACAAAGAGCTGAGAAAAGAAAAGTGAAAGGCAAAGGAGAAAAGAAGTGATATTTCGATCTGAATGCAGAATTCCAAAGAATAGCAAGGAGAGATAAGAAAGCCTTCCTAAGAGATCAACACAAAGAAATAGAGGAAAACAATAGAATGGAAAAGACTAATATCTCCTCAAGAAAATTAGAGATACCAAGGGAACATTTCATGCAAAGATGGGCACAATAAAGGACAGAAATAATATGGACCTAACAGAAGCAGATTATATTAAGATGAGGTGGCAATAATACACAGAAAAACTATACAAAACAAGATCCTCCTGACCCAGATAACCACGATGGTATGATCACTCACCTAGAGCCGGACTTCCTGGAGTGTGAAGTCAAGTGTGCTTTAGGAAGCATCTCTGTGAAAAAAGCTAGCGGGGGTGATGGAATTCCAGCTGAAATATTTCAAATCCTAAAAGATGGTGCTGTGAAAGTGCTGAACTCAATACGCCAACAACAAATTTGGAAAGCTTACCAGTGGCCACTAGACTGGAAAAGATAAGTTTTCATTCCAGTCTCAAAGAAAGGCAATGCCAAAGAAAGTTCAAACTACTGCACAATGGTGCTCATCTCACATGCTAGGGAAGTAATGCAAAAATTCTCTGAGCTAGGATTCAACAGAACGAGAACTGAGAACTTTCAGATGTTCAAGCTGGATTTAGAGAAAGGAGAGGAATCAGATATCAAATTACCAGCATCTGCTGGATCATCAAAAAAGAAAGAGAATTCCAGAAAAGCATCTACTTCTCCTTTATCGACTATCCTTTTAAAGCCTTTGACTGTGTGGATCACAAAAAAACTGTGAAAAATTCTTCAAGAGATAGGAATACCGGACCACCTTACCTGCCTCCTGAGAAACATGTATGCAGGTCAAGAAGCAACAGTTAGAACCAGACATGGAACAATGGACTAGTTCAAATTGGGAAAGGAGTATGTTAAGGCTACATATTGTCATCCTGCTTATTTAAGTTATATGTATAGTGTACCATGCAAAATGCCTGCCTGGATGAAACACAAGATGGAATCAAGATTGCTGGGGGATATATCAGTAACCTAGATATGCAGATGACACCAAAATTATGGCAGAAAGTGAAGAGAAACTAAAGAGCCTCTTGGTGAAAGTGAAAGAGGAAAGAGAAAATGTAGGCTTAATACTCAACATTCGAAAAATGAAGATCATGACATCCGGTCCCATCATTTCATGTCAAATAGATGGGGAAACAAGGGAAATAGTGACAGACTGTTTTGCTTGGTCTCCAAAATTACTGACGACCATGACAGCAGCCATGAAATTAAAAGATGCTTGCTCCTTGGAAGAAAAGCTATGACAAACCTAGACAGCCTATTAAAAAGCAGAGATATTACTTTGCCATAAAGTTCCATGTAGTCAAATCTATGGTTTTTCCAATAGTCATGTATGGATGTGAGAACTGGACCAAAATGAAAGCTGAGCACTGAAGAATTGATGGGTTTGAACTGTGTGAGGTTTTGAAGATGCTTGAAAGTCCCTTGGACTGCAAGGAAATCCAACCAGTCCATCCTAAAGGAAATCAGTCCTGAATATTCATTGTGAGGACTGATGTTGAAACTGAAGCTCCAATACTTTGGCCACCTGATGCAGAAAAGACCATTCATTGGAGAAGACCCTGATGTTGGGAAAGATTGAAGGCAGGAAGGGAAGGAGATGACAGAGGATGAGATGGTTGGATGGCATCACTGACTCAATGGACATGAGTTTGAGCAAGTTCTGGGAGCTGGTGATGAATATGGAAGCCTGGTGTGCAGCCATCCATGTGCAGAGTCAGACTCAACTGAGCAAGTGACCTGAACTGAACTGAATAGCCTATATTTTAAAATCTGTATATTTGATTATTTCTCTTTTATTTCTGGTTATAAGAAGTTGTCTTCTACATTTTTTATAATTTTTTTTTAATTTTTACTTTATTTTACTTTACAATACTGTATTGGTTTTGCCATACATTGACATGAATCCACCACGGGTGTATACAAGCTCCCAATCCTGAATCCTCCTCCCACCTCCCACCCCATATCATCTCTCTGGATCATCCCCATGCACCAGCCCCAAGCATCCTGTATCCTGTATCAAACATAGACTGGTGATTCGTTTCTTACATGATAGTATACATGTTTCAATGCCATTCTCCCAAATCATCCCACCCTCTCCCTCTTCTTCAGAGTCCAAAAATCCATTCTAAACATCTGTGTCTCTTTTGCTGTCTCGCATACAAGGTCATCATTACCATCTTTCTAAATTCCGTATGTATGTGTCAGTATACTGTATTGGTGTTTTTCTTTCTGGCTTGCTTCACTCTGTATAATCGGCTCCAGTTTCATCCATCTCATTAGAACTGATTCAAATGTATTCTTTTTGATGGCTGAGTAATACTCCATTGTGTATATGTACCACAGCTTTTTTGTTCTTAATTGTTGATGTAGCTAATGGTTTGTAAATATTCTTGATCTCTTTGAAGAGATTTGTTCTGTTTATTTTCTCTGTTGTTTTTCTTTATCCATTTTCATTTGTATCTGGTAAAAATCATTATTTCCTTCCTCCTGCCTGGTTGTGGTTTCAGTTCAGTTAGTTCAGTTACTCAATCGTGTCCAACTCTTTGCGACCACATGAACCACAGCACGGCAGGCCTCCCTGTCCAAAACCAACTCCCAGAGTCCACCAAAACCCATGTCCTTCGAGTCGGTGATGCCATCCAAACATCTCAACCTCTGTCGTCCCCTTCTCCTCCTGCCCTCAATCTTTTCTGGCATCAGGGTCTTTTCAAATGAGTCAAATCTTCTCATGAGGTGGTCAAAGTATTGGAGTTTCAGCTTCAACATCAGTCCTTCCAGTGAACATCCAGGACTGATCTCCTTCAGGATGGACTGGTTGGATCTCCTTGCAGTCCAAGGGACTCTCAAGAGTCTTCTCCAACACCACAGTTCAAAAGCATCAATTCTTTGGTGCTCAGCTTCCTTCACAGTCCAACTCTCACATCCATACATGACCACAGGAAAAACCATAGCCTTGCCTAGACATACCTTTGTTGGCAAAATAATGTCCCTGCTTTTCAATATGCTATCTAGGTTGGTCATAACCTTTCTTCCAAGGAGTAAGAGTCTTTTTATTTCATGGCTGCAATCACCATATGCAGTGATTTTGGAGCCCCCCAAAATAAAGTCTCACACTGTTTCCACTGTTTCCCCGTCTATCTGCTATGAAGTGATGGGACCAGATGTCATGATCTTCATTTTCTGAATGTTGAGTTTTAAGCCAACTTTTTCACTCTCCTCTTTCACTTTCATTAAGAGGCTTTTTAGTTCCTCTTCACTTTCTCCCATAAGGGTGGTGTCATCTGCATATCTGAGGTTATTGGTATTTTTCCCGGCAATCTTGATTCCAGCTTGTGCTTCTTCCAGCCCAGGTTAAGAAAGCACTATTGTTAGGTAATCTTAGTCATAGTCACAAATTTAAATCTATTAAGTAAATTGAGAAAGACATATCTATAAACAAACAAAAACTATGCTCATTTGGTGCTTATTTCAGATATTCATGGTTCATTTAGCTTTTTAAAAATTAATAACTATAATTTGCAACATTACCAAATAACTCATTATCAAAGAGTTTTATCAAAAGAAAAAATTATTAAATTCATAATCTATTTGTAATAATAAAAAAGTCAGCAAAGTAGGAAAAGAAAGGAACTTTTTTAATCTTTTAAAAATAACAAAATTATCTCATAACACCCCACTGAAGACACCAAACTTAAAATACTTAATTGCCCAAAAGAACATTAAAATCTTTACTTTCAAGTACAGGCTCAAGATGTGGGTTCTCAGTATCACCAATGCTGTTTAATTTCATTCTGGAAATCTTAGAGCAAACAGGCTGGAAAAAGATATACAACCTAAACGAACTAAAGAGAAGATGCCAGCTTTCATTGAAGTGGGTAATATGAATATATGTTAGGAAATCATAAAATTTACAAGCATATTATTAAAATTAAAATACTTTAGCAAACTTTCTTAATATTATATATTATATCCACAGCATACTCTCTTGTAATTAGAATTAATTAATTATAGTTCCATGCAATATAGAAATGAATCATAAAAAAATCATAGAGTTGAAAACACAGTTAAACAACGTTTGAAGTATGCATAACCAGCTAGTAAAACTATAAAAGAGGAATTAAGAAGGTAAAAGTGAAAGTAGATTTAAAGGTTCAATTGGGAAGAGGTGTAATAGGGAAGGTAAGGCACTTCTGGACCGCAGGCATCTTTGCTGTGATAATTACATGGCCAATCTCTTTATAATTATGTGCTAAGCTAATCATTTATATTTTATAAACTTTCCTCTATTGTATTATTTTACAAAATATAGTCTAAAAAATAACTTGGACTCAAGGATAGGTTTGGAAAAGTTATAGTATGTAGATGAACAGAAGTGATAAAGTCAGCTCCATTTCACAATCAAAGATTACTTGATAAATTAACTGTGTAAAGGGTATTTTGCTAATAGTTGTTTATATTTAAAAACATATATATATATATACACACTCATATATATTGTATGTATATATACATAATCTTCTGTAAAACCAAGTACCAAAGGGATACAAAATACAAGTACTTCAAAGATTATTACTTTGATTTGAGATTTCATACCTCATATTTAGAAAATTTTTTTGGACAAACTCATTTGCACCTTCTGGAAACATAGCTTGAGTTTAATCTGTGTTATCTGGGGAAAAGAAAGATAGACACTGAGGTATGATTTAGACTTAATTATACATATTTGCATGAATTCTTTAATTTTAAGAAACTACATTATCTTGTGAATAGAATGTTTACCACTAATTGTGTTTTGGTTTTAAAAATGAATATGTTGAAAATAAGCTGTACTTAACATTCTAAAATAGTATTTCTATTAGATTTTTAAAAAGAATTTATGAAACAATGGTGGCAGTAACTTTATTGATATTCCATTTTATAATATGTTTTCATCTCCCAAACCATCATAAAAATAGATCAGTGTAACATTAATAAAATTACATTTTTTGCTGAAAAACAGTAGGGACAGTTGTATTTTTGCCTGAATTTGAGAAGTGTATATACTATGTCTACAGGCTATTTGTATTTAAAGAAGGATCAATATCCAATTCTTAGATGAGAGCATCTTCTTTTGAAGATGTGGTAGAGAATGTCAAACCTAATTAACTTGATCTATTATAAGTTTATCAAAAATATAATGGATGGCAGCATCAAACTGTTCCATAATTACCACTCACAGATGGCCAAGGTTTCATAAAAAGATCATATATGGCATAGTATAGTCTTTTTCTATTTGAGGAGAAATAAATAAATCTATTGGAATTCATTATATTGCCATCACCTGTAAAAAATAATATAGGGAGTTTTCTAAAATCTATGTTCCCTCACAGAATATTATTTTCTTCCTTTAGATGCCATTTGGTTATAATTATTTTGAATCATGAATGTTTGCTACAATAGGAAGAACATCAAATAAAAGATATTTCTACAGTACTTTGCTTATAAAGTTCTGAAAATCAAAACAAAATTTTCATTTATGGCACCTAATATTTTAGCATGTTTAAGTATCATGTTAATGGCTTTTTTGTTTCTTCTTAATGCAATTCACAACTCCCTTCTTTTGAAAATTAGACTGTTCTACCACACAGAATGTTCCAGTGGCTGGCACTGGTATGAAATAGCTCCATTCCAGATTAAGATAGAACTGTTATATAATTAGAATTTGATATTCAGAGATCATTTTATAATTCTAAAAATATTAGTAAAATATTAAACATACAAAATACATTGTTGGCAATCCTATGCATTGAGGTTTGCTACACTGCCATGGACACAACTTAATATTTTCCTATGAATCAAGCAGGCCTGCTGTTTCAGTTCAGTTCAGTTGCTCAGTTGTGTCCAACTCTTTGTGACCCCATGGACTGCAGCACGCCAGGACTCCCTGTCTATCACCAACTCCCATGAGTTTTCTCAAACTCATGTCCATTGAGTCAGTGATACCCCCCCACCATTTCATCCTCTGTCATCCCCTTCTCCTCCCACCTTCAATCTTTCCCAGCATCAGGGTCTTTTCAAATGAGTCAGCTCTTGGCATGAGGTGGCCAAAGTATTGGAGTTTCAGCTTCAGCATCAGTCCTTCCAATTAATATTCAGGACTGATTTCCTTTAGGATGGACTGGTTGGGTCTCCTAGCAGTCCAAGGGACTCTCAGGAGTCTTCTCCAACACCACAGTTCAAAAGCATCAATTCTTCAGTGCTCAGCCTTCTTCACAGTCTAACTCTCACATCCATTCATGACTACTGGAAAAACCATAGCTTTGACTAGATGTACCTTTGTTGGCAAAGTAACGTCTCTGCTTTTTCTTTTTTTAGGTCTATGATATGTTTTGAGTTAGTTTTTTTTAAAAAATTAATTTCTTTTTTAAAATATAAATTTATTTATTTCAGTTGGAGGTTAATTACTTTACAATATTGGTTTTGCCATACACCAACATGAATGCTGTCTAGGTTGGTCATAACTTTCCTTCCAAGGAGTAAGCGTCTTTAAAATTCATGGCTGCAGTCACCGTCTGCAGTGATTTTGGAGCCCAAAAAATAAAGTCTGTCACTGTTTCCACTGTTTCCCCATCTTTCCCATGAAAATGTGGGGCCAGATGCCATGATCTTCGTTTTCTGAATGTTGAGTTTTAAGCCAGCTTTTTCACTCTCCTCTTTCACTTTCAAGAGGCTCTTTTGTTTTTATTCGCATTCTACCATAAGGGTGGTGTCATCTATGTATCTAAGGTTGTTAATGTTTCTCCCGGCAATCTTGATTCCAGCTTTTGCTTCATCCAGCCCAGCATTTCTCATGATGTACTCTGTATATAAGTTAAATAAGCAGGGAGACAACATACAACCTTGATGTACTCCTTTCCCTATTTGCAACTGGTCTGTTGTTCCATGTCCAGTTCTAACTGTTGCTTCCTGATCTGCATACAGATTTATCAAGAGGCAGGTCAGTTCAGTTCAGTCTCTGAGTTGTGTCTGACTCTGCAACTCCATGAATCACAGCACACCAGGCCTCCCTGTCCATCACCAGCTCCCGGAGTTCACTCAAACTCATGTCCATTGAGTCAGTGATGCCATCCAGCCATCTCATCCTCTGTCATCCCCTTCTCCTCCTGCCCCCAATCCCTCCCAGCATCAGAGTCTTTTCCAATGAGTCAACTCTTTGCATGAGGTGGCCAAAGTACTGAAGTTTCAGCTTTAGCATTCCAAAGAAATCCCAGGGCTGATCTCCTTCAGAATGGACTAGTTGGATCTCCTTGCAGTCCAAGGGACTCTCAAGAGTCTTCTCCAACACCACAGTTTAAAAGCATCAATTCTTCAATGCTCAGCTTTCTTCACAGTCCAACTCTCACATCCATACATGACCACTGTAAAAACCATAGCCTTGACTAGACAGACCTTTGTTGGCAAAGTAATGTCTCTGCTTTTGAATATGCTATCTAGCTTGGTCATAACCTTTCTTTCAAGGAGTAAGCGTCTTTTAATTTCATGGCTGCAATCACCATCTGCAGTGATTTTGGAGACCAAAAAGAGAAAGTCTCTCACTGTTTCCACTGTTTCCCCATCTATCTGCCATGACGTGGTGGGACCGGATGCCATGATCTTAGTTTTCTGAATGTTGAGCCTTAAGCCAACTTTTTCACTCTCCTCTTTCACTTTCATCAAGAGGCTTTTTAGTTCCTCTTCAGTCTCTGCCATAAGGGTGGTGTCATCTGCATATCTGAGGTTATTGATATTTCTCCCAGCAATCTAGATTTCAGCTTGTGCTTCTTCCAGCCCAGCATTTCTCATGATGTACCCTGCATAGAAGTTAAATAAGCAGGGTGACAATATACAGCCTTGATGTACTCCTTTTCCTATTTGGAACCAGAGGCAGGTCAGTGGTTTGGTATTCCCATCTCTTTCAGAATTTTTCAGTTTCTTGTGACTCACACAGTCAAAGGCTTTGGCATAGTCAATAAAGCAGAAATAGATGTTTTTTCTAGAACTCTTGCTTTTTTGATGATCCAGTGGATGTTGGCAATTTGATCTCTCATCCCTCTGCCTTTTCTAAATCCAGCTTGAACATATGGAAGTTCACAGTTCACATGCTGTTGAAGCTTGGCTTGGAGAATGTTGGCCTACTATTTGTTCATACATAGTTAATATATATCCATCTGGTCTGTTCTAATACATTTATAGAATACAGAGTTTGATTTCTAAAGCAAGTTCTTAGAGTCAAATGCTTCAGTAGTTGAAATATATTCCATTAATAAAAACCAAATTATAAACAAAACTGATTAAGAGAAATTATGAGTTTTTATTATTATGTCCATCAAATTAAATGAACATCTATGAGGGGAAGGCACACACAATTCAAACAAAAAGTAAAATTACATTTTTTGAATTAACTATGCACCTTAGGGGCTTCCCAGGTGGAGCTAGTGGTAAAGAAGCCACCTGTCAAGGTAAGAGACTTAAGAGAGTTGGGTTTGATCCCTGGGACAGGAAGATTTCCTGGAGGAGCCATGGCAAACAACTCTAGTATTCTTGCTTAGAGAATCACATGAGCAGAGGGTCCTGGTGGGCTGCGGTCCATAGGGTTGCAAAGAGTGGGACATGACTGAAGCAACTTAGCACACATGCACGCGTGCATACACCTTAGGGATACGATATCAAAAGAAATGCCTTTACTTTAGATTGTTGTCTAATTATAAGCCTTGTAGGAGTTAAATTTTAATCAAATTTATGTTTTTATGATGATTTAAACTAGGTTGCCACTAGGATTGCCAGTAATCCCCCAAATATTTATTGAGTATATTTTGTAGTTCAGGTGATTTTCTCTAGGTTTTAGAGATGAAGTTGTGAAGTCAGAGCAGTTACTTCTTTTCAGAGTTTATATTCTGATGGAGAGAGGAGAAAAAAAATGAGATGACTTCAGATAGCAATAATCTCTATGATAAAATAAAATTGTGTACAACCACCATGCCTGCAGGTATACTTATTTAGATATTGTGGTTAATAAAGTTCTCTTTGAGATATGACAATTACATGAGCTGAATTCTGTTCTAGAAATTGACTATATCAAGGTCTAAAAAAGAACTTTTCAGGCAGAATGAACAATGGGGGCAAGAGCCATAATGTAGTCATTATGAGAACAATTATAAGGCCAGTGTTGGTGAATCCTAAAAAGCAAGGTGGGGAAATGGTAAGATATATAGTGAAAAAGTAGACAAGGACTAGTTTACTAAAAGGGCCTTTTTGTGACATGGCAACAACTTTGAATTATAGTCTCTATATAATAGGAAGGGAATATTATGATCTGAGTGACATTTCAAATGCATTTCAGTTTGGCATAGAGAATAAATTGCAGATACCAGTTATAGGTTATTACTCTGATTTAGGCCAAATGTGTTTGCAATAGCTACAAATACTGCAATTGTTTAAAATTATCTTTGCCAGGGGCTGTTTATCTGGGGATAAAATATCTTAGGAGAGAAATTGATTTGAATCTTTTTTTTCTTTTAGTTTCAGATGGTTTGAATGATGTGTTTAATCTATGTTCTATGTAATCTTTTAACAATACTTTTCAGCTTTTTATAATAAAGTAAAAAAATAATGATATATATATGCATATATATGTGTATATATAAGTATATATAAAAATCTTGCTAACATTTTTTAGGAGATATAGTAGTTTATATAGTACAAGCTTTTTGTATGATAAGCCAGAGGATTTTATGTGGGACTTTTGGAAAGAATAAGGCTCTTCAAAGAACATAAAGACCAAAAATATTTCAAACACTCTATTTTACTCAAATTATTTTCTATTGATCTTTCTCTTAGGTATGAAAAATTATTACTTTTTCTAACTCTTAAAAACCATCTTCAATTCTGTAATTGATTAGATTGATCTCCTCAGATTTGTTTAAAGAAACATTGTTAGAAAAATTTATTGATAGATATCTTCAAAAAGAGGATCCCATCTCCACCTATGTTGAATCAGTTGAGCCTTTAATGTGGTAGCCTACATCACTGTACAGTTTTAAAAGAAAGAATACAAGCTGAACTTCTCATGCATATTTCCATATGGGACAGTTTTTCCTTCAAATAGTGCTATTCACCCCTATCCCACAGAACACCATTTGAGAAGGCGCGCGCGCGCACACACACACACACACACACACACACACACACACACACACACACACACACACACACACACACACACACACACACACACACACACACACACACACACACACACACATATATGAAAAGTCAAAGTGATAGTCACCCAGTCATGTCCAACTCTTTATGACTCCGTGGCCTGTAGCCCGCCAGTCAAGAATATTGGAGTGGGTAGCCATTCCCTTTTCCAAGGGTCTTTCCAATCCAGGGATTGAACCTCCATCTCCCACATTGCAAGCAGATTTATTATAGTCTGAGCTACCAAAGAAGATATACATACATACATATGTACATAAACACACATATATATGTATATAAATCATATATAGAAATATATGCATATATTCTTTTTTATATATGGCTTTATATGAATACGGTTTATAGTTGCTTGAAATATAGGTTCAGTCTTGCTGCACAATAGGTAATCATTAAGGCCACCTCTCTTTTTTTAGGGAAACCTTGATTATTTTAATAACAATTTCTTTACTGTTTATTGTGCTAGTTTATCTTCTTATTACATGATTTGATTTCTGTCATGATCTTACATGGTTTTCATATTATTCTGGAACATACACTGTAAAAAATTACCTATAATTAAATAGCTAGCTCCATTTCCCATTCAACATTAAATGTTCTCTTTTATATTAATTAGATATAGATAATAGCCCAAATGAATAATCAATGAGCAGTCAACCAACAGATTAGCAATTTTTAGTTATGGATAGTTGGGATTGGTATTATTCTTGGGGTTATCTCATTGAAGGAAAAAATGTGTGATATAGTCTAGGAAATATGCTGGCACATTATGAGAAGTCCAAATGTTTTACAATATGCTGAACAAAATCATCTTGATTTTTTTTAAAGTAGGTTTATTCAAAAAAATAAATAAAGTATGTTTATTCATCAATAAAAGTATAAAAGCAAATAAACAAAAAGAAATACTTGTTCCTCACATTAATGTAGAACGTTTCCATTTCATAAACATTTATTTTCTACTTTCCAACAATAAAAGAGCTTAATGGTAATATTGTTACACTTTGATTTTTTCTTTGCCCTTTATTTAACATTTAATATTATTTAAAAAAATTGTAGGTAAACTATATCATGTTCTGTTTTTCTTTTTTATAGTCACATTTTGAGTTTAGTGCT
Source organism: Ovis aries (assembly GCF_016772045.2). Lineage (NCBI taxonomy): Eukaryota > Metazoa > Chordata > Mammalia > Artiodactyla > Bovidae > Ovis > Ovis aries. The sequence continues at coordinate 74,239,470 of NC_056058.1, forward strand.
AAAACAAGTTTAAAGCTAATAAGCAGAGAAAAGTACATAAGAAGAAAATAGGATAATCACAGAAGCATAGTTTAACCAATCTCTTATGAAGAGAAGATGTCTCCATTTGCTCTGCCTAGCCTTATTATCTCAGTCACTAGTACTGGATGCCCCTTCTCTGCGCTATGGCTTGTCTCTTTGTATTAGTATTCAGTGGCTCTCTTCTTCCTGAATACACCATTCAAAATTATGATATATTAATCACAGACATTAGGGATGGAAATGATCTATTACTGTAGGTCATCTAATACCCTCCAGAGGCCAGGCCTTGCTGTATTATCCTGTGCTTTTCACGGGTTACTTGAAATGATTCAAGAAAATGAAGATTTCCCCCATTTCCTTATTACGCAATCAGTTTCCCCATGGAATTCACTCTGCTTTGATACTCTAACCAGTTGCTAACAAGCAAACCATTTCTTGACACATGGAAAATTGCACAGACTTGTAAAACCTCAGGCACATTGTGCTCTTTAACACTATTATTAATATGTTAACAGGTGGAAACTTATTATCATCTGACTGCTTGCGGTGTGAAATATCTCATACTCATTTCATTTTCAATTCTTTGTAGTTTATAGTTACACTTGATTAAAGGTGGTACTGTGAACACTTCAAGTTGTTTTAATTCAAGATAAAAATACTGTGAACTACATTCAGAAATGTATTAGATATTGATTCTCACATGGCCTTAGCCTCTGTCTAATATGAACCCAAATGCAAAAGTTTTGAAACAGTATGGAAAAATCAATTATCAACCAAGCTCTAGCCAAAATTAGTAAAACAAATGTTTTGAAAGTGCTATGGAACAGTAATAGGAAAATACTAGAAGGCAACTTAAAATACTGATATGTTAGGTTTCCAAATAGAGGGTTTGAGAAGATTGATGATGGGGACTATTCTTTTTAGGTTGTAGCTTATCTGTTGTTCTTGTTCAGTCGCTAAGCTGTGTCTTATTCTTTGAGACCCTGTGGACAGCAGCATGGCAGGCTTCCCTGCCCTTCACTATAGTTTAGCTGTATTGCTCTATATTCTCAAGCCAAGTACATCCTGGAGAAGAATGCTTACATTAGGGATGCTGTGGTAAAAGAAATATCAGTGTCTTACATGTGCATGGTTTACATTTTTAGGAATGCTTTTTCCTGATTTTGGTGTTTTGGTTTTTTTTCTTTCTGATTTGTTCCTATAACTCAAAATGGAGTATGGCAATCAAATAGCAAATAGCAGTAGCACCTGGAAATAAATATGATATTTTTATCCTAAGTAATATTAAGAGGAAGATTGTACTTATACAATAAAACATTATTTATCTTAAATATAAATAGAAAGTTGATACAGTATGTAGCCATTTAAAGGATGAATCTGTGATATTTTCAGTTAATCTCATATCTCCTTAATTATGTTTCACAATGGGCCAGTTGAATTTAGTCTAATTTAGTCATTGTTAGCCTAAAGTTGGAGCCCAGCTTAGAGACTAATAGCAAATACAGAAAGAAGCAGGATAGATCTCATTCCCTAGAAAGTCTAGACCTACAGAAGCTGCCTTTTGCTCCAATAAATGTGACCTCATGTCCTTATGTTGTGTTCGCAAATTTTCACTCTTAAGATTATATCACTCTCAAAGTTTGTCAAGAAAGAGTTTGTCTAACTGAGCTTGAGACATGTTTGTTTCCTCCATGTACTAGGGAGAAGGAGGATTTGGTGTTTTTTCTGTTGGTAGGAATTAACTCCACTCCACCAAGTCTATACATGATTGGAAATCTCTGAAAGAGAGATATGAGTATAGAAAATGGTTAGAGGTAACTGAGGCTTCTTTTCTGGTGACACCATCTTTTCTCATAGGGTTTTAACAATCTGTCAAAATATAAATTTTATATAAAAGCTAATGTTGAAAATGTCATGATCTGAAAATTATAATAATTTCTTTCATTTCTATTGTCATTTTTATTCATTGTTCAGAAAAAAATAAGGCATTTACCTCAAAAGTTTTGTCCATAATGAAATGTCATAGAATATAATCTCTTCTTTTATAGTATATGAAGAATAATATTATGAAACTTATAAGGCTATTTTAAAGGTTAAATATGGCAATAAATATATTGCACATAGAATATATCTGGCTCTTAATAATGAGTGCAGTTTGCGTCTTATTCTTGAGAGCTAAAAGTACATTTTAGAGTGTTGTTGCTGCTACCAATACTACTTTCGATAACAACAATATTGTTATTCTTCAATTTTCTTGCATGTAGTGTATAGTAATGTGAAGTTGTACAGTCTGAATTTCAGATTAAATTTGATCACCACTGGTAATTTACTGTAAACATACACATGTTACTATGTAGTACACTTACAATAGATACACACAGACCCCATTCTCTGCTGTAAAATTTAATCTACACTAATATCCACATGTAATGAATACTCATAACTGAGTTTATATTATTTGTTGATTGTCTTAACTTTGCCAGTTGCCTCCCCTTGCGAAATAGAGGACAATGAAGGTAGTTGCGCGTTTCATCCTGTTTAGTGCTGTGTAGGCAGTCTTTACCAGTGCCTGGCACATCGTAAATTCCTAATAAACTGTTGCAAACTATATTGAGTCCCCAGAAACACAGGTTCAGTTCACTTTACTCTTCTGAAGCATTTTTATTTCAATGTCACAAATGTATTCATTTGGCACATTCCTTTTTCTCCCCAATCAACACTCACACGGACACAAAAACACAAACATACACATACAAATATACACACTTACACACACATTACCCAGATTTTAAAATTAGCATATGTAGAAGACACAGATTTTTCTTAGTGGATTGTTGTCTTTGCTAACTCTTACCTACTTCATGCTTATATTTCTTATTTTAAAGCATATTTATATTTTAATGAGCTATATAGATAATCAGCCTCTAATTGTATCAATTCTTTACTAGCAATGACTCTTAGATTCTTTATTTTTCCACTTTGATTGCCATGAACTTAGTCTAAGCTCTCAACACCTTTATTTTATACTTTGGTTTCTGCACTATCTTCTTCAACTCTAGTCTTTGCTGTATCTCTTTAAGTTATGTTCTCCTCTATCCCATATGAATCACCTATGAATCCATATTGTTTACCAAGGATAGTGTCCTCCATGGACTCCTCTATTCATGCCCTTTCTTTTCCTTAAATTCATTAACAACAAGTGGTAGGAAAAAATTACAAGTTGAAAAACAGCATGAGGAAAGAGAGAGTACAAAAATGAGAATGCTATTGTGAGAGGCACAAAGGAGAAAAACTGATTATAGTGTTGGGGGGGGGCAACTCCATATTAGGTTGGATTGCTGTTAACCTTATATACACAAGAACTGACTTTTGATTCACTGACACATTTAAAGCAGTAGGAAAAGACAGTGTTGTAAAACATGCCAGATACGCCAAAATAGCAGCAACACTGTAGTAATAGTGGCGACGGCATTAAAAGCTCATTCTTTCCAGACACTTTCCTAGGGCTTTGTCCCCATTATTTTAATTTATATCTCTTCATAATCTTTTAAGGAACCTATTACACAATATATAACATGGCTAACTTTTGCCTTCTATTTGTTATAATTTACAGAAGAGATAACTGAGATGTAGCGATATCAAGCAACACGACTAAGGTGAAACAGTTTCACTAAGCAGAATTTGTGGTTGAACTTGAGATTGACACTGAAGCTTGAGCACCTCACCACACTGTACTCTTTCTCCAATGCCATAAACATATAGACTATTATTGGTGAACGAGTGATAAAAATAAATGAAATTCTATTCTAGAAATTAAGTTCTAAGAAGATAGGAGGCAGATACATTGAATGACACAAAAGGATAATGTGTCTGATCTTTAACTTTATAAAATATAAAGTCATTTGCAAAATTAACTAAAACCCACTAGAATCTTAGAAATATATTCCTATTTGACAGTAGAGAACTAATATATAGATGAAGGTGCTGAAACAATGTCTAGGAGCTGTGAAAAGATCTGGCTTGTTCTGGAATATTTTACATTTAGACTGGTAAAGTTAAAATTGTATAATAATCTGACTGGGAAGTGGATTGGAGCAGGACTATGATTTGGATGAAATTTTGCCCATGTATTTAAGTTACTTGTGATAAAGGTTTCTTATCCAGAAACATGAAGCTTCTCTTAGTCTTTCTCACTCACACTACTCCATCAGAAACCAAAATGTATTTTGTTTGTTTTGTCAAGATAAGCAGAGTAAAAGTTAGGTAGGAAAAGTAAAGTTAGGTAAAAATTCTGTATGATAATATCCATGATAAATGTCTCAATTTTAGCATTAGTAATTTATGCAGAAATGGGAGCTATTTAAATAGTTTATGATTAGTTGAAGAGTATTCTGTGGTTTAGACTGGTAAATGATGTTATTAAAAGCCTAATCTTTATATTTAGTAGTAAATATTTTAATAATGATTATATGCTAAGAAATAAAGTTGTCTCCATTCATTTCTAATGCTATTAAACAGACAGTGACCATTCAAACAAGACAGAAGGGAATTGACCTGACATATGAAAAACAGTATAATTTAATTAAAACTGACTTGGATATTTTTTAGTAGAAATAAGTTGAACCTGTGGAATGGATTTTAAATGGCATTTGAAAGAAAAAATAGACCAGCCCTTAATTTGAACTTATCTGTTAATAAGTCTTAAAGTTTTAGTATATTTCATTCTGTATAATCCAAGGATATTACAAAAAATAACTAAAATAACAGGCAATTAATATCTTGAAATTAAATGTCCTTCTGGGAAATAAATTTTCATTATTTATTGTGATAAAATAAGCATTATTGGTAGTACAAAAGGCTTACAAACGTTGCTGACTTCTCATAGGCAACATGTAGTAGATATTTTTCTTTTGCCTTTTCTATTTTACTTGCCTTTCTGGGAATTTTTATGGGAATTGATAGTTTATATAGTGCTAAAAGATACTTGTATTTCCTTATAGTGTATATAAGAAGACTTTATCAGCTAGATTTATTTCATGATAATCTTGCAATTAATTTTAACTTCCTAATCATGAATATGTATGTACAGTTGTGAGTGGTCTTGAATTTATATAAAAAGTAAAATTGGCTTTTATCAGGTTCTTATTTTATGAATATACTTTTAATAGAGAAACTAAGGCTTGAAGAGTTTAAATTGTGCAAAATCACACAGCTAATAAGAGAAAATCTCAACATTTGAGTTCAAAATATATGACTCCTCTGTAAATCTCCTAACTACAGTGCTAGATTCATATGTATCTATCTTTATCTTTCAGTTCTCTAGATTTGTAAGGTTCTCAAATGCAAAGCACACATGTTGCTGAGGGGTTTTTTGACGTAGATTTTTAATACTATAGATAGTAATAAACAATTTTTGCATGTTTTAGTGTTGTAATACCAGACATATAAAATGTGCATAGAAGAAACGTAAATCTTAGCACTGAGGCAGAATTTGTGCTGGCTTGTGACTTACTTCTTAAGGCCAATATGACTGATGATATCTTTATAGTTTTCCATTTTAATAAAGATCTGTGCATTCTGTTTTGAAACAACTCAACCTATATATCTGAAAATTTTCTTTATTTTCCTTTTTAGATTTCTCATGGTAATAATATGAATATAAAGTATATCCTTAAATGTTTCTTTATAACTTAGAAATATCCAAAAGTTTAATAAACTTCTCAGTCTCTGATTATAAAAGGTTCATGCAAAGTAAATTGCAATTTCCTCTAGAGAGATGTGAGTTTATAAAGATTAATTCCTGTATCATTTCTCTACATCAGCCTAAATATTTTTTACTTCCCAGGGTGGCTCAGATGGTGAAGTGTCTGATTGCAATGTGGGAGACTCAGGTTCAATCCCTGGGTCAGAAAGATACCCTGGAGAAGGAAATGGCAACCCACTCCAGTACTCTTGCCTAGAAAATACCACAGATGGAGGAGTTTGGTAGGCTACAGTCCATGGGACAACAAAGTCGGACACAACTGAGCAACTTCACTTTTCACTTTTATTATTAAGTTAACTGGAATGTATTAGAAATATATAGAGAATGAACACAAATGGTTTTGTTAAATGGTCAATATATTATTATAAGGATCTTGAAACCCATAGCCATAACAATAATGATAACTATGACTTATTTAGATCTTACTAATATTGCTACACAATGCAGTAAACGTCTCGCATATTGAGTTATTTCATCCATTAATTATTTGTCGACTGCCTGCCATATTCGAGATATTGTTGTAGGTGCTTGCAATATAGCAATGGAAAAGTCAGAAAACTTCTTGCCTTTATGTAATGAATACTCTGCTGGACCTCAGTACCTACTGGGAAATAAGTAACATTTTATCCTACTTTTTTTTTTTTTTTTTTTTTTGCTGAGAGCTCTAAGGTTTCCTCAGAAAGTAAGTCACTTTCCGAAATCACTTTGCAAAGCCAGAATTCAACTCATGTTTGTTTGGTTCCCAATTACAAGCACTAAAATACTGATTAGTCATGCATCAATATTATACTTCAGATGTTATCTAAATGTTATCCAAATAGCTCATGTGTTAATACTTTGTCTTTTGAATTATGCTTTACATTTGTCATCTCTGATTACTCAGTTCTTTTTTGGGCTTCATGTACTTTTGCCTATGATGATGTGGGCACACCCTATGTGTACTGCCTTTATAATAAAAATATTGAGCAATATGAGAATCATAAACTACACAGGAGGCTGGATTATAGGTGGAACTGTTCAAAAGTATTGCTTTAATAGTATGAACTTTTGTCTTTTTTAAACAAAATAAACCTATCCCCAAAAGTGAATACCTTGTTTGCTAAGTATTATTCAGGTTATAATTTAAATTAAGTAATTATGCAGTAGTTTAGAAATCTATCTCATATAGTGATAAGTGTTATGTGATGTCACTTTTTAGAAGGGAAAATAGAGACATTCTACTTAAATAGTTGAGTAATGTGAAAGGAGTATATCTATCTATAAACTATCTGTTATATCTATTTATCTGTTAAAGAAATTTTCTCTTTCAACCTCAGGAACCTAGAACTGAGTCAATCTTGTTGTTCAGTCACTCAATCATGTCCAGCTCTTTGTGACCCCATGGACTGCAGCACACCAGGCTTCCCTGTCCATCACCATCTCCCGGAGCTTGCTCAAACTCATGTCCACTGAGTCAGTGACGCCATCGAAACATCTCATCTTCTGTCATCCCCTTCTTCTCCTGCCTTCAATCTTTCCCAGCATCAGGGTCTTTTCCAATGAGTCAGCTTTTCGCAACAGGTGGCCAAAGTATTGGCGCTTCAGCCTCAGCATCAGTCCTTCCAATAAATATTCAGGACTGATTTCCTTTAGGATTGACTGATTTGATTTTCTTGCTGTCAAAGGGACTCTCAATTCCCCAACACCACAGTTCAAAAGCATCAGTTCTTCAGTGCTCAGCTTTCTTTATGGTCCAACTCACATCCATACATGACTACTGGAAAAACCATAGCTTTGACTATGCAGACCTCTTATGGCAAAGCAATGTCTCTGCTTTTTAATATGCTTTCTAGGTTTGTCATAGCTTTTCTTCCAAGGAGCAAACATCTTTTAATTTCATGGCTACAGTCACCATCTGCAGTGATTTTGGAGTCCAAGGAAAAAATCTGTCCTTGCTTCCATTGTTTTCCCCATCTATTTGTCTATTTGCCGTGAAATGATGGGACCGGATGCCATGATCTTCATTTTTTGAATGTTGAGTCTTAAGCCAGCTTTTTCACTGTCCTCTTTTAGCTTCACCAAGAGGCTCTTTCCTTCCTCTTTTGTTTTCAGCCATAACTGTGGTGTCATCTTCATATCTGAGGTTACTGATAATTCTCCTGGCAATCTTTATTCTGGCTAGTACTTCATCCAGCCCAGCATTTCACATGATGTACTCTACATAGAAGTAAATAAGCAGGGAGACAATATACATCCTTGACATTCTCATTTCCCAATTTTGAACCAGTTCGTTGTTCCTTGTCCAGTTCAAATTGTTGCCGTTAATTTTAGAAGTAAACAAAAGATTTTGTTTCTGTGTTCTTCATGCTCTGCCAATCACAACCCCAAAGATGTGGTTAATATCTAAGGCAAAGTATTGTTAGGATGTCTTACTTTTGTTTCGTGGGCTTCAAATAGTAATCAGCAGCAATCTTCACTATAGAATTCATCAGTGGATTTTATGGTGATGGAGAGGGTCCTTAGGCTTTACTAGCATAATTTGAAAACTTCAGTGGTAAACAATCATCTTGAGAACATGTTATAAAGGGAATTCTGGGCTGTATGCTATTAACAGTCATAGGATAGGCTTTCCGTGGAATCTTCATTTTCAGTAGGAGCTTAAAAAAAAATCTTCATTTTCAGTAGGAGTAATTCTAAGAGTTTGTTTCTGGTTTTTAGTGGGTAACAGGCAGCTTTACTGAGTAAACAAGAAGTATTGAACTTCCATGCAAAAATAAATAAATAATTGAAAAGAATAATTTTCCTTCTTAAACATTATTCCTACCATTTGTGACACTTACTTGCCTTTAATCTGCTTATATTGATGGAATTCGTAAACTTCAAGTATTCCTCACAGACCTATGCTGTCATTGAAATATCTGATACTTGGAAATAAGCATAAATCCTTTCTTGATAGATCAAAGTTTACATATACACACATTAATAAAATTGAATCAGATATTTAGAGTGGACGGGTTTTCTATGAGATAAGACAAACATTAGATGAGCTTACTTTTAAATTATTTTTAATGCCATTTTCTAGCTTTCACAAATTGTTTTTGTTTTTGCATTTGTGACACTATGATTTATAAGAAATATTTAAAAAAAGAAATACATATTTGGTTTTAGTCCCTTTCTATCACCAGAGAGCCTAAAACCTTGGAATTTCATAAATGACAGAGTAATAAGGGTGAAAAGAGTACCTTTTGTTATTCATAACATGTCCCCTTCAACCAATACTGAGGTTATGTTAATGAGGTAACTTTTGGAAAACCCTTAAGGAGGGGCTGGTTGCCAGGAAAAATGATCCAGGAAAGGAAGAAGGCCTGGATATTGAGTTCAGGGATGATTTACTGATACCTGCCCCTGTAATGAAGACTTCATAAAAGCTTTAAAGGACAGGCTTTGATGTGCTTCCTGAACTTTGGTTGCTGAACCAGAATGAATCTAAAGACTGGAACAGAAGCTCTCGTATTCAAGACCCTTCCAGACCTTGCACCATGCACAGACATATCCCTGAGATACTGAACATTTGCTTCCAGACCACTGCAATAAAGTGAATTTTCAATACAGTGAGTCACACGATTTTTTGGTTTCTCAACCTTGTACTAATAGTCTATTAAGCGTTCAATAACAGTATTTCTAAAGAAAATAATGTGGATACTTAGTAAAAAGTCTTTATGACTAAAAAATGCTAACCATCATCTGAGCATTCAGTGAATTGGAATCTTTTTGCTAGTGGAGGGTCTTGCCTTGATGTTATGGCCACTGACTGATCAGGGTGGTTGCTGAAGGTTGGGGTAGCTGTGGCAGTTTTGAAAATAAGACAGAAAGAAGTTTGCTGTGTCTATTGACTCTTCCCTTTGTAAATAATTTCTCTGTGGCATGCAGTGCTGTTTGACAACTTAAAAACTAATTTATTTATTTTAACTGGAGGCTAATTACTTTACAATATTGTAGTGGTTTTTGCTATACATTGACATGAATCAGCCATGGGTGTACATGTGTTCTCCATCCTGAACCCCCCTCTCACCTCCCTCCCCATCCCATAACTTTTCCCACAGTAGAACTTCTTGAAAAAATTGAGTTAATCCTCTCAAAGTGCTGCTATCTTAACTTACAATTAAGTTAATATAATAGTGTAAATACTTTGTTTTCATTTCAACAAATTTCACAGCATATTATTGGGGATAGAGTCCATCTCAAGAAACCATTTTCTTTGCTCATTCATAAGAAGCAACCCCTTATCCATTAAAGTTTCATCATGAGACTTCAGGAATTCAAGTCATATATGCAGATTCTTTCAAATCTAGTTCTCTTGCTGTTTTCACCAAATCTGCAATTATTTTCACCCTTGAAGTCTTTATCCCCTCCAAGACTTCAGGAGAGTTGTAATCAACTGCTTCCAAATTTCTGTTCACGATGATCTGACCTCTTCTCATGAATCATAAACGTTATTAATGGCATCAGGAATGGTGAATCCTTTCCAGAATATTTTTAATTGAATTTTCCCAGATCCATCAGAGAAATCATTAGCTATGGCAGCAATAGCCTTATGAAATGTATTTCTTTAGTAATAAGACTTGAAAGTCAAATTTATTCTTGATCCAAGAGCTGCAGAATGGATGTTATGTTATCAGGCATAAAAGCAGAATTAATCTCATTGAACATCTCTATCAAAGCTCTGGGGTGACTAGGTATATTGTCAGTGAGCACTATTTTGGATTTTTTTTTTTTTTCTGAGAGTAGGTCTCAATAGTGAGCTTTAACTACTCAATAAACCACGTTATCAACAGATGTGCAGTCATTCTGTCTTTGTTACTCCACAACCGAAGTGTTTTTAACATAATTCTTGAGGGTGCTGGGATTTTCAGAATGGTCAATGAGCATTGGCTTCAACTTAAAGTCACCAGTGGCATTAGTGCCTAGCAAGAAAATTAGCCCGCTCTTTTAATGTTTTGAAGGCAGGTGTTGACGTCTCTTCTCTAGATGTGTAAGTCTCAGATGGCATGTTCTACCAGTAGAAGGTTATTTTGCCTACTTTGAAAATCTGTTGTTTAGTGTAGCCACTTTCAAGAATTTTCTTAGATAGATCTTCTGGATAACTTGCTGCAGCTTTCATATCAGTACTTGAGGCTTCATTTTGCACTTTTATGTTATAGAGGTGGCTTCTTTTCTTAACCCCCATGAACCAACCTCTGCTAGCTTCAAACTTTTCTTCTGTGGCTTCCTCACTTCTCTTAGCATTCATGGAATTGAAGAAAAGGCCTTTCTTTGGATCAAGTTTCTTTTTAATGGGATGTGTGGCTGGTTAGATTTTCTGTCCAGATCACTGAAACTTTGTTGTCAGCAATAAGGCTGTTTTGCTTTCCTATGAGTCATGTGTTCACTGGAGTAGCCCTGTCAATTTCCTTCAGGAACTTGTCTCTTGTGTTCACAGCTTGGTTAAGTGTGAAGAGACCTAACAAGAGACCTAACATTGGCTTATCTCAACTTTCAACATGCCTTGCTTGGTAAACTTAATGATTTGGAGTGAGAGCTTTTGATTTGAAGTGAGAGATGTGCTACCCTTCCCTGCCCACCTCCCTTGGAGGTGTCCTAATTTCAGTATTGTTGTGTCTTGGGGTTAGGGAGAGGACAGTAGTTGGTTGGTAGAGCAGTCATTAAAACACATTATTAAATATTTGGCACCTCAAAACAAAAATGATAGAAACATCAAAGATCATTCATCACCATAAGAAATATAACAATAGTGGAAAAGTGTGAAATATTGTGAAAACTACCAAAATGGGACACGGATACATAGTAAGTAAATGGTGTTGGAAAAGTGGCCCCATAGACTTATTCAATGCAGGGTTGCCAGAAACCTTTAATCTGTAAAAACTGCAGTATCTGTGAAGTGCAATAAAGCAAAGAGTGATAAAATGAAGTATTCCTCCATCTTTTAATTAGCCTACTCACTTATGTCCTTGAACATCCTGTGTAATAAAGCAGTAAGTTGATTAGTAAACTTGTTTCCAGAGTTCTGTAAGTGAATCTGGTCCAGGCTCCCCAATCTCTGGAATCTTATGCTAGATGATCTGAAGTGGAGCTGATGCAATAAGAATAGAAATAAAGTACGCAGTAAAGTCATAGGCTTGAATCATCTTGAAAGCACCCCAACAACCCAATACATAGAAAACCTGTCTTTCACAAAACCGGTTTCTCTTGCCTGGCAAGTCCCATGGACGGAGGAGCCTGGTGGGCTGCAGTCCATGAGGTCGCTAAGAGTTGAACATGACTGAGCGACTTCACTTTCACTTTTCACTTTCTGCATTGGAGAAGGACATGGCCACCCACTCCAGTGTTCTTGCCTGGAGAATCCCAGGGACGGGGGAGCCTGGTGGGCTGCCGTCTATGGGATCGCACAGAGTCAGACACGACTGAGGTGACTTAGCAGCAGCAGCACCTAGAAGGTTGGAAACCTCTGCTCTAAAGAGCTATTAGAACCCAGGAAGGACCAATAGAAATCTTCAGTTCATAGCCTGTCAGTCAGAAGAACAGGTAACAACCTGAACTTGTGATTGGCATCTGAACTGGGGGCAGTCTTGTAGGACAGCGTCTTCACCTGTGGAATCTGACAGTAGGCTGACAGAACTGAGCTAAAGTTGTAGGAAACCCACTCAAGGTTCAGTGTAAACTGTAGAATTACTTGGTGGTGTTGGATAATAAACAGCAGAGAGTGGAAATACTATATATTAACTTGAATATTTTTAAACAGCATTTTTCGTTTATGCCCCTGTATTCTTTGTCAAGATCATAGTTTGACTCGAATTCTTCTCTGCCTCTTTCTCCACTTATTTTTGCCTTCCAATTCACTTCCCAGTTTCTTGGTACTCTGCAAGTACCTACTGGTTTTCAAGATCATTTGATTAAAGAAAAAAAAATCCCAAGTTTATATTTTCCAAATATGTCCTTCACTTTTGGTCCCAAAACACAAGTATAAAGCTAAAACTCTCAAATATTATAATTGAAATCATCTGAGAATAGTTTAATATGAAAAAAGAAAATTAGCAAATATATTTTATGCAAATATGTTTAAAGTTGGTTGCTTTTACATTTTAATACAAAATTTTGATAAATATTTTATAATACAGTTTTGATTTATGTTATAATAAACTCATATTTTCAATTTAAAATTTAGCAAGACATATGAAAACTTTGAAATTCACAAGAAATCTTATTTGTATTCTTATTTTTGATATTTTGGCTGAGAAAAGAGTGGTTTGATTCACTGAGGATAATAGTCTCAACTAAAAAAAAAGAAATTCCACAACAACACTGTTTGCAGTTTTTGTAACACCTACGTGTTCTTATTGCCTCCCTTATGGTTCTGTTTGGAGCTATGCCAGTGTCATAAACTAAAAGAAAAAAACAAAAACAGTGCAGTGGAGTTTCCAGTAAAGGTAGAGTAAATAATTCGAACAAAGTTTTTCTGCCGAGGACAACTAGAATAATAGAAAATGGAGAGATGTAATAGAAAGCAACAGAATTAATAGGAAGATTAATGCCAGAATGTTTTTCCCCATGGATGTTTTCCAGTTCCTGAATGAGTTGATAAAGGGTTGAACAATTCTTCTGAAAGCTTTTTTGAACTAAGAGGGAAAGGATAGGTGTCCAGGGTGACATCATAGGGATATGGAAGAACTGAATGTAGTATCCAGCAGTGATTGCAGCTCAGTTTTTTATTCTCTCATATCTGGAATTGAATTGCAGTAATCTTACTGCTGGTCTCTCTAGAGACAGGCAGAACAAATATTAAAACTCTGGAGTAAGATGTTATCATCTGAAAAGTCAAATGATCTATCAACATTAAAAAAAAAAAAAAGTACACAGTAGAAAAATCACCAAGAATAGGAGTTGAGAATGCATGATGAAGAAAAGTAATAAAAGCATAGAAGATAGAAACAAGCCCACTAAGTTTCGAATGGTAAGGTTATTAGACACAGATCTTGAAATAATGATCTCTCTCTGTCAAAAGAAGCTAAAGCAAATATTGAGTACTTACAGAAGACTAAAAAATTTAAAATACCAAGTAAAAATACAGAATTTCAATAAATTCAAATGAAGAAACCAATAAGATAAGTTCAACACACGCTAGACACAGTTGAAAAGAGAATTAATCCAAAGAGGATATCTTAGAAGTAAATGTCCAGAATGAAGCACAGAGAAGCAAAAAATGAAAATTACAGAATAATGGAATGTGACATAGATCACACAGAAAGCAGGCCTTCCTTTCTGAAATTGTAATCCAAGGAAAATTGGATAGGAAATGGGGCAGAAGTAATATCTGAAGATGGCTCTGAACTGAACGAAACTGGAAAAAGGCATCAAGTTATCAAGTCACAGAATCGGGAGCACTACAAACCTCAATATGATAAAAATAAATTGAAACTCAGTTTTATATTTAAAAACTGCTGAGATAAAAATATAAAGAACTGGAGTTAAAATCCATCAGACATGTTATGTTCCAAAGAACAGTATGATTAACAATTGAATTTTCAATAAAAATGATGGAAACCAGAATACATTGGAATGACATGTTTAAATGATGAAAGAATACAAATTTCAACAAATTTTATACTCAGCAAAACTGTAATTCAGAAATATAGTAAAAATAAAGATGTTTTCAGAAAAAATGAGAAATGAGAGAATTTATTACAGGAAGATGCACGGTAAAACACTAAAGAAATTATTTCAGGAGAAGGAAACTTGCTTCAAAGACAGCAGGAAATTACACAGAAATAAGAATACCAGGAAGGGGGAAATATCTGGTATATCTGTAAGAATATTAACTTCATTCAACAAAAATAAGGATGTCTTATAAGGTTTAGCACAGCTTACAGTAATAGAGTTTAGGCACATGAGCTTAAAAAAAAGAGCTCATAACTAGAATAAAAAGAGGGAGAGAGTGAATAATAAAAGCTTTCAAGCAAAAAAGTTGAGAGATGGAAAATAAGAAAACAGAAAAATGGCCTATATAGAGAAGATTGAAAAATATGGTATATTTAAATTCAGTTATATAAATATATATATGCAGATACTACTCTAATGGCAGAAAGTAAAGAGAAACTAAAAAGCTTCTTGATGAGGGTAAAAGAGGAAAGTGAAAGAGCTGGCTTGAAACTCAACATTAAAAAACCAAGATCATGGCATCTGATCCCATAACTTCAAGGTAAATAGAAGGGGGAAAAAAAAATAAAAAAGTAGAAGCAGTGACAGATTTTATTTACTTGGGCTCCACAATCACTGTGGACAGTGACTGCAGCCATGAATTCAAAAGGTTCTTGCTCCTTGGAAGGATAGCTATGACAAACCTAGACAAGACTTTAAAAAGGAGAGACATTCCTTTGCTGACAAAGGTCTAATTAGTCAAAGCTATGCTTTTTCCAGCAGTCATGTGTGGATGTGAGAGTTGGATCCTAAAGAAGGTTGAGGGCCAAAGAATTGATGCTTTCACACTGTGGTGCTGGAGAAGACTCTGGAGAGTCTCTTGGATGGCAAGGAAATCTATCCAGTCAATCCTAAAGGAAGTCAGTCCTGAATATTCATTGGATGAACTGATGCTAAAGCTGAAGCTCCAATACTTTGGCCACTTTATGCAAAGATCTGACTAATTGGAAAAAAACCCTGATGCTGGGAAATATTGATGGTAAAAGAAGGGGGCTGTAGAGGATCAAAGTAGTTTCCCCAGTTGGTCAGGAATTTAAATAAGCTCCAGGAGATAATGGAGGACAAAGGAGCCTGGCATGCTACAGTCCATGGGATCACAAAGAGTTAGACACAACTTAACAACTGAACAGCAACAACAACAAATAGATTAAATGTTTTAATTAAAACACAAGGATTTTCAGATTGCAGAAAATAACTTCTAGAGTAACATGTCAAAAATATAAAGATAAACAGTTTGAATTAGTGAGTTGTTAAAAAATGATAGATATTATCAAAAGAAGAGGGAACAAAAGGTAGTTCATACAAAATACTTGAAATTCTGAGTTATATTAATGATAGAAATATTATAATTAAAGGTAAAAGAGATAAAGGTAGACAGTCCATATCAATTTTAATTCACTGATGAGATATAATATGTCTAAAATTATATAAATTATTTAGTATTTAGTAATATATAAAAAAGAAAATTTATAGCACTCTAGCAGAAAAAAGCAGGTCCACAAAGATAGTGGGAACTGTTTATAAAATTGGATCAAAAATCAGTGCTATAGAATATTTGAAAAACAATTAGCAAACCTGATAAAATGGATATTATGTATAAAATGTTACACCCAACAAATACAGAAACAAGCATTCTTTCAAGTACACTCATTTACAAAAGTTACATAGATACTGGGTTGTTTTTACTTAAGGCCAAAAAATAGATATCATAAAAAGAAAATGCTTTAGCCACAAATTATTTTTATAAAAACAAGTTATAAAGTTAAATAAGAAGCCTCAATATATTAGGGAACTAAGGGAAATACTTTTAAATAACTCAAAAGTCAAAGGGAAAAGCCATAATATAGACTAGAACAGATTTTAATCTGAATGATAAAAATAACACACCAAACCTTGCAGAAAAATCTTTGCTTAGAATTTTTGTCTTTCACTGCATGAATTTGAAAAGAAGAAAGACAGAATCAATTGACCAAGCATCCTGCTCAAGAAGTTATATAACAGTAATTTGTATATTTTCCAAATATAGGAGAATTAGAGTAAAATAATAGAGTTAATAAACCAGAAAGAATAAAATAACATTCAAAAGATCCATAAAATTGACAAACCTTGGTGTGTTTAGGGAAAGAGAGACAGACAGAGCAGAGAGAGAAAATGGCCAATTTCAAGAATAAAATTCTTAGAAATTCTAACTAATTGACATTCTGAAAAAGACAAAACTATGGAGATAGTAAAGAGATCATTGATTGCTGCGATTAGGAGTGTTAGGGTGAAGGGCATAATTGTGGAGGACCAGGAATTTTTGGACAGTGTAAATATTCTCTCTGATCCTATAATGATGGGTACAATGAATATGCATTGTCCAAATCCATATAACAGAGTGGGCTTCCTAGGTGGCTCAGTGGTAAAGAATCTGCCTGCCAATGCAGGAGACACAGGTTTGATTGGGAATATCCCCTGGAAGGGAAAATGGGAACTCACTCCAGTATTCTCGCCTGGAGTAACCTCATGGGACAGAAGAGCCTGGCAGGCTATAGTCCATAAAGTAGGAAAGAGTTGGACATGACTGAGCAACTGAGCAGGTATGCAGCACATATAATATAGAATACCAAGCTGCTGCTGCTGCTGCTAAGTCGCTTCAGTCGTGTCTGACTCTGTGCGACCCCCATAGACGGCAGCCCACCAGGCTCCCCCGTCCCTGGGATTCCCCAGGCAAGAACACTGGAGTGGGTTGGCATGTCCTTCTCTAATGCATGAAAGTGAAAAGTGAGAGTGAAGTCGCTCAGTCATGTCTGACTCTTAGCGACTCCGCGGACTGTAGCCCACCAGGCTCCTCCATCATGGGATTTTCCAGGCAGGAGTACTGGAGAGGGGTGCCATCACCTTCTCCTATAGAACACCAAGAGTGAATCTTAATATAAACTATAGACTTTGGGTGGTTGTTATGTGTTGCGACATATGGACCACTCTGGTGTGGGTTGTTGATAACGGGAGAGGCTTTGCATGTGTGTTGTTGTTTAGTCGGTAAGTCATGTCCTACTCTTTGTGGCCCCATGGACTGTAGCCCACCAGGCTCCTCTGTCCATGGGATTCTTCAGGCAAGAATACTGGAGTGGGTTGCCATTTTCTCCTCCAGGGGATCTTCCCTACCCAGGGATTGAAACCTGCATCTCCTGCTTGGCAAGGCAGATTTTTTTTTTTTTTTTTTTTAACCACTGAGCCATTACAGCCCATGGAGTCACAAAGAGTCAGACATTACTTAGGGACTAAGTAACAACAACAAATGTATGTGTGAGGGTAGTGAGTATATGAGAAGTCTCTGTATGTTCTTGATTTTACTGTGAAACTAAACTGCTTTAAAAGATAAAACTTTAATAGAAAAGTTCTCAGAAATATATAAGAGAATGTAATGAAATCTTGAAATCAATAATATGGCAATTTAGCCGACACAGTAGAAATAGTAATTTGAGTAATCCTATAAATACTGACTAAATTTAATCCCTAGTTAAAAGCCTTTCAACAAACTTTTTTTCTTCAAATATAAGGAAAACATTTCAAAGCCATGCAAAACAAAAGTTTAGGTCTAGATGCTTTCGTTTGGTGAACAATTACAAATATTTAAGCAATAAATAATTTAGTCTTGTTCAAAACCCTCTAGGGGGAATAAAAAGCCCACAGCACAAATGTTGTGATAACAGAACACTTCCGGAAAGGACATTTTTATGCCTATCTTAAGTATGAATATAGAATTCAAAATATAATAAATATTAGCAAACTTAGTTTAGGAAGTTACTAAAAAGGGTGATACATCATAACTGCTGCTGCTGCTGCTAAGTCACGTCAGTCGTGTCTGACTCTGTGCGACCCCATAGATGGCAGCCCACCAGGCTCCCCTGTCCCTGGGATTCTCCAGGCAAGAACACTGGAGTGGGTTGCCATTTCCTTCTCCAATGCATGAAAGTGAAAAGTGGAAGTGAGGTCCCTCATTCGTGCCCAACTCTTAGCGACCCCACTTACTGCAGCCTACCAGGCTCCTCCATCCATGGGATTTTCCAGGCAAGAGTACTGGAGTGGGTTGCCATTGCCTTCTCCAACATCATAACTAGTTTAATATTATTTGGAGAATATAAGGTTAGTTTAATATCAGAAAATCTATTAATGTAACATTAACAGGAAAAATAAGAATTATATCATCTTAAAAATGTTACAGGATAATATTTGATAACACTTAATTTACATCATTTCATATATACTCATTATTTTTAAAAAGTAGAAAATCAAGAATAAAATGAATGCCTTCAATCTAGTAAATGAATATGACAAAAAAAAAGTGGTATCACAAACATAGTGCTTGATATTGAAATTTTTCAGTTCAGTTCAGTTCAATCACTCAGTCCTGTCCGACTCTTTACAACCCCATGAATTGAAGCACACCAGGCCTCCCTGTCCATCACCAACTCCCAACGCCTACCCAAACTCATGTCCATTGAGTCGGTGATACCATCCAACCATTTCATCCTCTGTCGTCCCCTTCTTCTCCTGCCCTCAATCTTTCCCAGAATCACGGTCTTTTCAAATGAGTCAGCTCTTCGCATGAGGTGGCCAAAGTACTGGAGTTTCAGCTTCAATATCAGTCTTTCCAATGAACACCCAGGACTGATCTCCTTTAGCATGGACTGGTTGGATCTCCTTGTAGTCCAAGGGACTTTCAAGAGCCTTCTCCAACACCACAGTTCAAAAGCATCAATTCTTCCATGCTCAGCTTTCTTTATAGTCCAACTCTCACATCCATACATGACTACTGGTAAAACCATAGTTTAGTCATCCCTTTAAAATGGAGACATAGGTACCTGCTACTACCAGCCATTAGAATCTTATTGGAGATTTGAACAGTTCACCAAGCTAAAAGAAGAAACAAAAAGAATGGAACTGAAAAGGAATCTTCTTTATCCACATATAATAATGTATAGATATAAACAAAAGAATACAAATAAAGTATTAAAATCAATAAACTACTTTAGCAGATTCTCTGTTTGCAAGTTAAATCATAAAACTCAATTGCAAAGAAAAAGAAATTCTAAAACAGTATCATTTAAAATAACATAAAACATATCGAATAATAAGTCCAGCAAACAAAGAGAAATACCTCTCTGGAAGAAACTATAAAACATTATTGAGAGAATGTAAAGGAAATATATTGATGTGTCTATCATGTTTATGGAGTAAAACATTCATTATTGTAAAAATTCTAATTTCCCTAAGTTCACCTTTAGAGTCACTACAATCTCAATAAAATTCCAGTAGAGGAGTTTTATGGAATATGATGGACCTACCCTAAAACTGACACGAAAATGCTAAATGCTAATAATAGCCATTACACTCTGCCTCAAAGAAGAAGGGCAAAAGGGAGGACATGCTCTATTAATCAGAACTGATATCACATTGCAGTAAAGGAAACATGTGTCATTTCTGCAAGAATAGATAATCAGTTGAACATAAAATACTACAGTGAATAGATTTGTTCATATATGGACCCAATTCAAGTGTAAGTGGTAATGTATAGCAATAAGAAATAAAATTGTCTTCATAAATGTTGGTGCAGCTGTTGATTTTCTATATGGAAAATAGTGCAACTTGATTGCTACCTTGTACCATATTGAAAAATTAATTCCAGGAAATTATAAATTTAAGTGCAAAATAACAAAACTTCTAAAAGATACTATTGAAGAATATCTTTATAATGGAATGGGGCAATATTTCTTAAATAGGACGCACAAAAATGTAAACCATAAAAGAAAATATTGATAAATTGGACATTAGATTTAAGAACTTATTTTCAAGCAATGCCAGTAAAATGAAAAAAAAAAAAGGTCACAAAGTGGGAGAATTTATTTACAATACATAAACAGGCAAAGGACTAGTATCCAGAATATGCAAAGAACTGCTACTAATTAATAAGAAAATAACCCAAAAGAACTTGTAAGAAATATGGGAAAGCTATCCCATAAGATATCCAGATGTCGAATAAAAATCTGAAAAAATTCTTAAATCTTACTGGTATTCAGGGAAACATGATGAGACACCACTATGTATCCATTGAAATGGTTAAAATGTAAAAGTGTGGCAAAAGTGTAGAATCCCAGGAGCTCTCATACATTACAGAAGAGAGAGTAAGGGGAAATCAATGTGGTGCTCTCTCCTAATTGTGAATGTCTGCATACACCATTTTCTAGCAATTATACTCCTGCTCAGTCGCTTAGTCATGTCCGAGTCTCTGCAACCCCATGGACTGTAGCCCTCCAGACTCCTTTATCAGTGGGGTTTTCAAGGCAAGAATACTGGAGTGGGTTGCCATTTCCCCCTCCAGAAATGATACCCCTAGATATGTAGCAAAGAATAATAGGTATAAGAGACATGTATAAGAATATTCACAGCAACATTATGTAGAACATTTGGATAAATGAAATTGTCATGCGTGCAAATAATAGAGTGCCATAAATTAATGAAAATGAAAGATCTATAGCTACACTGAGCAATATGACTAAACCTTACAAATATAATATTGGTTGGATGATACCAGACATAAAAGAATATGATATCATTTATACATATTTCAAAAATTAAGCAAGTGTTTATTAGAGTTTTAAGCTAGATTTGTATAAATTATAAAGAATATATAAAGTGACTGCTATGAAATTCAGTTATCGTTTAGCTGTTGGGAGTGGATAGTTGGGAGGGAGTATGGGATTGGATTTCTAGGTTGCTTGCAGTGCTCTATTTCTTAATCTAAATGATGAATACACAAGTATTTACGATAAAATTTTATGCTATATTTTTTTACAAGTGATATTTTGCAATTAAAAGGTTTAAAGAAAATATATTTAAATTTCAGTATCTTCTTTCAGAAACACCTAATAGATTGTCAGGGTGAGGACGATATGGAAAAACTGTACATATTAACAAACCAGAGCTGTGGTCAAAGTTACCTCCATAAGTGACAACGTACTGCACCAAGGCAAATTACTAGTATCAAGACATGTCAATCAGGTGTGCAGTTCTGCAGAAACAAACATTCACAGCAGCAGCTCTCAGCACCACTGCTCTGGACAAAACAAACTAAAGCCCAAACCAAATCAACAAACAAAAACTCAGAGAAACTAAACTTGTGAAGGCAGTTCTCAGCTTTACATTCTGTCAGGAGACGTCTTTGCATAGTTGCATGCAACTCTCCTACATGGTCTTTCCAAGTGGCCATCTCTAATGCAACTCTAATGTACCTGCCAAACAGAGCTTTCAAGGGTGGGGTTAATTGGCTTTCATGGCCAGTATTTAGTTGATCACTAAGACTGTGCCATGGTTGGGATGGTAGTGATTAAATTACTTTCTAAACTAATTGAGAAAGTTTCACAGCTTGTTAGCAACACTTACAATAAAAAGGCCCTGTTGTCGAAAGATATACATGGATTTTTAAGATCAAATAAAATCAAATGTTGCCTTCAGTTGTTTAAAGTTTTTTTAATATAAATTTATTTATTTTAATTGGAAGTTAATTACTTTACAATATTGTATTGGTTTTGCCATACATCAACATGAATCTGCCACAGGTATACACGTATTCCCCATCCTGAACCCCCCTTCCTCCTCCCTCCCTGTACCATCTCTCTGGGTCGTCTCAGTGCACCAGCCCCAAGCATCCAGGATCATGCATCAAACCTGGACTGGCGATTTGTTTCATATATGATATTATACATGTTTCAATGCCATTCTCCCAAATCATCCCACCCTCTCCCTCTCCCACGGAGTCCAAAAGACTATTCTATACATCTGTGTCTCTTTTGCTGTCTTGCATACAGGATTATCATTACCATCTTTCTAAATTCCATATATATGTGTTAGTATACTGCATTGGTGTTTTTCTTTCTGACTTACTTCACTCTGTATAAAAGGCTCCAGTTTCATCCACCTCATCAGAACTGATTCAAATGTATTCTTTTTAATGGCTAAGTAATACTCCATTGTGTATATGTACCACAGCTTTCTTATCCATTCATCTGCTGATGGACATCTAGGTTGCTTCCAGGTTGCTTCCATGTCCTGGCTATTTTTAACAGTGCTGCAATGAACATTGGGGTACACGTGTCTCTTTCAATTCTGGTTTTCTTGGTGTGTATGCCCAGCAGTGGGATTGCTGGGGCATAAGGCAGTTCTATTTCCAGTTTTTTTAAGGAATCTCGACACTGTTCTCCATAGTGGCTGTACTAGTTTGCATTCCCACCAACAGTGTAGAGGGTTCCCTTTTCTCCACACCCTCTCCAGCATTTATTGCCAGTAGACTTTTGGATCACAGCCATTCTGACTGGCGTGAAATGGTGCCTCATTGTGGTCTTGATTTGCATTTCTCTGATAATGAGTGATGTTGAGCATCTTTTCATGTGTTTGTTAGCCATCTGTATGTCTTCTTTGGAGAAATGTCTATTTAGTTATTGGGCCCATTTTCTGATTGGGTCATTTATTTTTCTGAAATTGAGCTGCAGGAGTTGCTTGTATATTTTTGAGATTAGTTGTTTGTCAGTTGCTTCATTTGTTATTATTTTCTCCCTTTCTGAAGGCTGTCTTTTCACCTTGCTTATATTTTCCTTTGTTGTGCAGAAGCTTTTAATTTTAATTAGATCCCATTTGTTTATTTTTGCTTTTATTTCCAATATTCTGGGAGATGGGTCATAGAGGATCCTGCTGTGATGTATGTTGGAGAGTGTTTTGCCTATGTTCTCCTCTAGGAGTTTTATAGTTTCTGGTCTTAAATTTAGATCTTTAATCCATTTTGAGTTTATTTTTGTGTATCGTGTTAGAAAGTGTTAGTTTCATTCTTTTACAAGTGGTTGACTAGTTTTCCCAGCACCACTTGTTAAAGAGATTGTCTTCAATCCATTGTATATTCTTGCCTCCTTTGTCAAAGATAAGGTGTCCATAGGTGCATGGATTTATCTCTGGGCTTTCTATTTTGTTTCATTGACCTATATTTCTGTCTTTGTGCCAGTACCATACTGTCTTGATGACTGTGAATTTGTAGTAGAGGCTGAAGTCAGGCAGGTTGATTCCTCCAGTTCCATTCTTCTTTCTCAAGATTGCTTTGGCTATTCGAGGTTTTTTGTATTTCCATACAAATTGTGAAATTATTTGTTCTAGCTCTGTGAAAAATACCGTTGGTAGCTTGATGGGGATTGCATTGAATCTATAGATTGCTTTGGGTAGTATACTCATTTTCAGTATATTAATTATTCTGATCCATAAACATGATATGTTTCTCCATCTATTAGTATCCTCTTTGATTTCTTTCACCAGTGTTTTATAGTTTTCTATATATAGGTCTTTAGTTTCTTTAGGTAGATATATTCCTAAGTATTTTATTCTTTTTGTTGCAATGGTGAATGGAATTGTTTCCTTAATTTCTATTTTCTCATTATTAGTGTATAGGAATGCAAGGGATTTCTGTGTGTTGATTTTATATCCTGCAACTTTACTATATTCATTGATTAGTTCTAGTAATTTTCTTGTGGAGTCTTTAGGGTTATCTATGTAAAGGATCATGTCATCTGCAAACAGTGAGTTTTACTTCTTTTCCAATGTGGATTCCTTTTATTTCTTTTTCTGCTCTGATTGCTGTGGCCAAAACTTCCAGAACTATGTTGAATAGTAGTGCTGAAAGTGGGCACCCTTGTCTTGTTCCTGACCTTAGGGGAAATGCTTTCAATTTTCACCACTGAGGATAATGTTTGCTGTGGGTTTGTCATATATAGCTTTTATTATGTTGAGGTATGTTCCTTCTATTCCTGCTTTCTGGAGAGTTTTTATCATAAATGGATGTTGAATTTTGTGAAAGGCTTTCTCTGCATCTATTGAGATAATCATATGGCTTTTATTTTTCAATTTGTTAATGTGGTGTATTACATTGATTGATTTCTGGATATTGAAGAATCCTTGCATCCCTGGGATAAAGCCCACTTGGTCATGGTGTATGATCTTTTTAATGCGTTTGTTGGATTCTGATTGCTAGAATTTTGTTAAGGATTTTTACATCTATGTTCATCAGTGATATTGGCCTGTAGTTTTCTTTTTTTGTGGCATCTTTGTCAGGTTTTGGTATTAGGGTGATGGTGGCCTCATAGAATGAGTTTGGAAGTTTACCTTCCTCTGCAGTTTTCTGGAAGAGTTTGAGTAGGATCGGTGTTAGCTCTTCTCTAAATTTTTGGTAGAATTCAGCTCTGAACCCATCTGGACCTGGGCTTTTGTTTGCTGGAAGATTTCTGATTACAGTTTCAATTTCCGTGTTTGTGATGGGTCTGTTAAGATTTTCTGTTTCTTCCTGGTTCAGTTTTGGAAAGTTGTACTTTTCTAAGAATTTGTCCATTTCTTCCACGTTGACCATTTTATTGGCATATAATTGCTGACAGTAGTCTCTTATGATCCTTTGTATTTCTGTGTTGTCTGTTGTGATCTCTCCGTTTTCATTTCTAATTTTATTGGTTTGATTTTTCTCCCTTTGTTTCTTGATGAGTCTGGCTAATGGTTTGTCAATTTTATTTATCCTTTCAAAGAACCAGCTTTTGGCTTTGTTGATTTTTGCTATGGTCTCTTTTGTTTCTTTTGCATTTATTTCTGCTCTAATTTTTAAGATTTCTTTTTCTCTACTAACCCTGGGGTTCTTCGTTTCTTCCTTTTCTAGCTGCGTTAGGTGTAGAGTTAGGTTATTTATTTGATTTTTTTTCTTGTTTCTTGAGGTATGCCTGTATTGCTATGAACATTCCCCTTAGCACTACTGTTACAGTGTCCCACAGGTTTTAGGTTGTTGTGTTTGCATTTTCATTCATTTCTATGCATATTTTGATTTCTTTTTTGACTTCTTCTGTGATTTGTTTGTTATTCAGCAGCGTGTTGTTCAGCCTCCATATGTTGGACTTTTTAATAGTTTTTCTCCTGTAATTGAGATCTAATCTTACTGCATTATGGTCAGAAAAGATGCTTGGAATGATTTCAATCTGGTTTTAGCAGAACATCTGGTTCAAGTCTCAGGTATTAGAGAGGATTATATATAACTTTATATAACAAGCATATTTGAAGTATTTGGCTATTAAGCCCATTTAAAATATTAGAAAGTATACTGGACTTACAGATAAAATATATCTAATGATGTTAACTCTACAATATCAGCCTGTTAGATATTATATCATCCTTAAATTTAGGCTCCACTTTATTCAGTGAAGTTCTCATGCTGCTATGAAAATTTTCTCTCTTATGGTTATAAAATTCCAAAATGACTTTCTGCATAAAAATAGCAATTGTTATTTAGTTTCTCCTCAACATTTTGCTCTCACTTTTTTCAAGGTCCTGTTTAGGTTATCTTTGATTTTTGAGACTCTCCATTCTATTTCCTTCACTTTTTGTTTTCTTTATGCCACTCTTATAGCAATGAAACCATAATTTGTCTTATAACCCAATCGCTTTTATTTTTGTTGTTCACTTGCTAAGTCGCATATGATTCTTTGTGACCCCATGGACTCTGGCATGCCAGGCTTACAAATATTTCATTATCTCCTGGAGTTTGTTCAAACTCATGTCCATTGAGTCAGTGATGCCATCCAATCATCACATCCTCTGTTGCCTCCTTCTCTTCTTGCCCTCAGTCTCCCCCAGCATGAGAGTCTTTTCCAATGAGCTGGCTCTTAGCATCAGGTGGTCAAAGTATTGGAACTTCAGCATCAGTCCTTCCAATGAATATTCAGAATTAATTTCCTTTAGGATTGATAGGTTTGATCTCCTTGCTGTCCAAGGAATGCTCAAGAGTCTTCTCCAGCAACACAGTTTGAAAGCATCAGTTCTTTGGAGTTCAGCTTTCTTTCTGGTCCGGCTCTCCCATTCATACATGACTATTGGAAAAACTATAGCTTTGACTATGTGGACCTTTCTTGGCAAACTAATATCTTCCCTTTTTCATATACTAGGTTTAATAGGTCTAGGTTTGTCATAGCTTTCCTTCCAAGGAACAAGCATCTTTTAATTTCATGGCTAGAGTCACTCTCTACAGTGATTTGTAGCCCAGGAAATAAAATCTGTCACTGTTTCCATTTTTCCTCCTACTATTTGCTATGAAGTGATGGGATTGGATGTCAATTTTCTGAATATTAAGTTTTAAGCCAGTTTTTTCCCTCTCTTCTTTCACCTTCATCAAGAGGCTCTTTTGTGCCTCTTTGCTTTCTGCCATTAGGGTGGTATAATCTGCATATCTGAGGTTGTTGATATTTCTCCCAGCAATCGTGATTCCAGCTTGTGATCATTTAGCTAGATGCTTTTAATACAATTTTTATTATTCCTGTATTTTTCTGATTTGATTATTTTTTTCTGTTATTGACTTTTTTCTATTATTGAGCACCTACATTTTTTGTCTTAGGTTTTCTGTTAGCTCTATTTTCCCCGAGTTTCAATCACACCATAATTTTAATTATCATTTATTACTAATAGCTGCCAAGTCAGTTTTTATACCCTAGATAACTGTAGTAAGCAATATATGCATATTAACAGTCTTTACTCCTCAAAGATATCCCAGAACTTGGTGACTGCTAGGGCAACCTCTTTCATTTATTCACCCTAAGATTTATTGAAAACAGTTACTGTTAGAAAAGAAATTTCTAGGTTATTTTAGCAGTGACATTAGTGAATGGGAAAGCATGTTTGGGTAGGAAGAAATAATTTCTACTACGTAAATGCCTAAGGAATATAGATTCCAAACTAATGAGTAACTGTTTAAAACAGAATAAAGGGATCATTTCTGTTCAGGATCAGAATAAAGGGATACTTTCTGCTCTCCTTTATTTGAATTTGTTGGCATCTTATTACATTTTATCTCAATTTATTTCATCTAAAAATCTCATTTTTTGTGTATGAGTCATGATTCTTTTTATTAACCCTCCAGTACAGGAAATCTCAATTATTTGATTTTTCACCAATATAAATATTATGAAAGTATGAAAGAACTGTATTTATTCAATAGCTAAACACAGAAAAGAAACAAAAAAAGGTCTTTTTTTTTACTGTGAAAAATGTTATATATTTGTACCTCCTCAGAACCCTCTTAAAACATATATTCTTGAAAGTGAAAGTCAGTCTCTCAGTTGTGTCTGACTCTTTGAGACCCCGTGACTGTAGCCCTCCATGCTTCTTTGTCCATGGAATTCTCCAGGTAAGAATACTAGAATGGATTGACATTTCCTTCTTCAGGGGATCTTTCCAACACAGGGATCTAACCCTGGTTGGTCTCCTGCATTGCAGGCAGATTCTTATGAAATGTGAAATACAAAAAAAAAAAAAAAAAGTTTTGAAAATGAAAGGTGAAAAGACTTAGTGTCTGCTTATATGAAAATTATTTAAATATAAAGTTACAAAAATACTTTTTCACATTCAAGTGCAAATGGAAATGTTTGTATGTATTGTTGGTTTCATAAATTCTTAATCTTCAAGACATGCTAAATATTTATGACATACTAATAGTATAGAAATCTTTGCCCCCCACCCCCAATATGGCACCCTCATAATGTAACTGGGAATACTTAAATTTGAACAAGCATCAACATTCCCTGCAGGATTTGTTACACTCAGATCACTGGGTGTCACTCTCAGAGTTTCTGATACAGTGGTAGATCTGAGGAAGAGACTGAGAATTTGCATTTCTAGCACATTCCTAGTTGAGGCTTCTTAGAAGACCACCCATTGGGAAGCTTAGGCATATAATATTAATAACACTTTAATAATACTTTCACATCTATTTTAAAAACATTCTATATGTTTAATATGCCACATCAATAGATATTTGAAGAAAGTAAAAAGTGTAGCTTGATTTAGGGTCTGCATAATGCTATTCTTTTCACAGAATTTTTATTTAAACCTTGACCAAACCATTTGCACATTTAAGATAAAATCATTTACACAAAGCTTCAGGGAGTAATTTTATTGTATTACTTCCTAGACCAACATGCTTACTGAAATATCACAAACTTTCAAGTCTCTTCACTGGAAACAACACTGCAAAGGACAACTTATTTGGTGAACTATTTCAGAAAGAGCTCCAACATCATGAGTGATTATTATGCACAGCAGGTGTAAATGAATTATTTATCAAATATGTTTTCATTATTTCTCAGTGAAAACATTGAAGATCTTTTTCCAAGCACTCAATTTCAACAGTCATTTGTACACAGTGCAGGTCTTTACTTAGACAAATATTTATGGATATGCTTTCATATGAAAAATGAAAGAGTTATTACAAATGCAAACACTGTACCACATTTTAAAAGCTTAAAGTGAATAATTAGTAAATAATTATTCCATTTGATAAATAATTTTCTTCATTGCTCACTTTATCTCATTTTATATTTTAACATTTGGCACATTTTAAAGAATTTATTGTATACCCCTTTCTTAGAAGAAAACAGTTAACCTAAAATCATAAGCAGTTTATGCAACTTCATATTATAATGATGACAGATACTGCAATGATGTTGCAGCTTTCAAATTAAGTGTCAAAGAACAGATATGCTTAGGGAAACAAGGATTTTAACTATTTCTGTAAAGGTCTTCCATACATATGTATTAATGGTATGGAGGCTATTGCTCACAGAGATTTATTAGACTGGTTCAAAACTGGGCAAGGTATATGACACAGCTATATATTGTCAACCTGCTTATTTAACTTATATGCAGAGTACATCATGTGGAATGCCAGCTGTATGAATCACAAGCTGGAATCAATATTGTTGAGAGAAAATTCAACAACCTCACATATGCAGATGATACCACTCTAGTGGTAGAACGTGAAGAGGAACTGAAGAGACTCTTGATGAGTGTGAGAGTGAAAATGCTGTCTTGAAACTCAACATTGAAAAGAAAACTAAATCATCATAGCATGCAGTCCCTTCACTTCATGGTAAATAGAAATGGCAACAGTGGAAACAATGACAGGTTCTATTTTCTCGGGCTCTAAAATCACTGCAGATGGTGACTGCAGCCATGAAATTTAAAACAAACAAACAAACAAAACCCACTTGCTTCTTGGAAAGAAAGCTGTGGCAAACCTAGAGAGCATATTAAAAAACAGATATATCACTTTGCCAGCAAAGGTCCCTATAGTCAAGGCTGTGGTTTTTCCAGTAGTCATGTATGGATGTAAGAGTTGGTCCAGAAGGCTGACTGGTAAAGAATTGATACTTTCTAATTGTGGTGCTGGAGAAGACTCTTGAGAGTCCCTTGGACTGTAAGGAGATCAAACTAGTCAGTTCTAATAGAAATCAACCCTGAATATTCATTGGAAGGACTAATGCTGAAGCTGAAGCTCCAATACTTTGGCCATCTGATGTGAAGAGCCCACTCATTGGAAAAGACCCGATGCTCAGTAAGATTGAAGGCAATAGGAGAATGGGGCAACTGAGAATGAGATGTTTAAATAGCATGACTGACTCAATGGACATGAATTTGAGCCAGCTCCTGGAAACAGTGGAGGACAGAGGAGCCTGGTGTGCTGCAGTCCATGGGGTCACAGAGTCAGACATGGTTTAGTGACTGAACAGTGACTAAACAGCGACAACAACAAATAGTTTAGTCATCTTTGCATAGTCCCCACATCTTTTGGGTATTATCAATTCTATTGTTTTTACTTCATATTACATATAGTTTCTTGAATGTAAAAGGAAACAAAGCAATAATAAAAACATGAGTTACATTTGTGGCATTTTCTAACTGTCCATTTTACTGTATAAATGTAGGCTTTAAACAAAGAGCTTGACAAAATTGAGAAGAAAAGAATCAAGATTCACCCATTTTCTCCCAAGTAAATTAGTTGTTCTAAGTCAAAATATAGCACTAGAGGCTTTCTTACTTTCCATTTCAATACATTGTATGATGTTTTAATGTGTAAAAACCCAGCTGACTCGATTAGTCATGTTAATTGACCACTCTGTGGCTTAAAGTTCTAATACACGTGTGTATGTATGTCTTAGTTGCTTAGTCGTGTCTGACTCTATGCCACCCTATGTCACCTGCCAGTTTCCTGTCCATAGGATTCTCCAGGCAAGAATACTGGAGTGGATTACCAAGCCCTTCTCCAGGGGATCTTCCCTCCCCAGGGACTGAGCCCACGTCTCTTATGTTTCCTGTATTGGCAGGTGGGTTCTCTACCACTAGCACCACCTGGGAAGCCCAATGTCCTCACAGAGTTTAGGTTTAAAACAGAGTCTGAAGAAATCTGATGGTGATCATACATGTGAGAAATTTCTTACAAGTTCTGTATCATTCAGTCATCCACTAGACAGTAGTAGGAGATTTGAACAAGAGAATAATATTTTTACAAAATTTAATTTGAATATTAAATCTAAATAAATGTTAAATTCAAAAAAAGATACCCCATGTCCAAGGGCAAAGGAGAAACCCCAGCAAGATGGTAGGAGGGGCAAAATCATATTTAGAATCAAACTCCATACACACCAGAGATGCTCCAAGGGCTCAAATAAAATCTTTGTGTACACCAGGAGACGCCACGGAAACTGAGCCAGACCTGCCTTTGAGTGTTTGAGCGTCTCCTGTGGAAGTACTGATCAGCAGTGGCCTGTCACAGGGGCAGGGGCTCTCAGTACCACAGACCAGGGTATGGCATAAGCCCTCTTGGAGGAGGTCACCATTAACCCCACCAAAGAGCCGCCAGAACTTACACAGGACTGCGGAAAAAAAAAAATCTTGGAGGGCACAAACAAAACCTTGTATGCACCAGGACTCAGGAGAAAGGAGCAGTGACCTCCCCTAAGAGACTGACTTAGACTGGCCTGTGAGTGTCCAAGAGTCTCTGGTGGAGGCGTGGGATGGCGGTGGCACACTGTAGCTTCCGAGGCACCCAGTGCTGAAGTGTGTGCCCAAGATCTTTGAAGGAGGTCACCATTATCTTCATTTAGTTCAATTTAGTTCAGTCGCTCAGTTGTATCCAACTCTTTGCGAGCTATGAATCGCAGCACACCAGGCCTCCCTGTCCATCACCAACTCCTGGAGTTCCCTCAGACTCACGTCCATTGAGTCAGTGATGTCATCCAGCCATCTCATCCTCTGTCTTCCCCTTCTCCTCCTGCCCCCAATTCCTCCCAGCATCAGAGTCTTTTCCAATGAGTCAACTCTTCACATAAGGTGTCCAAAGTACTAGAGTTTCAGCTTTAGCATCATTCCTTCCAAAGAAATCCTAGGGCTGATCTCCTTCAGAATGGACTGGTTGGATCTCCTTGCAGTCCAAGGGACTCTCAAGAGTCTTCTCCAACACCACAGTTCAAAAGCATCAATTCTTCGGCACTCAGCTTTCTTCACAGTCCAACTCTCACATCCATACATGACCACTGGAAAAACCATGGCCTTGACGAGACGACCTTTGTTGGCAAAGTAATGGCTCTGCTTTTGAATATGCTATCTAGGTTGGTCATAACTTTTCTTCCAAGGAGGAAGTGTCTTTGAATTTCATGGCTGCATTCACCATCTGCAGTGGTTTTGGAGCCCAAAAATAAAGTCTGACACTGTTTCCACTGTTTCCCCATCTATTTCCCATGAAGTGATGGGACCAGATGCCATGATCTTCATTTTCTGAATGCTGAGCTCTAAGCCAACTTTTTCACTCTCCTCTTTCACTTTCATCAAGAGGCTTTTTAGTTCCTCTTCACTTTCTGCCATAAGGGTAGTGTCATCTGCATATCTGAGGTGATTGATATTTCTCCCGGCAATCTTGATTCCAGCTTGTGCTTCTTTCAGCCCAGCTTTTCTCATGATGTACTCAGCATATAAGTTAAATAAGCAGGGTGACAATATACAGCCTTGACGTACTCCTTTTCCTATTTGGAAGCAGTCTGTTGTTCCATGTCCAGTTCTAACTGTTGCTTCCTGACCTGCATATAAGTTTCTCAAGAGGCAGGTCAAGTGGTCTGGTATTCCAGTCTCTCTCAGAATTTTCCACAGTTTATTGTGATCCACACAGTCAAAGGCTTTGACATAGTCAATAAAGCAGAAATAGATGTTTTTCTGGAACTCTCTTGCTTTTTCCATGATCCAGCAGATGTTGGCAATTTGATCTCTGGTTCCTCTGCCTTTTCTAAAACCAGCTTGAACACCTGGAAGTACACAGTTCACATATTGCTGAAGCCTGGCTTGGAGAATTTTGAGCATTACTTTACTAGCATGTGAGATGAGTGCAATTGTGTGGTAGTTTGAGCATTCTTTGACATTGCCTTTCTTTGAAATTGGAATGAAAACTGACCTTTTCCAGTCCTGTGGCCACTGCTGAGTTTTCCAAATTTTCTGGCATATTGAGTGCAGCACTTTCACAGAATCATCTGTCAGGATTTGAAACAGCTCAACTGGAATCCCCTCACCTCCACTAGCTTTGTTCATAGTGATGCTTTCTAAGGCCCACTTGACTTCACATTCCAGGATGTCTGGCTCTAGATGAGTGATCACACCATCGTGATTATCTGGGGCATGAAGATCTTTTTGTACAGTTCTTCTATGTATTCTTGCCACCTCTTCTTAATATCTTCTGCTTCTGTTAAGTCCCTACCATTTCTGTCCTTTATCAAGCCCATCTTTGCATGAAATGTTCCCTTGGTATCTCTAGTTTTCTTGAAGAGATCTCTGCTGCTGCTGCTAAGTCGCCTCAGTCATGTCTGACTCTATGTGACCCCATAGATGGCAGCCCACCAGGCTCCCCTGTCCCTGGGATTCTCCAGGCAAAAACAGTGGAGTTTCCATTTTCTTCTCCATGAAGAGATCTCTAGTCTTTTCCATTCTGTTGTTTTCCTCTATTTCTTTGCATTGATCACTGAGGACGGCTTTCTTATCTCTTCTTGCTATTCTTTGGAACTATGCATTCAGATGCTTACATCTTTCCTTTTCTCCTTTGCTTTTTGCTTCTCTTCTTTTCACAGCTATTTGTAAGGCCCCTCAGACAGCCATTTTGCTTTTTTGCATTTCTTTTCCATAGGGATGGTCTTGATCCCTGTCTCCTGTACAATGTCACGAACCTCAGTCCATAGTTCATCAGGCACTCTATCTATCAGATCTAGGCCCTTAAATCTATTTCTCACTTCCACTGTATAATCATAAGGGATTTGATTTAGGTCATACCTGAATGGTCTAGTGGTTTTCCCTACTTTCTTCAATTTAAGTCTGAATTTGGCAATAAGGAGTTCATGATCTGAGCCACAATCAGCTCCTGGTCTTGTTTTTGTTGACTGTATAGAGCTTCTCCATCTTTGGCTGCAAAGAATATAATCAGTCTGATTTCGGTGTTGACCATCTGATGATGTCCATGTGTAGAGTTTTCTCTTGTGTTGTTGGAAGAGGGTGCTTGCTATGACCAGTGCATTTTCTTGGCAAAACTCTATTAGTCTTTGCCTTGCTTCATTCCATATTCCAAGGCCAAATTTGCCTGTTACTCCAGGTGTTTCTTGACTTCCTACCTTTGCATTCCAGTCCCCTATAATGAGAAGGATATCTTTTTTGGGTGTTAGTTCTAAAGGTCTTGTAGGTCTTCATAGAACTGTTCAGCTTCTTCAGCATTACTGGTTGGGGCATAAACTTGGATTACTGTGATATTGAGCGGTTTGCCTTGGAAGCAAATAGAGATCCTCTGTCATTTTTGAGATTGCATTCAAGTACTGCATTTCAGACTCTTTTTTTAACCATGATGGCTACTCCATTTCTTCAAAGGGATTCCTGCCCACAGTAGTAGATATAATGGTCATCTGAGTTAAATTCACCCATTCCAGTCCATTTTAGTTCGCTGATTCCTAGAATGTCGACGTTCACTCTTGCCATCTCTTGTTTGACCACTTCCAATTTGCCTTGATTCATGGACCTGCCATTCCAGGTTCCTATGCAATATTGCTCTTTATAGCATCAGACCTTGCTTCTATCACCAGTCACATCCACAGCTGGGTATTGTTTTTGCTTTGGCTTCATCCCTTCATTCTTTCTGGAGTTATTTCTCCACTGATCTCCAGTAGCATATTGGGCACCTACTGACCTGGGGAGTTCCTCCTTCAGTATCCTATCATTTTGCCTTTTCATACTGTTCGTGGGGTTCTCAAGGCAAGAATACTGAAGTGGTTTGCCATTCCCTTCTCCAGTGGACCACATTCTGTCAGACCTCTCCACCATGACCCTCCCATCTTAGGTGGCCCCATGGGCATGGCTCTTTTTCATTGAGTTAGACAAGGCTGTGGTCCTAGTGTGATTAGATTGACTAGTTTTCTGTGAGTGTGGTTTCAGTGTGTCTGCCTTCTGATGTCCTCTTGCTACACCTACTGTCTTACTTGGGTTTCTCTTACCTTGGGCATGGGGTATCTCTTCATGGCTGTTCCAGCAAAGTGCAGCTGCTGCTGCTTACCTTGGATGAGAGGTATCTCCTCACTGCTGCCCCTCCTGACCCTCAACATGGAATAAGCTCCTCTAGGCCCTCCTGTGCCCATGCAGCCACCACTCCTTTGATGTGGGGTTGTTCCTCCTGGCCGCTGCCCCTGGCCTGAGGAATGGGGCAGCTCCTCCTGGCTGCCGCCCCTGACCTCAGACATAGGGTAGCTCCTCTTGGTTGCTCCTGCGCCATGGCAGCCTGGCACTCTCAGCCACTGCCCCTGACCTTGGATGCGGGGTAGCTCCTCCCGGCCACTGCCCCTGACCTCGGACGTGGGATAGCTCCTCTCGGCTGACACCCCTCAGGCAACGGGTCCTCCCAGCTTCTACCCCTGACCTCGGTCGTGGGGCAGCTCCTCTTGGCTGCTCTCTGTGCACTGTCACAGCCGCCCTCGACCGGATAAGGATAACAGAATGAAAACCACAATCACAGAAAACTAATCAAAATGATCACATGGACCACCACCTTGTCTAACTCAGTGTAACAATGAACCAAGCTGTGTAGGGCCACCCAAGATGGATGGGTCATGCTGGAGAGTTCTGACAAAATGGTCCACTGGAGAAGGGGATGGCAAGCTACTTCAGTATTCTTGCCTTGAGAACACCATGAACAGTATGAAAAGGAAAAAAGATAGCATACTGAAAGATGAACTCCCCAGATCAGAAGGTCCCAATAAGCTACTAGAGAACACTGAAGAAATAAGTCCAGAAAGAATGAAGAGATGGAACCAAAGCAAAAACAGCACCCAGTTGTGGATGTGACGGGTCATGAAAGTAAAGCCCAATGCTGTAAAGAACAATATTGCACAGGAATCTGGAATGTTATATCCATGAATCAAGGTAAATTGGAAGTGGTCAAACAGGGGATGGCAAGAGTGAACATCGACATTTTAGGAATCAGTGAACTAAAATGGACTGTAATGAGTGAATTTAACTCAGATAACCAATATGGATGTGAGAGTTGGACTGTGAAGAAGGCTGAGCACCAAAGAATTGATGCTTTTGAACTGTGGTGTTGGAGAAGACTCTTGGGAGTCCCTTGGACTGCAAGGAGATCCAACCAGTCCATTCTAAAGGGGATCAGTCCTGGGTGTTCTATGGAAGGACTGATGTTGAGGCTGAAACTCCAATACTTTGGCCACCTCATGTGAAGAGTTGACTCTTTGGAAAAGACTCTGATGCTGGGAAGGATTGAAGGCAGGAGGAGAAGGGGATGACAAAGGATGAGATGGCTGGGTGGCATCGCTGACTCAATGGACATGAGTTTGTGTGAATTCCAGGAGTTGGTGATGGACAGGGAGGCCTGGCATGCTGCAGTTCATGGGGTCACAAAGAGTCAGACACGACTGAGTGACTAAATTGAACTGAACCATTATATCTACTACTGTGGGCAAGAATCCTTTAGAAGAAATGGAGTAGCCATCTCAGTCAACAAAATATACAAAAATGCAGTACATGGTGCAATCTCAAAAACAACAGGAGGATCTCTATGCATTTCTAAGGTAAACTATTCAATATCACACTAATCCAAGTCTCTGCCCCAACCAGTAATGCTTAAAAGCTGAAGCAAAATGGTTCTATGAAGACCTATAAGACCTTCTAGAACTAATACTCAAAAAAGATGTCCTTTTCATTAAAGGGGACTGGAATGCAAAAGTAGAAGTCAAGAGATACTTGGAGTAACAGGCAAATTTGGCCTTGAGGTATAAAATGAAACAGGGCAAAGGCTAACAGAGTTTTGCCAAGAGAACACACTGGTCATAGCACACATCCTCTTCCAACAACACAAGAGAAAACTCTACATATGGACATCACCAGATGGTCAATACCGAAATCAGACTGATTATATTATTTGCAGCCAAAGATGGAGAACCTCTATATAGTCAGCAAACAAGACTGGGAGCTGACTTGGCTCAGATCATGAACCCCTTCTTGTAAAATTCAGAGTTAGTTGAAGAAAGTAGGGAAAACCACTAGATCATTCAGGTATGACCTAAATAAAATGAGAAAAAGAAAAAGACTGAGAAAAAGACTGAAGGAATTAGATCTAATAGAGTGTCTAAAGAACTGTGGACAGAAGTTCATGACATTGTACATGAGGCAGTGATCAACACCATCCCCAAGAAAAAGAAATGCAACAAGGCAGAATGATTGTCTGAGGAGGCCTTACAAATAGCTGAGAGAGAAGAGAAGCTAAAAACAAAGGAGAATAGGAAAGATATATCCATTCTATTGCAGGGTTCCAGAGAATAGCAAGGGGAGATAAGAAAGCCTTCCATAGTGATCAATGCAAAGAAATAGAGGAAACAATAGAATGGGAAAGACTAGAGATCTCTTCAAGAAATTAGAGATACCAAGGGAACATTTCATGCAAAGATGGGCACAATAAAGAACAGAAATGGTATGGACCAAATAGAAGCAGAAGATATTAAGAAGAGGTGGCAATAATACAAGAAGAGTTATACAAAAAAGATCTTAATGCCCCAGATACCCATGATGGTGTGATCACTCACACCAGAGTGATCCTGGACATCTTGGAATGTGAAGTCAAGTGGGCCTTAGGAGCCAGACATCCTGGAATGTGAAGTCAAGTGGGCCTTAGGAGGCATCACTACAAACAAAGCTAGTGGAGGTAATGGAATTTCAGTTGAGCTGTTTCAAACCCTAAAAGATGATGCTGTGAAAGTGCTACACTCAATATGCCAACAAATTTGGAAAACAGCAGTGGCCACAGGACTAGTAAAGTCAATTTTCATTCCAATCCCAAAGAAAGGCAATGCCAAAGAATATTCAAACTAGCACAAAATTGCCCTTACCTCACATGCTAGCAAAGTAATGCTTAGAATTCTCCAAGCCAGGCTTCAACAGTACATGAATCATGAACTTCCAGATGGCCAAGCTGGATTTAAAAAGGCAGAGGAACCAGAGATCGAATTGCCAACATCTGTTCGATCATCGAAAAAGCAAGAGTTCCAGACAAAACATTTACTTTTGCTTTTTGACTACGCCAAAGCCTTTTACTGTATGGGTCACAGCAAACTGGAAAACTCTTCAATATATGGGAATATCATACCACCTTACCTGCCTCCTGAGAAATCTGTAAGCAGGTCAAGAAACAACATTTAGAACTGGACATGGAACAGACTGATTCCAAATCAGGAGAGAAGTACCTCAAGGCTGTATATTGTCACCCTGCTTATTTAACTTTTATAGAGGTACATCATGAGAAATGCTGGCTGGATGAAGCACAAGCTGGAAACAAGATTGCTAGGAGAAATATCAGTAGCCTCAGATATGCAGATGACACCACCCTTATGGCAGAAAGTGAAGAAAAACTAAATAGCCTGTTGATGAAAGTGAAAGAGGAGAGTGAATAAATTGGCTTAAAATTCAACATTCAGAAAACAAAGATCATAGCATCTGGTCCCATCACTTCATGGCAAATAGATGGGGAAGCAACAGAAACAGTGACAGACTTTATTTTGGAGGGCTTCAAAATCTCTCCAGATGGTGGCTACAGCCATGAAATTAAAACACACTTGCTCCTTGGAAGAAAACCTATGAACAGCCTAGACAGCATATTAAAATCAGAGATATTACTTTACCAACAAAGGTCTCTCTATTCAAATCTATGGTTTCTCCAGTAATCATGTGTGGATGTGATAGTTGGATTATAAAGAAACCTGAGCGCTAAAGAACTGATGACTTTGAACTGTGGTGTTGGATAAGACTCTTGAGAGTCCCTTGAACTGCAAGGAGATCCAACTAGTTCATCCTAAATGAAATCAGTCCTGAATATTCATTGGAAGGGCTGATGCTGAAGCTGAAACTGCAATAATTTGGCCACTTGATGTGAAGAACTCACTCACTGGAAAAGACCCTGATGTTGGGAAAGATTGAAGGTGGGAGGAGAAGGGGACAACAGAGGATGAGATGGTTGGATGGCATCACCTACTCGATGGACATGAGTTTGAGTAAGCTCCAGGAGTTGGTGATGGACAGGGAAGTCTGGCGTGCTGCAGTCTATGGTGTTGCAAAGAGTTGGACATGACTGAATAACTGAACTGAACTGAATTTGAATATTTGATATACCTCTTAGAATTACTTAATTTTTTAAAAAGTTTTCACTTCCAATCTACTCCTGGTTCCGCATACTAAATTCAGAAGGGGAATTAGTTTAATGTGAATGTAGAAAATGTTTTTCTTTTTAAGCAAGGACATATTTCTTTCCTTTTTCATAAGTAGTAGCAGCTATGAAACTATGTACACATTTTTTTCAATCTTTAGTTACAAGTAAATAATGGATAATTCATATCTGTAGTATTAGGTAGGAGAAAGGGAACATGTTGGCAGGCTAAGTATATGAAGTGTGTTTTTCATTTCACCATGGCATGCTTTAATCCAAGTATGTAGATAAAGGAATCAATTCCAAGGGACTCTTCCAGAGTCCACACATTAGAAAAAATGTTGGCTTTTTTCTATTAGCTGGTATTCTGTTAATTAAGTAATAAGTCTGTGTCCTGCTGTTCATATAGCAACTCAAAAATGGTATCAATTTAATTGTCAGATTGTTCATTATCACTTGTATATGGTATGTCTGAGAAGGCTGGAGACTCTAAATGCATTGCTCTAATAGGACACACTTCTGATATCACTGTCAGTTGATTGCTGCCACCTGAGAGAAGACAATTATAGTAAACTGGGGACATTTTCCAGAGTTATAACCGACAAAATGCGCTCTTAAGCTATTTCAATGGAACCTGACACTTGATCAGCAGTTTTGCTGAGGAGGGGGAAATAAAAACCAGCAGCATGAAAGGAAAATCTTGTTATCTAAAGAATATGGAGAGTTTTATTCTCTCTCAAGAGTAAGAGGATATGAAGATGGGACTGTAGGTTAGCTATTCAGCTCCACACAAAATTTTCAAATTCTTCAATTATTTCTTCTTTCTAAAAAACATAAAATTATAAAAAACAACAAAACAAGCAAACAAGGAAACAAATGACAAAAATAAAAGGACCAGAAAGGAAGATAAATGTTTGGAAGTTGTAAATAGGAAACAGTATTTTCAATAACATAAATCAAGGCAAGTCAACTGGTAGTAGTAAATGATAAAGAGATGTTTCATGCCCTTTATTTCCTGAGGAATATGCATGAAACCTTGTATTTGATAAATAAGGATCTAAGCTAAACATATATGAAAGATTCTTTAGAAATCACAGTTTTTCCCCACAGAATTGTTGCCTTCTCTGATACAAATGAGTACTTTGTACATACACATAAAAAGGGATTTTTTTCCTAGTTGAATTATTTTCATTGTGATGTGAAACAAGACATTTGTATGGATTTGATGTAGATTTTTGAAAACAGAAAAAAATCAGACTCCCATCAGCTGGATATTTTAAAAAGAGAAAATATCAAGCTTTTGCCTGATTCTACAAGATCCAATTATTAAAACTATAATTTGTTAGTAATATAAGAATAAACAAAATTGTAAGAAATGGCCACTTTCCTAATCTGGTCTTAAATAAGAAAATGAAAAAGAATCCTCATAAGCTGAATTTTCCTCACTTTGGTCAAAGTAATTGTGAAGACTGCATGAAATCTAAAATGGAATTGGATTATGCATAGATAATCACTTTTAACTGAGTCAAAAATCTGAGTTTGTTTTAAATTTTGGACAAAGTGAAAAATTACGAATATCTCGCAACATTCTATCTCATGCTAATATTACATAGTATACAGAAGACAAACACATTTGTTAATGTAATTGTTTCCTGCTGTGTGTACTTCATGGTTTCAAAACCATGGTTGCTCATATGGTAATTTATTTCTGTCTAGCAGATACCAGTTAATAACATTGAACATCACACAAGACTAGGGGTCAAAGAAGCTTATGAACTCTTCTACTGCCTCATCCTAGCATCACTCCTTCCCTTAAAAATACAAAACAAAAAACAGTTAAATCCTTTGACTTAAAGTAGATGCAAATACCTTAACGTGTTCCTCCTCTTCCTTGCCTCCTGCAATTAGAGCATATTTTAAAATTAAGGAAGAGAGAAGCTCCATAGTCTAAATTTCAGCAAGTATT
This sequence comes from Ovis aries, assembly GCF_016772045.2. Taxonomy (NCBI): domain Eukaryota; kingdom Metazoa; phylum Chordata; class Mammalia; order Artiodactyla; family Bovidae; genus Ovis; species Ovis aries. The sequence goes on from NC_056058.1 coordinate 74,280,552, forward strand.
AGCTTATGGTGCTCTCTCCCTCTGTATGTTTTTCTCTTTCTCTCTATTCTTTTTCCTCTCCGTAGACAAACAACAAAAATCTCTCTGTATATACATATATCATACAAATATCTATGTATATACATACATATGTTTATTTGAAAGACTATAATTCGATATATAATAGGAAAAATCTAACAATGAGAATAATCAAATGAAAATTTCTGATAAATATTGTTTTAGTGATTCAGTTCAGTTCAGTTCAGTCTCTCAGTCATGTCTGACTCTTTGAGACCCCATGAATCGCAGCACGCCAGGCCTCCCTGTCCATCACCATCTCCCGGAGTTCACCCAAACTCACGTCCATCAAGTCGGTGATGCCATCCAACCATCTCACCCTCTGTCGCCCCCTTCTCCTGCCTCCAATCCCTCCCAGCATCAGAGTCTTTTCCAATGAGTCAGCTCTTCACATGAGGTGGCCAAAGTACTGGAGTTTCAGTTTTGGCATCATTCCTTCCACAGAAATCCCAGGGCTGATCTCCTTCAGCATGGACTTGTTGGATCTCCTTGCAGTCCAAGGGACTCTCAAGAGTCTCCTCCAACACCACAGTTCAAAAGCATAAATTCTTTGGTGCTCAGCCTTCTTCACAGTCCAACTCTCACATCCATACATGACCACTGGAAAAACCATAGCCTTGACTAGACGGACCTTATTCGGCAAAGTAATGTCTCTGCTTTTGAATATGCTGTCTAGGTTGGTCATAACTTTCCTTCCAAGGAGTAAGCGTCTTTTAATTTCTTGGCTGCAATCCATCTGCAGTGATTTTGGAGCCCAAAAAATAAAGTCTGACACTGTTTCCACTGTTTCCCCATCTAGTTCCCATGAAGTGATGGGACCAGATGCCATGATCTTCATTTTCTGAATGCTGAGCTTTAAGCCAACTTTTTCACTCTCCACTTTTACTTTCTTCAAGAGGCTTTTGAGTTCCTCTTCACTTTCTGCCATAAGGGTGGTGTCATCTGCATATCTGAGGTTATTGATATTTCTCCCGGCAATCTTGATTCCAGCTTGTGTTTCTTTGATTAGTATTAAATATTAAGGAAATGGCAACACACTCCAGTACTTTTGCCTGGAAAATTCTACGGATGGAGGAGCCTGGTAGGCTACATACGGTCCATAGGTTTGCAAAGAGTTGGATACAACTTAGTGACTTCACTTTCATGTTCATTAAATATTACATCTGATCAAGAAACCAAAATACAAGCAAAAAATATTTAGGCAACAGTTATCATAGTTAAGTAAACAGTAGAAACATTCAAAGAAAAGGTAGGATTAAAAGAAGATATTGAAAATAACTATAAAAGTGAGAATATATTTATATTCCCCTGGAGGAGGACAACCCACTTCGTTATTCTTTATCAACATTCTCCACCAGAGTTATACTTGTTACAATGGATGGATCTATATTGACACCCAAACATCATAATCACTCAAAGTTCATAGTTTACATTATGGTTCACTCTTGACATTGTACATTTTGTGGGCTTGGACAAATGTGTAACAAAATGTGAGGCTCCCCAGGTCATTAGTAGTAAAGAACCCATCTGCCAATGCAGGAGACTTGATATCTGGGTTTGGTCCTTGGGTCAGGAAGATCCCCTAGGGGAGGGCATGGCAACCCACTCTAGTATTCTTGCCTAGAGAATCCCATGGACAGAGGAGCCTGGAGGGCTACAGTCCATAGGGTTATGAAGAGTCAGACACAGCTGAAGTGACTTAGCATGCTTGCATACATATAACATCATGTTATGTGGTATTATGGTATTTTCAAAAAATACAGAGTAATTTCACTGCCCTAAAACTCCTCTATGCTTAGTCTACTCATCCCTACTTATAAAGCTGCTATAAATGTCCATGTGTAGGTTTTTGTAAGGACTTAAGACTGTGACAAAAATTTTTAACCCATGTGGGTAAATACTAAGGAGTGGGATTCCTATATTGTATAATAAGAATATATTTAAGTTTGTAATAATCTGCCAAATTGTCTTCAAATTGGCCTTGCCCTTTTGCATTCCAGCCAGTAATGAATGGGAGTTCTGACAGTGCTGCTTCTTCACCCAGCACTGTTGTTGCCAATGTTTCAGATTCTGGCCACTTTAATAGGTATGTTCTGGTATCTCACTGTTATTTTAATTTGTAATTTCCTGGTGACATTTGACATGAAGTATATTTTCATGTTTATTTGTCATCTGTATATTCTATCTCTTGTCTGCTAAGGTCTTTGGCCCATAAGGTTGTTGTTTTTTTTTTTTTTTTTTAATTGTTATTGAGAGCTATTTGCATACTTTGGACATCAGTCTTTTATCAGATATGTCTTTTATAAGTATTTTCTCCCAGTCTTTGGGTCATCTTCTCATTTTTTGACATTATCTTTTATAGAACAGACATTTTCAAAATTTTAATGATGTCTAACTTATCAACTATTTCTTTCATGGATCATGTCTTTGCGTTGTATCTAAAACGTCATTACCATACACAAGGTCTCCTAGGTTTTCTCCTATGTTAGCTGCTAGGAGCTTTATGTTTTGTTTTTTACATTTGGGTCTGTGATCCATTTTAAGGTTGTTTTTGTACTTAGTCACTCTTTATTATTTGCCTTCCTTCATCCTAGCTTCCTTCTGTGCTCAATATTCTTCCACTTGAACAATTCTTTTCAAAATATCCTTTACTACAAGCCTGATGGTGATTAATTCTCCCAGGTTTTCCTTTTTATTATTTACCTTGTTTTTGTCTGAAACTATCTGTATTTCATTTTCATTCTCTGTAGATGTTTTTGCTGGATGTGGAATTCTGCATAAGTGGCTTTATTTATTTTATTCATTTATTTTTCAGATTTTTGAAGAACAGCATTCCATTGTTTTCTGGATTTTGTTTTTCTAGTAAATCAATTTCATTCTAGATGTCAGTCCTTTGAAGATACCTGTCTTTTGTCCTTAGCTGCTTTTAAGACTTTGGTCCATTTTGAAATAATTTTTGTAAAGGGGATAAGCTCTGTGTCTAGATACATTTTTTTTTTTTTTTGCATCTGGATGTTCAGTTATCTAGCACCATTTTAAAGTATATTTTTCTCTTAAAGCACAGGCAAAAAATGTAAGTGAAATCTGTCAAATATTGACATATATCTATTTTAATATTTTTCCTTTCCAAACACAATTTGTAGAAGAACTTTCAAAAGAGAACTTAATAAAAATTAAACATTTGTCAGGTACAAATAACAAAATCATTGCAAATTGGCTTAATGAAATAGAGAATTTGTTTGCTTACATAACTGAAAGGTATGTTTAGTTTCAGATAAGGATAAATTCTAGATCTCAGTGTACGTCACCAGGTTCTTTTCCGTGTTTGTTTTTCATTCTGTAATCAGTTACTTTTCACAGAAGTCCACTCTGTAGTACAGTAAGGAGAATGACTTACAGCCTCACTAATTCATATTAGAATTTCAGGACTAAATTTGGCCCAATTAGAATCATATGCCACATTTAGAGGTTTGCAAGGCAGTGATTCATATAAACCCAGGTCACATGCTTGTCCCCTTGGTCTTGAGAGAAATTTATAATGTTACAAAAATTTCAAGAGGAATCTAGGGAAAAATAAAATAAAATCAACTATATAATGGTGAATACTTGTGTGTTCATGAAGGAGCATGTGTGAATGTTCAGCATGATATGAAAGAATGGAAATTAGCAATATTAGCATCTATATGTTTATCACAGCACATTGCTCTAGCTTTACTAAAAGGGCTTTACATTTATAAATTTGTTTTTGCCATCTTGAGTAAATGTGAATAAGCTTGTCTTTTGAAGGGACCCGAGATGTTCTATAAGCTCTGGGGATATCTAGCCTCTAGTTAAGAGTGTTATTATGCTTTCCTATCCTCATTTAAAGGTTTTATACAAGCATTTTGATCCTTAATCAGCTTCATTCTTTTCAGACTATTTTATTTTTTAAAAAAGATACTTTATTCTTTTTCCAACAACAATCACATTCTGACACTAACTTATGCTGGTTCAGAACTTGTATTTAGTGAATTAGTATTGATTTTAAAATAGGATATTCTTAGAAGTAGAAAGCCTTTGGTTTAGCATAGAATAACCAGTGTTCCAAGAGAGAAAGCTTTCACTAAAATGTTGCTAAATGTACTTAAAAAGCTAAGATAATGCTTTAGATGGCTGAAACCTTAATGTACTGTCTCCATGTTTATCATGTTTTGCCATTCCATATGATTTTACAGCTTTTGGATGGTCACACATGGGTAGGTAGTGATGTTTCTGTGTGCCCAACTCACACTTATTACCATACCCAATATTATTCTGGTTTATGCAGTATTCTGAGAGTATCCAGAATGGCATAAACATTACAGTGCTTTAATCTTTTACATTAGTAAATGGAAAGTTGGGTTCACTATCACTTTCAAAATAAATGATTTATTCACAACATTTGGTCCATTAACGATAGTAACAAGTTTCACAACCCTGTAATAACAGACACTATTATCTGGCCTGATGGTTGCATGCTCAATTTTGCTTTAATAGAGTTGTTATCCATAACATATCTCTTTGCTGAAATTTCTGATAGATTGTTAAGTAACTAAAGGGAAACCAATATGGTTTTATGAAAAAATTCTGTGGGCTAACATGTCACTCATGGAACAATAACCTAGAATGGATGACAGTTCTCACACCAACTGCTTGACATCTGAACAGCTGCTAGTGCCCTAGGAAATGTCACACCATCAGATATAGGCTCTGAGTGTGTGAGTAGCAAAAATGTATCTGGTAGAGGCCAGCACCCCAGGCCATGACTAACACCCCAGGCCCCATCATCCCATAAGCTTGAAGCTGGGGTTGAGCTGTCAGTTTAATAAATGAATAGCCTCTTTGTTTTGATCAGTATTGTCAAGGCTTATTTCAAAAAGGTGCTCTGATTCCTCTCACAGTCTAGCCCAGCCAAAGTCAATTGGTACAATTTCAAGGTGAATTTATTCATTCTTTATAAAGTTCTGTGCACGAATATATCAAGACAGTTGAATAAATTGAAATAAATAGACTTGGAGTTACATATTCTCCCAGTAATTGAAATAGTTTCCCCCCAATATATTTATAGTAATAATTCTACCTTTATGAAACCTAGTCCAGCTACAGAAAGGAAAGCACAGAATTACCATTTTGATAACATATTTGGAAAATGCAATTGGGGCTAATATGTTGATAAGGGCATCTGAAAGTTGTCCTTGCCTTTAACCATTCCATGTTAAACTTTGAGTAAAGCACTAGCTTTACCACTTAATAAGGATGCCTGATTAGCCTGCATGGATGTGCAAATATTTACCTTGAATTTGGACATTTCTAAATAGAAATGCATAACCACTAGCTCTCTCTGTTTTACAGTACTTTGGATTTGAGTTGCATACACACTGAACTAAACATATACACTGAACTACAAAATATCAGCATTGATGTCCATCTGAAAAGAGCAAATCTAGTTAATTTGATGTACCCAAATAATTTCACATATGTCACCTGTCATCTGTCACCTGTCATCATTGCAGTTTTTAACAGTATACGACTGTTATGACTTACAGCGTCAAAGCTCTTTTTCCCCTTTATTTTGTGAACATTCGGAAGCTACATCATAGTCAGAAAGGGTTACTGTAACAGAAAAAGCTCTCCTGATTATAGTAGACAAACCTCCCCAACTTTATCTGTGTGTGATGGAGAGAGAATTAATATCACATACTTAAAGCATGCTGTTCTTAAAAGGATTTTCAAAGTATAAAATATCTTATCTGAAAGTTTGGTTCCCCTTAAAACCATCAGTAAGCCTTGGGAAATGCTGCATTCTGAGGTTTGAGAAGGAAAATGGTTTGACTTGATAATGAAGGACACCTGGGAGTGATTGGCGTTTGCTAACAGAAAAGTCAAATAATTGAGGTATAATGGTAAGAAGGGGTTTAGGGAACAACTTAGTCCAATGCTAATCCTTTGAAAGCTTGAAGCAATGTCTATGATTTCTTTTCTCCCTCTGACAAGCAATCTATAAAAGTGATCAAACTGATCAACTGAGAACGCTGTTTCCCTTCCTTTATCTTTTTTTATCTTGCTTTTTAAAAGCAAATTGAAGCTCCCTCACCTGTCCATCAGGGTGCATATAAGCTCTGAAGTGCGACCCCTGGGCAAATAAGCATTTCTTACCCACTGTCTGGAACATTATTATTTCATAAAACATAAACAAAAATGAGTGAGTTACATTCAGGCTCAGGAGATGTATGGGTTGAATAATATAGGTTTCAGAAGAATATTTTTACCTCTAGGTCATTTAAAAATATATATATAGCTAAGTTGCTATTGATTAAAAGTCATCTTCCAAAGCTCTTTCAGGAACACCCAAATGAATGTGTTGAAAATCTCAGCTCTGATTTTTGTAGATGGATGTCTAAACACTCATAACACATAATCAAAGCAGTACCTTTAATGATGGTGAACAGATATCATACCTATTTCAGAGTTTGAGCCTCACCTTAAACAGAAGGGAGCCTGTGGGCCTGAAAGAAATAGCCATGTTGCTTTGCAATTAGAAGTTCTCCTGTTGGCTTAAATTGCTTGTTGGTCATCAGTACTTTAATAAGCGAAATTATGTTGAGGAAGAAAAGACTGTTAAACTCTGAGAACTAATTGAGAACATGAAAATGGCAATCACCTTCCATTTCTAGAGACTGAGTTGTGTCTTAACACAAAATGATCCCTTGAATAAACAATTAGACTAGTATTGCCTCAGGAGACCATGTCTAAAAACACACGTGAGTTTCTCACTACCCATGCTTCTTGCCTTATATCTTAACCTGAGACTAAGCAGCTGTTATTTTCAAGGGATTTTTTTTTTTAGCGAGTGTTCATATGAGAACTTTATTCCTTTCCTTTCCAGACAAAGGACTTTGAGTAGCCTGCGTCCTGATGCTGTTGGTTATCCAGTTTCTCTGTAATGTTGATGGAAGCATCTATTCTCCCCATTATTTGAAGCATCACAAAGAACCTCTAGAACAGCAGTCAGCAAACATTTTCTGTAAAGGGCCAGATGGTAAATATTTCAGGATTTGTGATCTCTGTTGCAATATTCACCTCTGCCGTTGTAGTGTGACAGCGGTCACATACAATATTTAAATAAATGAATGTGGTTGTGTTCTATTAAAAAAAAATAGGTGGGTAGGTTGGATTTGGCCTGTGGCCTGTAGTCCTGTAAATTCTGCTCCAGAATAAGAAACATCTAACTAATAAGAATCTATTGCTGTTATTCACATTAATATATTAGTATGAGATATTGCTATCACTCCTTTGAGTTGGGATAATTCCGGATGAATATTTGTATTAATCTCTTAAACAATACAACCCCTTTATTAATCTGATTACTCTACTCTTACAGTTGTACAACAGAATAGCAGTCATATATCAGAGCTTACTGTTTAGTTACATGTTAAAATATGCTGCTACTGCTACTGCTAAGTCGCTTCAGTCGTGTCCGACTTTGTGCGACCCCATAGACGGCAGCCTACCAGGCTCCCCTGTCCCTGGGATTTTCCAGGCAAGAACACTGGAGTGGGTCGCCATTTCCTTCTCCAGTGTATGAAAGTTAAAAGTGAAAGGGAAGTCGCTCTGTCGTGTCCGACTCTTCGCGACCCCATGGACCACAGCCTACCAGGCTCCTCAGTCCATGGGATTTTGCAGGCAAGAGTACTGGAGTGGGGTGCCACTGCCTTCTCCGGTTACAATATAATTTCTCTATTTTTTACAGTGGCTTTACTGTATGAACTACATAATAGAGATTAGAGTACCCTCCGTGAGGGAGCAGAATAAAATCAAATAAACCGCTAGATAAAGTATCTACACTTGTGATAAGTAATTTGTAAGGGAAAAAAATGGATCTTGAGATGACAAATAATGGTGGTAAGGTTCTACTATATATTCAGTGGTTTAGAAGCCTCTTACCTATTTCTCTTTACTATTTAAGAATAAGTGAGTATCAGAGTGGGGCCATGCCTCAACCTGAGTCCAGTGGCAAGAACAATTAAGTATATCAGAATATTTTTAAAAGATGACTAATTTTCTGAATTGGTAAATATAAAATTCAAAAGACAAAAAAAAAAAAAAAAAGTCGTAAAAGTAAATTTTCTTCCTCACATGCCCCAAACAATGCAGCTTCCTTTCCTAGGTACAGTGATTTGCAAGTTTTGTTTTGTTTTGTTTTGTTTTGTTTTAAATTCATTACATGAATGAACTTAACTTCTGGAAAATAAGACTTGGAAAAGAGAGATATACCAATTTCCTGCCTTTATTATACATTGATAATATCAGTGTCAGGGAAGAGGAAATCCCCCCTCTACCCTTCTTAAATTCTAATCAATTGGACTAATAATAAAACACAAGGAGAAGAATAAACAAAATTGAATTTGTGCACATGGAGGTCTCATAGAAATATGACATAAAAAGTAGCCAAAGCAAGCAAGTTTTATACCTTTTAGACAAAGAAACAATGAATTTATTTGGAGTTGACAGGATGAAGAAATTTAGGGTTTGGGTGCTTAGTGAAGATTCTATATAGAGTTTGGGTTTGGGGTAGTAAATTAAAGAAGTAACAAAGTTTGTTTATACAGGCTTCTTAGCCCAGAATTCTCTATTCTGGTGGTAAGGGTTTGTTTCTTGCTTTTGGGGAAAGAGAAAAGAAAGTCAAAGTGTCCCTCTTGCTTTGGCCTTCTCTAAAGTGACATTAACTGAAAAAAATCAATATGTCATATTTTGGGGTGGCCTGCCCTGATCTCCAACGAACATATACAAACTCAATAATACACTTAGAGCTTAAATATTTGTAAAGGTTTGTTTTTCTACAGAGGTACTGTGATTGTGGCTCAGATCATGAACTCCTTATTACCAAATTCAGACTTAAATTGAAATAGGGAAAACACTAGACCATTCAGGTATGATCTAAATCAAATCCCTTATGATTATACAGTGGAAGTGAGAAATAGATTTAAGGGCCTAGATCTGATAGAGTGCCTGTTGAACTATGGACGGAGGTTTGTGACATTGTACAGGATACAGAGATCAAGACCATCTCCATGGAAAAGAAATGCGAAAAAGCAAAATGGCTGTCTGGGGAGGCCTTACAAATAGCTGTGAAAAGAAGAGAGGCTAAAAGCAAAGGAGAAAAGAAAAGATATAAGCATCTTAATGCAGAGTTCCAGAGAATAGCAAGAAGAGATAAGAAAGCCTTCTTCAGCGATCAATGCAAAGAAATAAAGGAAAAGAACAGAATGGGAAAGACTAGAGATCGCTTCAAGAAAATTAGAGATACCAAGGGAACATTTCATGCAAAGATGGGCTCGATAAAGGACAGAAATGGTCTGGACCTAACAGAAGCAGAAGATATTAAGAAGAGGTGGCAAGAATACACAGAAGAACTGTACAAAAAAGATCTTCACGACCCAGATAATCATAATGGTGTGATCACTCACCTAGAGCCAGACATACTGTAATGTGAAGTCAAGTGGGCCTTAGAAGCATCACTATGAACAAAGCTAGTGGAGGTGATGGAAATCCAGTGGAGCTGTTTCAAATCCTGAAAGATGCTGCTGTGAAAGTGCTGCACTCAATATGCCAGCAAATTTGGAAACCTCAGCAGTGGCCACAGGACTGGAAAAGGTCAGTTTTCATTCCAATCCCAAAGAAAGGCAATGCCAAAGAATGCTCAAACTACCGCACAGTTGCACTCATCTCACACGCTAGTAAAGTAATGCTCAAAATTCTCCAGGCCAGGCTTCAGCAATATGTGAACTGTGAACTTCCTGATATTCAAGCTGGTTTTAGAAAAGGCAGAGGAACCAGAGATCAAATTGTCAACATCTGCTGGATCATGGAAAAAGCAGGAGAGATCCAGAAAAACATCTATTTCTGCTTTATTGACTATGCCAAAGCCTTTGACTGTGTGGCTCACAATAAACTGTGGAAAATTCTGAAAGAGATGGGAATACCAGACCACTTGACCTGCCTCTTGAGAAACCTGTATGCAGATCAGGAAGCAACAGTTAGAACTGGACATGGAACAACAGACTGGTTCCAAATTGGAACAAGAGTACATCAAGGCTGTGTATTGTCACCCTGCTCATTTAACTTATATGCAGAGTACATCATGAGAAACAAGCTGGAATCAAGATTGCCGGGAGAAATATCAATAACCTCAGATATGCAGATGACACCACCCTTACTTATGGCAGAAAGTGAAGAGGAACTAAAAAGCCTCTTGATGAAAGTGAAAGAAGAGAGTGAAAAAGTTGGCTTAAAGCTCAACATTCAGAAAATGAAGATCATGGCATCCGGTCCCATCACTCCATGGGAAATAGATGGGAAACAGTGGAAACAGTGTGAGACTTTATTTTGGGGGACTCCAAAATCACTGCAGATGGTGACTGCAGCCATGAAATTAAAAGACGCTTATTCCTTGAAAGAAAAGTTATGACCAACTTAGCAGATTCAAAAGCAGAAACATTGCTTTGCTGACTAAGGTCCATCTAGTCAAGGCTATTGTTTTTCCAGTGGTCATGTATGGATGTGAGAGTTGGACTGTGAAGAAGTCTGAACGCCAAAGAATTGATGCTTTTGAACTGTGGTGTTGGAGAAGACTCTTAAGGGTCCCTTGGACTGCAAGGAGATCCAACCAGTCCATTCTGAAGGCGATCAGCCCTCGGATTTCTTTGGAAGGAATGATGCTAAAGCTGAAACTCCAGTACTTTGGCCACCTCACGGGAAGAGTTGACTCATTGGAAAAGACTCTGATGCTGGGAGGGATTGGGGGCAGGAGGAGAAGGGGACGACAGAGGATGAGATGGCTGGATGATATCACTGACTCGATGGACATGAGTCTGGGTGAACTCTGGGGGTTGGTGATGGACAGGGAGGCCTGGTGTGCTGCAATTCATGAGGTCGCAAAGAGTCGGACACGGCTGAGCGACTGAACTGAACCGAACTGACAATTAAGAAACACATAAAGCTATATGAGATACCTGTATTAGAAGGCAATATTCTGTGGGTCTGTGAGTAGAGGCACTAATTGCCAGTTTATTCCGGATTATTTTGTCAAGGAGGTTTGTATGGCAAGTAGCCCATGGAAGATAGAGATGGTAAGTCCCTGTGGAAGGAGAGCAGGGGCAGTTATTAGTTAGCATAAATGATTCAGGTTCTTAACCTCAAGATTCCTCAGCTGTGATGCAAGCACAGAGGACATAGAGCATCCATTTGAGCCCTTCCTTTTCACACCTGTGGGACTTGAAAGGAAACTGATAGTAACAGGCAACTCAGGGTGCTTCTATCTCATGATAAAGTGGAAAAGTGGTTCATTTCTGCGTTGGAAATCTCTAGTCTTCTGCCAGCTTCCATGAAACTGTGGCAAGTTAACTGTTTTCTCAGAAGTAGGGGAAAATCTCAGATCCTTTAGAGTTTATGATAATCTGTAGCAAAAAGTCCTAGAGTTGGAATTGGGGTGGAAGGGGAGATTAAGTAAATTGCAAATACATTTTAATAATTATGTTAACATATTTGAGAGTGCCTGTTTCTCTTTCTCCAATCTCACTAACAAATTGTGTTATCCAACCTTTGATAATTTGCCAGTTTGCTGAGTGAATATGGAATATTAATGGTGTTTTACTTTGTATTACACCATAAGCATCTAAATATTAACCAAGACTTAATAGCTGTGGATTGTCTATTTTTACCATTCAGTGATTTTTCTTTTTAAAAAGCTGATTATGTAGAGCTTTGTAAGTACTAAGAATTTACTTTTTGTCCATCATACATTCCATGTATTTCCTTCTAATATTCAACTGTTTCTTTTACTTTAAGATTTTTCCTGTGAGTCAGAATTTTAAAAACTGGAAGTGAATAAACATCAGTCTTTTCCTTAGGGCTCCCGGATTTATATAATATTTTGCCTTTCCTACTCAGATTATGTAAAAAGTTTTTATATACAACTTGTAAGTTTTGCTACTCTTGGCAATTTTCTGAATTTAGTTTGTGCATCTAGGTCTTTGATCCATCTGAAACATGTTTTCAAACACAGATTAAGATACAGATCCAACTTATTTCTTTTTCTGAATTGGGATGTGTTGAAAGAACCAATACCATGTTAGAAATCTTAATTGAGATTTGTAATGAAAAAAAAGAATTTCCTCAAGAATAACTTAATCACACACTTGAGATAAACTATTAACTGAATTTACTAAACCGTTAAATTAAACATTTCAACTAATTACCAATATACTATTGAATTGTAAAGTTTACTTTGGCCAGGAGGCCTTCTTCACAGAGGGAGGGAGTTGATATATGTTCTCTAGTGAGGTCATGTTTCAGGCCTGTTATTTTGATCATCTTTCTCTCCTTTCCTCCTTCTTTTCCTGTACACCTCCTTTTTTCCCCCCTTCCTTCCTTCCTCACTTCCTCCCTCCCTTCCTTCCTTCCATTTCATGAATCAGACAAATATACCTCAAAGACCAATTATTATTTTTATTACAGTGCTGCCCATATTTTATAAGCTTCCCATTTTTTAATCTCTGAGATTCTTCCTTTCCTTCTGTGTCTTTCCTTTCTTTGGCATTTTACTGCATTCTGCTGCTAATTGCTTTTTCTTTCTTGCGTCTTCTGCAGATTTCCACTCTGTGCAAAGCCCTTTACTGCTGCTGCTTTTTAGAAGACCTCTATCCCCTTCTGGGCTCTTATTACTCTCTTAGTTATTCCCTGAATACTTGTAAACTTATCTGAAACTTTCTGTGCTTTTTCCCAGGCATAAACGCCTGCAAATAATCTTAAGGTTTATCTCTCTTGTTTTGAGGGGTGCTTTTTCCCTTTAAAGTTTTTTTTTAAGTTAATTACCCTCATAATATAATGGTCATCTGAATTAAATTCACCCATTCTGGTCCGTTTTCATCCACTGATTCCTAAAATGCCAATGTTCAGTCTTGCCATCTCCTGTTTGACCACTTCCACTTTACCTGATTCATGGACCTAACATTCCAGGTTCCTATGCAATATTGTTCTCTACAGCATCAGACTTTGCTTCCATCACCAGTCACATCAACAGCTGGTCATTTTCACTTTGGCTCACTTCTTCATTCTTTCTGCAGCTATTTCTCCACTCTTCTCCCGTAGCATATTGGCCACCTACCAACACTGGGAGTTCATCTTTCAGTGTCATATATTTTTTTTTGCCTTTTCATGCTGTTCATGGGGGTTCTCAAGGCAAAAATACTGAAGTGGTTTGCCATTCCCTTCTCCAGTGTACCACGTTTTATTAGAACAAAACCATCTTGGGCAGCCCTACCCAACATGGCTCATAGTTTCATTGAGTTAGACAAGGCTGTGATCCAAGTGATCAGTTTAGTTAATTTTCTGGTTTCTATTCTGTCTGCCTTCTGATGGATAAGGATAAGAGGCTTGTGGAAGCTTCCTGATGGGAGGGACTTGCTCTGGGAGGATCTGGGTCTTCCTCTGATGGGCAGGGCCATTCTCAGTAAATGTTTAATGAAATTTTCTATTGATGGGTAGGGCTCTGTTCACTTCCTGGAGTTTAGCCTGAGGCCAAAAATATGGTAGGGCTAATGGTAGAGTTAGGTCCTCCTTCAAAATGACTTAGCTCGGACTGTTGTATTCAGTGCCCCTGACTCCAGGGCAGGCCACTGTTGACCCATGCCTGTGCTAGGGAGGCCTGGACACTCATAGGCAAATCTGGCCCAGTCTCTTGTGGGGGTCACTGCTCCTCATAGTCAAGTGGGTAGCCATTCCCTTTTCCAGGGGATATTCCCAACCCAGGAATGGAACCCAGGTCTCCCGCATTGCAGGTGAATTCTTTACCAGCTGAGCCACCAGGAAAGCCCCTAGAGTGGAAGTGATTATACAGTGGAAGTGACAAATAGGTTCAAGGGATTAGATGTGAAAGATAGAGTGCCTGAAACTATGAATAGAGGTTCATAACATTGTACAGAAGGCGGTGATGAAAACAATCCCAAAGAAGAAGAAATTCAAAAAGTCAAAATGGTTGTCTGAGAAGGCCTTACAGATGGCTGAGAAGAGAAGAGAAGCAAAAAGCAAAGGAGAAAAGAAAAGATATATCCATCTGAATGCAGAGTTCCAAAGAATAGCAAGGAGAGATGAGAAAGCCTTCCTAAGTGATCAATAGAGACAGAAGAAAACAAAGAGAAAGCAAAGAAATAAAAGAAAGCAAAGAGATAGAAGAAAACAATAAATGAGAAATACTAGAGATCTCTTCAAGAAAACTAGGGATGCCAAGGAAATATTTTACACAAACATGGGCACAAATAAGGGTCAGAATGGTATGGACATAACAGAAGCACAAGATGGCAACAATACAAAGAAGAACTCTACAAAAATGATCTTAATGCCCCAGGTACTCACAATGGCATGATCACTCACATAAAGCCAGACATCCTGGAGCGTGAAGTCAAATGGGCCTTGGGAAGATTGATTACGAACAAAGCTAGTGGAGGTGATAGAATTCCAGCTAAGATATTTCAAATCCTAAAACATAATGCTGTGAAAGTGCTGCACTCAATATACCAGCAAATTTGGAGAACTTAGCAGTGGCCACAGGACTGGAAAAGTCAGCTTTTATTCCAATCCCAAAGAAGGGCAATGCCAAAGAATGTTCAAACTACCTCACATCTACACTCATCTCACATACTAGCAACATAATGCTCAACATTCTCCAAGCTAAGTTTCAACAGTACATGAACTAAGAACTTCCAGATGTCAAGCTGGATTTAGAAAAGGCAGAGGAACCAGAGATCAAATTGCCAACATCCGTTGGATCATTGAAAAGCAAGAGACTTCCAGAAAAATATTTATTTCTGCTTCATTGACTATGCCAAAGCCTTTGACTGTGTGGATCATGACAAACTGTGGAAAATTCTGAAAGAGACGGGAATACCAGACCGCCTTACCTACCTCCTGAGAAATCAGTATGCAGATCAAGAAACAACAGTTAGAACTGGACATGGAACAACAGACTGGTTACAAATCAGGAAAGGAGTACATCAAAGCTATATATTGTCACCCTGTTTATTTAACTTATATGCAGAGTACACCATGTGCAATGCCAGGTTGGATGAAGCACAAGATAGAATCAAGATTGCTGAGAGAAATATCAATAACCTCAGGTATACAGATGACATCAGCCTTATGGCAGAGAGTGAAAAGGAACTAAAGAGCCTCTTGATGAAAGCGAAAGAGGAGAGTGAAAAAGTAGTCTTTAAATTCAACATTTGAAAAATGAAGATCATGACATTTGATCCCATCACTTCATGGCAGATAGATGGGAAATCAATGGAAATACTGACAGTCTTTATTTTCTTCTGCTCCAAAATCACTGCATATGGTGGCTCCAGTCATGAAATTAAAAAACTCTTGCTCCTTGGAAGAAAAATTATGACCAACCTAGACAGCATATTAAAAAAACAAAGACATTACTTTGCTGACAAAGGTCCATATAGTCAAAGCTATGGTTTTTCCAGTAGTCATTTATGGATATGAGAGTTGGACCATAAAGAAAGCTGAGTGCTGAAGAATTGATGCTTTTGAACTGTAGTGTTGGAGAAGACTCTTGAGAGTCCCTTGAACAGCAAGGAGATCAAATCAGTCAATCCTAAAGGAAATCAGTCTTGAATATTCATTGGACCGGCTGATGCTGAAACTGAAGCTCCAATATTTTGGCCACCTGCTATGAAGAACTGACTCACTGGGAAAGACCCTGATGCTGGGCAAGACTGAAAGCAGAAAGAGAAGGGGATGACCAAGGATGAGATGGTTGGATGGCATTACGGACTTAATGGGCATGAGTATGAGCAAGCTCCAGGAGATGGTGATGGACAGGGAAGCCTGGCATGCTGCAGTTCATGGGGTCGCAAAGAGCTGGACATGACAGAGCGAGTGAACTGAACTGACTGACCATCATTATATGTAGTTATATTTATTTTGGAACCATGGAAAAGACTATGAAACTTTTGGCTAAAAGGGAATTACACCCATATATTTTGTCAGTTATTCTCTTTGTCTCATTCATCTCTTTACCAAATAGTTTAATAAAATAGCTCATATGTCTTTACTTATATTATAGCTACTTTTTTGTTTTTATCCTGTTCCTGAAAAGCAAAATAACCTTACATCTAGATACTATTGCCTCTGACAAATTTCCATCATCCTGTCCATTTATTTGTAGGCTATGACTCCATAATCATGCTTTTTATAGGGATTCTCTTCCTATCCTCTTCAAATGAATTGCCTTTATTTCAAGAGAGTTTGTGCATTTTCTATTTCCTTTCCAGCAGGCCAACTACTTCTTCCTCATCTACCTTTTTAATCCTTCTCAGGCCAAAGAAACCCTTGTTCCTCATCACCTTAGATTTTGATAGCAATTAATCACAATATGAAATTTAATTTTGTTAATCTCTGTATTTCCTTTCAGTTGTTTTATTCCATGCAGAGCTATAGGGATATTATGGAAAGAAAAAAAAAAAGCAGAATATGTACTTTCTAAGTGCATGTCTGTCTAGTAACGGACTCTTGGCTCAGTTGAACTGGGTCATCTCCATTTGAAAAACGAGGGAGTTTGACCAGATCTGTTGTTTAGACTACTGTGCTGTCTAGAACCTCAATGTTACATCACGGTCCACTGATCACATGCGCAGGCTCAACTGTGCACAACAGTGTCACTATACCCCATAGATACCATGCATGCTGAGAAAATATTGGCAAGGTATAATAATAAATGATTGTATGACAAAATTAGTATGTTACATGAGTGTCCAACTAATAGAATAGTCTTAAAGGAGACTATATTTTTCAAATAGGCACAGAAGCACCATGTGGAGCAAAGCTTTCCTGCTCAGCCTCAGAAGCTGGAGTGAGGGACTCATGATTGCCTCTGCTGTTATCTTTGTATGCATTGGGGTTCCTTATAAGACTACATTTGAATAAATGGTTATACTGACACTGAACAACGAGAGAGAGAGGGAGAGAGAGAAAAAATCTTTTGAGGAGTCTTCAGCTAGATAATCTTTAATGCCATTTCTGGTTCTAAAATTCTTTAATTTATGACTTATTGATAATAAATAAATTTACTTTTAAGAATTATTTTTGAAAGTCAGTATTTTAATCTAACAATCTGAATTGTTAGAAAAGATTCCCTCCCTTGAGTAGTCTCCAATAGGAACTAAATTATTTTAAGAGGGATTGCAATGGGATAGTAGAAACATAAGATTTTAGGTTTCTTAAAAACTAGGAGTTTTCCATATATAAGGATGCTTTTTTGTAATATGCTGCTGCTGCTGCTAAGTCGCTTTAGTCATGCCCGACTCTGTGCGACCCCATAGACAGCAGCCCACCAGGCTCCTCCGTCCCTGGGATTCTCCAGGCAAGAACACTGGAGTAGGTTGCCATTTCCATCTCCAATGCATGAAAGTGAAAAGTGAAAGTGAAGTCGTGCCCACCTGTTAGTGACCCCATGGACTGCAGCCTACCAGGCTTCTCCATCCATGGGATTTTCCAGGCAAGAGTACTGGAGTGGGGTGCCATTGCCTTCTCCTTTTCGTAATATACTCACATTAAAACTAAAATGTAGCCTATTACAATGAAAAGTTATATTTTTTATTGTTTTCTAAATGTAAAATAAAATTCAAGTGATAACCTATAAATGCATTAGCTTGTGCTCTTAAAGGTAATTCAGGTTTGAATTAATGTTTTTCTAGTTTGTAGTTAAAGGAAATACATTTGTTGCTGTACTTTTGCTCTCAGAAAAGTTTTCTAATAAGAATTATTTCCGTTTCTCAAGCAATATTTTAAAGTAGACTCAAACACTTTTGTAAAATGGCATTTAAATGTGTCCTTAATTTTATATTTGGAGTTAGGTTTTATAACCAGTAAATATGCTGCCATAAATATCTAAAACAATTACAACTTTGTTAAAATATAGTAGAAAGAATTTCAGTACAATTGGCAAGTAACAAAATAAAATAAGAATTAATATTTTTAAAAGACCAGTATGAAAGCACTTTATTGTAAACAGTGAGAGTCTGAATTTGTTGTAACATTTCTGACATAAATTTTGCAATATTAATGAAGATACTTAAAATGCCTATGTATGAAATTTATTATCAAGAAATATTTAGAGATAGGAATACCTAAGTATTAAAAATATATTTATCATATTAGAAAAAAAGTAATTTAATGTTAGCAAAACAGAAAAGTAATATATAGACTATATGGAAGATATATGTTATAGTTATTAAACTAAAAATTAAGCAATATTCAAAGACATGTAACATGTTTATTTTAAGTAAAAAGGAAGATTATCATATATTTCATGTGACCATTATTTTGTTTAAAATCCATACATATAGAATTTAAACTCCAGACCTATGAATGTTTAAATATTTAAACATGAATTTAATATTTAAATTAAAGTGTTTAAACATGAATTTGTTTAAATTTCACACATATATTTAAAGCTGGAGAAAAAAATTCACTAGAATATTTTCAGTAGTCAAAGACATGACTATTAAAGATTATTTTATTCTTCTTTTCTTTACTTTTCAAATATGTAATGATATATATTTATTTACATTAAGAAAAATAATTTAAATAATTCATATTGAGATTCTGCATTATGAATTCACAGAAAAAATCTGAATGTTATAAACTGAATGCTTATGTCTCCTCCAAATTTATATGTTGAAGCTCTAGCATATGGTGGCTTTAGGAGGTGGGGCCTTTGGCAGATAACTAGGTTTAGATGAGATTATAGGAGTGAAGGCCTCCAGATGAGATTCATGAATGGCCTTATAAGAAGAGGAGGAGCTCTCTATGGCTCTATAAGAATACATCAAGAAAGCGGTCAACTGCAGGCCAGGAAGAAAGCTCAACCATTGTGGCACCCTGATTTTGGGCTTCTCAGCCTCTAGAATTGTAAATAGTAAATGTGTATTATTTAAACCATCCAACTCATGGTATTTTTGGTTATATAGACCAAGCTAAGACACCAAGCTAATTCATTATTCAGAAAACTAAAATCACGGCATCCGGTCCCATCACTTCATGGCAAATAGACAGGGAAGCAATGGAAACAATGAAGCACTTTATATTTTGGGGCTCCAAAATCACTGCAGATGGTGACTGCAGTCATGAAATTAAAAGACGCTTGCTCCTTAGAAAAGCTATGACCACCCTAGATAGCATATTAAAATGCAGAGACATTACTGTGCCAACAAAAGTCCATCTACTCAAAGCTATGATTTTTCCAGTAGTCATGTATGGATGTGAATGTTGGACCATAAAGAAAGCTGAACACTGAAGAATTGATGCTTTTGAACTGTGGTGTTAGAAAAGACTGTTGAGAGTCCCTTGGACAGTAAGGAGATCCAACCAGTCCATCCTAAAGGAAATGAGTCCAGAATATTCATTGGAAGGACTGACGCTAAAGCTGAAACTCCAATACTTTAGCCATCTGCTGCAAAGAACTGACTCATTGGAAAAGACTCTGATGCTGGGAAAGATTGAAGGTAGGAGGAGAAGGGGACGTCAGAGGATGAGATGGTTGGATGGCATCAATGGCTGGATGGACATGAGTTTGAGCAAGCTCAGGGAGTTGGTGATGGACAGGGAGGCCTTGTGTGCTCCGGTCTATGATGTTGCATAGAGTTGGACACAACTGAGTGAATGAACTGAACTGAACTGAACTGAACACTCGGTTTCTGTTACTTCTCAGATATTATTCTTTAAAAAGCTTATTATCATTTGTGTAGATCAGCATGGCATTTTTACTTATAAAGCTAGATTTGTTCTGCATTTCCACATCACTGCATCTGCTAGTCATCAGCAGACAAATGTGGGTTTATGGGTCATAGTATGAGAACCAATGAACTAGGGTATCCCTTGGATGTGGGAAGGGAACAGGGCACATGTTTTCATATGCAAGGCAATTGTCTTTCTTCTTATTCCTCCTTTTCTCCTCATCTTCCTCCTCTTCTTTTTCTTTGGTTTTCTTCTTCCTGTACTGAGACAGCAAGTTAGTATGAATTACATTAACACTATAAATTTTATCCGTTTGTTTAACTTTTTCTGCTGCTGCTGCTGCTAAGTCGCTTCAGTCATGTCCGACTCTGTGTGACCCCATAGACGGCAGACCACCAGGCTCCCCCGTTCCTGGGATTCTCCAGGCAAGAACACCCTGTACAGGAGGTTTTGGAGCCCTGAGTGTAGTCTTGGTTCCATGAGCTCTTATTCCTGCTGCTCCCTCTAGGCATGTGCTACTGGATCATCAGATCATTGCAGCATCGATCAATTTCAGTCTCTGCCACCACTCTGAGAGCTGTGATCATCTCTCTTGGTCTGCTTGGAATAGGAAGCTGAACATTTCATTAGGCTCCACACCTCCCATCTTAGGTTAGGGAAAGGGGGATTTGCCCCCATATCTTATGAGCTCTTTTGGATGATATAATAAATAAATTGATACAAGATAGACTAACAGGAGAGGGAAAAAAAGAAAAGACAATTTGATTCAGTGCCTGGAAATCTCATAGAAATGGAACACTCGAAGTGGCCAAAACACCACTATCATTTTTGGACAAAGAAATGATTACTTGTGAAGATTTAGCAAACTGACGGGCTTGGGATGGCAGACTGTTCAATAAGTAAGAAAGCTTGTTTGTACAGCTTTCTTAGCCTTGAATTACCTTCTCTGGCTTCCTTTAAACATTTTATAACCCTTATAAAATGATTTCCTCTCTTGTTTAAGGTGAATCCTATTACCTAAAGTAAAAGAGTCTTACCTAATATAGACAGTTAAATTAATTATTAAAACATGGTCACTGGATTCAGGAAAAACATTATCTAGAAATGTAAGGAAATATTTAGTGCAAAGATATAGACCATAAACGGACAATTAAAATTAGAAGGAGCTGAAGATCATTGAAATGTAGTATTTGAGAAAGGCTTAGAGAATATAGGTCCTTAAAACTTAAGAAGAGTTTCTATATGTGAAGAGGACAATATAGGTCATTCCAGGAATAGGAAATATGAACAGAAACATGGAGTTTAAACAAAGCGAGAAGAAAAGAAATATTTTTTTTTACTGGAACTTGTATACAGATTGCTTGGAATAAGCTTGCATATTTTGTGAGGCACAAAGGAAGGGTTTAGAATCTGGCTTTAGACTTGATGCAGTGGGCTTTGTTGGAGGTGGTGTATTTTTTCCTTACTCTTTGTTTTTTTAAACAGAGAACAACATGATTAAGTATGCTCCTAGGAAGATGAGTCAGGTAAGAAAATTCCAGATGATTTAAGAGCCTAACATGACTGAGTGACTGAACTGAATTAAACTGAAAGAGCCTAGAGCCCAGATGGAAGAGATGGATTAGGATGCTGTATCAATTAAGAGACATTTAGCTTTAGGTCACAGAAAAAAATAAAACTAACTTTATGGTTTAAGAAAGGAAGGAGGGAGGGAAAGGGAGAGAACAAATTGAGTTTATCAGGTCATGTAACGAAAACATCCATATGTGGAGTTGCAGTTAGAAATGATGACTTTGAGGACTCAAATGATGCCATTAGGACTAAATTTTCTCTGGAATCTGCCTCACTTTGTGCTGGCCTAAACCTAGAGCTGCACGTCGTCACATCTGCCAGGTCCAGTCTCTCTTCTCTGGATGTAAAAATGCCTACAGGAGCTCCAACATCAATCTCTCCGAGGCTCATGTCTCACAGTAAAGATTTGGACACCTTTCTAGACTCGTCCCCAAATTATTGGACTTCATTCTCATAGATTGTGGGCTGGATCATATGTCCTGGATCCCAGAACAACTGCTTCGGTTGGAGGATACAGTTCTTTGGTTGGTTATATTTTGATCAAATGTTGACCCGCATGATGTAGAAAGATTTAATGTTTAACTTTGATTTATTGTTCAATGCCATTATTTTGTTCCAAAACTACCTTTCATAAATAATTTCTTGTTTTGTGATGAGGAAAGCAGTATCATTTGTAAGATGAAAATAATTTACTGAGTTTTCAGTCATAAAAATGTATTTAAAAGACACAATTTCAGACTTAAGATTTTTTAGTACAGTGTTACTTTATTAAGTATTCCAGAACACACTGCGTATGACATATTTCTTCCTACTTCAGACTTTCATAACATAACCCCTTGAAATCAGGAGTTTATAATGGAAATACTGATGCTACCTTAACTCTGCTAAAGTGAACTGTGCTGCTGTGATAAGAGGAAAATGTATGTTTGCATTTGGAAGACTCATCATCTTTCCAAATCAAGATTAGTAGGTGGCAGGACAATATAACACTAAATTGTATGCAAAGATAGCCCAGATTTGAAATATGAATCTCTTGTCAGTGCAAGAGATGAAGATGACAGTTGTAATCTCTTCAGATTCATAATTTACTAAGTTGTAGTCAGGTTAGCAGTGATTGATCATACCTGGGCAGGGTGTTAGCAATTTTAAAATCATTTTATTGCATTACGCAAATAAGAAATTTAAAAGTTTTAGGCTGTCCTTATCTCTATGTTAAGCAACTCTTGGGTACAAACTAACCTGTAGAAACCATATCTACAAAGAGTATGCTTATATCTATCTATCTATCTATATAGCCTATCATTTTGTATATTATATATTACACAGTAGATTGTTTAGGTATGAAAAATATTCCATTATTGTGAGGATATAAAACACTTACTACAGAAAGAAGTGTGGCAAAGAAATATAGGTTTTGCTACTAAATAGTAAAATGAAATTTCTCACTGCCTCTATAGTCAACAAAGAACATTTTGAGATGAAATTATTCAGGGTACAGTAACAGAGGCAGAAAGGCAGAACTTGCTCCCTATTAAAAAATAAGAAACTATTGTGGTCTATCATAGCAAGGGATGTTTTCTATTCAAAACCATCAAGGAAAGGTATAGGAAGACAGCTGAACAATGTAGATAAAGGGGTTCTCAGTGATGGCTTTGTGTAGGCTTCTGCTTTATTGTTAACTATAGAAAGCATTGTCAAATTGGTGTGGCTTAGAACGTAGCAGAGGGAGTGTCCTTGGAAATATCAAAGGACATTTCCTTTTCCTTCAGGAACCTCTCATTTTACCATATCTCTGATTTACTTGCAATTTTAATTCTTAAGTGTGATTGTGTGATGAATCAGAGTAGTAGTCTCAGCTAAGCCTATATCACTTTGAAAGCTTACATGAAGGATGGTACGAGTCCCTGGGGAGGATTCCTCCCCAAACCTCCAGCTTTATATAGCCACAGTCCCTACCTGTATAGAGGAACGTAAATCTATGAAATACAGATCAATTTGCTATAGACAGTTAGAAGGAGTAATTATCCTCCTGGCATTTCTTCATTCCATGGAAATCAAGTCGATATCCAAGATCAAGTCTGACTCAACAAAAGGGAGATTTTACAAAGACTTGTGGGAATTAAAATGCAATATTTATATGAGACTGCTTCCTTCTCAGGTTGGCACGTGGCAGAACAGAGTGTCACACAGAATAAGGAACACATTTTATAAGAGACAACAAATCAGGAGTCTGCAAGAAGTGACTGAGCCCTCTGCCCCCAGTCTCTTATCCTCTGCAAAGAGATTCATGAAAGGACAGCAGTGCTCTTCTTGGCAGGCCTCCTGAAGGTATATTCCAGAAAAGGAAATCAGACTTCTGTTGTTTTCTCTTTTATTAGGGCATGCATAAGAAGGACCTGTTAGTGAGGGGACAAATTACTTTTGGTGTCAGCTAGCCTAGTGTTAGAAACCAGCTGACTTTATGAACTTCCTGGAGGAATTTTCAGTTTTTCTTCCAGGAAAGAAGCTACTAGCTTATAGGTATGATGTGAAAGAAATTCCTGATCTCTGGCAAAGTTATCATTGAGGCAATCCAGAGAGAGCATTTAAAGGTATTTTCAGGATATTCTACAAAAATAAATTCATAACTTCCTTCCACTATCATCTTCCCAAGTTGTCCCTCTCATCTATTTGACACTACTGTAGGAGAAATTGGAAGAAATCCAAACACCGTAATTTTTCCGTGTCTATTAATATTCCACATAGATCATGACATATATTGTTAACAACACTACACTCAACTTCGTAAGTTCACAATTCAACAGTTTGTTTGTATCTGAAGACTGGGAAAAAGCCAACAAAAAACCGAGTAACCTTCATTGCTGTTTACCGTGTTGCGTGCTGTGCTTTGTTGCTCAGTCAGGTCTGACTCTTTGCAACCCTGCCAGGCTCCTCTGTCCATGGGGATTCTTCAGGCAAGAATACTGGAGTGAGCTGCCATGCCCTTCTCCAGGGATCTTCTCAAAGCAGGAATCAAACCCAGATCTTCCATATTGCAGGCAGATTCTTTGCCATCTGAGCCACCAGGGAAGCAAAGAATACTGGCCTGGGTAGGCTATCCCTTCTCCAGGGGATCTTCCCAACCCAGGAATTGAACCAGGGTCTCCTGTATTGCAGGAGGATTCTTTATCAGCTGAGCTACCAGGGAAGCTTGGGACCTAGTATTGAGGGCTTTTCTTCTTTTTTTAAGCAAAGGCATTCTAGGTCACCCAGGAAGAAAGGCACAAAGGAAAACGATTATGCAAATATACGCCCATTTGCAGCGTTCTGCTTTTCAGGCTCTGGCAGAAAATGAATAGATGTGTAAAACGTGAAGTTTTCTGCGGACTGCGTGTCCTTTCTTCTAACATTTTCTCTCTTACTGCTTCTAACTGCTCACACTGACCTCCTTGGCACACTCCTAAGACATACTAGTGCCTTCGACCCTTTGTTTTTCTTCCTCTCTCGCTCTCTGGCTAAAACGCTTTACCCATAGATACAGGTATTACTTCCTCCCTTGTTTACTCATATCTCTGCTCAGAGTTCATCTTATCTGTGAGGCCATACTACTGGTTAGTACAGGGCAGAAAAAAGGTTATATCAGTGTTTATAGGTTAGAAAACCAAAGAAATAGCAATAAAAATGATCACTAATACAATGGAGAAGAAAACTATTAAGATTCAAGGGAAACAATTAAATTTGGGGACTAACTAAGTTTTAAGACAGCACTGTGAGCAGCCCGAAAACTAGGTGGGGAGCATAAGAGATTTCAGGGTTGGCAGTAGTTTGGAATTTGTCAGGGTAAATAGGTGAGTTAAAACCATTTAGATAAAGAGTTCTGAGAGCCAAGAACAAACCCTCAGGAGAACAAACATCTAGTGGGTATATAGAACAACAGAAGAGAAAAGAAAGCTGACATACAGAGGAGACAAAATTAAAGAGGAAGAAATTCTCCTCTCCCCTTTCAGGTTCTTCTGCCTGGTTTAATAATTCAACTGGCTTGAGACAGATTAACAGAAGGAAATTAAAAATAAATTTAGTAACTTGTATATGAGAACAAACTAGTCAATCCTAAAGGAAATCAGTCCTGAATACTGTTGACTAAAAAAGATTTACAACTTGAGAGTTCTAAGTTAAGTTTTATTTGGGGCAAAATGAGGACGGCAGCCTGGGAGGCAGCATCTCAGATAGCTCTGAGAGACTGCTCCAAAACGGCAGTGGGGGGAAGGTCAGTATATAAGGTTTTGATGAAGGCGGAGTTCCATACCACGAAATATCCATTTTACAAAAGGTTTTTTGTTGTTGTTGTTGTTGTTAGTCATGAGGATCTGAGGTCACCATGAAGGGATTTAGTGCTTCTCTAGATATGAGGAGATGCAAGGAATGAGATCATAAAATCTGTTCCTAAAAATATCCAACTATCTAAAAACCTGTACCACCAGATTCCCTGGAGCACAGAGTGCCTCATCCCATCCTGAACTCCCTCAGGGTTTGTTGAAGCTCAACAGCTATTGCACCATGGGTTTCAATCTCCATACGGGCAGATGGTAAATGCCTTTGTTGTTCAGTGGTTGGTCACGCTCTTGGTAAGTGCCAATTTGTAGTTGACACAACCCCCTTGTGGTCATAAATCCAACCGTACTTTGGGGGACATTTCATGACCATTTTGTACTGTGTTGCAGGGAAGGCTCGTCCCCAGTTCTAAAGAAAGCTTTTGTTGATAGGCCGTTCAGTGTGCTGTTATTGGACTACGTGTTAATGGTCAAAGATCTCTGGACACCTGTCTTCTAGTTATCATCCAGGAAAGTGTTCCCCTTTCTTTGCATCTTCCCATATGCAGAGTTACACTATTACAACCATTGCTCATATATTGAGCTATACATTTGATCAACTGCTTCAAGTCTAGTCATTATTTTCACTGGAAGCTCAGTCATACACTTGGTAATACAAGAAATAACAATCTTGTGAAAGAAGCAAATACAAATGGTTTAGTTAATAATATTAATGGAAATAAAGGTAAATACTTTAATTTTTTACCATGAGCCTCCCACACCAAACTGATTTTATTTATTTATTTATTTATTTAAGATCATGAAGACTAGGGAATGGGTCACTTAAAGCAGAAATTTTATTTTTCATGTGGTTCATCAAATGTGTTACATTAAAGGATTTATCAGGTATGAAAATATAGCATTCATTTTGAATTATAGCACAGACATCTCCCTGAGATACTGTAAGGCTTTGCAGTTGTGTAGCACTGCCTTTCTTATCATAGAGATCTCAGAATTCAATAGGCTAATAGCCCGATTACTATCATTTAAAGCTTATGAAAGTTGTTAGATATGGCCGATCACATCCTCTAACCCCACTGAAGGCACACATACACACGTACAAAAAGGTGTTAAATGATCAAACCAGTAGAATACAGATCTTTGACCCATTGAGATCATACTAGTGGTAGATTGTTTGGGGATACCTCTAATTTCTTAACATGTTTGACCTTAAATTCATGGGAATACCAGGCTACACCTTCATATTCATCCCTGTAGATGTCAAGGCCATAAATTAGTGCCACAAATCCACTGAATTCCATACCAATCACTCTCTCTAAGGGTAATAATAGGCATAGTTCATAAAGCACCCAGTCTTGTCTCATAATTACCAGGTTGATCATTTTTAGTATGATTTAAGCCTTCCCAACATAGAGTAGCTTTTAAACTTAAACGACCATCAGTTCAGTTCAGTTCAGTTCAATCACTCAGTCGTGTCTGACTGTTTGAGATCCCATGGACTGCAGCATGCCAGGTCTCCCTGTCCATCACCAACTCCCAGAGTTTACTCAAACTCATGTCCATTGAGTCGGTGATCCCATCCAACCATCTCTTCCTCTATCATCCCCTTCTCCTCCTGCCCTGAATCTTTCCCAGCATCAGGGTCTTTTCAAATGAGTCAGCTCTTTGCATCAGGTGGCCAAAGGATTGGAGTTTCAGCTTCGACGTCAGTCCTTCCAATGATAACCTAGTGTTAACCATGTAGATCCACCCCATAATCTTGGGAGTTTCCCTTTCAATAGATGAGAGATTAATGTTTTTCTTTTCTTTTCTTTTCTTCTTCTTCTTTTTTTTTTTTTTTTGAGACTTATCTCGTCACTCTGGTTGAATTTGAATGACACTAAGAGAAAACTTAAATCTATGGCTAACATCAGAGCAAGTATTCTTAATTGGCCAGTTGAGAGGATCCCACCTAATAATATCATGAACAGATAGAACAGGACTGAACATTCAACTAAAATAAATTTCCTAGGGGGTATTCAATCAGAGCCCTGGAGAAAAGAAATCCACCAAGGTAACCCAGAGGTACTAGACACAAGTAATTGGCCACAAGCCAACAAGTGGGTTGAGTTTTAAATTAGCATAGAATCATGTCCATGATAGAAAACATTTGATTGATAGGCATAGGTCCAAGGAATTAAGAAAACATTTTAAATGATTATACAAGTCAGATCACCATCTTGGGCAAGCGGGGTCTACTTCTGATGTCATCTTGTTCTCGTCCTAGTATTGTGTAGTTTCCTGTTTGAGCATTGTTTTAATGTGAGTTTGAGATCAGCAGTCCCCTCTATAGACCAGCCCAGCTTAGGGGTTTTTGGAAGTGGGAGTTAACGCGAGAGTCAGTTTTCCCTTCAGTTTCACGGTGCATGAGCTAGTTAAGAGTACCTGATAGAAAGTTCCTTCCATTCAGGTTGAAGACAGGTCCTTAAATCATGTCTTCTCCCAGTGTTGGTTGCAGGTCATGGATGAGGCATCTGATTTTCATCCAAAGACAGACTACTGAGATAAGCT
This sequence comes from Ovis aries, assembly GCF_016772045.2. Lineage (NCBI taxonomy): Eukaryota > Metazoa > Chordata > Mammalia > Artiodactyla > Bovidae > Ovis > Ovis aries. Next base: position 74,308,859 of record NC_056058.1, read on the forward strand.
TCAGAAACAACCCTAGAGTGTCCTTTAATAATTCAATTAAATCTTACATTAATATAACCTAACAGTAAAGAACTATCCAGGAAATGAGTCTTAGTAGAGACAAACCTCCATTAAAAAATGGTGATTTAACATTCACTGAAACATCTTTTTCTCCCTAAAATCACCCATCACCTTTACCAAATATAACCAAATTAAGACTTGTTTGTGATATAGGTCTGGTCTCAATACTCTTGGACTGATGATTTATATAACCATAATTGATCATAGACATTTTTGCTTCACTGAAACTTTTATAAAGTCTCAGACTGAACTTTTAAAATAAAACCTTTAGGGTTAGGAAAGTCATGCCAAAGACTTATCACAGATTTTGCCTAAAAGATCTAAGTAAATTCCTCCCTTCTCAAGATCTCCAAAATGCCATGAAATTTCGGTACCTGTTAGTGAGATAACTTTCCTAACTTATCTAATAAATTTGCAGGAAACTAAGAGGTTTCCAATCTCTGGAGGGTTCAGATAGAGAGAAAACATTAAATGTTTCAATTTGTTTATAAACTATAATTTTACCAAATTACGGTCAGAATTAGTTTGAGGAGAAGGTTTTTCTTACACCTGGAAAACACAGACTTAACCAAGTAATTTTTAAGATCAGCTCAGTTCAGTTGTTCAGTCGTGTCTGACTCTTTGTGACCCCATTGACTGCAGCACACCAGGCTTCCCTGTCCATCACCAACTCCTGGAGTTTACTTAAACTCATGTCCATTGAGTCTGTAATGCCAGCCAACCATTTCATCCTCTGTTGTCCTCCTCTCCTCCCACATTCAATCTTTCCCAGCATCAGGGTCTTTTCAAAGGAGTCAGCTCTTCACATCAGGTGAAAGTATTGGAGACAAAGTGTTGGAGTTTCAGCTTCAACATCAGTTCTTCCAATAAATATTCAGGACTAGTTTCCTTTAGGGTGGACTGGTTGGATCTCCTTGCTGTCCAAGGGACTCTCAAGAGTCTTCACCAAAACCACAGTTCAAAAGCATCAATTCTTTGGCTCTCAGCTTTCTTTATACTACTCCAAGTCTCACATCCATACATGACTACTGGTAAAACCATAGCTTTGACTAGACTGATCTGTGTTAGCAAAGTAATGTCTCTGCTTTTTAATATGCTGTCTACGTTGGTTAGGAGAAATATCAATAACCTCAGATATGCAGATGACAACACCCTTATGGCAGAAAGTGAAGAAGATAAAGAGCCTTTTGATAAAAGTGAAAGAAGAGAGTGAAAAAGTTGACTTAAAGCTCAACATTCAGAAAACGAAAATCATGGCATCCCATCACTTCATGGCAAATAGATGGGGAAACAGTAGCTGACTTTATTTTTCTGGGCTCCAAAATCACTGCAGATGGTGATTGCAGCCATGAAATTAAAAGACACTTACTCCTTGGAAGAAAAGTGATGACCAACCTAGATAGCATATTGAAAAGCAGAGACATTACTTTGTCAAGAAAGGTCTGTCTAGTCAAGGCTTTGGTTTTTCCAGTAGTCATGTATGGATGTGAGAGTTGGACTATAAAGAAAGCTGAGCACCAAAGAATTGATGCTTTTGAACTGTGATGTTGGAGAAGACTCTTGAGAGTCCCTTGGACTGGAAGGAGATCCAACCAGTCCATCCTAAAGGAGATCAGTCCTGGGTGTTCTCTGGAAGGAATGATGTTGAAACTGAAACTCCAATCCTTCGGCCACCTGATGCTGGGAAAGATTGAAGGCAAGAGGAGAAGGGGACAATATACGATGAGATGGCTGGATGGCATAACCAACTCGATGGACATGAGTTTGGGTGAACTCTGGGAGTTGATGATGGACAGGGAGGGCTGGTGGGCTGCAGTTCATGGGGTTGCAAAGAGTTGGACATGACTGAGTGACTGAACTGAAAGAAGCCTGGTGTTCTGTAATCCAGTGGAGCTGCAAACAGTCAAATATGACTGAGCAACCTAACTGAACTGATATGTCCAAGAGATCCAGGAGAACTGGATAACTCTCCAGAATTTAATCCTGACCTTAAATACCATCCTCAGCTAAAGACAAAATAAATTAGGGGTAATTTAAAATTCCAAAGGGAAGGAAGGCAAGTCACAGGGAGGAGGAAAACAGATGTTTCAAAAAGAAGCATTTGCTGGACCCTGCAGACTGTGAGACACAGATTAGACTCTGATCTCTGAATTTTTCCCCACAATAATTATCTCATATTCTTTGCTGACATCTTTGGTAATAGATCTATTCTTTTAACAGATCTACTGTCTAAATAATTCAGACAGTAAGAGGAAATATCAGAGTTTCTTCCTGAGTCTTTTGAGCCTTTGATTGTTTTCAGCTCAAAATAATTTGTGTGCCAGAGATATTTTGGGTTGGCAAATTTTGTTCCCCTGCTATGTGTAGCTATAATTAAATAAGATAATTTGAAATATAAAAAATATAAATTAAAAAATAGTTATCAGGAAATTTTTGAAAGGAAAGTATCAAACAATGGCTAAAAACAGATTCTTGGATTTATAAATTTGTCAGAAAATTAGAGAGTCCATTTAGTAGGAAAGTAGTTGATGATATCTGTTGACAGTGAAGACAGTGGATGCCCAAGTTGGAAAAAGTTGCTGTATCTGCAACTTAGATGGAGCAAAGTGGAGTTGGGTATTATAAATTTGCAGTAAGCCCACACATACAAGAAGTATACTTTCCTGTTGCAACATTTAAGTGAGGAAATAAAAAGTGTTTGAGTTGACAAGACTAGAGATTGATATACAAATCTGGAAGGGCAGGAAGACAATGGAATCAATCATTTATATAAAAGGATTCCTTAAGCACAAAGAGAATTCTGAAAATTTTAGTTCTGTTTTGTACTTATAATGAAGTTCCTAAGGCTAAGGACCATGTAAGCCAGGCTCTTTATACAGAGCCACAGTGTTGAGCACTGGAGTAGGTTCATATTAAGCATTTTATATAGAATATTCTAACTATGAAATATGGATGGCAATCTTTGGAACAAGTGTATAGCTAAGGTTTTATTTTTTCCAGTATTTTATATATCTAAGGACATTTTTCAGGGTAGTTGGATCATCTTATTACATTACCAGAATATAGGTGGAATAGTTAGGTCAATGAATTTTTTTTAAGTCTACTATTACTAAAATTTTAATTATAATCCCATAACTAATAATAACAGTTGTATATATATGTTTATATATATATATGATACATATAAAATTTATCAAGTGCTTAGTGTGTGTAAGTTCAGTTCCGTCACTCAGTCATGTCTGACTCTTTGTGACCCCATGAACCACAGCACACCAGGCCTCCCTGTCCATCACCAGCTTCTGGAGTTTACCCAAACTCATGTCAGGCCCTTTAAAATTTTATTTATTTCATTTGATATATCAAACAAACCCCACAAAAGAATCCTATGTATCCCCTGGTGGCTCACTGGTAAAGAATTTCCCTGCAATGAAGTAGACCCAGGTTTGATTCCTGGGTAGGGAAGATCCATTGGAGGAGGGAATGGCTACCCATTCCACTATTCTTGCCTGGAGAATTCCATGGACAGAGAAGCCTGGAGAGCTACCGTCTATGGGGTTGCAAAGAGTTGGACAGAACTAAGCAGCTAACATTTTCACTTTTATCCCCAGGTTAGAAATTAGAAAGCTGAAGCACTTGTGACTTTTCTGAGGTCAATTGGTTAGCAAATGTCTGAACAGGAATGATGTATCACACTTACATAAAATTGGCCACACACCTACACCCACACCCACATACACACACATATGGCCACATGATACTGTGCTGCTAGTAAAGATTTAGGATTCTTTTAATGAGATGACCTTGTATTTGGTAAGAAACTCTTACATTATCCAAATTCTACTACTTATTAAATCAATTTTATTTGCATACAAACCAGTTTGTTTCTAGCTTAATCTTTCTCATAGTATCCTTTTAAATGCAGCTAGCCTTGAAATCCCTCCCTAATCCTACAAATTCATTGGATACATTTTCTTTCTTCCCAGTTATCTCAGGTGATGGCTTTATTAATACTATGCAGTATATGTCACCATTTTTCCCATCCTTATACAATAGTTTCCTTATCAATCTCCTAACCTCTTATAATAATTTCTAGTAACTTTCTGCCTTGTTTCAAAACCAATGTTATATATGGTAGGGATATTTTGCATAAATTGTTATACCATTCCATATTGCCACAACAGTGCTGTTTAATCGACCAGCCAAGTATTCAGTGGCATACTTAGTTACTCACACATGTTTAGGGAGACTGTGGTTGGCAGATCCAAGTTCCAGTTACAGATTGGGCTCAAGTTTCTCATTTTCCCCTGGATGAACTAGCTAGCTTTGACATCTTCCAGTAATGTTAGGAATTATAAAGTAATGTTGGGGCTTCCTTCATAGCTCAGTTGGTAGATCATCTGCCTGCAATGCTCAGATGGTAAAGCGTCTGCCTACAGTGCGGGAAACCCAGGTTCAATTCCTGGGTTAGGAAGACCCCTGGAGAAGGAAATGGCAACCCACGTCAGTACTATTGCCTGGAGAATCCCATGGACAGAGGAGCCTGACAGGCTACAGTACACAGGATCTCAAGAGTTGGGCACGACAGCGACTAAACCATCACCCGTATTGTTAGGAGAGCAAAGAGCAGACAAGGTCAGTCACAGAGGCACACAACAAACCTCATTTTGTACTATGTGTGCCAATAGCTCATTGGCCAAAGAGACTTGTATGATCATGCTCAGAGTTAATAGGCAGGTAGATATGCTTCACCTATCATGAAGTCAAGCCAAAGGTACAGATGCACAGCATTAGTATCAGTTCAGTCACTCAGTCATGTCCAACTCTTTGCGACCCCATGGACTGCGGCATGCCAGGCCTTCCTGTTCATCACCAACTCCCAGAGTTTAACCTAACTCATATCCATTGAGTTGGTGATGCCATCCAACCATCTCAACCTCTGTCACCCCCTTCTCCTTCTGCGTTCAATCTTTCCCAGCATCAGGGTCTTTTCAAGTGAGCAAGCTCTTCGCATCAGGTGGCCAAAGTTTTGGAGTTTCAGCTTCAACATTAGTCCTTCCAATGAACTCTCAGGACTGATCTCCTTTAGGATGGACTGGTTGGATCTCCTTGCAGTCCAAGGGACCCTCAAGAGTCTTCTCCAACACCACAGTTCAAAAGCATTAATTCTTTGGCACTCAGCTTTCTTTATAGCCCAATTCTCACATCCATACATCACTATGGAAAAACCATAGCTCCGACTAGATGGACCTTTTCTGTCAAAGTAATGTCTCGGCTTTTAATATGTTGTCTAGGTTGGTCATAGAATTATGCCCCATATTTAATTTTCTATAATGAGATTTTACCAGTATTCCTCTGATTGATAAAGAAGATAGAACAACCAAAAACTATCATAATTTTGACTGTTGTTTTATCACAAAATTATTTTTATAACTCTTGAATATTCACTTTAGTAACTATATACTACAGAATGTAAATTATTAAATTACTAAATTTTGTCTCACCTTATGAATTGAGATTAGAACATACCGATAGAGTGATAGTTTTTAACAAACTAAATGTTTTGATTTTTTGATTTTATATCATTTCTAGAACCTAAAGCAGTGCATAGAACATGGTACACACTTATGAAGGATTTATTAACTTGAATCCTTAGTCATGTGTAACTTGTTTTCAATTAATATAATAAATAAACTCCATGTATGGATTTTTCATCATTTTCTTTCCAGTGCGAAAGTTCTGTATTTGTGTGGTAAATTAAATGCAAACCAAACAAAATGCAAAACTTTTCACTCCAAGTTCTACTTCCTTGTCACCTTTCATACGTTGCTGCTTGTTGTAATTGGATTTTTAAGCATTGCAAAGAACTTTGTATAAAAATATAGGCATTGTTTTTAAGCACTTCTTAAACAAATTCTCTGCTCTTCAGAGGAAGTGTTGTGAAATAAAATGTCCAGTCATCAGAAGCCTGCTAAAACCTTTCAACCTCTGTTGGCCTTTCTCTTTGCCTGAGTGGTTGCAGTATTTGTCTTGTGCTGCTGGAGGCTACCCGTGGTAACTTCCTGTAGCTAAGTCAAAACTCTTAGATTCTTAAATCCTGTGCCTCTAATTAATAGCTGTGCTACATTAAAACTAAGATGTTCATTCCCCTGAAAATGTAAAAACCTGATCTAAGTGAGCTGTATCTAACTAATCCTTTGGTGTATTCCCTGCTTTTGAAGAATCGCATTGTAACTCCCCAGCTTCAAAATAAACTCAACTTTGGTCTTCTCTCATTCAGACATTTTCTAGTTCAAATAATCCCTGCTTTTTAGTTTGCATTCTCTTAGCTACTGATCCAAAAATTTGGGCTTTAATATTATGAAGAATTTTTCTTTCAAGATTTGAGAAGGCCTATAAGAATTCAGCTGTTTCTGTTATTAGTGTTTGCTTTGCTTCTTTACAAAACACAGAAGAGTTGGAAAAGATGATTCCAGGAGGTCTACATAAGTTTACTAACCTTCCTGGCTACCAGCTCCTTGAATTTACAACCAAGCTGTTGGATAGCGATCCTGTCATTATGGTTGGTCAGTAAGGATCGTATTTGAGAAGAGCTGTCCAGGAGATCAGAAATCCTGGACAAACCTCTGGCACTTCCTGTATCTCTGCTGTATTGTGACTGCTGTTTCATTTCTGCTTGGCAAATTGCTTGCAACTTTAGTTTCATCAGTCTCAAACTTGAAATCATATAGGGGAGGAGATTCTGGGAAAAGTAGTTTTCAGTATAACCATGTTAATAGAGTAACCCACTAGAGTTACCAAAGAAATTGAGGTTAGGTGTTCAAAGACATGAGCAAAATAAAAATCTGGAGATAATGTACTGCCAATAGTTGCAAAACAAAGCTGAATGATGAGAAATATTGGTTAGCATGATGTATTACAGATTCATACAGATATATAATGAATAACATATATAATTATTTTGCATGCTCAGTTGCTCAGTCATGTCCGACTCTTTGCAACCCCATGGACTGCAGCATGCCAGGCTTCCCTGTCCATCACTGTCTCTCAGACTTAATCAGTTCTGATGAGATGGATGAAACTGGAGCCGATTATACAGAGTGAAGTAAGCCAGAAAGAAAAACACCAATACAGTATACTAACACATATATATGGAATTTAGGAAGATGGCAATGACGACCCTGTATGCAAGACAGGGAAAGAGACACAGATGTGTATAACGGACTTTTGGACTCAGAGGGAGAGGGAGAGGGTGGGATGATTTGGGAGAATGACATTCTAACATGTATACTATCATGTGAATTGAATCGCCAGTCTATGTCTGACGCAGGATGCAGCATGCTTGGGGCTGGTGCATGGGGATGACCCAGAAAGATGTTATGGGGAGGGAGGTGGGAGGGGGGTTCATGTTTGGGAATGCATGTAAGAATTAAAGATTTTAAAATTTAAAAAATAAAAAACTAAAAAAAAAAAAAGATACTTAAAAAAAAAAAAAAAGACAAACATGTATCCATTGAGTGATACCATTCAACCATCTCATCCTCTGTTGTCCCTTTCTCCTCCTGCCTTCAATCTTTCCTAGCATCAGGGTCCTTTTCCAGTGAGTCAGCTCTTTGTATTAGGTAGCCAAAGTATTGGAGTTTCAGCTTCAGCATCAGTCCTTCCATTCAATATTCAGGGTTGATTTCCTTTAGGACTGACTGGTTTGATCTCCCTGCAGTCCAAGTGACTCTCCAGTCTTCTCCAAAAACCACAGTTCAAAAGCATTGATTCTTCAGCACTCAGCCTTCTTTATGGTCCAGCTATCACATCCATACACGACTACTGGAAAAATCATAACTTTGACTGTACAGACATTTGTCAGCAAAGTAATATTGTTTGTTTCTAATACACTGTCTAGGTTTGTCGTAGTGTTTTCCCCAAGGAGCAAGCATCTTTCAATTTCATGGCTTGAATCATTGACCGCAGTAATTTTGGAGCTCAAGAAAATAAAATCTGTCACTGTTTCCAATTTTTCCTGTTCTATTTGCCACAAATTGATGTGACCAGATGCCATGCTCTTTGTTTTTTGAATGGCGAGTTTTAAGCCGGCTTTTCCACACTCCTCTCTTACCTTCATCAACAGGCTGTTTAGTTCCTATACACTGTCTGTCATTAGAGTAGTATCATCTACATATATGAGGTTGTTGATATTTCTCCCAACAATCTGGATTCAGGTTTGTGATTCATTCTGCCCAGTATTTTGCATGATGTACTCTGCATATAAGTTAAATAAGCAGGGTGACAACATACAGCCTTGATGCACTCCTTTCTCAATTTTAAACCAGTCGGTTGTTCCATGGCTGGTTCTGGCTGTTGTCTCTTGACCTGCATACAGGTTTCTCAGGAAGCAAGTAATGCAGTCTGGTATTCTCTTTTACATTAAAAATTTTCCACAGTTTATTGTGACCCACACAGTTAAAGGCTTTAGCGTAGTCAATGAGCAGTAGAGGTTTTTTGGCCAATGTTAGCAATTTGATCCCAGCTTGTACATCTGAAAGTTCTTGGTTCATGTACGGCTGAAGCCTAGCTTGAAGGTTTTGATAATTTGCTTGTTTGTATATGAAAAGTCCCCAATTGTACAGTAGTTTGAACATGTTTTGTCTTTACCCTTTTTTGGGATTGGAATGACAACTGACCTTTTGTAGTCCTGTGGCCACTGCTGAGTTTTCCAAATTTACTGGCATATTGAGTGCAGCACTTTACCAGCATCATCTTTTAGGATTTAAAATAGCTCAACCGAAATTCCATCACGTCCACTGGCTTTGTTCATAGCAATATTTCTTATGCCCCACTTGAGTCCACATTCCAGGATGTTTGGCTCTAGTTGAGTGACCACACCATTGTGGTTTTCTGGATCATTAAAACCTTTTTTGTATAGTTCTTTTGTGTATTTTTGCCACCTCTTCTTAATCTCTTCTGCTTCTGTTAAGTCCTTGCCAGTTCCGTCCTTTGTTTTGCCCATCTTTGCATAAAATATTTCTTTGGTATTTCCAATTTTCTTGAGAGATGTCTAGTCTTTCCCATTTTGTTATTTTCCTCTATTTCTTTGCATTGTTAATTTAAGAAGATGTTCTTATCTCTCCTTGCTGTTCTCTGGAATTCTGCATTCATCTGACTGTATCTTTCTCTTCCTCATTTGCCTTTTGCTTTTCTTCTTTTTTCAGCGATTTGTAAGGCCTCCTCAGACAACCACTTTGCCTTTTTGCATTTCTTTTTCATGGGGGTGGTTTTAATCCCTGCCTCCTATACAGTATTACAAACCTCCATCCATAGTTCTTCAGGTACTCTGTCTACCAGATCTAATCTCTTGTATCTATTTGTAACCTTCACTGTATAATTATAAGGGATTTGACTTAGGTCATACCTGAATGGTCTAGTGGTCTTCCCTACTTACTTTAATTTAAGCCTGAATTTTTCAATAAGTAGCTCATTACCTGAGCTCTAGTCAGCTCCCAGATTGTTTTTGCTGACTGTATAGATATTCTTCATCTTTGGCTGTAAATATTTTCAATCTGATTTCAGTATTGACTATCTGTTGCTGTCCATGTGTAGAGCCATCTCTTGGGTTGTTGGAAAGGAATGTTTGCTAAAACCAGTGTGTTCTCTTGGGAAAATCTGTTAGCCTTTGCTCTGCTTCATTTTGTACTACAAGGCCAAACTTTTCTGTTATTCTGGGTGTCTCTTGACTTTCTACTTTTGCATTCGAATCCCCTGTAATGAAAATATGTCTTTTCTTGTTGTTAATTCTAGGAAGTCTTGTAGGTCTTCATAGAATCATTCAACTTCACCTTTTTTGGCATTAGTGGTTGAGGCATAGAGTTGGATTCCTGTGATGTTGAATTATTTTCCTTGGAGACGAATGGAGATCATTTTGTCGTCTTCGAGACTGCACCAAAGAACTGCATTTTGGACTCTTGTTAATGGTGAGGGCTATTCCATTTCTTCCAAGGGATTCTTCCCAACAGTAGTAGCTATAATTGTCATGTTAATTATATTTGCTCATTCTCATCCATTTTAGTTTACTGATTCCTAAAATGTTGATGTTCAGTCTTTTCATCCCCTGCATAAAAATATACACATACATAATATGCAATTACATATTATATACATAATTACATATATAATATGTAATTCTATAAATATTGACTGAGTTTATTAAAGACTAAATGTGTAGAACAGCATTTAACACATAAGTAGAACTTAATTTTATTTCCAATAAATTTAATAATTAGGAATAATTTAGTCTATTAATACCATGGACACTAGAGCCAGCATAATCTTTCAACCATTGGCTTAGATTTATCATCTCCTAATTTTTTGTATTTTGAAATACAAATTGATCTAAATTCTGAGAAAATTAAAGCATTATAATTCATACATTAAACTAAGTACAAACCACATTTGAAGATTTGGGACAAAGCTTTATTATGAAATTTAATAAAACAGAATTAGATTCAATAAATATTGCTTTTTAAATTAATTGGGTTCCTGATATGACCGACTTATTATATATAATAGAATATATAAGAGGCTGTTATTTTAAGTGAAATTCTAGAGTTTGCGATGTCCAAGTATTTAAACTTGGCAAGTGAAAGAAGGGAATGCTATAATTATGTGCAGCATAGAGTTTTTGTGAAGTTGGATAAATAGTTCTTACAAATCTTACCTGAAAATTCCAAACAAATTAGAATTTATAGTATATACATTTAATAGCTATAATAAATATGGAAACAATTTTACTTATATAACATTTGCTAAAACTATTGTACACAGAAATTTTTAAAGACTTACAAAGGAAAAAAAGGAAATAAACTTCTATATATTTCAGTTGTTAGAAAAATCTCAAATTTTTAAAACTGTTCAAGGAAAAACAATTAAATAGATGGATGCAGTTAAGCATGACTATTAAATTTTCTGTCCATAGGGGTGTTAGGCATGACATATTATGATAAAGATTGGATTAGAAGTTAAAGAAATTTTTATTTTAGAAATGAGAAAAATAACTTACATTATATAATTGCCTGTTCCAGTTTTTGGACTCCTGCCTTCTTCCTGCCATGCTCTAGTAAACTGTATTTTAGAAAAGGGCATAGTATTATAGCATTTCACAATATAACAAGATTGCATATTTGTAGAATGCTAACCATGGCATATTTCTCAACTGCTGCCTGTAATGAGTTACATTCTTCTTTGAAATCTTTTAGTGTGTGTTTTCCTATTAGTGAAACTACAAACTAAAATCTCATGGATAAATATATATGATTGACATTTGCTATGTGCATGTAGATGAGGCAATGTTAGAACTAGGACACAGGACTAACAATACAAAAATGCATTATAAGGCACTTGATAATATTTGAGAAATTTAATATTAAATTATAGTTAGAACAATCTTAGTTTGATAATGCCTACTTATTTCTTTTCAATATAAATCTGGTATATCAAAATCAAAATTTGATCAGCTATGACAAACTTAGTAAGTAGAGTGAATTTGAGAAAATTATCCTGGGATTTAACTATATTTAATTAAATTGAAAATGTACTAATGATGTTGAGAATGTTGATTTACTGTCTTATTCTTTTAGTAAACATGTCAGAAATCAGGCTGAGTTTCAGACAAGATTATGAAAGTATTAGTAAATTCTTCCTGTAGTTGAGAAGATTATCAATTGATCATAACTGAGTGACTTCTCATTTTATGTAACTAAAAGGCATACATTTTAAAAAACTAATTTTAAGTGATTACCAAAACTTTTCAAATAACGTGAACTACTTTTTTTTTTTTTTGCGGGGGGTGGGGGGGGGTGCTGGCTTATTTAGCTTTAAATATTCTATATATGTGTTAACTAATTTTATGTGTCAACTTAGCCCTTGGTACTCAGATATTTGTTCAAATATTATTCTAGATGTTTCTCTGAAGGCATTTTTGTAGATTAAATTAACATTTAAGTCAGGCTTCCCTGGTGGCTCAGAGGTTAAAGGGTCTGCCTGCAATGAGGAAGACTGGGTTCGATCCCTGGGTCCGATCCCTGGGTCGGAAAGATCCCCTGGAGAAGGAAATGGCAACCCGCTCCAGTATTCTTGCCTGGAGAATCCCATGGACAGGGGAGCTTGGTGGACTACAATCCACGGGGTCGCAAACAGTTGGACACGACTGAGGGACTTCACTTTCTCACTTTCACTTTTACTTTCAAGTAAAGCAGACTACCTTTCATATTGTGGGTAAACTTTCTCCATTTAGTTGAAGGCCTTGACAGTTAAAGACTGATATTTCTGAAAGGAAAGGGAATTCTGACAGCAGATTATCTTTGGACTTGAACTACAGTGTCACCTCTTCCCTCGGTCTCCAGCCTGGCAGCCGACTCTGCAAATTTGTAGACTTGCCAAGCCTCCACCATCTCCTGAGCCAATTTTTAAAAATATCTCTCTCTCTCTCTCCTCCCTCCTTTCCTCCCCCTCTCTCTGTCCTTCTACATCCTATTGATTTTGTTTCTCTAGAGAACTCTGAACTCTTAATAATACATGATGCTGTTGAGATACCATAGTTGTATTCTGAACACTTTTTCACATTTTCATTGAAGGCACCATGATAAGTTAGAGGCAGGTAGAGTTATTTTTAGTTTGATAGGTTTCATTTCTGAGAAAAGAATGGGCTAGGAGTTGCATATAAGTGATTTTTAAAGTTTTTTGAAAGTTTCACTGTGGAATTATGTTTCTCTTTTAAATGTATAAAAAGTGGAATTTGATAAAGGTGTACCACATGAAGCCAGGTAAGAGTTATCTAAGATAAGGGTATGCTTTAGATGGGTTAGAATACTTAGTCTTATTTCTAAATTACCACAGTGCTAAAAGTAAAGTCAATATAAATAGGACTTTGTGTATTGAATAAATAATATTTTATAAGTAGAAATGTGATTTCTATTTCCTTTTACTCTTTTAAACTTAGTTTTGGGAGAAAAATATGATAAAACATATTTATTCTTAAGTTCTGTCCAATTTAAAAATATTTTTGCTAATTTGTTCTACTTAAAAAGAAATAACAAACACTGATTTTCAGCATCCAGTTCCTCCAAGTCAGGCAGATCAAAGTTTCACTGTGTTTGAGGTGCATCATTGAACAGAAAGCCCCAGGAACCATATGTTCTACCTGTTTCTTGCCTCTTCCCCAAAACTTCACCTGAATTAAAGAGATGAATAACAACTGCTTTTGATCACACATCAGGAAAGGACATCCTAAGTATATTAATAATTTCTGTTTGAAACAAAATCTTGTCATTTGCATATGTAACCCATGGTGACTATTGAATATTCTCTTTAATTAATTTGGGTGCCCTTGATCTACTTGATGAACTGCCCTGTATATTCACATTTGCTGCTACAAGAATGATAAAACAAATGCAAAACTTGAAAATCTTCCCAAAAGATAAATATTCTTTTGAATCAACACAGATGTGTTTAGACCCTAATATGTAATTAGCATAAAATGCTGAGTTAAATCTTCAAATCTTCCCATTACTTTAACTTTTTGCACTCAAGAGTATTCTGTGTACAATATAAAATTTTTCTTTCAGAGAATCAATGAAATAGTATTTATTTACTGCCTGTCTGTCTATTATTTATCTAGAAGATATAAAAGTAATACTTTAGCTCTTTTATCTCCTCAAATAGTTTTTGTAGCTTATTATGTTTCCAAGCATGCATTTAAATCAAAATCCTCAATCATCCCATTTTCCTTTAACAAAACAAATTATCAAGTGTTATTATTGCAAGATTGCTGTATCATTTTGAAAAAATTGTCACATTTTGCATGACTGACTTGAAAAGTATTTGGATAGTACTATAAAGCAAATAGTTATTCCTCTTGCATTATAGGTTGACCTATACAGTTGTTTCTGTATAAGTTTCATGTATTAAGCTTTTCAAACCTGAAAGTCTAGTTCTGGGGTGGAAAAATCTTCACCTTGTACAAATGAATTCAAGGTGAAAGTTTCATGAGGTAAATGGTGCGATGAGCAACAGACTCAGGAAAAGCCAAAACTTGCTTTTGTTTAAAATTCTTGTAGGTGCAAAAGGATCACAATGGGTATTGGAAAGAGTAGCACACTGGTTAATGTACTCCCCCTAAAAACATGATCTAACCTACTAGTTATTGTGGTCCAATCAGTGCCTCAAAACTGATAGATAAACTTAGCAATTCCTGGATAAAGAGCAAGAAGCATATAGAGGGTTCAATACACTTGGCTGCTTACATTTAAATGAAATAATTTTTTTTTAAAAATCAAAAATTCTGTTTCTCAGTCACATATCAAGTGCTTAACAACCACAAGTGGATAGTGGCTACTATTTTGAGCAGTGCAGAATAGATTATTCTGAACCCATTTTTTGGATAAAATAATAGTAGTTCAGATTTGTTTGCTACATTGACATTTAAAACTACTTTCTCATATATTACCTGTTTATTACAAAGCTGATGAAAAGCAAGTAAAGAAGTTCTATATTGTTTTCTTAAACCTGAAGTTCAAAGAAATTACCTCTATATGGCTAGTAAAAGGCAGGATTGTGAATGTAGCTTAAATATTCTGATTCTTAGAGGAAAACATCAAAAAAAATATTCCTGACTTTTTGGGTAGATATCAGTATAACATCATGCATATATATATTTCAAGATGGTTATTCTAAAAAGCACACTTTTGTATGTATAGGTCTTTAAGTTTATATCTAATCAATATTCTTTATTATTATTATTTTTATTATTCAGCAGTACCTAGAAGATACTAATTCTCTTCTAGACTTCATGCCCAGCTTGAAGTAGTCATATCTTGACCAAGGAAGGAAGTGAAAAGCAAAAATTTTATCATAGATTTTAGCATAATAATTGTTCATTGTTTGTGCCACAATTATAGTACATGGATTAATAATTATAATTTCTGAACCTAATAATTTATGCATTAATATTTTGTCTCTGTCATGTCTTTAATTTTTGCAATTAATTGTTTTAATAACGGAAAGGTTAATTGTGCTATTCATCAGAATTGCTTGCTGTGAAATGGTAGACAAATAAGAACTTTACAGATAAAGGGCATACTTACTAATCAAGCCTGTCATTTCTTTAGAAAGTAAACCTGCTGTGACAGCCTAATAGATTTATTTAATTTGCAAAATCTTGGGGTTCAGAAAAGTTCCCACTAAAACAAATGGAATTGTAACAGATTAAATTTATGTTTATACTCAACCATATCCAGAAATGCATATATTTTTCTATGTCTAGGTATATGCATACACACATTTGTGTACAGCAGGCACACATACACATTCTATAATCACTTTCATTAAACTATAGCCTGGAAAACAAGGTTTTGTTCTAAAATCATAATCTGATACTATGCTTCTTAAAATTATTAGTACATGATAGAAAAAGCGTTATTATATTCTTATCAGTTCAGTTCAGTGGCACAGTTGTGTCTGACTCTTTGCAACCCCACGAACTGTAGAATGCCAGGTTTTCCTATCACCAATGCCCAGAGCTTATTCAAACTCATGTCCATCAAGCCAGTGATGCAATCCAACCATCTCATCCTCTGTCGTCCCCTTCTCTTCCCACCTTCAATCTTTCCCGGCATCAGGGTCTTTTCTAGTGAGTCAGTTCTTCACATCAGGTGGCCAAAGTGTTGGAGTTTCAGCATCAGCATCAGTCTTTCCAATGAATATTCAGGACTGATTTCCTTTAGGATGGACTGCTTGGATCTCCTTACAGTCCAAGGGACTCTCAAGAGTCTTTTCCAACACCACAGTTCAAAAGTATCAACTCTTTGGTGCTCAGCTTTCACTATAGTCCAACTCACATCCACACATGACTACTGGAAAAAACCAGAGCTTTGACTGGATGGACCTCTGTTGGCAAAGTATTATCTTGCCTAGATCCAGGTACTGCAGGGTGAAGAAGGAAATGGCACAGATCACTTGCTGCTGTTTCAGGTCTGAAGCCAAATGATTATTTTTGCACAGGTCCATATATCAGTGAGGTTTGTATTATCTTAAAATTATCTTGTTCTTCTTATTTTCACCAAATTTCTGTCCAAAATTTTAGTAGAATTCCAGTCTCCTGCTTCCAATTAATTCCTTGGTTAAGTAGCCGCAGACAGAATTTTGTTTTGATATAGGTCTAAGCATGGGACCTCTTGTCATTTACTTCTTATTTTAAAAGCTTCAATTCTAATTACTGTGATCAGTAATTGCTGTTCCCTAAAATTTACCACTAAATCAAAAGCTTTACTGCTAAGCTTCTTTCTTAAACTCTTGACCCTGAAAACAATGGCTTGAGTGAGAAGACAAGTCTTTTCCTGTCCTTTTTAGGAGGATATAGACTTTATCTGGAGAAGAAAATGGAGAAGGGAATCACACACACACACACACACACACACACACACACACACACACACACACACAGAGTTTCAGGTTTAAAGTCATCATAGACAACCATTTGAATTTAGAGTGCAGAAGCAGTTGAGTTTTTTTTTTTTTTTGGCCCTGGAAAGTTCCTATTTGTGATATTTAGTCACACAGATTGCAGGGTAAGGACACATAGCAGAATGGTTAGCTCTACTTTGAGTTTATCTCTATTTTATAGAAATTGCAGGTGTAAAATGTCTCTCTGTGGCTCAGATGGTAAAGAATTTGCTTGCAATGTGCAAGACCTGTGTTTGATTGCTGGGTAGGAGAGATCCCCTGGAGAAGGGAATGGCAGCCCACTCCAGTATTCTTGCCTAGAGGATCTTATGAGTAGAAGAGCCTGGCAGGCTGTACAGTCCATGGGATCAAAAAGAGTTTGACATGACTGAGCAACTAACACTTTCATTTTCAAAAGTGGAAAAAAGAGAACCAGTGAATGCCAACACACACCCTGCCATTTACCTCTGTGTTCCAGCTGGTTTCATTTCTAATCATTTGTGAACTAACCACATCTTACAAAAATGATCTTTACCTTTCTTCAGGGATAACATTTTATAATGCCATTTTGAGTAAAGATTCTTTCCTTTAAACATAGGTTTTGCCTTCTCTTTTGGAAGCATTGATCACATAGATGGTCTAGTATTAGGGAATAGAGAAGCACCTGTTTTACTCATGCTACAGGAAAAGTTAGCTGTATTATGAAAGCAACTACAAGAGTCAACTAAATTCTGAAATGTGCTATTATCAGTTCTTAATTGAAAAGTTTGATTGGTAAGGGGAAGAAGAGGAAATATTCACCAGTTCAACCCATTCATAGACAGGCTATCCCAATAACGACCCCAGACATCTGTCATCCACTCAATAAATATTTTCAAACCCTATTATATGTCAGGAATTTTAATCCATTTGGGAAAACAAGGATGAAACAAGATTAGTACAGTCCTTCCCCTCAGAAATTTTAAAACCAAGTCTACCATGGTAGACAGATAAAATTTAATTTGAAAAATAAATCCATGATGTTATAAGAAATTTGGAAGAAATAAGTAGGATGCTACTATATTGATGACAAACACTGACTATATTTTGTTTTACTCCAGGCAGTATTATGTTTTATTAGTTTATTTAACCTAACCATTTATGAGGTGTTATTATCATCTCCATTTTACAGATTATGAAAGTGAGGCACAGAGAGTCTAAATAAATTGTTCACAACCATAGTTTTCAGTGGCAGAATGACACTAATCCTGTTATTTTAAATAGAGTCCATGCTCTTCTTCATCATGATACTATACTCACTTTCTTAAGACAATAAACTGGGGAAGACTTGTTTTCAAGGGAGATAGAAAAAGTATGGATGACAACCAAGTTAAGACCTAAAGGCTGAGGGAGAATCAAATGTGAAGAGTTGGAAAAAATTGCTTCAGGCTAGTTTAACTGCATGTAGGAGGAGCTCAGGATGGAAATGGGGAGGGTATGCTAAGCAAACTGAAATAGGCTTATATTTTTGGAGAATTGTGAACAAAAGAGGCAAGTGATGATAAGGCAAAAAATTTTCAGGCCATGATAAAAATTTAGATTTTATTCCAGGTGCAAAAGAAGCCACTGAAGAGTATTAATTTTTTTTTTTCATCTGGCAAACATTGCTGTCCTTTTAAAAGGGTTTTGAAATTTATAGAATACTATAGCAGAATGGTTAAAACTGAGAAAATTTCTTAAAATATCACATCTGGTCATTCTGTCTTCACAGAAAATCAAATCAACATGATTTCAAATATTTTCAGAAAAAATGCACTTTAGGTTGAAATCATTTCATTCATACACATCCGTCTTTTGCCTTGTGGCTTCTCAGTGGAGTACATAGCCACAAACACTTCTTGTTTCTTCAATCGGAGAGAAAGAAATGAACAGATGGGAGATCAAAGGAGCAGCTGAGCAAAGAATCTGGCAAAATATGCAGCAATTTATAGGTAGATGAATAAAGATTTGAAAGACTAGTGTAGAAAGAGACTATAAAAATTATTCCTAGCTTCTATGTTATGGATATTGAGATATCTTCTGATCTTTTCTGATAGGGATTAGTACAAGAAGTATAATTGATTTTTAATAAGTGCCTAGTATAGTACCTTCTCATGGAAAAGTACAAGGCAGTTGATCTTGAAAGGATGTTAAAAAAAAAAAAAGTAGACATGCCTTTTATATGAAACTGTTTCCCATTAGAACTAAGCATGAAGCTTTACTGCGTGTGTCCCAGGTCTCTTCAGTGGTTTCTGACTCTGTGATGCTATGGACTACAGGCTACCAGGCTCCTCTGTCCATGGGATTCACAGACAAGAATATGGGAGTGGATTGCCATGCCCTCATCTGAATCATTACTTCTGGAAGTTTATTAGAAAATATGCTTCTTTAATCAAGTCCATTCATCTTCTTCCATAATCAGCAGGTATTTCTATCAGTGAGTGATTCTATGCAAAGAATTTTTTTTAATTTTTAAAATTTTTATTTTTACTTTATTTTGCTTTACAATACTGTATTGGTTTTGCCATACATTGACATGAATCCGCCACGGGTGTACATGAGTTCCCAATCCTGAACCCCCCTCCCACTTCCCACCCCATATCATCTCTCTGGATCATCCCCATGCACCAGCCCCAAGCATCCTGTATCCTGTATCGAACATAGACTGGCGATTCGTCTCTTACATGATAATATACATGTTTCAATGCCATTCTCCCAAATCATCCCACCCTCTCCCTCTCCCTCAGAGTCCAAAAGTCCGCTCTACACATCTGTGTCTCTTTTGCTATCTTGCATACAGGGTCATCATTACCATCTTTCTAAATTCCATATATATGTGTTAGTATACTGTATTGGTGTTTTTCTTTCTGGCTTACTTCACTCTGTATAATCGGCTCCAGTTTCATCCATCTCATTAGAACTGATTCAAATGTATTCTTTTTAATGGCTGAGTAATACCCCATTGTGCACATGTACCACAGCTTTCTTATCCATTCATCTGCTGATGGACATCTAGGTTGTTTCCATGTCCTGGCTATTATAAACAGTGCTGCGATGAACATTGGGGTACATGTGTCTCTTTCAATTCTGGTTTCCTCGGTGTGTATGCCCAGCAGTGGGATTGAATGGAAGACATAGTTCAGGAGTAAAGTATGCTTAAAATATTTAGTCTAGATTTCCCTAATCTCGTTCTATTATGTTGCATACTTGTTTTCCTTCATTCAGTGTTATTATATATTATTTTATGTAGACATGTCCTAACGTCCTCTGAAGTTAGAAATTATTTTATTCATCTTTCTTGGTCTTACTACACCACGGAGCATACACTCAATAAATAGCACATTGTTTAAAAAACAAGAAAAATAAACATTTTGACAAAATTTGGTAACTTCCAGCTCTAAATTCCTTCCTCCATAGTCTACATAAATAAGAATATTATGTACATACACACACACACACACACTGTATTTTTTTCAGTGAATATGAAAATAAAAGCTAGTTTCTGGGAGAAAAGTCTATTTTGGTACTTTCCATTTCCTACTTAAACTCTTTGCTTCAAGATTTGTTAGGGTAAAGAGATATCTCAGCACTTTTTTTTTTAAATTTGTTAACATATGTTTATTAATTCCTACAACTGTAGTTTCTATTTATCCATGCCAAAGTTTAAAATATATCTACTCAGAGAGGGGAGCATCCTTAATTTCTAAAGCTCTTTTAGAAATATTTTAAAGGGAACAGCTAATACAATGTTTAATGGTGAGAAACTAGAAACTTCCTGCCTAGGATCAGCAACAAGGAATAATGTCCTCTCTCACAAATCATTTTCAACAACAACACAATGGAAGTACTAGCCAAGGCAGTAAGACAAGAAAAGGAAACAGTAGACAGATTGAGAAGAAAGGAATAAAACTTCTTTTTCTTGGCAGATGACATGATTATCTATGTAGAAAGAATTGACAAAAAAAATGCTTCTGGAACTAATAATTAATTATAGCATAGTTGTGGTGAGATAAAAATTGCTATACAAAATCAGTTGCTTCCTGGTGGACCAACAATGACCAAGTAAAATTTGAAATAAAAAAAATTATATTAGAACCTCCACAAATCAAATACTAAGGTGCAAATCTAAAAAAAAAAAAAAAGTACAAGCTCCGCAAGAGGAAATCTATAAAACTTTAACGAAAGAAATCACAAAAGAACCCTGTGAAAAATATTTTATATTCATGGATGCTAAGTCACTTCAGTCTTGTCCAACTCTTCGTAATTTTATGGCCTATAGCCCACCAGGCTCCTCTGTCCATGGGATTTTCCAGGAAAGAACACCAGAGTGGGTTGCCATGCCCTCCTCCAGGGAATCTTCTTGACCTAGGGATTGAACCCATGTATCTTAGGTCTCCTGCATTGGCAGGCAGGTTCTTTATCATTGGCACTACCTGGGAGTCCATATTAATGGATAGGAACACTCAAATTGTCAAATGTTAGTTCTTCCCAACATGATCTATGATTCAGTACAATCTCAGCAAGTTATTTTGTGGTCATTAGCAAACTGATTCTAAAATTTATATAGAGATGCCTAAGACCCAGAATAGCCAAGACGATATTGAAGGAGAAGATCAGTGTTGAAGGATTGACACTTTCTCACTTAAAGACTTACTTTATAAAGCAACAATAATCAAGACAGTGCAATTTAAAAAATAGAAAAATAGATTAATGGAATAGAGCAGAGAGCCCAGATTAGACCCATGCAAGTATAGTCACCTTGACAAAGGAACAATGGTAATACAATGGAGGAAAAAAATAGTCTTTTCAGCAAATGGTGTTAGAACAACTGGACATCCACAGGCAAAAAAAAAAAAAAAAAAAAAAGAATTCAGACACAGAACTTACACCTTTCGCAAAAGTTGACAGAATATGAATCTGAATGTGAAAGAAAAAATATAAAATTCTAATAGACAACATATACAAAAATCTAGAGGACCTTGGGTTTGGCAAGGACTTTTATTACAAATTTTATAGATTTATAATTAACATTTTGTGTTATGTTCATTGGGCTTTCCAGGTGGCATTAGTGGTAAAGAACCTCTCTGCCAATGCAGGAGATATAAGACATGGGGGTTTGATCCCTGGGTCAGGAAGATCCCCAGAAGAGAGGCATGGCTGCCCACTCCAGTGTTCTTGACTGGAGAATCCCATGGGCAGAGGAGCCTAGTGGGCTACAGTCCATAAGGTCGGAAACAGTTGAACATGACTGAAGCACTTTAGCATGCATGCTATATTCATTACAGGCATACAGCATAGTGATTAAGTATTTTTACACATTATGAAATGATCACCACAATGAGTCTAGCTATACAAGTTGTTATAGTATTAGTGATCATATTCCTTATAATGATTTCTATCCCTGTGACTTCAGTCAATTAAATTCAGTCTATCAGTTGTGTCCGACTCTTTGTGACCCCATGAATCACAGCATGCCAGGCCTCTCTGTCCATCACCAACTCCCGGAGTTCACTCAAAATCATGTCCATCAAGTCCGTGATGCCATCCAGCCATCTCATCCTCTGTCATCCCCTTCTCCTCCTGCCCCCAAACCCAGCCAGCATCAGGGTCTTTTCCAATGAGTCAACTCTTCCATTGAGGTGACCCAAGTATTGCAGTTTCAGCTTCAGCGTCAGTCCTTCCAATGAACACCCAGGACTGATCTCATTTAGAATGGACTGGTTGGATCCCCTTGGAGTCCAAGGGACTCTCAAGAGTCTTCTCCAACACCACAGTTCAAAAGCATCAATTCTTTGGTGCTCAGCCTTCTTTACAGTCCAACTCTCACATCCATACATGACCACTGGAAAAATCATAGCTTTGACTAGATGGACCTTTGTTGGCAAAGTAGTCTCTGCTTTTTACTATGCTGTCTAGGTTGGGGGAATGCTTCCAGAAACAATTTACAAGACCAGCATTACCCTGATACTAAAACCAAAGACATCACACAAAAAAGCAAAATTACAAGCCAATATCCCTGATGAATATAGATGCAAATATCCTCAGCGAAATGTTAGCAAACTGAAATCAACAATTGTTCAGTTGCCCAGTTGTGTCCTACTCTGAGACCCCATGGACTGAGTCACTCCAAGCCTTCCTGTCCCTCACCATCTCCTGAGGTTTACCCAAGTTCATATTCATTGCATCAGTGATGTCACCCAGCCATCTCATCCTCTGATGCACACTCTTCTCCTTCTGCCTTCAATCATTTCCAGCATCAGGGACTTTTCCAATGAGTCTGCTGTTGACATCAAATAACCAAAATACCTGGGCTTCAGCTTTAGCATCAATCCTTCCAATGAGTATTCAGGGTTGATTTCTCTTAAGATTGACAATTTTAATCTGCTGCTGATGCTGCTAAGTCACTTCAGTCATGCCCGACTCTGTGCGACCCCATAGACGGCAGCCCACCAGGCTCCCCCCGTCCCTGGGGTTCTCCAGGCAAGAACACTGGAGTGGGTTGCCATTTCCTTCTCCAATGCATGCAAGTGAAAAGTCAAAGTGAAGTCGCTCAGTTTTGATCTCCTTGCTTACAATTTCTTGCACGCTTTTGATTTCTTTTAATGAATTTGACAGTCATATATATGATCAAGTGGGATTCATTCCAGGGGTGTAAGAACAGACACATAGATCACTGGAACAGAGTAGAGAACTCAGAAATATACCCGTGATCATGTGGTCAATTTGGAGTAGGAAATGGCAACACACTCCAGAGTTCTCACCTGGAAAATCCCATGGATAGAGGAGCCTGGTGTGCTATAGTTCATGGGCTCGCAAAGAGTCAGACATAACTGAGCAATTGAACACACACATGTGGTCAATTAACCTATGACAGAGAAGGCAAGGATATACAATGGAGAAAAGACAGTCTCTTCAATAAAAGGTGCTGAGAAATCTGAGCAGCTACATCCAAAAGAATGAAATTGGATTAATTTCTTACATCATAAACAAAACAAACAAACAAAAACTGCATTAAAGATTTGAATGTAAAACCTGAAACCATAAAACTCCTAGAAATTATTTGTTCCTTTGCTTGAAACATTCCTCTATCTTCTCATTTTGTTTTATTTTCATTTTTGTTTCAAAGAGTTAGGTAAAACAACTACCTCTCCTGATCTTGAAGGGATAGCCTTATGCAAAAGCATCTACTGTATAGACTGCTTGTGCCTGAGAGCTTTTGCAGGCCAATTGGAGCTAAGTGGGCATTGGCCAGGGAGTGTCCCTAGGAAGCACTGTACCTCAGGCCACTTTAGCCAAGTGACTGGAGCTGAAGTGGATCCAGGCCAGGGGAGAAACCCTGGGGAGACTGAAACAATTCACTTGCTGACACCTCTGATTCTGGAGAGTTCCCTGACCATTTGGCAGAACTCTAGGGTTTAATAAATGGATTTTCTTCCTGTATACAATTTATGCTCTATATTCCAAGGCAAACAAGTTTGTGCTTGTGCCCTTCAGTAGTAGCCCTTCCTTTTACAGGTCATCGTGTTTAGATATTGTGTTTCTGTCTCCTACCAATTTCTATGTGGTCCTTCTATGTGCAGGAACTATCCAGTTAGCCCTCAGGTCTTCTTTAGGAAGAATTGTTATATATGTAGGTATAGATTCAAGGCATCCATGGAAGGAGATGAACTTAGAGTCTTCCTATACCACCATCTTAGATCTCTCTCCCAGCAATAACTTTTAGACCCAACACAAAAGAATATATTCCATGAAAGAAATAACTGATAAATTGTACTTCATTAGAATTAAAAACTTTAGTTCTCTGAAAGACTTTGTCAAGAAAATAAGCCAAGCTACAGACTGAGAGAGAGTGTTTGTAAGATATATATATATATGAATAAAGGAATATTATTTAAAATATACCAAGAAATCTTAACACTCAACAATAAGGGGAAAATGTCCAATTAAAAAAATGGGCAAAATACCTGAATTGATACCACTCCAAAGAAGTTACAGAGGACAGTGCATGAAAAGAAGTTTAACATCATAAGTCATCAGAGAATTGTGAGTTAATAACCATGTTATTGTGCTACATATCTCTTAGCATGGTGAAAATTCAAAACACTCTCAATACCAAATGCTGTTAAGGAAGTGGAGAATAGAAATTCTCAGTTACTGTTGGTGAGAATGCAAAATGGTACAACCATTTTGTAAGACAATTTGGCAGTTACTCATAAAACTAACCATACTCTTAACCACACACTTCAGCCATTGTACTCCTTGTTATTTACCCTAATGAACTGAAGTCTTATGTCCACACAAAAACCTTACATGGGGCTTATAGGAGCTTCATTCATAGTTACCAAAACTTGGAAACAACCAATATATCCTTCAGTAGGTAAGTGAATAAGCTGGAAAACTTCTAGACAATGGAATATTATTCAGCATTGAAAAGAAATGAGCTATTAAATCATGGAAAAACATGGAGAAACTTAAATGCATATCATTTAGTGAAAGAAGCCACTCTGCAAAGGCTATGTAGTATATGATACCAGTTATATGACATGCTGGAAAATATAAAACTATGGATACAGTGAGAAATATCAATAGTTCTAGAGGTTGGGAGGGAAATAAGGATACATAGGCAGAGGACACAGGATTTTTAGGGCAGAAAAATTGTTCTGCATGATGCTATAATGGTGGGCACATGATGCTATAGGTTTGTATCAACCCATTAATGCCCAACATCAAGTGAACCCTAATGTTAATGTGGACTTTGGACAACATCATGTCAATACACTTTTATTGATTATAACAAATTACTTTCAGAGGAAAGCTGATAGTAGGGCAGCTGTACGTGTGTGTTTGATGGAAGGCATATGAAAACTACTTTCTACTCAATTTTGCATGTAATATAGAATGGCCCCTAAATATAACTTTAAAAATAATTAGCTCCTTTGAAATACTTTGAACATCTAGAAGGACAGATTCATGTCTTAAATATCTTGGTATCCTGAAGTGAGGAAAAATGCTTGCAACGGAGAGGAGGCTCAATAAATATTTGTTATAAGAATAATATGTACTCTGTCTCTTTTTAGGCAATTTTAGGTATTGCTATGAAGTTGATCTATAATATATTTTATTAGATATCTAGTTTGTGACAGTGAGTGGGTATTTAAGTATGGTATACTAACGACTTCCCTGGTGGCTCAGACGGTAAAGCGTCTGCCTACAATGTGGGAGACCCAGATCCAATCCCTGGGTCAGAAAGATCTCCTGGAGAAGGAAATGGTAACCCACTCCAGTATTCTTGCCTGGAAAATCCCATGGACGGAGGAGACTGGTGCGCTACAGTCCAAAGGGTCGCAAAGAGTCAGATACAACTGCTAATGAGGAAAACAATAATTTAATCATTTAAAGAAAATACCTTTCTATTCTCAGTTAAACATGGTTTTGTTTCATTTCTAAAATCACACATACATTTCAATTTTATTAAAATGATTTTGAAGAATCTAGCAATAAATCATAAGGATTTTTCTCCCTTGAAATTTTCATGTGTTAGATGTATTACACATTTTAACCCTTAAACATTGAGATATACTTGCAATTCTGGAATACATCCTACTTGGGGATATTTTATGTATTTCATATACTGGTGGATTTGATTTGAAAGGATTACTTTTAGGATTTTATATATAAATTATTAAGGAAAAACTGGCTATGGTTTTTAATTTTATTTTTTTGTGTGGAGTGAACTTTAAAAAAAATTATGTATGTTGTTATTTTTAAAATTTACTTTTTGGTGTGCTCTGAAACAAGATACACACACACACACACACACAATAAAAATAACTTACTATTTGATATTTTCACTGAAAATACCTGCAAAGCTGTCTAAATCTGATAGATACGTTCCTGCATTCTACTTTGACAGTGTTTATCCATTTTTTACTTTAGTTTTATACTTAATTCAAATTTATTTTAGTGACTTTGATGCTTTTGAAGTATTCAGTTTAGAATCTTCAATTCATTAGCATTGATTTGAATATAATCTTTCTTTATTTTTCCTTACCTCAATAGCTGATATTTTACTTTACTTTGAAAATTAAATTGTTGTTTTCTTTCTAATATTTTTTATTAAATTTAGAGTTGATTCTGTTTAAAATTTTCATAGACACAAGACCTTGTTTCTGTACTATTATTTCTTCTTTTACGTATTTTGCTGTGTTTTTCATTTCTACAATTAAATTATCTGTTAAAATATTTAGTATTTGAATTTAATTGTGACTCTAGCTTTTAACTCAGTTCATAAGTTAAAGCATGATATCCTCAAAATTCTGTTTCCTAAGAATCTCCTGTGATTTCAGTGTTTTAAAAATTTTTGCATAAGTGATTTACAAAGATTTAATTTACTTTTTACGTTGCTGAAAATTTTTATTGATTTCTACTTCTACTTTATTATGATCATAGAATGTATGTGTGTGTATATACATATCCTCCACTTAAATTGAAGAAAGCAGGGAAAACCACTAGACCCTTCAGGTATGACCTAAATCAAATCCCTTATGATTGTACAGTGGGAGTGAGAAATAGATTTAAGGGCCTAGATCTGATAGATAGAGTGCCTGATGAACTATGGAATGAGGTTCATGACATTGTACAGGATACAGAGATCAAGACCATCTCCATGGAAAAGAAATGCAAAAAAGCAAAATGGCTGTCTGAGGAGGCCTTACAAATAGCTGTGAAAAGAAGAGAAGTGAAAAGCAAAGGAGAAAAGGAAAGATATAAGCATCTGAATGCAGAGTTCCAAAGAATAGCAAGAAGAGACAAGAAAGCATTCCTCAGCGATCAATGCAAAGAAATAGAGGAAAACAATAGAATGGGAAAGACGAGAGATCTGTTCAAGAAAATTGCAGATACCAAGGGAACATTTCATGCAAAGATGGGCTCGATAAAGGACAGAAATGGTAAGGACCTAACAGAAGCAGAAGATATTAAGAAGAGGTGGCAAGAATACACAGAAGAACTGTACAAAAAAGATCTTCATGCTCCAGATAATCACGATGGTGTGATCACTCATCTAGAGCCAGACATCCTGGAATGTGAAGTCAAGTGGGCCTTAGAAAGCATCACTATGAACAAAGCTAGTGGAGGTGAGGGGATTCCAGTTGAGCTGTTTCAAATCCTGAAAGATGATGCCATGAATGTGCTGCACTCAATATGCCAGCAAATTTGGAAACCTCAGCAGTGGCCACAGGACTGGAAAAGGTCAGTTTTCATTCCAATCCCAAAGAAAGGCAATGCCAAAGAATGCTCAAACTACCACACAATTGTATTCATCCCACACACTAGTAAAGTAATGCTCATAATTCTCCAAGCCAGGCTTCAGCAATATGTGAACCGTGAACTTCCTGATATTCAAGCTGGTTTTAGAAAAGGCAGAGGAACCAGAGATCAAATTGTCAACATCTGCTGGATCATGGAAAAAGCAAGAGAGTTCCAGAAAAACATCTATTTCTGCTTTCTTGACTATGCCAAAGCCTTTGACTGTGTGGATCACAATAAACTGTGGAAAATTCTGAAAGAGATGGGAATACCAGACCACCTGACCTGTCTGTTGAGAAATCTGTATTCAGGTAAGGAAGGAACAAGTAAAACTGGACATGAAACAACAAACTGGTTCCAAATGGGAAAAGAAGTACGTCAAAGCTGTATACTGTCACTCTGCTTATTTAACTTATATGCAGAGTACATCATGAGAAACGCTTGACTGGAAGAAACAAAAGCTGGAATCAAGATTGCCAGGAGAAATATCAATAACCTGAGATATGAAGATGATACCACCCTTATGGCAGAAAGTGAAGAGGAGCTAAAAAGCCTCTTGATGAAAGTGAAAGAAGAGAGTGAAAAAGTTGACTTACAGCTCAACATTCAGAAAACGAAGATCATGGCATCCAGTCCCATCACTTCATGGGAACTAGATGGGGAAACAGTGGAAACAGTGTCAGACTTTATTTTTTGGGCTCCAAAATCACTGCAGTTGGTGATTGCAGCCATGAAATTAAAAGACGCTTACTCCTTGGAAGAAAAGTTATGACCAACCTAGATAGCATATTCAAAAGCAGAGACATTACTTTTCCAACAAAGGAGTGTCTAATCAAGGCTATGGTTTTTCCAGTGGTCATGTATGGATGTGAGAGTTGGACTGTGAAGAAAGCTGAGCACTGAAAAATTGATGCTTTTGAACTGTGGTGTTGGAGAAGACTCTTGAGAGTCCCTTGGACTGCAAGGAGATCCAACCAGTCCATTCTGAAGGAGATCAACCCTGGCATTTCTTCGGTAGGAGCTGAAGCTGAAACTCCAGTACTTTAGCCACCTCATGCGAATAGTGGACTCACTGGAAAAGACTCTGATGTTGGGAGGGATTGGGGGCAGGAGGAGAAATGGACAACAGAGGATGAGATGGCTGGATGGCATCACTGACTCGATGGACGTGAGTCTGAGTGAACTCTGGCAGTTGGTGATGGACAGGGAGGCCTGGCGTGCTGTGATTTATGGGGTCACAAGAGTCGGACATGACTGAGTGACTGAAATGAACTGAACTCAACTGAATTGCCATTTACCAGGCGTGCTCTTTCAGAGAAGGCAATGGCACCCCACTCTAGTACTCTTGCCTAGAAAATCCCATGGATGGAGGAGCCTGGTAGGCTGCAGTCCATGGGGTCTGGATTGAGTGACTTCACTTTCACTTTTCACTTCATGCATTGGAGAAGGAAATGGCAACCCACTCTAGTGTTCTTTGCTGGAGAATATCAGGGACCGGGGAGCCTCGTGGGCTGCCATCTATGGGACTGCACAGAGTGGACAACGACTGAAGCAACTTAGCAGCAGTAGCAGCAGAACTGCTCTTTGAAGTGTATAGACCATCAAGTATTTCAGCAGAAGTAAAATAAACTATTTCATAATCATTGCTTTAATAAAAAACAATCAATATGAAGTGATAATGATAGAAATTTATATTTTAAATATATAAAACTTTGTTTTTTAAGAGTACAAAGTGAATCTCTGTTAATTTGTACCTGAAAACTTAAGTGTTCTGAAAGCCTGGTTTGTTTCTGACTAGCTGGCCTTTAGCCCTGTTAAGAAAAAAACAACAACAGATAAACAGGTCTTCCTTTAGATCGTCAACAGGTTAATTACAAACAAGTATATTGTTCTTGGTCCATACAAATCTTTAGAGTACCGTTTTAGTGCCACTAAATTGATGATTATACATCAAGTATTATTTTTTTTCATATTTACAGAGTAGACTAGAGTGGAAGAGGACCATGTGTGGAAATGAAAATGAAAATGCCACTCAGAAATCATGCTTCAGCAAAATAGGCCAAGTTAAATGTTGAATTTTAATAACATACTGTTAATCATGCTTTCCTTTCTGTCTTCCACAACTATGTACTTACACATCTCAGATTAAAAATGGAACTTTTTGACATTTCCTAATATTTTAAAATGATAAACTGAAATTACCCTTTGGAAAGCATAATTGTTAGTAATAAAAAGCTGCTATATTTCTCTACTATGAAGATGTGTTTTAAGCACAAGCGGGATACTTTATGTCTTAGCTGTTCTTGCACATCAGTTAAATTAGAATGCTTTGATATGTTAATTATTTATCATTTTAAATTATGCATCTTCAAAAATCAAAGAGACACATAACCTATAATTTATTATTCATTTAGCATGAAAATGTGTCTTTATGTGGCAGTTTCTCTTCTAGGTACAGAACTTCTGTTTTGATGTAAAACTTATCAACATATGGCTTCAAATGCAGGATGGAAAATTAAGTTATTTGAAAAACTTCACACACATAATCTCTAGCAATTGTTTTCCTATGTGATTTTGCCACTTTATATGTCTTAATGATGTTCTAAGCCTGTGCCTTTGTGGATAGAGACAGATACAGATACAGTATAATTAGGTATGGCGTCTACATCTGTGTCATTGCCTATACCTGTATCTATATATCTTTGTGTGTATGTATGTGTTTGGTTTCTGTGAAAATAAATATTCTGGATTTCAGACAAATGCATCAAGTTCATAGCAAGTTGAAATTAATAGAGGGCTCTCTATAAATAATGAAATATATAATTAAATAGCATTTTCTCTACTTCTAACAGGAAATATTTTATTTTCTTATCTGTCTTTACAGTAAAGGGAGCCATAGAAAAATACAGTGTCCTTTTTCCCAGTGCCCTAAAAACAAATTAT
The DNA here is from genome assembly GCF_016772045.2 of Ovis aries. Lineage (NCBI taxonomy): Eukaryota > Metazoa > Chordata > Mammalia > Artiodactyla > Bovidae > Ovis > Ovis aries. The sequence continues at coordinate 74,339,672 of NC_056058.1, forward strand.
CTAATTCAGCATCTAATCCCTTAAACAAATTAATACAACATACATCATGTTAACTGTTGATGTATATGTTAGGTATCACCCAAAGAAGTGATAAACATGTACACAAACAGAAAGGGCTTACTAGTCAAGAATTTGTGTTATTTAGGAGTGTTTATGCAAAAATTTGACAGACAAGCCTGAGGAATGGTTATACTACATTATAGTTTTTCCCCAACTTTGTTTAATCCCATATTAGAAGTAATAACTATCCTTTGTCGCCTAACCATTCCAAAAGAAAAGGATATCAAATGTACTGAATACTTTCTAGTTATGAACACTAGCTATTGAGCTCCATTTATATTTCATATCCTTTAGACTATTTTTCTACAAATTAAACTTTAGACCTTTTTAATAAAGACCTTACTCCTTCTAATGTCATTGTGATTTTGAATGTCATTTCTAAAGTGTAGCTGTAATCTATATTTGTCAAACACAAAATAGAATAAAATGAACAGCTTTCATTGCTTATGAGGAAAATGGGACAGAACTCATACCATTAAATAATTGGAAATCTAGAACAATATACACATCTATATCTAATACCCATTTTGGAAAAAATGTTTTGAGGTACTTTGAGGATAACAGGTTCAAACCTCAAGAAATCTCTCCTCTCCAGTGTAGGATTTTGTGTATAGTTCCAAATAATTTGGAATGAATATTTGAGTAAGGAGGATTCTTGAAAAACTTTAGAGTCCATGTACTACAAGCTCAATAACTTGAAGAATATACTCAGAGTAAATCAAGAAGTAAAATAGAGAATTTAAATGTGGCAGTGAAGTTTAGAATGGCCCTACTACTTCCTGGTGTTCATATCCTAAGATCCCCTGCCCAGATGTGTAGATGTGCTTAATGACTGTTTTCTGATTAAGATAAAACTATAGAGATGTAAACAACAGACTGGTTCCAAATAGGAAAAGAAGTATGTCAAGGCTGTATATTGTCACCCTGCTTATTTAACTTATATGCAGAGTACATCATGAGAAATCCTGGACTGGAAGAAACACAAGCTGGAATCAAGATTGCCAGGAGAAATATCAATAACCTCAGATATGCAGATGACACCACCCTTATGGCAGAAAGTGAAGAGGAACTAAAAAGCCTCTTGATGAAAGTGAAAGAGGAGAATGAAAAAGTTGGCTTAAAGCTCAACATTCAGAAAATGAAGATCATGGCATCTGGTCCCAACACTTCATGGGAAATAGATGGGGAAACAGTGGAAACAGTGTCAGACTTTATTTTTTTGGGCTCCCAAATCACTGCAGATGGTGACTGCAGCCATGAAATTAAAAGATGCTTACTTCTTGGAAGAAAAGTTTTGACCAACCTAGATAGCATATTCAAAAGCAGAGACATTACTTTGCCAACTAAGGTCCGTCTAGTCAAGGCTATGGTTTTTCCTGTGGTCATGTATGGATGTGAGAATTGGACTGTGAAGAAAGCTGAGCACCGAAGAATGGATGCTTTTGAACTGTGGTGTTGGAGAAGACTCTTGAGAGTCCCTTGGACTGCAAGGAGATCCAAGCAGTCCGTTCTGAAGGAGATCAGCCCTGGGATTTCTTTGGAATGAATGATGCTAAAGCTGAAACTCCAGTACTTTGGCCACCTCATGCGAAGAGTTGACTCATTGGAAAAGACTCTGATGCTGGGAAGGATTGGGGGAATAAGGAGAAGGAGATGACTGAGGATGAGATGGCTGGATGGCATCACGGACTCGATGGATGTGAGTCTGAGTGAACTCCGGGAGATGGTGATGGACAGGGAGGCCTGGCATGCTGCGATTCATGGGGTCACAAAGAGTCGGACACGACTGAGTGACTGAACTGAACTGAACTGATAGAGATGTTGGGATTTCACTTTCAGGATCAGGTTATAGAAAGACTGTGGCACCTATCTTGAGTGCTCTCTATCTGTCTTTCTCCTTCTCCCTTGAACGTCTTGCGCTGGGGAATGAAAACTGCCATTCTATAATAATCCCTGTGGAGAAGCCAGCCCAAAATATGCGGTAAGGAACAGAGGTCCCCTGTTTCCCACCTCACAAGGAACTGAGGCCCTTGGTTAAAATCCCATGAAGAACTAAATCATTTAGATGAGCTTGGGAGTGAATCTTCTATTCCAGTTGAGCCTTCTGATGAGTGCACTGCTGTGGCCAACAGCTTGAATATAACATGAGATACCTTCAGTCAGAGATACCTGGCTAAGTGTGCTTGGATTTCTAGCCTGCAAAAACTATGAGATAAAATGTTTATTGTTTTAAGCCACTAAATTTGGGGGTAATTTGTTTCACAGCAAAAAACAAATAGTATGTTAGGCAAAAGAACTATAGCTTATGCAAAGACAGGGAGATAAGGGTGTTAGGAACTCATGTCACTTTATAAATAAATCTGTATCATCTTGATGTTTGTAAGAGGTGAATGATCTTTTATGCTCTTTCCTATTCCTGTAAGAATTTTTCTATCTTTTCTTAAAATTTATTTTTTCAGTGGAGGGAAATTAACTCATAATATTGTGTTGGTTTCTACCATAGAATAATGTGAATCAGCTATAATTATACATATATATTATGCATATACAATTATATATATATCCCCTCTCTCCTGAGTCTTCCTCCCCTCCCCAACGCCACCCCTCTGGGTCATCACAAAGTGCCAAGCTGGGCTCCCTGTGTTATATAGCAACCTCTCAATACCTATCTGTTTTACACATGATAGAGTATATATGTCGATGCTACCACTCTCTCCTCCCCCCACTGTGTCTACAAGTCCCTTCTCTACATCTTTGTCACCATTCATGCTCTGAAATTAGTTCAATACCATTTTCCTAGATCCCACATATATGCATTCATATATGATATTTGTTTTTCTTTTTCTGATTTACTTCAATCTTTATAACAGGTTCTAGGTTCGTCCACCTCACTAGAACTGATTCAAATTTGTTCTTTTTTTTTTTGTGGTTGAGTAACATTCTATTGTATATATGTACCGCATCATTTTTATCCATTCATCTGTATGGATCCATTCCTAGATGGACTCTAGGTTGCTTCCATGACCTGGCTATTGTAAATAGTGCTCAATGAACATTGGGGTACACGTGTCTTAGAATTCGGCTTTTTTTCTCTGCCATTTTTAATCTTTTCATAAAACATTCACAAATAAACTCACTTTCCTATTAAATACTTTGACTGAATGCTATGATTATGAAAGGAAAAAAAAAACAAACAGTGTCACCCTTTAAAAAAGTTCCTCTCTAAAAACAGTAGTATTTTACTGAGCATCTATTTAAAATACCTTTACTGTTTGAAACATCAAAATTTTACTCCCAATGTATTCTTACAAAAAGTTCTCCCTGATGGGAGAGCTTTGGAAAGTTACCGTTGCCAGCATTCTCTCTCTCCAAGCATTTTTTATGAAAGATAATCATACCTTGTAATCTAGGCCAATATTCACAGCAGCATAAATCATTGTAACATTAAAACTTAATATTTATTGCCTGTTCTGTCTTGCTGCAGACAGTCCTATTAATGCTTCACTTAGCAAGTCAAAAAGCAATACCTCAGTACTATATAGTATGAGAAAAGATTGAGAAAATTCTTTGTACACAAATCAGCTGAAAGTATAACTTATCTGTTACATTACAGGAAGATTAAATACATGGCCATAAACTTCCCTGCAATCATGGTAACTGGAGTCGAAGTTGCCTCTATTGCTTTAATAAATCCTTTAAGTATGTTTTCAATCTCTCAACAATTCCTGACAAAGCTTGTGTGCTGTTGTTATGAATCTGCCTACCTCAAAAGTCCTGGTGGTGAATATTTCCTGTGTCTTATCCCTTCTCTGTGTCTCTAATTTGGAAGAAGCAAGTATACTCTTTACTTGTGCTACTTAAGACCTTATTAGTGGAAGATGGATTTGCACTTTCAGCCTTTAGCCACCTAATTTCCTGTTATAAAAGATAAAAAATTTAGTTTTGCAAATGATGAATAAGGTGATTATATTTCACAAATTTTAAGGCCACAGACCATTAACTGAGTCACTCTGAGCACTTGTCATTTTACCCATATGTATGCAAAAGGAAAAGAAGAAGGCTGTGTTTTTGTGATAACTGACTATTGCCACAAAAGATCCCTCATAAACTTTATGTGTAAACTTTATTTGAGCAGGTTAAGGCAAAAAAAAAAAAAATCACTATAAAAATTAACCCTTTCGGGGAGAAATTAAATTAATACTCATATTTAAGTTAGATTCAAATTTTGAATTTCTCTTTATCCTTAGGATTCCTGATACAGTGTCAACCAGATGATTATCACAGACTATAATATCACAGCCTATACTGACGTTAGTATAAATAGATGAATATTATCATTCAACTATATAATATACATACATTGCAGACCTATGAGATAGGGCAAAATATCAACACCAGAACATTTCAGTAGAGTAGAAATGTTCTATTGTTTTCTGTGAATTTTACTAAGAGACAGAAAATTGCAAAATTACCTAGAACTACCTGAAGAATCTGTCAACTACATGGTATATTTTTCCTCTGGTTAGATGTCATCCTGTTGTGGCAAAGTAAGGACAGAACAAGGATATATATACAAGCAAGCTGTCCAGAGTGTTCAAACCTGATACAAAGAGTCTTTGGACTTTGCCTCATTCCAGAACTCCATTTCTTCTAGCCAGTAGTGTGAACAGGATGACCAAGCCAAGCTTCTGGGCATGTAACTTCATTAGACATTATATATCTTGACTGGGAATGGAAAAAGAATCATTTGGTCTGTTGTTCTGAAGACATTCTCAGACTCTGAAACTGGGAATCACATGCTTAAACATAATCACACCAATGAACTAACCGGCAGAAGCAAAAGTCATTATCAGTAGTCATCTTTCCTTCACTCCTTCGTCTGATTTTACCCAGGTTTTTGTTCAGTATCTCCTTATGTTGGTCTTGCAATATTACCTTCCATATGGCTGTATGAGGAGAAGGCAATGGCACCCCACTCCAGTACTCTTGCCTGGAAAACCCCATGAATGGAGGAGCCTGGTAGGCTGCAGTCCGTGGGGTCGTTATGAGTCGGACACAACTGAGTGACTTCACTTTCACTTTTCACTTTCATGCATTGGAGAAGGAAATGGCAACCCACTCCAGTGTTCTTGCCTGGAAAATCCCAGGGACAGGGGGAGCCTGGTGAGCTGCTGTCGATGGGGTCGCACAGAGTCGGACACGACTGAAGTGACTTAGCAGCAGCAGCATGGCTATATTAGGCCCACACTTCTGGTTCCTTCAGCTGGTCCATGTATTTCAGTATGTTTAGAACTTACTTTTTGCTTATGATAGAAATCTATTTCCTGTACTTAAAAAATATCCACTTTTATCTAAAACATATGAGACATATTTTCATTGTCGCTTGCCACTAGGGCTTCACAGATGGTGCTATTGGTTAAGAACCCACCTGCCAATGCAGAAGATGTAAGACACGCTGGTTCGATCCCTGGGTCAGGAAGAGCCCCTGGGCAAGGAAATGGCAACCCACTCCAGTATTCATGCCTGGAGAATCCCATGGTCAGAAGAGCCTGACGGGCTACAGTCCATGGGGTTGCAAAGAGTCCAATGTGACTGAAGCGACTTAGTGCATGCATACCCTACCACTAAATACCCAGAAGCAAGTAAGCTTTATTTGGGATCAGAAAAGATGCTGGCCAAGTCATAAATGCTCAAAGAGCTGAATAGGGTATGTTTCTTCTTCACATTCAGCAAAGAAGCTTGAAACATATGCCCAGACTTCATTAACAAAATAAAATATTGAGATATTTTATAATATTAAAATATTTTTAAACTGTATTTCTAATCAGCCGTATTTCCTCATTTATAAACTACTTTCAAAAATTAATAAATTTTTGAGAGATTTGTATTAAAATTTGAACAGAAACCTATTCTCATTTGAAAGCTTTATGGCAGATAGAATGATATGGCAGATATATAATTCAATAAAATAATAAGGACTTTTATTTATGAATGTTTTTTATTTAGCACTGTGTTAGGTCCCGCATAAAATTAATATGAGATATCAACTGCACTGTGCTAAAGTTTTTCAAAGTACTCTCCGACTGAGACCCTATAAAAACTGAATTAGAAGGGTAATGCTGAAACTAAGAGTTTACTTAGTCAGTCAGGCGTTTCATATCAAATCTGTCAGCTTTGAAAACCTATGCTCTATCCATCATGTGATCCTGGCTTCAAAGGCTGTTATCTTTTTTTGAGATACCTCACACTTGGTAAGAGGCCAGTTAAGTGTTTATTTAATAAATAAATGAAAAAATGAAGCATAAAGATAGCATATGAATATCAAAATTATCTTTTATGTACTTGGAATTTGTACAGGGTTTTAAGATCAGCCACTGAAATAATTAACTCTGCCCTAAGCTATCCAGTTCTCACCACCTCAACTCTAAACATGGAGGTTAGAGAAAAAGCATGTCAAATTTGACCAGTTATCGTTTGCTGGTAAGAAGGAAGAACATCTTTAGTTTGCTATGGATTATATGTCCTTATAAAAAGAAATCATGTTTTTTTAAGAAAATAGCCAGAGTATATCGAATAGATGAGATTGAAGGTTGACATACTCATTATGGAAATACAGAAGCAAATAAAATTCTCTATCTTAAGTTTGTTCCAGTTGTGAGAATTTTGTGGGAAAATTTTATGTAAATTCTATGTCTCAGATAAGTGAAGTGCTAGGATGTTATAAGGTTTGTTCCCCTGAAATTTTGAGAATTAAGGACAGAATCTTCCCAGATTCATTGCATGATGAAGGAATATACATCCAACTAAAGATTAACGAACATAACGAAAGTACTGGCCAATTAGAATTGATCCCAAGTCACGACAAATGTAGCATTTTGTAATGTGTTAAATTTATATAGTAATATACAGAATTTGAGTTGGGGACAAACATGGGTTAAATTTTCTTGAGTAAATGTAATCATTGGAAAAGCATTTTCCTTAAGGCTTAATATTATAGGGTGAATAATGGCCTCTAAAGATGTCCTAATGCTTGAAACTTGAAAATATGTTATCCTATAAGGCAAAAGAAATTTTGCAGATCTGATTGAACAAAGAATCTTGAGATGGGACAATTATTCTGGATTATCCAGTTTGACCCTATGTAATCAAAGGTATCTATATCAATTAAAAATGAGAGAGAAGAGTCAAGCTCAGAGAATTTGAGATGATTGAAGCAGAAGTCAGAGTGATCTGGAGTCAAGAGCCAGAATAGGCAGCAGTTCCTAGATGCTAGAAAAGGCAGAAAAAAAAAAAAAAAAAAGACTCCCCTAGAGCCCTTAGGAGAAACATAGACCTACCAACAATTTGATTTCAGCCTAGTGCGATCCATTTTGAACTTCTGATCTCCAGACCAATATGATAATATATTTGTTGTTTTTATTCACAAAATGTGAGTTAATTTGTTATGTCAGAAGTTAAAGTAAGTACACTTAGTAGAGGAAAATTAAACTGTTATATTTTTGTACTTTTATATAACAAGCTCTTAAATGTTTCTGTACTCTAAGTCTTAATAGAGAAGACAGAGATGATACTTGCATCACACTTGGAAGGATAAGTAAGATTAGGTGGATGACCAGTTCTTCTGGATTCCCTCTAGGACTTTCCCAGACTTAGCACTGAGAATAAGTTCCTTATCCTGGAAACTCTCCAGCTACAGACAAATTGGGACAGTTGGCCATCAGACACTAGGCTGAAATTCTATGTGAGTCAGGCTATGTGTTCATGAGTACACAGTGATGAGACCAGCCCATTTGTTGAAGGTCTGTGTTGTACTCTATAGAGAAGTAACATTTTATTGGACTGTATAATAAAGCATGTAGGAAAAAACTCCACATGGTCAAAATTGTTCTTTAGAATTCTTCAGGATGTTGGTGGTGGAGACAGGCATATTTTTTCTTAGCAAGTCTAACACCACCAGTTTTTTCTCCCAGAGCCGTGTCAGATTGCTCCAATTGACTTATGTTTAGGGACCATGTGGTATGAAAACCACATAAAACTGGTTTATTGAGTAGTCTCAACTCAGGGACAGTACAAACATGAAGAGTTTATTATTTTTTTAGTCATTGTTTTCAACTGCAATCTGTCAAAATGTCCTTATTGACATCATTGGCAGGTTCCATAATTTTCTATTCCTCTGATTAATTAAAGCATACTTCAGTCAATGTAGAACTTTTCTCCAATCCTATTTGAATATCACCTTCTTCCCATGTAGACTTGAATTGAGCCTGCTTACATTAGGAGTATCAGAGAGTGGAAAGAGAGGCAGGTGCTTTCTACTCTGAAACTTTAGCCCTCTTTCTTTTCAAATCCTCCCCATACCAATATGCTGGTGAGATGAGGAAGGAGAGGAAGAGACAACTATTTCCACTCAGTTGGTTGCTATGTCCTTTACTTTCTCTTGGTATTTTCCAATCCTTTGGCTTGTGTATACTGACTTGTAATTTGCTCTTACAGGGTATAGCTTAAAATTTTTTTCTGAGGGCCACAATGGACCTCCCTCCTTCCCTCTGTTCTATTCATTAGGAGTCATTTTCATAGCTTTATTCCTACTTGGGTTCTTTGGTCTAGTAGGTAGCCAGTCTGGGTGAGGCACTGGCTAGATGGCTCTAGTCTTGCTCTTTCTATGGGTTCCTGTTGACACCTGAGAAATATGTACCTTGGATCTCTCCAGCAGTGAGAAAACAGGCTGCTCCACAGTTTTGCCCCCCACTCCCTATCATCATTGCTATCTTTCTTCTCTGCTCTTATAGAATTATCAAAAGTTAATGTTTAAACAGACAACAAACTTAGAAAACAAATAATGGCATTATGTTTTTAGCTTTCCCAAATTCTACAGGAGATTTTTTTTTTTTTTTCCCATGGAACTCCATCCCCCTTGGTTTTGCTGTGGGAAGAGATGAAGTAATAATCTCTCTCCCCAAACACTGCTTTCCGATAGACTCTCTCCCCTCTTCCTTCTCTCATTCCTCCCTACCCCTTCTGTTTATAAGGACTAAGGCTAAGCTCAGGGTAGGAGGCTAGGATAGTTAAGGAAACACATAATAAGTCCTAAAATGGGGTTTAGAATGTAGGCTGTTTATTGTAGGATAAGATAAAATTTATCTCTCCTCTTTTAGGGTCTCCCAGATGGGACTGAGAAATAAATTGGCATAAGACAGATTGACAGAAGAAAAATATACCAAGTTTTACATACCTGTGGGAGTTCCCACAAGAAATCAAAAGCCAAAGAAGTCTGTAGGTCTAAGTGTTAGTGTACTAGGTTGAACAAAGAGAGTTGATTGTGGAAAGTTAACTAAAATATATGGAAAGACTAAAAGAAAATAACAGCTATTTTAATAGTTTATTTGTTCAGATTTCTGTTAGCCTCAACTCCTTGTCACTGGATTGAGAATATTATTTTTTCCCTCCTGATTTAGAAAGAGCAACTTTTACATGGGGGTTTTTATCTCCTGCTTTCAGGAGAAAAGAGGGTAGTCAGTGCCCTTCCTGCACTTGCTGTTTTTAAAGTGTCTTTAGCTTAAAATAATCCTATGGTAAAGTAGTGTACTTTGCGGTAGCATATTCTGCCACTTTTTACACTTAGCACCTCTTTGTACCCAACATTAGGCACAAGTCACCAGTTATGATCCATATATTTTGCAAAATACTGAGAATCCCTCTCAGTTGGACAGGAAGTTTCCCCTGTACATGAGAGGAAATCATGTACAAAAGTAATAGAGAGTATACAGATTCATGTCTCATATGCATGCTCACTCAAGGTGTATCCTCATTGAGTGGAAAGGTAGACAGAATTAGGTATTATTGCACTGTTTTAACATGCTGTAGGTAGAGTGAAGTTCATATGAGCATGTATATTGAAGTGTATTTAAGTTACATGTGTGTAAAATACAAATGTATTTTAGTGAAAAATAATCTTGGAATGATTTGACTAAGAGACCCTTGAAAATTTATAGAAATGAACATTAATAAACTGAAATTCTTGAGCAAGAAAATGGTGATAAATAGAAAAATATGGAAAAAGTTATAAGTAACTAACAAAGAATCAAATAGATTGTGGGACACTCTAGAAAATAAACAATCTAGTATCTTTAAAAGAAAAAGGGCATGCAGAAAGAAATATGGAAAAAGGTAGATGAAAGCTGCTGCTAAGTCACTTCAGTCATGTCCGACTCTGTGCGACCCCATAGATGGCAGCCCACCAGGCTCCCCCATCCCTGGGATTCTCCAGGCAAGAACACTGGAGTGGGTTGCCATTTCCTTCTCCAATGCAGGAAAGTGAAAAGTGAAAGTGAAGTCGCTCAGTCGTATCTGACTCTTCGCGATCCCATGGACTGGGCCTACTAGGCTCCTCCATCCATGGGATTTTCCAGGCAAGAGTACTAGAATGGGGTGCCATTGCCTTCTCCAATAGATGAAAAGGAACCTCATAAATTAACAATTTGGGGGCAAATGAACCATTTACAAATTTATGGACTTAAATTCAAATCAAAACAAGTTGTAAAATTATGTAAGTACATTTATAATATTATGCATTGCAGGCAGACACTTCACCCTCTGAGCCACAAGGAAGCCAGACATAATATAATTAATGAAATCTAAATCATGTCTTCATATTTTATAATATGTTGTCAGATCTTTTAAAGATGGGACAGTAGTACTCCATTTATATTTTGCAGTATTATTAGAAACAAACATGAAACTACTTACAGATAAAGTGATAAAATATCTGGGATTTGCTCAAAATAATCAGGGTTAGGAAAGAACTTGAGGCATAGATGAAATAAAACTTACCAAGAGTTGTTTTGTTTGGAACCTTGTAAGTTTATTATACTGCTCTATTTTTGTACATGTGAAATTTTCTATAATAAAAGATAATACATTTTTATATGTAAATACTGATTTTTAATAACTTTCCCCATGTCTTTCTAAATATTGTTTTATTTGATTAATTCTGTGCTTTTTGACATGTGGTTGTAAGATCGACTTTTACCCCAAAAGAAAATTAATTGTTCTACATGCCTAAAATGAAAGACCTGAGTAGAAAGAAATGTGTAGGTAGTCATCCAGACTATTCCTCTTCCTTGCCACCAAAATAATTGAAACATATATTCTGAACTTTAGGTGTAGACCACTTGTTAAATGGTCTACATCTATATATACGGATGTATATATACCATGCAAACCAGATTAAATTATGTGCAAATTTTCTAATCTATTCCAGCATTCCTAGATACTCAAGATAATCATTTTGTTTTTTGTAAGATTCAGCATGAAGTGAAATTAAGTCCACACTTACATTCTTTGAAAATCCATCACATTCTTCAGAAAACTACCATGTCTATATTATACAGTTAATCTGTAGTTAAGTATACAAACTGATAATATTGAATTTAGTCTAGATTAAGCATGAGTTGTGATTGCAGCCATGAAATTAAAAGATACTTACTCCTTGGAAGGAAAGTTATGACCAGCCTAGATAGCATATTCAAAAGCAGAGACATTACTTTGCCGACTAAGGTCCATCTAGTCAAGGCTATGGTTTTTCCAGTGGTCATATATGGATGTGAGAGTTGGACTGTGAAGAAAGCTGAGCACTAAAGAATTGATGCTTTTGAACTGTGGTGTTGGAGAAGACTCTTGAGAGTCCCTTGAACTAGAAGGAGATCCAACCACTCCATCTTAAAGGAGATCAGTTCTGGGTGTTCATTGGAAGGACTGATGCTGAAGCTGAAACTCCAGTACTTTGGCCACCTCATGTGAAGATTGACTCATTGGAAAAGATTCTGGTGCTGGGAGGGATTGGGGGCAGGAGGAGAAGGGGGCAACAGAGGATGAGAAGGCTGGATGGCATCACCAACTCAGTGGATGTGTTTGAGTGAACTCCGGGAGTTGGTGATGGACAGGGAGGCCTGGCATACTGTGATTCATGGGGTCGTTAAGAGTTGGACACGACTGAGCGACTGAACTGAACTGAACTGAAGCATGAGTTTAGAAAGAGTATTTTGTAGATTCCCTGAGATGTCACTTTTTAATAATGATAAATATTTCTGGTTTAATTAATCATCTCACTAATTTATTCTAGCCTAATCCTATATTTCTTAGTAACATTATGGGTATCTCAGAAGGGTTTAAATAGATTCCATTGGGAATCATACTTAACATGCAAAATAATTTCAAACTCATCTTTTATCCATACTCCAAGTATCTTAATTTGCTGTTCATAAATCAATATACTTAGAAGAGACTAGAAAACAATTTACAGCAAATTAACTAATAATATGAAAACAGTTTTGTTTTATGTCATCTAAAATATCATAGTGTTTATATCTAGGCACAGTTTATTGTTTCTGTAAATACATTAGAATGATACTTTCAAATAATGTTATTAAGATTATTTCAGTTATGTTAATAATTATACTGTGATAAAAGGGATCCACAATCAAAATACTTATGAAATACTAAAGATGATATATTCCTTGTAGATAGTCTTGGCACGTGTTAACCTAAGAAAGGCTTTGATAAGTCCTATAGTAAAAGAAAAATCTGTAATTTATGTAACTGAATATTTCTTAAGTTTATTTAATCTTAACATTTCTGGAAACTTATTAAGATATTTTAGAACCCTACCATTTATGAATCTCCATTTTAAAAATGTTACTTGAAAGCCTGTTGTTAATATGAGCAGAATTTTGAAATAAACCTCTAGTCTACTTTAAAAAAATTATTTTTAATTGGAAGATAATTGCTTTACAATATTATGTTGCTTTCTCCCATATATTAACATGAATCAACCATAGGTATATGTGTGTCTCCTCGCTTTTGAACTTCCCTGCTACATCCCACCCTGGCCCACCCCTCTAAGTTGTCACAGAGCACCAGATTTGAGCTCCCTGCATCATGCAGCAGATTTCCACTGGGTATCTAATTTTATTTATGGTAATGTATATGTTTCAATGCTCCTCTTTCAGTTCATCTCACCCTCTACTTCCCCTTCTGTGTCTACAAATCTGTTTTCTTTGTCTGCATCTTTATTGCTGCCCTGCAGTACTATCTTTCTAGATTCCATATATATGCATAAATATATAATATTTGTCTTTGTCTGAGTTACACTACTCTATTTAATAGGCTCTAGGTACATTCACCTCATTAGAATTCAGTCAAATGCATTTCTTTTTATGGCTGAATTATAGTCCATTGTGTATTCTTAAACACTAACAATGAAAAATCAGAAAGAGAAATTAAGGAAACAATCCCATTCACTATTGCAACAAAAAGACTAAATACCTAGGAATAAGCCTACCTAAAGAGACAAAAGACTTGTATACAGAAAATGCTAAGATGGTGATGAAAGAAATGGGCTAACAAACACATGAAAAGATGCTCCACATCACTCATTATTAGAGAAATGCAAATCAAAACCACAATGAGGTACCACTTCACACCAGTCAGAATGGCTGTGATCCAAAAATATGCGAGCAATAAATGCTGGAGAGGGTGTGGAGAAAAGGGAACCCTCCTACACTGTTGGTGGGAATGCAAACTAGTACAGCCACTATGGAGAACAGTGTGGAGATTCCTTAAAAAATTGCAAATAGAACTACCTTATGACCCAGCAATCCCACTGCTGGGCATACACACCGAGGAAACCAGAATTGAAAGAGACACATGTACCCCAATGTTCATTGCAGCACTGTTTATAATAGCCAGGACATGGAAACAACCTAGATGTCCATCAGCAGATGAATGGATAAGAAAGCTGTGGTACATATACACAATGGAGTATTACTCAGCCGTTAAAAAGAATTCATTTGAATCAGTTCTGATGAGATGGATGAAACTGGAGCCGATTATACAGAGTGAAGTAAGCCAGAAAGAAAAACACCAATACAGTATACTAACACATATATATGGAATTTAGGAAGATGGCAATGACGACCCTGTATGCAAGACAGGGAAAGAGACACAGATGTGTATAACGGACTTTTGGACTCAGAGGGAGAGGGAGAGGGTGGGATGATTTGGGAGAATGACATTCTAACATGTATACTATCATGTGAATTGAATCGCCAGTCTATGTTTGACGCAGGATGCAGCATGCTTGGGGCTGGTGCATGAGGATGACCCAGAAAGATGTTATGGGGAGGGAGGTGGGAGGGGGGTTCATGTTTGGGAATGCATGTAAGAATTAAAGATTTTAAAATTTAAAAAATAAAAAACTAAAAAAATAAAATAAAATAAAATATTGTAAAAAAATAAAAAATAAAAAAATAAAGACAACACAAACAGATGGAGAGATATACCTGTATTCATGGACTGAAAGAATCAATATTGTGAAAATGACTCTTCTACTCCAAACAATCTACAGATTCAGTGCAATCCCTATCAAACCACCAGTGATATTTTTCGTAGAACTAGAACAAAAAATGTCTAATCTATTTTAATATATGCATATAATAAGATCAGAAATACATAAAATTAAGTTTATATAAAACAATCTTTATACAACAAAGAGTTTATATTTGCACATAGTATGTTCTCTATATTCTATTGCCTGTACATAGAGATATATAATTATAGAGGAAACTGGATAATGTTACTGTTTGCAATCTTTTTTGCATAACACGTGACAAGTAATAAGGGAATGAATTCAAACAGAGGTAGTAGGAATGGAGAAAATATGGATTTGGAAGTATTAATACTTAATAGGTAACTTAGTAGGAGTTGGTGACTAACTGGATATGGGGATAAAAGAGAAATTATTTGTGATAGGATATTTATTGGTAGCACAAAAATTCAAACATGCATACAGGAAAGGAGGAGATGAAGCAGGGAGATGGTGAGTTCTGTTTTGAGTCATTGGGAGTGAGTTATCCCTGTTTAAGAGTAGGAGTGTACGTACAACAGTGGTTGAAAATATCTAAGAAGTTCAGGGGAAAGACTGTGACTGAGGCCAAGTAAGGTTGTTACCAGCAGGTGGCACAGGTGGTAAAGAATCTGCCTGAAAATGCAGGAGACCCAGAAGAGCTGGATACACTCTCTGTATCAGAAGATTTCCTGAAGTTGAAAATGGCAACCCACTCCAGCATTCTTGTCTGGAAAATTCCCTAGATGGAAATGCCTGGTGGGCTACAGTCCATGGGGTCATAGAGTCGAGCAACTGAGCATGCACAGGACATGGCTGAACATAAGGAATCAGATAGGATCATTCAAGAAAAGAACCTTAGTCAGAGGAACAATGTGAAGTGTGAAATGATGAACAATACCATGTGACATTGGAGAGAAAAGAGAACTGATGAGGAGCCAAGGAAGAAATGGAAAGAAAGAGGTCTGTATGAGGAAATCTACAACAGTTCAATATTATAGTAACCAAGTGATTAGAGGCTTCAAGAAGAAAGTGACTGACAATACTGAAATGTAGTAGATAACCCCAGAGGGCTATTAAACAGTTGCCGCTAATTTTAATACTTTGGAACTCATCAGAGAATTTGACGAGATTACGTTCAAAATTTGTTGGTAGCAGAAGTCAGATTTGAAAGTCTGAGGATTAAATGAAATAATTATGGGAAATTTAAATGGTGGAAATTCTTCTTCCAAGGATTTATAAATGGCTTATAGAGGAGAAAGGTTTGAAACTAATTTTAGACAGTGAAGTGTGGAGGGAAGAATAGAGAATGTGAGGACTTTGTTTATAGGTGAAAAGGTAGAGAACAATGGAGCAGCCACAGAACAATGAGTTTTAGGGAAACAGAAAGGAATGGGGTTAAAAACACTAGTGGATAAATTGGGCTTGAATATAAAAAAGAATTCTTGGAAGACTAAAGGGAACTTTCTGGTACACAATATTTCAGGATCAATTTCCTTGGTGTTATAGGAAGCAAACTTTATATTGAGATGAGAAAACTGAAAGTCAAGGAGAGTAATGGAGGTTAGGATGGTTGTTGGGGAGGAAGGGAAAGAATGTCTTAACCAGTAAATTCTGGAGTGATTGGATTTACCTCCCTTGGATAGCAGTCCTGTTATTCCAGTGAAGTATTTTACCTATTTTCTTCTTTTTGCTTTGCAGTTTCTTAATTTAGTCATATGTTTAGGTTATCTGTCATTTTGTTGATGGAGTTTTTTTCCCTTACTTGACTTTTTTCCTTCCCTTTTTCCTATCTTACATTTTGTTGTTATAATTCCATATATAGCCTACGGCTAGCATAAGCATTATATAGTTTTAGTCACTCAGTCATGTCTGACTCTTTGTGACCCCATGGTCTGCAGCGCACCAGGCTCCTCTGTCCATGGAATTCTCCACACAAGAATACTGGAGTGGCTATTCCCTTTTTCAGGGGATCTTCCCATTCCAGGGATTGTACCCAGGTCTCCTATACTTTAGGCAGATTCTTTACCATCTGAGCCACCAAGGGAAGTGTTATATGTCAATACAGATATTAAGATAGGTATGGATATCAAGGAGCATTTGAAAAAATGAAATTATGACAAAGTCTTATTAGAGGAGGCAGATGTTTCATTTATTTTAAAAGTCACATAATCAGTATTTTAAAATATGAAGATGTGAACTTCTCTATCTTGTTATAGGTTCAGTATCTTTATTTTCTGTTGCATTTTATTATTTGCTCCAGGACTATTCCTTATATAACCCCAAATGAATATAGTATCCTCTGCCTTAGATACAATCTTTCCTCTTTGGTAATACTTGGGAGTATTTAGAACACATTATATAATAATTATTTTTAATTAATGTACTTATCTTGTCTCCCTACAGGACTGTTAAATCCTTGAAGTCAAGTGCCTGTTGAAAAAGACTGGCTAAATATTAACACTTAGTTGACCTTAGAAAATGTTAGCTACTTGGTCCTTCTCTCCTTATTCCCTTCCATTGTATCTTGCTATAGAGGGCTAACCACTGTCATCTATCACTTAAAGGTTTTGGTACCTTCCATTTAAATTGCTTTGATAAAGTTGCATTTTCTTGGAGTGAACCAGATTTTTGGAGAAGGTGCTGCTGACTTGCTTCTTAAAAATTATTATTAAAATTATTAAAAGCTAATGTTTACTTTTTCATCTTTCTCTAAGTTTATATACAGCCTATAGTTAGCTACAGTTTTCTTTCTTTCTGTAGTTTAGCTACAATGTATAGCTAGCTACAGCTAGCTATTTTTTTTTATCAAGGCTATTTTTTTATCAAGAATTTTTGTGGGAAGGGAACCCACCTCCCAGGAAGCAGGCTGAAAATATCACATACTGATTTTCATTGTTCTGTTTCAGCTGGAAAGCTGACTTTAGAATGAATGAGCGCAGATTTCACACCTGGTAAAGATTTGAATTATGATAGCAATACAGAAAATGTATTCTGACTGTGGGGGTAGTAATAATAGCAGCATATCCAGAGTCTAAGGCGGGCCATGACTCTGGTTCCGGCAGCAGTGCCTAGTTCCTGCTACTGTTGCAGAACTGCTGGAGTTCACACTTACAGTGTTTGGGGTGTCCTCATTGGACTACTGTTGTGTATGACTTTTACTATGCAACTTTATTCATTCTCGCCCATGCTTCTTAGCCTCATTGTTAAACTTTCATGGCAATTCAAAGAAACCCACAGTATTTTTTTCCCCCTTCAGTTTCATTGAAATATAATTGACATCCAGCATTGTATAAATGTAAGATGTACAATGTATTGATTTGACTTATATAGATCATAAAATGATTACCACAAAAAATTTAGTAAACATCCATCTTCTCATATAGGTATGAAATTAAATAGAATAAAAAAGGTCTACTGTGATGAGAACTCTTAATATTTACTCTCTCAACAACTTTCATATATAACGTATATCAGTGTTAATCATATTTATCATGTTGTACATCATATTCCTAGCACTTATTTATCTTAAAACTGGAAGTTGTACGAGTCCCCTCCCCCTCATTTTTTAATTCTGGTAACCCCAAATATGATCCCTTTATGCATTTTTTAAGTATAATTAACATATGTTAGATCCTGTTACACACATATTGATTTGATATTTCTATACATTTTTAAATGATCACCAGTATATACCTCATGATAATATGTCACCATACAAAGGTATTACATAATTATTTATGATATTCCCCACATATTACATTGCATACCCTTGATTCCTTTTTTTTTTTTTTTGCAAATGGGAGTTTGTAACTCTTAATCTCCATCATTTATTTTCTACCCCCACCTCTATCCCCTCCGACAATGACCTCTTTGTTCTCTGTATCTGTAAACTGGTTTCTGATTTGTTATTTTTGCTTATTTTGTTTTTAGTTTTGACATGTAAGTGGAATTGCAAAACATTTGTCCTTCTCCATCTAAATTATCTCACTTGCCTAATAACCTGCATGTCTCTCTATGATGTCACAAACAGTGAGATTTATGGCTGAGTAATATTACATTTGGAGAAGGAAATGGCAACGCACTCCAGTACTCTTGCCTGGAAAATCTCATGGATGGAGAAGCCTGGTGGGCTACCGTTCATGGGGTTGCAAAGAGTCGGACATGACTGAGCTTCACTCACTCACTTTAATATTACACTGCATATGGATACCATATCTTCCTTATCCATTCATTTCTTAATAGGGACTTAGACTCCTTGCATATCTTTGTTATTATAAATAATGTTGCATTGAATATAATGGTGAATGCATCTTTTCAAATTAGTGTTTTTGTTTTCTGTGGATAAATACCCAGGGCCTGGATATGCTGGATTGTATGATATTTCTATTTTTATTTTTTAGAGGGATCTTCATACTGTTTTCCATAATGCCTGCATCAATTTACATTCCCACCAACAGTACATGAGGGTTCCCTTTTTTCTACATCCTTGCCAACACTTGTTATTTCTTGTCTTTTTGATAATAGCCACTGTAAAAAGTGTGAGGTAAACCTCTTTGGGGTTTTGATTTCTATTTCCCTGATGACTGGTGATACTCAACATCTTTTTATGTGCCTGCTGGCCATCTGAATGTCTTATTTGGAAAAATCTGTTCAGATTCCCCATTTTTAAATTTTTTTAATGTTGTCATATAAGTCTTGTGTATTTTGACTATTCACCTCTTGCAATATGTCATTTGTAAATATCTTCCCCCATTCAGTAGGTGGCCATTTCACTTTGTTGATAGTTTCCTCACTGTGCAGAATCTTTTTAGTTTGACTTTTTTGTGTGTATATTTGCTTCCATTTCCCTTGCCTGAGGAGACATTTCCAAAAAATATTACCAAGACCAGTGCTGGAAAGCATATTGCTTATGTTGTCTTCTAGAAGTTTTATGGTTTCATGTATTACATTAATTCTTTCATTCATTTGAATTTATTTTTGTGCACAGTGTGAGATGGTAATCCAGCTTGATTATTTTGTATGTAGCAGTCCATATTTTAAACTGAATTGGTGAACAGTTGGTTTTGCTTCATCATTGCAAATATCACTGATTGATATATCAGAGAATATCATCATTTTCACTTTACTTTTGCTTTTTTTTTCCTTTAACATGACTTATCCCTTATGATATGTTGATATACTTTTGAGGTATGGCCTATTTAATTTGGTATGTAGCTTAAATAATTTATTTACTATTCCTTCTAGGTAGTGAAAAAATCATATCCTTGTAAGTACTACATATATAAGGATATTGCAATGGCTTAACAAGTACATGCTCATGTATGCTCAGTTACGTCCAACCCTCTGCAACCTTGTGGACTATAGCCCACCAGATACCTCTGTCCATGGGATTTTCCCAGCAAGAATACCAGAGTGGGCTGCCATTTCCTCCACCAGAGGATTTCCTCAATCCAGAGATTAAACCCATGTCTCCTGTGTCTCCTGCATTTTGCACGCAGATTCTTTACCATTGAGCCAGCAGGGAAGGCCTAGTTTTAAATACAGACTGTATCAAAGGTACATATTTTCAAAATTCAGGTTTACTTTTTCATTTTTAATCTTAATATTTCACTAATAAAAAAGTAGGATATTTAAATACAACTTTGCAGAATTAATTAGGACAAATTATAGTTAACTTAAACTATCCTAATTAATGTTTGCTTGTGCTATAATGTTAGAATACTTTGTGGGCATTTGGTGTGCACTCTTTGCAAATTGAGGAAATATAACCTTATCATCAGTTAACTATCAAGTGTCTAACTAAATTTAGCTGAGACATGTCCTATTATACAAGTTCCCACTTAACCAAGTTGACTCCCATTAGCCACTGTGCTATAATGGCTTGTGGGAAGACTGAACAGAAAATTGAATTAATGAAAGCCATTTCTCAATCATTTCTCATTCTCATAAAATGATTAAAGCTGATGTAAGAGGGCTCATTAAAACAGAAAACATTAGGCTCATTAAAAAGCCATTAAACCATCTCACTTCTCTGATTTATTTTATTGTAACCTTATTTGGTCACTGTTTAAAAGTCACTGCACCCCACATTTCTTTTCTTATCAGTGAGGAAATGTTATTTAAAATGTACACTTTGGCTCTGTGGCCATATGATCTTAAATTATCTTATACTGCTCTTTCTTAGTGTCTAATACTTTAAGACTGCCATCTGACTACTACAAGCTGGAAATCAGCTCATGATACACAATTGGAATGAATTTACCTCCAATATATATTTAAGCTAATCTTAAACTGCACAAAATGTCTTTTTTTCACCTTGTATTGTTTAATCTTGAAATTAAATTACTGCTTATTCAGGCCAAGTTGATATCCACTGGTCATTAGATGATGATAATGTTACTATGTTGAGCAGCAATAACTTGTATTGCCAAACCATTACAAAAAAAATCTGATGTGGTAAATATGTCTTTATGAGAGGTTTGTTTGTACAGGGTATACTTGAAATATTATGAAATTAGGATGCCAACAAATTTTTCTTTTTTCCTAAGAATGATTTCATAATATGTCTTTGCAAGGATAGATCCAAATAAAACTGCCTTAGTTTAAAGAAATAAAGTGTGTATTAGAATTCATATAGAAGATAAAATTCAGCAGTGTCCACAGGACTGGAAAAAGTCAATTTTCATTCCAATCCCAAAGAAAGGAAACACCAAAGAATGCTCAAACTACTGCACAATTGCACTCATCTCACACACTAGTGAAGTAATGCTCAAAATTCTCCAAGCCAGGGGTCAACAGTATGTGAACCATGAACTTCCAGATGTTCAAGCTGGTTTTAGAAAAGGCAGAGGAACCAGAGATCAAATTACCAACATCCATTGGATCATCAAAAAAGCAAAAGAGTTCCAGAAAAAACATCAACTTCTGCTTTATTGACTATGTCAAAGCCTTTGACCAAGTAGATCACAACAAACTGGGAAAATTCTTCAAGAGGTGGAAATACCAGACCACCTGATATGCCTCCTGAGAAATCTGTATGTGGGTTAAGAAGCAACAGTTGGAACTGGACATGGAACAACAGATTGGTTCCAAATCGAGAAAGGAGTGTGTCAAGGGGGTAAATTGTCACCCTGCTTATTTAACGTAGATGCAGAGTACATCATGAGAAATGCTGGGCTGGATGAAGCACAAGCTGGAATCAAGATTGCTGGGAGAAATATCAGTAACATCAGATATGCAGGTGACACCACCCTTATGGCAGAAAGTGACATAGAACTAAAGAGCTTCTTGATGAAAGTGAAAGAGGAGAGTGAAAAAGTTGGCTTAAAATTCAACATTCAGAAGTAAGATCATGGTATCCAGTGCCATCACTTTATGGCAAATAAATGAGTAAACAGTGGAAACAGTGATAGATATTATCTTTTTGGGCTCCGAAACCACTGAAGATGGTGACTGCAGCCATGAAATTGAAAGACACTTGCTCCTTGGAAGAAAAATTATAACCAACCTAGACAGCATATTAAAAAGTGGAGATATTACTTTGCCAACAAAGGTCTGTCTAGTCAAAGCTATGGTTTTTCCAGTAGTCATGTATGCATGTGAGAGTTGTACTGTAAAGAAAATTGAGTGCTAAAAAAATGATGCTTTTGAACTGTGTTGTTGGAGAAGACTCTTGAGAGTCCCTTGGACTGCAAGGAGATCCAACCAGTCCATCCTAAAGGAGATTAGTCCTGGGTGTTCATTGGAAGGACTGATGCTGAAACTCCAATACTTAAGCTACCTGATGTGAAGAACTGACTCCTTTAAAAAGATCCTGATGCTGGAAAAGATTGAAGTGGGGAGGAGAAGGGGACAACATAGGATGAGATGGTTGGATGGCATCACCAACTCAATTGACCTGAGTTTGGGTAAACTCCGGGAGTTGGTGAAGGACAGGGAGGCCTGTCGTGCTGCAGTCCATGGGGTCGCAAAGAGTCGGACACAAGTGAGTGACTGAACTGAATTGAACTGAGCTGAGATGATAAAAATATTATAAGATACACTTGGAGTAGAAAAATTAACACTAGCAAAGCAATAAAGGAAGTCTGAAATCTCAGTGGCTTCATCCTCATGTTGCAGTCTGATGCTGATTTTGATAGCCTCTGTCCATCTTACAACTGTGCCTTCTGGAATGTGGTGGACATGAGGATGCATTGCCGCTATCCTCTCTCACAGAAGAACACATCGCAGTTAGAAACTGACAGCTGTTTTGATATAATGTGGAATAGAAGGAAATAGCAACCCACTCCAGTATTCTTGCCTGGAAAATCGCATGGACTTAGGAGCCTGGTAGTCTACAGTCCATGGGGTCACAAAGAGTCGGACACGACTGAGTGACTTCACTTTCACTTTGAAATAGACATTTTTTTTCCCCCACCAATCTATGTAGCTCCCAGAAGAATTAAAGCACGTGCAGCATCTCAGCTTCCATTTGTGCCTCTGTCCAGTCCTGTTTCCTTCCCTTCCCTTCCACGTGTATTGTTGATCCCTAAAGCATTACTTAGTAAACATTCTACACACTAAACTCCATGTCAGAGTTAGGTTCCCAGAAAAGTCCATCTTCACTTTGGACTTTTTAATCTCCAGTGTTGCTAAAGCAGGAAAACAGAAGGATGAGAAAGAGAGAAAAGTTGTCAAATGCCACACCCAAAGTGAAATACCATTTATACTCTTCATTCATTGGCCAGAATTAGTCATATGGCACCGAATGAACTGCAAGGCTGACTCGTAGAAATGTTGGAAAATACATCAACTCTTGATGACCAGTGTCTCTACCATATACTCAACTTCAGTGTTACTTTTGACACAATACAAATATTTTTAATCATTACACTAATCACAGAACCATCATTACATGAATCTTGGATTTTATACAAAATATTTTGCCCATTTTTTGGTGATGACAAATGTTCCTTATACCTAAAATATTTTCTTTCACAATCCTGCTGTGGCAATTTTGGCCTATATGTAAAGAAAGATGGAAAACCTATTTCTATGCAGAGTCACAGCCTAATTGGATGGTCTTTTATGGTCCTTTGGACTGCAAGGAGATCAGTCCTGGGTGTTCTTTGGAAGGACTGATGCTGAAGCTGAAACTCCAATACTTTGGCCACCTAATGCGAAGAATTGACTCATTGGAAAAGACTGATGCTGGGAGGGATTGAGGGCAGGAGGAGAAAGGGACGACAGAGGATGAGGTGGCTGGATGGCATCACTGCCTCGATGGACTTGAGTTTGGGTGACCTCTGGGAGTTGGTGATGGACAGGGAGGCCTGGCGTGCTGCAATTCATGGGGTCGCAAAGAGTCAGACATGACTGAGCGACTGAACTGAACTGAATTGATACGTAATTAGAATCTTGAATCCTGATTTAATATTTTATTAGAGTATGCCTTCCCTCTCTCCAATCAGTGAACCACATTTTGTGCTTGCAGCAAGGCAAAGTAATAACTATTATCTTAATGACAATACTAACAAAGGCAACTAATAAGATGATAAGACAATTAAAAATTATGGAGAACTGGCTATGAAATAAGCTACAATCATAAAGATAGTATTATTATCCCTACTTAATAAGAAACAAGAGGCATCAAAAAAAAAATATAGAAAAACTTGCTTAACATCAGCAAGTAGTAAGTGTAGCTGGAGCTTCAATTTACACCCATCTGGGTGAAGGCCTGTGTCCTAACTACTGTGTACGACTCCTTATGAGAGCCTTGAATGTTTTTCTTCAGCCTTCTTTCCCTTTAAAGTCATCATATATAACTAAATGCCACTGAACCTTTTCCTCTCAATATATTTAAACTAAAACAGTGGACTGGAAGTTAGCCTAGAAAATGTATTACTTTAGAGAAATATCTGCAAACTAAAGAACATACCAAACTTCCCTCTCAAATGCCTCTGAATCTGTTTATTTCACGTGATTTTATGTTTAAGTCTTTGAGTAAATTGAGAAAATCGTCATGTCATATGTGTTGACATATAAATCAAGTAACTCTGAAACATATATTTCCACTTACTAATACTATACTGATAGTAGTAACACTCATAGTGATATTTAAAATTACAAATACGTGAAGTCGCTCAGTCGTGTCCAACTCTTTGTGACCCCTGGACTGTAGCCCACCAGGCTCCTCTGTCCATGGGATTCTCCAGGCAAGAGTACTGGAGTGGGTTGCCATTTCCTTCTCCAAGGGATCTTCCCGACTCAGGGATCGAACCCGGGTCTCCCGCATTGCAGGCAGACGCTTTAACCTCTGAGCCACCAGGGAAGCCCCAGTTTAATTACAGATTTAAATGAATTAAGAAATGTTTCTTCATTTGAATGATTGAAGAATGAAGCTGCAGTTGCAAAAAGGTTGAATATCATTTGGAAATTCCCAGAATACAAGTAGATCAGCCTCAAGAATGATACATGTTAACTATGCTCAAAATTAGATGCATACAAATGACACCTACTCATTAGTTTTTAAGTAGAGATTTTTAGAATAAAGGTGTGATGGTACTCCAGTTTTATTCTCATCCATGCTCTGTCTTTGTGTAAATGTACATGGAAGTTCTGAAAATAATCTGAAGTTGTCCTGATGAACATGTTGTATCACAAACTCAGTTGACTGGATAATTTTAATGGTTCTCAGCTAACACAGTTTTATAGATCACCATAGATATACTAGTTCTTATTCAGGTCATCCTCTTCACATACTAGGCTATAAGCATTATTGAAGCCAGCTGTTCTATTTCTTCATTTCTATGCTTCCCTTGTTTTATATACAACCATGTGCCTCTACATGTACAAATAAATCACACGCATAAATACACCACACAAATAAATACACTAACTGGTATTCAAATTACTAACTTCTATCTTGTTTATAATATCTAATTAGGTAATCTAATCTCATTCTGGAAAGCATTTTTTCCCTTCAAGGTT
The DNA here is from genome assembly GCF_016772045.2 of Ovis aries. NCBI lineage: Eukaryota > Metazoa > Chordata > Mammalia > Artiodactyla > Bovidae > Ovis > Ovis aries. The sequence goes on from NC_056058.1 coordinate 74,365,104, forward strand.
TCAATGCATAATTATTTTTTGAACTACTCAATGTAAGTATCCTGGTTAAATTAATAAAACACAGGAAATTCCTTCTCAGTCCAGTGTTTAGAATTCTGAGCTCTTATTGTGAGGGTCTGAGTTCAATCAGGGAACTAAGATCCCACAAACTGTGCAGTCTGGTTAAAAAAACAAAACAAAACAAAACAAACTTATATCACATATATCTCATATTTATAAGCATTTAAGCTTATATACAGCTTCACTAGTGGCTCAGATGGTAAAGCATCTGCCCATAATGTGGGTGACCTGAGTTAAATCCCTGGGTTGGAATGATGCCTTGGAGAAGAAAATGGCAACCTACTCCAGTACCCTTGCCCAGAAAAATCCCATAGATGGAGGAGCCTGGTAGGCTACAGTCCATAGGGTCGCAAAGAGTCAGACACGACTGAGCGACTTCACAAGCTAATATATATTTTAAGTTTTAGAACAAGGATTCAAACACACTCTTTCTGAGGTAGCAAAAGTAATTGTTTAACAATTCTGCTGTATTGAGTCCTCATTTATTTATATCCTTAAAAAGGCAAGTATATTTCTTTATTTTGAAAATCCTGGAAACAACACATTTTGGGTTTTTTTTTTTTTTTTTCCTCAGTAAGCTTTTTCCCTTTAAAATAATTTTAGACTTAGGAAAATTTTTGAAGATAGTAGAGAGTTCTCATACTCTACAGTCATTTTCTCTTATTAAATTTTACATTAGTAAGGTACATTTGTTACAGTTACTGGACCAATATTGATACCATACTGTTAATGGATGTTAATTCATATTTCCTTAATTTTACCTAATGTTATGTTTTCTGTCTGAAGATTACATCCAGGATACTACATTTAGTCATATATTTCGGGGTTCCTCTTACCTGTGATGGTTTCTCAGATTTTCCTTATTTTTGTCAACGTGGTGGTTTGAGGAGCACTGGTCAGGTATTTTGTAGAAAGTACCTTTTATGGATATGTCTGTAATATTTTTGTGAGTAAACTGAGGTTGTGAGTTTTGCGTAGGAAGATCACAGAAAGTGCGTGCCATTTCATCATGTTATATCAGGGTGCATATTATCAACATAACATCACTGTTGATACTAACCTTGATTATCTTAAATAACTGATAGTGTTTGGCAGGTTTCTCTGCTATGAAATTACTCTTTTCCCATGCTTGCTCACTGTACTTTTTGAAAAGAGGTCTCTATGAGGAGACAACACTTAAGTCTGAAGGCTTATACTCTACTTCTTGAGAAGAGGCAAGTATATTTCTTGGGATTATATTTCTGGGTTTCCCTAATAGCTCACTTGATAAAGAATTTGCCTGCAATGCAGGAGACCCCAGTTCAATTCCTGGGTCAGGAAGATTCACTGGAGAAGGGATAGGCTACCCATTCTAGTATTCTTGGGCTTCCCTTTGACTCATCTGGTAAAGAATCCACCTGTAATGTGGGAGACCTGGATTTAATCCCTGAGTTGGGAAGATACCCTGGAGAAGGGAAAGTCAACCCACTTCAGTATTCTGGCCTGAATTCCACCCCATGGTCATAGAATCAGATACAACTGAGTGACTTTCGCTTGCACTTTTCTCTTTAGTATACATACAGAAGAATGTCAGAATTATAAACCTTGTACCCCTAGTAGAAAAAAAAAAATTATCAGTTCTACTTAATGATTTTTTTTTTTTTTACCTTTAGTTTTACAAGCTCTACTTTGTAAGTTATTTGGGTCAGCACCTTTCCCTTCCCTATTCAAGTGAGGTGGTTTCATACAATTTTAATGGAGTTAGATTCTTTCGTTATAGTCATCATTACCTCCTTGGAACCCTTGAAATCCTAAATGTTTTTTTATTTTTTATTTTATTTTTTTGATTTATATTTTTTTCTAAATGGTTTTTTAAATGTTGCATATATTAAGATTCAAATCTTCATGCTGTAAAGTTTGGTGTATTTTGTCAAATGTGTGGTATCCACCATTATAGTCTCATACAAAACAGTTTCACTGGCCTAAACCATACCCTGTTCTTCACCTATTCAACCCTCCTCTTTTGTTTCATCTTCTATCAACCACTGACCTTTTTTTTACACTCTGTATAGCCTTGCCTTTCCCATAGTATTGTATAATCGAAATCATACAGTTTGTAGCATTTTCACACTAGCTTCATTCAGTCGCGTCCAATCTTTGAGACCCTATGGACTGTATAGTCCATGGAATTCTCCAGGTCAGAATATTGGAGTGAGTAGCCTTTCACTTCTCCAGGGAATCTTCCCAGCCCAGGGATTGAATCCAGGTATCCCACATTGCAGGCAGATTCTCTTACCAGCTGAGCCACAGAGAAGCCCCTTTCATTTTGCATAAAGCATTTAAAATTTATCTGAATCATTTGTGGCTTGATAGCTCACTCTGGAATTGCTGTCTTTAATTAGCATATGTGTCCATTTACATTTAAAGAAATTATTGATATATCTGTGTTTAATAATGGTTTTCTACTTATTCCGCTTGTCCTTTGTTTCCTACCTCCCCTTTTGTCCTTTCTTAGGTTTTAACTGAGCATTTCATATAATTCCATTTTATCTTCTCTATTGGCATATTAATTGTGTTTCTTAAAATAATAGTGATTTCTCTAGAAATTATAATATATATTTTTAACTAATTCACAACCCTCTTTAGTGACACTATATTGCTTCACATATAGCACAGGTAACTTTTATAAAAGAGTATATTCAATTTCTCCTTTCTGGCTCTTATAACCTTGCTGTAATTCATTTCACTTACTACAACCGTTAAACACTATATTACTTTGAACAATTTTCTTTTAAATTATTAAGAATGATAACTTATTTCAGTTATTTATTCATTTATTTCTTCTTTGATGCTCTTCTATCTTTATGTATATCTAAGATTTAGACTTACATCATTTTTCTACTCCCTATCAGTTCAGTTCAGTTCAGTAGCTCAGTCATGTCTGACTCTTTGTGACCCCATGAACTGCAGCACACCAGGCTTCCCTGTCCATCACCAACTCCCAGAGTCCACCCAAACCCATGTCTATCGAGTCGGTGATGCCATCCAACCATCTCATCCTCTGTTGTCCCCTTCTCCTCCTGCCCTCAATCTTTCCCAGCATCAGGGTATTTTCCAATGAGTCAGCTCTTTGTATCAGGTGGCCAAAGTATTGGAACTACTCCTTATGAACTTCTTTAATTTTTCTACTCCCTATGAACTTCTGTAAATACTTCATAGAGGGTAGTTCTGCTGTCAATGAATTTCTGTAATTTTGGTTTAATTGAGAATGTCTTGTATCTCCCTCACTTTTAAAAGTTTTAGAATTCTGTTTATGTTTGTTTTCTTTCAACACAAATGTTTTACTCTACTCTCTTCTTGCATGGTTTGTAACAGGAAGTCCACTGTGATTCTTACCAGCTTCCTCGATAGGTAGAAAGTTTCTATCCTTGGGATTCTTTCAAGATTTTAATTTTGTCAGTTTGTCTGCAGTTGGAGTATATTCCTATATATAGATTGTTTTGGTCATTATCCTGTTTGATGTTTGTTGAGCTTTCTAGATCTGTGGTTATCTGGTATTCATTTTGGAACATTTTCAGTAATTATTTTTTTCAACTATTTTTCTTCTCATTCCCTCTTTTTTCTCTTTCTGCTATTTCAGTCATGTATCTCACAGCATTTGAAATTGTTTTAAATGTTCCTTTTTTTTAATTGCTACTTTTTGTCTTTGAATTTCAGATTGAATGCTTTTATTGACCTATAGTAAAGCTCAGTTATTCTTCTGCCATGTCCAGTTCTACTGATAAGCCCCCAAAAGTATTCTTTCTTTTTGTAGTAGTGTTTTTGATTTCTACATTTCTTTAGTGTTTTTGATATTTGGTTTCACGTATTTTCTTTGGGTTTCCATAAGAACTCTTTATTAGTGTCAGTGTCTTACATATCTCTCAGCTTTAATCACTCCTATTGATTTGGAGTTCTTTTGTTTTAATGCAAAGCATACAGGAGGGGATTCACTTTATAATTTTATGATTAAATCTCAGCCTTTTAATAGGCCTATGTTCCTTGTCCATGAGTGACCTGCACGAGTGTTACTTAGTTTTCTTTCCCACTTAAGTGAAGAGACTATGAGAACTATTTGGGGAGAAAGTCCCTTCCCACAGCTTAGACAACAACCTGGTAAAACCTTTTTTAGTAAAGATTAAGCCTTGCTTTATGAAATGATATATATATATGTGTGTATATATATTATTGGAATATAATTTCTGAAAAGTGTTGTATTATTGCCTGCTTATACAGAAAATTGGATCAATCATTGGTTTAGTTCAGTTCAGTCATTCAGTCATGTCCTGCTCTTTGCGAACCTATGAGCTGCAACACACCAGGCTTCACTGTCCATCACCAACTCCTGGAGCTTGTTCAAACTCATAGCCATCGAGTTGGTGATGTCATCCAACGATCTCATCCTCTGTCACCCCCTTCTCCTCCTGCCTTCAATCTTTTCCCAGCAACAGGGTCTTTTCTAAAGAGTCAGTTCTTTGCATCAGGTGGCCAAAGTATCGGGGCTTCAGCTCCAACATCAGCCCTTACAATAAATATTCAGGGTTGATTTCCTTTAGGATTGACCTCCTTGAAGTCCAAGCAACTCTTGAGAGTCTTCTCCAACACCGCAGTTCAAAAGTATCAATTCCTCAGCACTCAGCTTTGTTTATGGTCCAACTCTCACATCCATATATGACCACTGGAAAAACCATAGTCAACCATATATATATACATATTTCCCCTCATTATTGGATTTCCTTTCCATCTAAGTCACCACAGAGCACCGAGTAGAATTTCCTGTGCGCTGCATGTTCCAACTGTGGTGGTTTAGTTGCTAAGTTGCGTCCTACTCTTGTGACCCCATGGAGTGTAACCTTCAAGGCTCTTCTGTCCATGGGATTCTCCAGGCAAGAATATTGGAGTGGGTAGCCATTTCTTTCTCTAGGATGTTCTCACTAGTTATCTATTTGATACATAGTGCCGCATGTATATTAATCCCAATCTCCCATTTTAAATAGTTACTTTTGTTCTCTACCCTCCAGAGCTTCAAAGCCTTTTTTCCCTTACCTTTTTATTGTGAGAACAGTAAAAAGTTGGAGTTCTTTGAGGTAAACTCTTTTTTTAATCTCAAGAAAGGCATTTAAGGGATTCCCTACAATTGTGGGTACCAGACTCTACATTATACTATTTGATACTTAGCCTGTCAAAATAGGTAAGTTAAGGATCCAGCAGATTCTGCCCAGGAAACCAGATCTTGGCTATGGTGCTTTGGCTTCAACTGCTATTCTAGATTTCAGACCAAAGATTTGCTCACTACCTTCCCTGCTCCTTTGGATCTGAGAAAAGTCATTGATTTCAGTTTATTCAACTTTTTCCTTGTTGTAAGAATGAAAGTGATGTCTTCTAAATCTTTACATGGAAATCATTCATTTCTTGTATACTATCAAATATTGATTCAAGGCTAACAGTATTAGCTTGAATATATAAAGGCCTAATACAATGCCAGACAGAGTAGTTACTCATTAAATATTAATCCCTTGTTCCTTCCATTTTCTTCTATGTAGATTATGAGGTAATGTTCAATGTGTGATGTAGTAATATAGTATATTCTGTTCTCTCTCTTTCCCACCTTCAGCCTTTCTCTATATGAATAATTATTGCAGTATTTGATAGCATAATTGTTTTAAAAGTCCCCCAAGTGCAATATATAAGTATTAGCCATAATATTATAGGTACTATTAAGAACTATTGCAATAGTAAGTGATTTTAGGTGCTAAAAAGTGTCAAAATTAAATTCCAGTAGCAGGAAAGCTTTATTCCAGGCTGAAAAAGACAAACTAATAATGTCTAGATTCCTAAAAATGGTATCTTTTTTCCTACTCATCTCTGATTGCAGAAGAATTTCCAATTCTTTCAACAATTTTTATACAATAAGCATTGATTTTCAAATAATAATCTAAGCTATTTAGTAGTAATTTAGGTGCAGAAATACTTTGTGGAGTCCCAACTCCATAGCTGGGATCCTTTACAAGGCTGCAACCAAGTTCATGGCTATGGATGGAGAACTGAACTGGGAAGGATCCACTTCTAACCTCTTTCAGATTGTTGGCAGAATGTGTCTCTTTTTAGCTTTAGGGTTGAAGGCAGCTTGATTCTTTGAAAGCAGCTACAGAGAATGAGAGAAATTCTAGTAATACGTTTTCAGTAGTTTAACATGATCATGGGAAAGACACCTCATCAGTTTTGCTGACCTCTAAAATTAGAAATAAGTCATAGTTTTTACTCACACTTAAGGAGAGGGTTTTATGTGAAGCATAAACAAAGGGACGCAGAAATCATTGGAAGATACCTTAATGTCGTACACCACAGAGTTCTAGTCATACAGCAGTTAACATCTAGAAGACATAAAGTTTAGAAATTGCTATTACCATTGGAAAAAAGTCAAAATTGTGCAGAAAAATATGATCTGTAGTTACATAATTTTATTTTTTTAATTTTTATAGATTTTTAGGTAAAATTAATAGCATTGACTATTAAATGAAATAAAATTTATCTATAATTATGGATATTTACTTGATGACCAATTCTCAAGCAGCTAATTATTACACAAGAAAAAAAATAGAAAGTGAAAATAATTAAACTATTTTACTATTCTGAGACTTCAGAGATTATACATTATCATACACCATAAACCATAAAATGAGTTGAACAAATTATTTGTAGCATTAAAATAAATGCACATGTATTTTGGTTAACAAAAGTGTATTATTGTAGAAAATTGCACCAATATAATTTTAATCATTAAATACCCAAGACAATATTGTGAATCAATATATATTTTAATACCACTGAGAATGTCCATAGCAGCTTCAGTGATCCTTTAAGACTCTTGTGAAGTTCTCTATAATGCTACAAAAGGAAACTTCTTGAATCTCCTAAGCAGGATATGGTGTAAATAATTTGAGTAAGAAGTTAGAGACATGGGCCCTACTGAGAACTGACCTAAGTTTTAGATATAGCATGCAAGTTTTCATTTTGGAAAAGAAACTGGTTGGAATTTATTTGATTTAATTGAACTGTAAGAGTCATTTCTACTTCTACCTTCTGTTTCTAAACCTAAGTCAAGTATAGACTAGATTCCTCAAGTGGAATCATCAGAAAATGATAGAAATGATCAGGACTTGGTTGTAAGAGGTGAAAAATACTTGAAAATGTTTAAAAGACTCATGTAAGGTTGGACAGGAAAAGGAGGTTAAAGGAAAATAATCACTCTTTAAATAAAATATAATACTTTTAAAAACAAAGCATATGTGATATGTGAAAAAAATAATTGTATACTTTTATTTAATTCACTGTGTATTCAAATTTTAAAGCTGTATTAAATTAGGAAGCAAAGATACTTAAAGTAGAGGTCAATGCATATGATATTTAATTCAAATATAGGAGTTTTTTCCCTTATTTCTACCCATTTGTCATTTGCATTTCCTACCAGTTTTAAGAAAAAAAAGTTCTCCTATCTTAACTGTTATTGAGTAAGAATCATTTCATTTGTGAAAGTGCAGATCAGTATGCAAAACAGGTTTAAAAAGTTGTTTCAGGAACCCTCTTACTTAGCATCCTAGATTGATGACTTTAATATTTATTTATAGAGGGTCATGGAGATCTATACTATAAACAGAAAGCAAACCTTTATTATTTTCAATTCATTCATAACTAGTATTAACGATTGTTCAATACAGAATGAGTCTGATCTTTGCATTCAAAGCAGTTTGGCTTAGAATCCCAGTTGTCACCAACAGTGCAAAATCAAGGAAGTTATCACTCATACTGTGCTCCATTTTATAATTGTATGTTACTATCCCAATACTAGAGACTGGTTATAATAATTAAATATAACTCAAGTAAATAAGTCACCTAAAATGGTTTAGGTACTCGGGAATGAATAATATATGGCTGATATTATTTTAATATCAATAATTATAATTATGATACCTTTCACTCTGTAGTTGAAAATTGAATAATCCATGCATTAAACTAGTTCTGCTTATGTCTCAGTAGAGTGGACAGACTCACATAAATCTTCTCATGAAATTCAAAGTATGGTTTCAGAGAAGAATGAAAAAATATAGAAGAATTTCTGTTTTTCTTATTTGTGCATCATTGGTAAAACATTTAAAATATTATATTGTAATATTTAACAGTTATGGAGCTGAGAGATTATTGACTCTATCACTACTATTGAAAAGATGAAAAAAATGAGGTCATTCATCATTCATTTAAAAAATACTATTCAGCACTCAATGAGATGCTTGGGACTCATTGGAGATGAATGAATGAGTGAATGTATGCATGCTACATTAATGAATAAAAGATTTATTATCAAATAAATGAATAAGCAAACAAATGGCTCTTACTCTCAAATAGCTTATACACCAGTGATATAGAGGGAAATTAATCAACATAGTCTACAAATAACTGGTTCAGGGAAGTTGTGAAATTTTTTGTGGTTATAGAATTTAAAGACTAAAACCCAGAGTTTCCCACTTTAAGGCAATGCCCAGAAATAATTTATAGCACAGAGCATATGCTGTAAATTTTTTTCTGGTAAGATTTTGAAATTTTTTCCCTTAAAATTATTTTAAACTTTATAGCTTAAATATATTATGCTAATCAAATGATATGTCAGTAACACATCATATTTTCTTGATTCTCTCTCATGATGAATTATGTACCCTAACAATCTTTCAGCATAATTATTGGTATATTTGCAATCGAATCATTAGAGCATTCCAAATGATATTTTTTTGCAGCTTTAGTGTTCAGTAGAGCTTGCATGAACATATAGTTTTACTTAGTATCTGGTATATGTTATTAGTTTAGATAATACATAAAAATCAGAGACTTGTATTGGCATAAATCAAAAGTAAAATAGTACATTTACTCCTAAAGACACTTTCTAATTCAAGATAATAGTTAATCTCATTATTCTTCTTCTAGATACATTCTATCAAAATAGAATGCTCTAGAATAAAATGTTACCATCATAATAATAACCCTTAGTGTTTCTATGTATCCAGCCCTAGCTTAACACTTTATAATTTTTAGCTCATTTAATTTCCAGCTCAGCACAAAGTATATACAATTATTCATCTCATTTTACCATGAAGGAAATGAAGCAGAGAGTATAAATAACTTATCCCAGACCATATTTCTAATTGGAATGCTATACAAAATATATAATAGGTGACAGGTCTACTGTACAGACAGTAAAGGTTACAGGCACTCAGAAGAAATGATCATGAAAGTGAGAATGCAAAGAAAATTTTCATTGGGTCTTTGCCCTAGTGTCACACCATGAAAAACTCAGAATTTGGCTAAGGGTAGATTCGTGTTGCTGTGCTATGAGGAAATTAACATGTTGGCAGACTAATTTGTGTGAAACCATGAGGTGAATATCAAGATGGAATCCACAATCCATAGTGTCATGGCTAGAAATGGTCCTGTAGTGGTAGAGTGGTTCAACTTCAAAGGATTTTAAAAGACAAAAGAGAAAAAAAAATGCAAAGAACTTGATTTCTATTTTGTCTGTAGGAGATATCTGCAACTGTCTATGTCAGCTTGTAAAGAACCTTTACCTATGTTGGATACTTCTTGAAACTAGAAAATCATCTCTTGGGCTGTCAACCTTTACTGGAAACAAGGAGAATATAGTCTAGCACTCTCTCATGCCAGCAGGAAGAATGAACCTGCCTTGATTATTGGTATATGGTGGTAGTCTCAGTGCTGCTGTTACAGATCTATCTGAGATTAAAAACAAAATAACACTGATACATACTGATGCTCCACAACAGCTACAAATGACAGAATAAAATCAGAACTCTTATTCATCATAAGTTATTGGAGAATAGTTGCATAGATTTCATATTTGAGTTTACCTTTGCTAATCTTAAAAAAATAACCTGTTTGTTTATGGCAAAATGGGTTTATTTCGGAAAAACAGAGAACTGCAATTTGGGACAGGCAAACTAAAGTCAATCATAGGTAAATTTGAAGGAACAAAAGGAAGTCAGCTTTTATTAGGATTTAGGAGGAAACTGGGCAGGAGTGTTTTAAATAAGAGTTCATTGGAAAAGAACAAGAGTTTGAGATTATGACACTTTCATTTTGGCTGCAAATAGTGGTTGTATACTGTTGTTGGGACAAGGAGCAATCTTCTGTCCTTATCTTAAAATTCTCTGTAAAAAAATTCTTCCCTGTACCAGAAGAAAAGTAACATTATCATAGATAAGAAGTTGAGACTGAGGGAGTTTTATACAAAGAATTCTATACAAACAGTACTTGTTAAAATAATTATTTTTTTCTTCCTGCTGGTTATGCAGGTGGCAAGAAGTGATTGGTACCTGTATGAAAGTTATCCCTCCGGGACTTCCTGACTCCACTTTAAGAGATGTTTCCTTTATTTATTTTTATAACTTTGAAATAATAAGTTATCAATACTTTCCACCAGTCCAATGCCAAGATCTTTACAGATAATGTATGTAACAAAGGTAATGAGTAAAATAATGGAGAAATTAGATTAATAATTTGAACTGGTATTCTTGCTGTATTCATTCATAATTCTGACTTTACTAAGTTCTGGATATTGAAAAACACATACAACCCAAAGCACTTAGTAGTTTTCATTGATTTTGAATAATTCAGTCGGATCCACTTTAAAGTATGGGTTACCTTAGCAAGATAATCTTAGTGTTAAAAGTGTCTCATCAAAAGTAAATACTGCACAAGCCCTTAATCGTCTCATTTTCTGTGTTTTCATAGTCCTTTACATACTAAGTCATTGCTTATCTTTTTTACTGCAGGGCAATACAAAATGACAGGCTTCTCTAAATGAAAGCAAGTATCCTATTCTATACATGGCCATACAGAAGCCAGTTCAGCTCAGTTCAGTTGCTCAGTCGTGTCCGACTCTTTGTGACCCCATGAATCGCAGCACAACAGGCCTCCCTGTCCATCACCAACTCCCGGAGTTCACTCAGGCTCACGTCCATTGAGTCCGTGATGCCATCCAGCCATCTCATCCTCTGTCGTCCCCTTCTCCTCCTGCCCCCAATCCCTCCCAGCATCAGAGTCTTTTCCAATGAGTTAACACTTCTCATGAGGTGGACAAAGTACTGGAGTTTCAGCTTTAGCATCATTCCTTCCAAAGAAATCCCAGGGCTGATCTCCTTCAGAATGGACTGATTGGATCTCCTTGCAGTCCAAGGGACTCTCAAGTGTCTTCAACACCACAGTTCAAAAGCATCAATTCTTCGGCACTTAGCTTTCTTCACAGTCCAACTCTCACATCCATACATGACCACAGGAAAAACCATAGCCTTGACTAGATGGACCTTTGTTGACAAAGTAATGTCTCTGCTTTTGAATATGCTATCTAGGTTGGTCATAAATTTTCTTCCAAGGAGTAAGTGTCTTTTAATTTCATGGCTGCAGTCACCATCTGCAGTGATTTTGGAGCCCAAAAAAATAAAATCTCTTACTGTTTACATTGTTTCCCCATCTATTTCCCATGAAGTGATAGGACCAGATGCCATGATCTTCATTTTCTGAATGTTGAGCTTTAAGCCAGAGTATCCTGTAATTTATCACTTTCCTAGTATTTCTGAGGTTTCTATTTTCCTTCTTCATTTGTTATTCCAGATATATTTAGTGTGCTGTCTTGGCTTCTTTGCTTAATATAACTGGAAATTGCTCTTATTCTTCCCAGGAATGTGAGACATGAAAGGATAGTTATGAAAACTTTGCAGAATATAAAGTGGTAGTTAAATACTTAATAAAAATTAATAATTCTGTAGCTCAAAGAAATAAAAGAGGGCTTCAAGCATACACTTCCAAATGAATTATCTTCTCTGTCTAGAGCTTTCTAAATCAATGGCAACTCTGAATTCCTATTAAACTGGATAAAAGTAAAATCATCTTATAAAACATCAACATAAAAATCATAGTATAGAAAGCAACAAAACAATAGCAACAAAGCAAGAAAAGCAACAGAATAAAGCATCACTATCTAAGTTGAACAGTATTGTGAAATACTTATTACTTAAATATATAAAAAAGCATTTTACTTTAAAAATTGTAATTTTTAAATTTACGTGTGTTTACTTTATATACTTTATTTGGGAAGTGAGAGCTATTATTCTGAGGAGACTTAAAAGACACTCAGGTTGAGAACAGGAATTTCACTTCAGTTCAGTTGGTCCATCGTGTCTGACTCTTTGCAACCCCATAGACTGCAGAATGCCAAGCTTCCCTGTCCAAAACCAGCTCCCGGAGCTTGCTTAAACTTGTGTCCATCAAGTAGTGATGCCATCCAACCATCTCATCCTCTGTCATCCCCTTCTCCTCCTGCCTTCAATTTTTCCCAGCATCAGAGTCTTTTCCAATGAGTCAGTTCATTGTATGAGGTAACCAAATTATTGGAGTTTCAGCTTTAGCATCAATCCTGTCAATGAATATTCAGGACCGATTTCCTTTAGGATTGACTGGTTGGATCTCCTTGCAGTCCAAGGGACTGTCAAGAGTCTTTTCCAACACCACAGTTCAAAAGCATCAATTCTTCAGCCCTCAACTTTCTTTATGGCCCAACTCTCACATCCACACATGACTACTGGAAAAACCATAGCTTTGACTATATGGACCTTTGTCAGCAAAGGAATGTCTCTGTTTTTTTAATGTGCTGTCTAGGTTGTTCATAGCTTTTCTTCCAAGGAGCAAGCGTCTTTTAATTTCATGGCTGCAGTCACCACCTTCAGTGATTTTGGAGCACAAGAAAATAAAGTCTGTCACTGTTTCCCCATCTGTTTGCCATGAAGTGATGGGACCGGATTCCATTAGTTTTTTTTTTTTTTTTTAAATTTTAAAATCTTTAATTCTTACATGCATTCCCAAACATGACCCCCCTCCCACCTCCCTCCCCACAACAGCTCTCTGGGTCATCCCCATGCACCAGCCCCAAGCATGCTGCACCCTATGTCAGACTTGGACTGGCGATTCAATCTTACATGATAGTTTACATGTTAGAATTCCCATTCTCCCAAATCATCCCACCCTCTCCCTCTCCCTCTGAGTCCAACTGACAAACAACTAATCTCAAAAATATACAAGCAACTTATGCAGCTCAATTCCAGAAAAATAAACGACCCAATCAAACAATGGGCCAAAGAACTAAATAGACATTTCTCCAAAGAAGACATACAGATGGCTAACAAACACATGAAAAGATGCTCAACATCACTCATTATTAGAGAAATGCAAATCAAAACCACAATGAGGTACCACTTCACACCAGTCAGAATGGCTGCGATCCATTAGTTTTTTGAATGTTGAGTTTTTTTTTAGTTTTTTCACTCTCCTCTCTCACTTTCGTCAAGATTCTCTTTAGTTCCTCTCCACTTTCATCCATCAGGGTGATGTCATCTGCATACCTGAGGTTATTGATATTTCACCCAGAAATCTTGATTCTAGCTTGTGCTTCATGCAGCCCAGCATTTTATATGATGTACTCTGCATATAAGTTAAGTAAGCAAGGTGACAATATACAGCCTTGATACACTCCTTTCCCAATTGAACCAGTCCGTTGTTCCACGTCTGGTTCTAACTGTTGCTTCTTGAGTTGCATACAGATTTCTCAGGAGGCAGATAAGGTGCCTTAAAAGACATTCATGCTGAGAACAGTAATTTAGGAATATGTATATCATAGGAAATATGATGACGGAAAACTAAAATAACAAGCCCGTTTTTTCTAGCCTGTGACAGTTGGTAACTGAGATTGAGGCACTGTGGGGGCTCCAGGAAATTGAAGGGAAACAAGAGAAAAGCAACAGCAGCTTAAATGGTCACAGTGTAAACAACAGCCATGCCAATTAAAAGAAAAGTATAATGGTACAAGCCTTTCTGTAATTCTACATAAAATTAGCTTTATTACATAGGCTCTGTTTGATTGCTTGGTAATAATTTGTCAATATTGCAAAAATGCTAAATTAATATAGTTATATAATCAATGTAGAAATATACTTCTCAGGGAAGAAAAACAGTAATTCCTTTAGTGAAAAATATCACTATTTTACTTTATTTCCATAATTTGAAGGAAGGAAAAATATGAACTTCTTCTTGTCTTCCTTTTTAACTTCAATATTTTATTAAGGAACATTTCATAAAATATCTTGCATAGTCATTTGAGCGCTATAAATTCATTTTGCCCTTATTGTTCTTATTTATACTACAGAAAAGGTACGTGTACATTATGGCAGATAAGGAATTTCGCTAATGAGACAAATAATGGAAAATGTAAGCAATTAATACCTAACGGATAGTTTTGAATAGTTGAAAGCAACTTTTAATAGTTCTTGTACATTGATTACTATTCACACGTTTACTATCCTATTTCTTTAGAAATAATGTATGTTTTAATAAATGGATGAAAACGTCCTTTTTGATGCATTTAGAAAAGGAGGCTAAATTATTGGACCCAGAATAAAAAACTGATTACATTAAAATATTTCTTCTTTCTCTAACTTGTATTGAAGTGATAAAGGGAGTGATTTAGAATCATAAAAAGAATAAATAATCAGTAAAGGTGAGGTCCTAATTTACTTCCCAGTTTTATTTTAACTTAGTTCTTCATTGCTATAAGGCATAAAAGTTATTGAATTTTACTACATTCACCTCACTCTGATTTCCTATCAAACAGAATATCAGTGGAACACCTCTGCTGAGCTCCCTACATGAAATTGTCCTTTTGTACGTCTCATAATCGGCGGCGATGTGGCCAAGCATCTGGCAGTGACAAGCAGACGTCTTTGATTTATTGGCTAATATCACTGCTTGTTAGTGGATGGTTGAGCAGGAGACTAAAAGAGCATAAAATCAGAGAGAATAAATTATGAAGGCACCGAACTGTGCCATTATAAACCCTTCCTTGTCACAGCTGTGACATCTCATAGGAAATGGAGGATGACAGCCACACTCGTTCTTCAAAGGGCCAATACCTTCTACTTGTGATCCTGACCATAAATAAATAAATAAAGCAAACAAACCACATAAGCAAGTCAGAACTCAAATAGGAAATGCCTTCCCCTCAATAGAGCACTTGGGTTCCCGTTTTCTTCTTCTACTTGAAAGAAGAGCAGAACAAAGCCAGCTTGGATTAGAAGCAGACACTAGGAGAGCTCTAGGATATTAAGTACATCTGTCATTCACATTAGAACCTGAAAACCCAGGAGGTTGACTTACCTCCTATTGCTTTTTCCTTTTTTAGTCACCCTGAAAAGATTACTCTTACTTAAATTGGTTACTGAAATACTGTTTTAGCGAGTCAATTTAGCCAATCAATTCATACTAGAAATCTCTACCTAAGAAATAATTTTAAGGCTACCCAGCTTCAGTTAGTATTTTCTAAAACAATGTTCCAGAATAATTTAAAATTTGAAATGGCTCTCTAAGTTATTTCAATCTGTCAAATTAAAACATGTGAGAATAAAGATTTGTTTAAACTGCATGATAGTAAGAAAATATGCAGTAGTGGAGAGAATATAAATCTTGGACTTGAAATAATTTCTTAGATAATTTCCTTCTGTTACAATATTTTAAAATTTAATTGTTTCTTTGGAATATAAAATGTACTTTATTCTATATTTTTACAATCCACACAATTTTTTGAATTTAAGTAGTATTAAATCAAAGGAAAGGAAAAGTCAATGAGTATATCCTTCACTTTCATAGATACTAATCAAGATTCATACTTTCATTGATGCGTTTCAAAAGCCATGGAAGGATGATTTTTAAGACCAATTTTAACCATGTGGCTTACAGGGAAATGACAGCAATAGAGTATTGTAAGACATGGTTCAGCATTGTGAACATTGTGAAGGGAACAACAAGAAAGGGGAAATCTTATGTACTCATCAAATTGTATTTATTTAGTTTTTATATGTCAATCATACCTAAATAGTTTTTAAAAATCAGTGAGGATAGAGAAAGAATTATAAGAAGGAGTGGTGGTAGGAAGGCTAGAGAGAGAAGTTGGGACCATACTATAAAAGGATTTCTCTGCCATGAAATACATGTAGTCATTTATTAATTTAAAATCTACCTTTCTTTAGAAAGAGTTTATTACTAATTACAAAGACACACAAAATATAATAAATTAAATTAGATTTAAAATGATAATAAATATGAAAACAAAGCCAAAAATAAATCTAATACTAAAATATAAACCATAAGCTTCTTTAATATTAAGATCATTCATAATTTTTGCTCAAAGTTTTTATCAGTCACTATGAAATTAGAAATTGGATCAATTACAGTTTAAGATATCTTCAACATTGAAAGAGAAAAAGAAATTCACATTCATAGAATAATTTTTATATTGATTTATAATATATTCCAATATTACACTAAAAAGTTACATTGAGACAAAACAATTCCATTTAAATAAGGTACAGTGGATATTTAAGATACTGACTACATAAGTAGAAAACATGTCTGTCCTAATGTAGTCAGTCCTATTTCCTTGAATATAACCAAGTTTTACTTCTAAGAAAGTCTAAGAATTTGTCAAAATATTTTCAATTTTATTTTACAAATTAAATTTTCTCTTTTAAAATTTATTTTCCACATTTGTGCAATATAACTGGACAGGTTTTTGCTCAAGTTGGAGAATACATTTGACAGATAATGGCACAATATAATAAGTATATATGGTCATCTAGCAAATTAAAAACTCACTCTGGGCTATATTAATGGATTCTTTAAGAATGTTTGTCTTCCATAGCAACTGATGCTGAGGTTAAATCACAGAGCTTTGTAACTTCTAATTAAGAGGAAAATGTGCATTCAAATCCTGTGGTTAAAAACACCACCACTGCTGCTGCTAAGGCGCTTCAGTCGTGTCCGACTTTGTGCGATCCCATAGATGGCCGCCCAACAGGCTCCCCAGTCCCTGGGATTCTCCAGGCAAGAACACTGGAGTGGGTTGCCATTTCTTTCCCCAATGTGAGGAAGTGAAAAATGAAAGTGAAGTCGCTCAGTTACGTCCAACTCCTAACGACCCCATGTACTGCAGCCTACCAGGTTCCTCCATCCATGGGATTTTCCAGGCAAAAGTACTGGAGTGGGTTGCCATTGCTTTCTCCAAAAAAACACCACAAATGTTCCTAAAAATAAGTGCAATTACAGATTCTCTTAATTGCAGGTATTGGTTTGGAATAAAACTGCCGCCCATTTGGCAACACTTTTCAGTTTGATCCAGAGGAAGTGAGGACCAGGACTTTCAATATGAATGTGGTGGATAATAATTCTCTTATGTAAATCCAGGAATTGTCTGTAAAATTATAGGTGTTAGACTGGATCCTTAGATTTCTGCTCTTAGAAAAATGAAGTTGGGCTCTTTAAAATAGCTGCAAGATTTTGAGGTTAAAAGTTTCAAAATATTTTATCTGTATCATAAGGGGATCTTGAATTACTACATGGTTGAGTTTCAGCTTGATGCTAATACTGCATGGATATTTGCCTTGGAATGCACAGTCCATGGCACATTCAACTAAAAAAAAGCTAAAGTAAAATAATTTTGTCCTCAGAGCAACACCAGGCTAGAATTAACTTTGACTGAGAACTGTGGCAGACATACTTAGACTCTATTTTTAATTTCTTGAGGAGCCTCCCTACTATTTTCCATAGCAGGTGCACCATTTTATCCAGCAATCCCATGTTGGGATATTTATTTAAAATAATTAGAATATTGAAAAGATACCTGCACTCCCATGTTCATCATAGCATTATTCACAATAACCCAGGTATAGAAATAGCCCCCCATTTTCCATTAAGAGATGAACAGATAAGGAAGTTGTGATATATAATACAATTTAACTTTTAAAAAAGAAACAAAAAAAAACTACAACATTTGACAACACGGATGAACATGAAGGATATTGTTGTGCTAAGCAAAATAATCCAGTCATAGAAAGACAAATACTGTATGATTCCACTTAGAGAAGGTGTCTAACATAGTCCACTTCATAGAAGCAGAGAGTAGAATGGTGGTTGCCAGAGGCTGTGGGAGGGGATATGAGAAGTTACTAATCAAAGTCTATGAAGTTTCCATCATGCAAGATGAGCTCTGAAGATCTGCTGTAATACTGTATTGTGCACTTAAATTTTTTTTTAATTTCTTACTACAAAATCATCATCATCATAATAATCTATAAATGCTGAAAAAAGAGTTCTGAACAACCAAAAGGCAATTGGCTATGGTAAGGAAAAATATATATATAAGAACATAAAATACACTATGAGTTATATCAAAGAATGTTCTGCCTGGTTTCCTCTAACTGTTTTAGAGTATCTTGTCTTACATTTAGGTCATTAATTGAGCTTATTTTTGTGTGTAATGTTAGGAAGTGTTCTAATTTCATTCTTTTACACATAGCTGTCCAGTTTTCCAAGCACCTCTTATTGAAGATGCTGTTTTATATTCTTGCCTCCTTTGTCAAATATAAGGTGTACATATATTCATGGGTTTATATCTGTGCTTTCTATCTTATTCCACTGATCTATATTTCTGTTTTTGTGCCAGTACCACACTGTCTTGATGACTGTAGCTTTGTAGCATAGTCTGGAGGGAGTAGTCTGATTCCTCCAGCTGTTTTGCTTTCTCAGTATTGCTTTGGCTATTCAGGGCCTTTTGTGTTTCGATACAAATTTTAATATTTTTTTGTTCTAGTTATGTTGAAAATGTTGTTAATAATTTGTGAGGGATTTGCATTGAATATGTAAATTGCCTTGTGTTGTGTAGTCATTTTGAAAATACTGGGTTCTTTCAGTCTAAGAACATTATTTATTTTTCCATCTGTGTCATCTTCAATTTCCTTCATCAGTGTCTTATAGCTTTTATACTACAGGTCTTTTTGCCTCCTTAGGGAGGTTTATTCCTAGGTATTTTATTCTTTTAAATGCAACAGTAAATGGGATTGTTTCTTTAAATGGCCTTTCTGATGTTTCATCATTAGTACATAGAAATGTAACAGATTTCTGTGTATTAATTTTGCACCCTATAAGTTAATTCATTGATGAGATATAGTAGTTTTCTGGTAACATCTTTAGGATTTTCTATGCATAATGTCATGTAACCTACAAAGAGTTTTACTTCTTCTTTTCCAATTTGGATTCTTTTTATTTTTCTTCTCTGATTGCCACGGCTAGAACTTCAAAACTGAATATAAGTGGCAAGAGTGAATATCTTTATCTTGTTCCTGAGCTCAGAGGAAATGTTTTAAGCTCTCAACATTGAATATAAAGTTAACTGTTGGTTTGTCATACATGGCCTTTATTATGTTGACGGAGGTTGTCTCTGTGCCCACTTTCTGGAGAGTTGTTTTTCTTTTTTTAATCATAAATGAGTGTTGGATTTCATCAAAATGTTTTTCTATGTCTATTGAGATGATATATGATTTTTGTTTTTCAATTTATTGATGTGGTGTGTGATACTGATTGATTTGTGGATATTGAAAAATCCTTGCATCGCTGGGATAAATCCCACATGATCATCATATAAGTTTCTTTTAATGTATTGCAGCCCAATAAAAAAAATAGGCAGAAAAGTAAATAAATGTTTCTCCAGAGGAGACATACAGACGCCCAAGAGGCACATGAAAAAATATGCAACATCACTAATTATTAGAGCAATGAAAATCAAAGCTACAATGAGATATTACTGCACACCAGTGAGAATGGCCATCATCAAAAAGTCTACAAACAATAAATATAGAGAAGAATATAGAGAAAAGGGAACACTCCTACACTATTCGTGGAAATATAAATTGCTATGGCCACTATGATGAACAGCGTGGAGGCCCCTTAAAAACAAACATACAAACAAAAACTAAAAACGGAACTACCATATGATCCAGCAATTCCACTCCTGGGCATGTATCCAGAGAAAAGCATGGTTTGAAAGAATGTACTCTACTGTTCATTGCAGCATTGTTTACAGTAGTCAAAACATGCAAAGAATCTCAAAAAAAAAAAAATAATGTCCATTGACAGATGAATGGATAAAGATGATGTGGTACAGATGCACAGTAGAATATTACTCAGCTATTAAAAAGAATGAAACAATGCCATTTACAGCACATGAATGGGCCTGGAGATTATCATACTAAGCGAAGTAAGTCACATAGAAAAAGATAAATGTGATATTGCTTATATACAGAATATTTTAAGTGACACAAATGCACTTTACAAAACAAAAACAGACCCACTGACTTGAAGAATGAATTTGTGGTTACCAGGGTGGTTGGGGGAGAAATAGATGGGAGTTTGGGATTTAGATGTACACACAGATATGTGATTATGTAAGACTCAATCACTTTGCTGTACTTCTGGTATTAAGATAGCATTGTTAATCAACTATGCTCCATATAAAATTGAAATTTACAAAAATTAAAAAAACAAATTCAGGCAAGACTATATCTCTCTGGATCTCTATATTATTTAACCTTCAATGTTGTTATGATTTTAAACAATGTAATATTTAAAATGAAATTTAAATTAAGCTCTACATAAATATTTATTATATTCATAAAATATTTTGCCCATAGAACCCATGATATTTCAGGGCACTAACAAACTCTTCAGTTAGTTTCCAAAAAGATGTCTAGTAAAGTATTTTTCCTTTCTAGTGATTTTCCCCTACCTCAATCAGAACTAGATAAATTGTTGGCTTCATAGTTTAAATTTTAAGAAAAGGGATTATATTTTACCTTGGAGCAAAATCATAAAACTCTGTTATAATTCTTTAGATTGTGGTATACATGACTCATTTTGTGATTTATACTCTCTCTCTATATATATATATATACACACACACAGACACAAATACATACCTACAAACACATACACACATGAATATTACCAGATTGTAAACAATTTTACCATTGTATTTCTAGTAAAGGGACTAGCTAGAAAATAATTTATATTTACACATAGTAACAGGCACATAAGCCACTTAGATCTAAAACTTATTGGAAAATTACAAATTATATTTTTATATAAGTTTTACATAATATGCATTTATATATAATAGTATATAGTATAATTTGTATACACTTGAGCACTAGTCATGGTGCAAAATGATTCCTATACATCATTTTAATTAGTCTCAAAACATTTGAAATGTAGTATCATTAGTCTCGTAGTTTACAAGCATGGAATATCCAGCTAAGTGGAAGTGCTCAGGTTCCAATTTGGATCTCTTAAAGTGCATATTTAAAGTGCATTATTCTTTTTTCTCAGTAATAAATTAAATAATGAAAGATGCTAATTGGTTAAGATATTATTATTCCAATAGTTTAACTTTAAAAAGAGGGATTGCATGACACAGTTATAAAATTATGTATATTGAATTTAGCTGAGACTCCCTGCCAAGATTTCTGGTTATTATCTTTTGAAATGCTCCTTGTTTTCAAGGTGCTGACCTTCTACCTTAAACATATTGTTTTGGCTTGTCAGGTGTATGGAAAATGCATATTAATGTTTCCTATATTGAATGTTATTCTTTCTTTAATAAAATATATGTATGTCTAGTTCCTTTAAATGAAAAGGAAAAATCTTGTCTATAAATGTATCTCAGCAATCCAAAGGGTATCCTCATTTTCACATGTAATGAGAGAGTGTTAAAAATATATACCTTCAAATTGCACGATGCTTTGCATTGAAGGAACCAGTAATAATGACACGGACTGCTTTCCTATCAGGATTAACTTCTTTGGTTTGAGGTAGCACTGCAATTAAAACATTACTGAGGCGAATTCTCAGTGGCATAGCACTAGACACTTCTTACACACTTGAGTGGGTACAAGTGTAGCCATGTGCAGCCATGTGTGGTGAATCTGTCAGGACTAACAGCAGGAGCTGTGATAAGAGTCCTCTATCAGTAAGCCTGCTTGATAGCCCAAGGTCTTTGAATTGTTATTATAACCAGCACCCAACAGTGAGGCCAATACTGAGTCTGTTCATATTTTTTCAGTACGTATTTCTGAACTTTCCATAGGTTTATTCTGTTTTGGACATTGAGATCATGTAAAAGTTCAAGCATAGCCTTTCTTAGAACTTAAGTCCTTTTTCCCCCATGATGATAGAGAGAGATGTGGTATAAAGGAGGGTATAGGAAGCTATTTTCCAAATAGAATAGCATGTTTTATGAGGATAAAAAACAATCAGGAGACTTGACTGTATCCCCATTCATGTTAGTCATAACACACAGGCTCATATTTTAGAAGACTAAGCATTTAAGTTATAAATTCCTCATCCTAGGTTTCTTCTTTCTCTATTCAGACCACTCTGCTGACCTCAACATAAGTTAGTCTTTCCAGCCAGATTGGTCTACTCTCTGTACCTTAACTACATTTTGTTTTGACATGGCCTCTGGTCTGCTTAGACAATCCAGGTCCACTCTCCACACCATACTCCTACCACTGATGTTTCCTGTCCTGTGGCCTCAATCTGATCCATATTGATATACCCTTGAGAAATGATTATTGATAGTTACTTATTCATACTTTTACCTGTGGCCTAATATCATGGAACATTTTCAGCAATTATATGCAAAAGTGATCCCTTTCTTCGCATTAGTTCTATGATTTTAAAGAACTTTCACATATTCAAAGTAAACTTGCGCAATGCAGATATTATTTTTAATGGTCACCTATAGTTTGGATAAAAAATAATGAATCCAATTGTAAATAAGCTCATGGTACATCATTTAAAAAATCTATGTGTATATATGTGTGTGAATTTATTGCAATGTCTTTTTTATGTAGTTTTGCCATCAGAGCAATTATGCAAAAGCTTTCTGGGACAAGGAAGGTAAAATACATGAGTGAAGCCTGCTGCTGCTGCTGCTAAGTCGCTTCAGTCGTGTCTGACCCTGTGCAACCCCATAGACAGCAGCCCACCATCCTTCCCCATCCCTGGGATTCTCCAGGCAAGAATATTGGAGTGGGTAGCCATTTCTGCAATGCAGGAAAGTGAAAAGTGAAAGTGAAGTCTCTTGGTTGTGTCTGACTCTTAGCGACCCCATGGACTACAGCCTTCCAGGCTCCTCCGTCCATGGATTTTCCAGGCAAGTGTGCTAGAGTGGGGTGCCATTGCCTTCTCTGGAGTAAAGCCTAGCAGTGTTAAAATAGCAGTAGCACAAGCTGGCAACAGCTACAGTCGTGGATGCTGGGAAGTAATAGGGAATGGAAGACTCCATGGAGAACTGAAGAGTACATGAACTATTAAAAGTGGTTCAGTTCAGTTCAGTCACTCAGTCATGTCTGACTCTTTGCGACCCCATGAACTGCAGCACACCAGGCCTCCCTGTCCATCACAAACTCCCGGAGTTCACCCAAACTCATGTCCATCAAGTTGGTTATGCCATCCAGCCATCTCATCCTCAGTCGTCCCCTTCTCCTCCTGCCCCCAATCCCTCCTAGCATCAGAGTCTTTTCCAATGAGTCAGCTCTTCGCATGAGGTGGCCAAAATATTGGAGTTTCAGCTTCAGCATCAGTCCTTCCAGAAAGAACACCCAGAACTGATCTCCTTTAGAATGGACTAATTGGATCTCTTTGCAGTCCAAGGGACTCTCAAAAGTCTTCTCCAACAACACAGTTCAAAAGCATCAATTCTTCAGCGCTCAGCTTTCTTCACAGTCCAACTCTCACATCCACACACAACCACTGGAAAAACCATAGCTTTGACTAGACAGACCTTTGTTGGCAAAGTAATGTCTCTGCTTTTGAATATGCTATCTAGGTTGGTCATAACTTTTCTTCCAAGCAGTAAGCGTTTTTTAATTTCATGGCTGCGATCACTATCTGCAGTGATTTTGGAGCCCCCAAAAACGAAGTCTGACACTGTTTCTACTGTTTCTCCATCTATTTCCCATGAAGTGGTTCAGTGTTACTCAACTCGGAGGGTTTGTAGCCGTGTGATGATACATGCTCAGATCAGCCTTACCTTCCAATATTATTTATAGAGAATTTTGAAAGATGAATTTACATGTAAAATTTCACAGTTTTTTTCTATGTTAGCAAATAATCTGGTGTATAGAAAACATTCATTTTTTTGGTGAACTCAGACTAGTTCTCAGCCTATTTGTAAATTCTAAGTATTTAATATATTTGAAGGGAGATTCTAGAATTGAGAGAGTAATTTAAAAGGGAACATTTTAAAAGAATCTAGGAAGTGTTTATTATTATTATTGCCAGCTTAATTCATTAATATAGGACAAAACATAGCACACATGTTTTTCCTCACAATTTGATGCATTTTGATAAATTTACAGATTTAATCAATACCCTGATCATGACAGAGAACATACCATCAACCAAAAAAACTTTCTTCATGTACTTTCCAGTCAAACCAAACCCACCATAAGCAGTGGTTTGATTTCTGTAACCTCAGATTAGTTTCTTCTGTGATCATATATTATATAAATGGGTTCTTTGGTTTGTCTGTATTCTTTTGCATCTGGCTTCTCTCACTTGAAAATAAATCTTTTTGATTATCAGGGTTGTTATGCGTGTAAGGAGTTTGTTCATTTTTATGACTGACTGGGGCTTCATCATTTGTTTATGCTTTTCAACTACTGATGGACATTTAGGCTGCTTCCAGTTTGGGACTATTATGATAAAGGCACTAGGAGCATTCATATGTCAAAAAAAGTTTCAGCTTATATGATATCTGAGTATAATGATAAAAGGTTTCATAAATATTTCTCATATTGTGTTACTCTTCCAGTGTAAAATGAGCAGTAATGATATTTGAGTAGAAAATAAGGAAAATATTTTGGGTAGCACATCTGTAATTGCACTTTTAGATCTACCACTAGTTAGCTGTGTAACATTACACAAGTCAAATGATCTTTCCTGACAAGAGCTTTTGTGTTTTGTTTTGTTTGGCAGTTGTGTGGTGTTAGTTTATATTGATTGTTTGGTAAAATAAGGCATTGGATTATAGAGTCCCTTAAAAGAGTAGAATGTTAAAATTGTATGTGAAATGATGACGACGTCATTTGGAAAATTATGTGACCTTCACAATTCACTACTGTTTTACGGAAGGTTTTAAATTGAGGGAGTTGAACTAAACTTCCTAAAGCTCTAGTGTTATGTGACCTTATGATTTATAGGAATAAATTGGTATTTACATGTTATATCACTTTAGTCTTAATCAGAAAGAAGCTTCATATTTGAAATCAACAACAGATGATTTCAGTTGTTTCACTCTGCAAGTATTATTTGGTTCTCCTCTTTAAAATGTGGTATGGGCAATGCATAGTAGATGCAGTGTCTCCAGTTTTAATCATTTCACTTTTCATTTGAAAAGTAATTCATCATGAGAAGTCAGTGGGGTATAGAGAGCACTAATTGCAGCAAAATATCAAGGACAGTTTTCCTCTGTCTTAATTAAACATTAATGAGTAAAGTTATTTGCAAATGCATGCTGCAGGGATGGACTTGTCTGTCTACGTTTGGTAAACACTGGCACTAGGTGTCAAAATAAAGCACCTTAATTGATTTATACAGGAATAGTTTTAAAAGATTGCACCTGGCTTGACATTTCCTTAGGTTTTTATAGAGTAGTTTCTGATAAATTATTTATAAAGAAACTTTTTTTCTGACCTATCCTAATTACAAGAGTGATTTTTTTCAAACTAATCAATTTTGTATAAATTTCACTTTTCTTCTTGGTTTTGCTATCAATTTAAGGAATTCCATGGTAAATGATGAGGAATAAAGTTTCTTTATATTTCAGAAGGAAGATGCAAGCAAGTTACTTTTTTCTTGATTATTGGAAATATTTTATAAAATTTTAGATATTTTACTTTTTAAATTAATATTTTATATGAATATATCTATTTTATTTCATTTATTTATTAATCTACATACTTTATATTGATGTAAGCTATATTAATATATAGCTTGAATTATAATTCGAAATCCCTAAATAAATTTAAAAGCCTAAGGAATGCATTTAATTCCAACTTACACATCTTAAATTACTGTTCTAAGTAACATTGCATTTGATTCTTTAGAGTGTATATAAGTAAGTTAAAATACTAAGAACAAGTGTGAAATAAACTTTCTGGCTCTCGTATTAAACTGATCTGTGGATATCAAAGGGGAGTTTCACAAGATAACCTTTAAATTAGCTGATATATAATTTTTTACTGCATTTCTTCTTACTCTTCTCTGAATGATTCCCCATATTATGTTTGCTTTGATATGTATAATTAAGAAATAATTTTGAAACCTTAAAAATTATAATTAACAGTTTAAAATAATTAACTATACATTTCATTAAGTCCTTCTAGTTTCTTACATAAGAAGAGAATTTACCAATAATACAGTCTAAACCTTACAACAAAATTTTCCATAGATCAATGCAGCAATGGAACAATTCTCAGAAAATAACAAAACCATTGTGGAAATCATTTTATAGTATCGGTATGATAGTATATTTTTGTGGGGGGGGGGTGGTGCGGGAAATCCTGCTGTGTCTTAGAATGGCTTATAAACTCCTCAGTTTCCTGCTTTCTGATGGTGCTGTTAAATTTCACTCTGGATTCTCATGAAACTCCCAGTTTCCCAAACCATATGGCTTGATGCAGATAAAATTGGCTTATGGCAAATAGTATAAACACACTTCACATTTTTCCACCTGTGAATCTACTGAAGTGTTATGGTATACATTTTTAAGGTTTAGTACCAGATTTTCAGTGAGTCTTTATTTTCAGATTCTTTTTGTCCTTCTGGGCAACTTCATTGCCAGATTTGAAAATAAAAAATTGACCCTTGCCTTCATCTTATGATGCTGAGATTTGAGAATAATTTTATTTTTAATTTGGGATTAAAATAAATGTAAAGGATATTTTATATGTGTTTTAAAAAGTCTTTAGAGTAAACCAATACAATATTATAAAATAATTATTCCAATTAAAATGTTAAAAAACCTTTAGTAATTTTTGTTTTTAAAATGAAAGTTAAATACACATATTCCTTTTCACCCAAAAGTAAGGAAAATCAGTTAATAGATATCTGAAAGTATGAATCAGGAAACAAGAGCTGAGTCTTCCAAAGGTAACGACAGTCAGCAATGATGGTGATGTTTTTGGTATGTTAAAGGAGATTCTTGTCTTCATTTATATATATATAAAAAAAAGCCACACACACACAAATTCAAATCCAGACAGACCCTGCAGTGCAGAACCAATTATTTATTTGTAACATTGGCAGTGGTGTTCTTACAGTGAAGGTAGGAGTTTGACTGAATTTGTGGTTCTGAACACAATCACTGAAACAAGGCACCAATATAAGTCATATTGGTAAAAATTCTATCGGTGGTAGAAGTAAAGTCACATTGTGAACAGACAAGTGAGAAAAGATCTTGCACGCATTATTAGTTCTAATAAAACTTTCTACTTGTTCAGAGTGTGGACATAGATCATTCCTCACATGTAAAAGATGAGCAATCAGAGAGAAGCAAACATGGACACGTGTGTGTTCAGTCACTTCAGTCGTGTCCGACTCTCTGCAACCCCATGGACCATGGCCTGCCAGGCTCCTCTGTCCATGGGATTCTCCAGGCAAGAATATTGGAGTGGGTTGCCATTTCCTTCTCCAGTGATAAAGTATGAAGTGAGTGAAGTGAAGTCGCTCAGTCATGTCCAACTCTTTGTGACCCCATGGACTGTAGCCTAGCAGGCTCCTCTGTCCATGGGATTTTCCAGGCAAGAGTACTGGAGTGGGTTGCCATTTCCTTCTCCAGCAAACATGGACAGAAGACCTAAATAGACATTTCTCCAAAGAAGACACAGAGGGCCAACAGGCCCTTGGAAAGATGCTCGACATTATAAATTATTAGAGAAATACAGATCAAAACTACATTGAGGTATCACCTCTCACCAGTCAGAAGGGCTATCATCAAAAAATTTATAAACAGTAAATGCTGGGAAAAGTGTAGAGAAAGGGAGTCTTTCTTCACTATTGGTGGGAATGTAGATGGATATAGCCACCATGGAGAACTGTATGGAGATTTCTTAAAAAACTAAAAATAGAAATGCCATACGACCCAGCAATCCCACTACTGGGAATATACTCTGAGAAAACCATTATTTGCAAAGACACATGCACACCGGTGTTTATCACATTACTATTTACAATAGCTGGGACATGGAAGCAACTTAAATGTCAATCAACAGATGAATGGATAATGAAGTAATGGTACATATATATAATGGAATATTACTCAGCTATGAAAAGGAATGAAATTGAATCATTTGTGGAGATGCAGATGGGCCTCTGTCTGTCATACAGAGTGAAGTTAGAAAGACAAGTCAGAAAGAGAAAAACAAATATTTTATGTTAATACATGTAGGTGGAATCTAGAAAATTCCACAAATAGGTATAGGTATACCTATTTGTGGGCTTCCCAGGTGGCACTAGTGGTAAAGAACCCATCTGCCAATTCAGGAGACACAAGAGACCTGGGTTTGATCCCTGGGTCAGGAATATCCCCTGGAGGAGGGCTTGGCAACCTACTCCAGTATTCTTGCTTGGAGAATCTCATAGACAGAGAAGTTGGTGGGCTTATAGTCCATAAGACTGCAAAGAGTCAGACATGACTGAGGTAACTTAGTGCACATGCAAAGCCAATCTATTTTCAAGATAGGAATAGATACTCAGAGGTAGGGAAAGAATAGGTGGACATGGTAGGAAGGAGAGGATGAATTGGAAGACTGGGATTGACACATGTTTCCTGCCATATGTTAAGCAAATAGCTAATGGGAACCTCCCGGATCATGCAGGGAACTCAGTTTGGTGCCCTGTGGTGACCTAGATGGATGGAACGGAGAGGGTGGTAAGAGGGAGGGTCAAGAGGGAGGGGATATATGTATACACATAGCTGATTCACTTTTTTGTACAACAGAATCTAACACAATGTTGTAAAGCAACTGTACTCCAATTTAAAAAAAAAATTAAAAGCAGCACACATGAATTCTTTATAAATACAGTGCATATGTATTGAGAAAGAGAGTGAAGTATAGAAAAAGGAAAAGAAGAAGAAAGGAAGAAAGTAAAATGAAATATAAAGAACACTAATCAGAAAAATATTCCTATAAAATGAATAAACATTGTAACCACATTTATTTCAGGGAATTAAGACCACTGGTGTGCTACAGTCCATGGGGTTGCAAAGAGTTGGACATGATTAAGAGACTGAACTGAACTGAGCTGAAGGCCACTTCAAAGGCATAATAGCTTTACTGTTTTGATGTCTCATGATGCAATGACCTACGTCATTCCTATATGCATTGGCTCTATGTTCAGATTTCTTATTCTATTCCATTAGTGAAGTGAAAGTTGCTCAGTCATGTCCAACTCCTTGTGACCCCAGGGACTATAGCCTGCCAGGCTTTTCTGTCCATGGAATTCTCCAGCAAAAATACTGGAGTGGGTAGCCATTCCCTTCTACAGGGAATCTTCCCTGTAGTGATTGAACCCAGGTCTCCTGCAATGAAGATGGATTCTTTACCATATGAGCTATCAGGGAAGCCCTATTCATTAGACTGTTATCTAATTCAAATGCCAATCTCACAATGATTTAATGATAGAGTCTTTAAAGTAGATATGTTTGAACAGTTGTGTGATTACCCTCACCTCAACAGTCTTCCCTCATAGCTCAGTTGGTTAAAAAATTCCACCTGCAGTGCAAGAGACCCTGCTTCGATTTCTGGGTCGGGAAGATCCCCTGGAGAAGGCATAGGCTACTCACTCCAGTATTCTTGTGCTTCCCTTGTGGCTCAGCTGGTAAAGAATCCACCTGCAATGTGGGAAATCTAGGTTTGATCCCTGGGTTGGGAAGACCCCCTGGAAAAGGGAAATGCTGTATAGTCCATGGAGTCACATGTATAGTCCATGGGGTTGCAAAGAGTTGGACACAACTGAGTGACTTTCACTTCACCCCTTACCACACACACACATACACATGAACACACACCACTCTTTATAAGCACCTAGCTAACTATTCTTGCTAGTTTATTCTTTCATTTCAGATTTTTCAATCAATATTTTAAGCTCCATAAAGAAAAGAAACAGCATTATTGGAATCATATTGAAGTTATACATTAACTTAGGGAGGAATGACATTTGTTCACATCTACCTTTTTTGACTTTCAGGAGTGTATTGGGAGATTCTTGATAGGGTTTATGTCTGTGCATTATTTTTCTATTGAAATGTAGTTTTCAAATTGTTTTATTACTAACATTTATTTGAAGATAACTCATTTCTTTCCTTTTTGTATCTTGCTATTTTAAAAAATTAAAAAGAGAATTGTTACATGTGAGGTTTCCACATCTACAGTCAGTTCATCTGCCATTGTAACTGCCTCAGTATTCAAAGGAGAGTCGTTCAAGAACAATTCCTCCTCCCTTTGGCCACCATTCCAAAATTCACAGATGCTCAAGTCCCCTTATATATGAGTTCAGTTCAGTTCAGTTATTCAGTCGGATCTGACTGTTTGCGACCCCATGAATCGCAACACGCCAGGCCTCCCTGTCCATCACCAACTCCTGGAGTTCACTCGGACTCACATCCATCGAGTCAGTGATGCCATCCAGCCATCTCATCCTCTGTTGTCCCCTTCTCCTCCTGCCCCCAATCCCTCCCAGCATCAGAGTCTTTTCCAATGAGTCAACTCTTCGCATGAGGTGGCCAAAGTCCTGGAGTTTCAGCTTTAGCAGCGGCATAGTACCTGCATATAACCTGCGCACATCATCCTGTACACTTTAAATCATTTCTAGATTGCTTTTGATGCCTAAAAGCTTTTGTAAATGCTATGTAAATAGTTGCCAGCCTGAGGCAAATCAAGTTGTGCTCTGTAGAAATACATGGAACTGATCTTTCAAATCATTTTGATGTACAGTTGGTGGAATTTGCAGATGTGAACCCACAGATATGGAAGGCTGACTGTAGAATACTTTGTCTAATCCTTCCAAAACAGTGTTAAATAGTAGTGAGTAACACATCTTGTACATGACTTCAATGGAATGCTTTAAATATCTTTCCAGTAAGTAAATATTAGCTTCGGAGCTGAGATATAAACATTTTATTATGTTAATGAAATATTAATTATTTCTTGCTTTATTTAATGTTTTAATCTTGAGAGTATCTTAAGTGCTTTCCTTTGTATTCTATGTATAAAACATATGCTTTCCTTCTTTTTTTAAAGTTACTAAATTAAATCAACATATTTCCTAACGTTAAATTACCTCTGCATTCCTGCTAAGCACTTAAGGAGATTTCAATGATTATTTAGTTAACATTTTGTTGGATCTTATTTCCTGATA
The DNA here is from genome assembly GCF_016772045.2 of Ovis aries. NCBI lineage: Eukaryota > Metazoa > Chordata > Mammalia > Artiodactyla > Bovidae > Ovis > Ovis aries. Next base: position 74,396,604 of record NC_056058.1, read on the forward strand.
TTTAATGTGTTTTTTGCTTCAGTATTAATTCTGGAGATCTGTTTGTAGTGCTTCCTTATTGCATTATTTTTGAATGCTTTGAAATCATATTCTTTTGACAGAATATGAAAATGGAATATTTATTTGTTCTTAATTGCTTTGGAATTAGGTCAGTAGCCATATGTTATCTGATATTTATACATTTTTTAGAATAAAAGTATAAAAGCATCTGGGTCTTTTTCTTTTAATGTGAGTTACTGGGAAAACTTTTGTATTTCTTCCATAAAAACTGGGCAATTTAGAATTTTTCTATTAAATGTAGTCAGTTTTATTGAGTCCTATTTTCAGAAACATCAACTTTGTTATGCTTTCAACTATATAGTAATATTTTTTTAAGATTTTCTAAGTTTCAACAACTTTTCCTCCTTTTAATTCTTTATTTGTTTTTACTCTCATTAAAAATGAGGTTGGCTAATAGTTTGACTTTTTTGGTGATTCATGAAAAAATGATAAAGCAAACATACAAAAACAGTCATAGTTTGGAAACAATCCATTATGAGGAGAAAATTTTAAATTATGTGTTAATTCAACTTCCTATATGTTATTCTGAAAATCAGGAAAAATTGCTAATTTATATAAGAAATAAATTGAAGAAACTTATCCTAAAATTGAGAAAAAATCTAAACAGACCAGTCACCATTAAAAAAAAAAAAAGTAAAGTTTTCAGAAAACTGAACAAGCACTTATTCTCAAAAAAACTATGAAATTCAGGTGATTTGGTAAGTTAATTCTATAAAACATTAAAAAAACACATAGAGATAAAAAAAATAAAGAAAGCTTCTAAATGATTGTTAATGAAACAAGTATGCCATTAATACTGACACAAACAGAGATAAAAGGCAACAAATAGGGACAACTCTCATTTCTAGAATAGCGGCAACATGTTTAGAAAAACTGTAACTGAAATGTCACTGAAAGAATAATAAACTATGAGCAACTATACTGCAAGCAGGAATGCAAATTTTGGGAAATGGAAGAACCATATTAACCGAGCACAAGAAAAGTATTTTTTCCATACATGTTATAGGTGTGTTTAGTAAAATTCATAAATTGTTTGGTTTAAAATTAAAAAAAAAAAACAAACCCAAAGACTGGGGAGTTAAGAGGAGACAGATGACTAATAAAATAGATCTTTTTCAAAACAAAGCAAATAATTCTGAGTATTAATGGAGAAACATTAAAAGCAAGTAAGCTACAAAATTCCAAAACTGGGTTGTCCAGTTTTGTAATTATTATTACACTTTGATAATATGAACCAATTCATTTGACAAGACAAAGAAATGAATTATAAAATTGGATAGAAAAATGTAAATTGTTCAATCTTTGCAGATTATATGACTATACCAAATTCAGATTGATTGTATTCTTTGCAACCAAAGAGGGAGAAGCTCTATACAGTCAGCAAAAACAAGACCAGGAGCTGATTGTGGCTCAGATCATGAGCTCCTAATTGCCAAATTCAGACTTAAATTGAAACAGTAGGGAAAACCATTAGACCATTCAGATATGACCTAAATCAAAACCCTTATGATTATACAGTGGAAGTGAGAAATAGATTTAAGGGACTAGATCTGATAGATAGAGTGCCTGATGAACTATGGAATGAGGTTCGTGACATTGTACAGGAGACAGGGATCAAGCCCATCCCCATGGAAAAGAAATGCAAAAAAGCAAAATGGTTGTCTGAGGAGGCCTTACAAATAGCTGTGAAAAGAAGAGAAGTGAAAAGCAAAGGAGAAAAGGAAAGATATAAGCATCTGAATGCAGAGTTCCAAAGAATAGCAAGAAGAGATAAGAAAGCCTTCCTCAGCAATCAATGCAAAGAAATAGAGGAAAACAACAGAATGGGAAAGACTAGAGATCTCTTCAAGAAAGTTAGAGATACCAAGGGAACATTTCATACAAAGATGGGCTCGATAAAGGACAGAAATGGTATGGACCTAACAGAAGCAGAAGATATTAAGAAGAGGTGGCAGGAATACACAGAAAAACAGTACAAAAAAGATCTTCATGACCAAGATAATCACAATGGTATGATCACTCACCTAGAGCCAGACATCCTGGAATGTGAAGTCAAGTGGGCTTTAGAAAGCGTCACTACAAACAAAGCTAGTGGAGGTGCTGGAATTCCAGTTGAGCTATTTCAAATCCTGAAAGATGATGCTGTCAAAGTGCTGCACTCAAAATGCCGGTAAATGGGGAAAACTCAGCAGTGGCCATAGGACTGGAAAAGGTCAGTTTTCATTCCAATCCCAAAGAAAGGCAATGCCAAAGAATGCTCAAACTACCACACAATTGCACTCATCTCACACGCTGGTAAAGTAATGCTCGAAATTCTCCAAGCCAGGCTTCAGCAATATATGAACTGTGAACTTCGAGATGTTCAAGCTGGTTTTAGAAAAGACAGAGGAACCAGAGATCAAATTGCTAACATCCACTGGATCATGGAAAAAGCAAGAGAGTTCCAGAAAAACATCTATTTCTGTTTTATTGACTATGCCAAAGCCTTTGACTGTATAGATCACAATAAACTGTGGAAAATTCTGAAAGAGATGGGAATACCAGACCACCTGACCTGCCTCTTGAGAAACCTATATGCAGGTCGGGAAGCAACAGTTAGAACTGGACATGGAACAACAGACTGGTTCCAAATAGGAAAAGGAGTACATCAAGGCTGTATATTGTCACCCTGCTTATTTAACTTCTATGCAGAGCACATCTTGAGAAACGCTGGGGTGGATGAAGCACAAGCTGGAATCAAGATTGCTGGGAGAAATATCAGTAACCTCAGATATGCAGCTGACACCACCCTTATGGCGGAAAGTGAAGAAGAACTCAAAAGCCTCTTGATGAAAGTGAAAGAGGAGAGTGAAAAAGTTAGCTTAAAACTCAACATTCAGAAAACAAAGATCATGGCATCTGGTCCCATCACTTCATGGGAAATAGATGGGGAAACAGTGGAAACAGTGTCAGACTTTATTTTTTTAGGCTCCAAGATCACTGCAGATGGTGACTGCAGCCATGAAATTAAAAGATGCTTACTCCTTGGAAGAAAAGTTGTGACCAACCTAGACAGCATATTAAAAAGCAGAGATATTCCTTTGCCAACAAAGTTCATCTAGTCAAGGCTATGGTTTTTCCAGTGGTCATGTATGGATGTGAGAGTTGGACTGTGAAGAAGGCTGAGCGTGGAAGAATTGATGCTTTTGAACTGTGGTGTTGGAGAAGACTCTTGAGAGTCCCTTGGACTGCAAGGAGATCCAACCAGTCCATTCTAAAGGAGATCAGCCCTGGTGTTCTTTGGAAGGAATGATGTTAAAGCTGAAACTCCAGTACTTTGGCCACCTCATGCGAAGAGTTGACTAATTGGAAAAGACTCTGATGTTGGGAGGGATTGGGGGCAGAAGAGAAGGGAACGACAGAGGATGAGATGGCTGGATGGCATCACGGACTCGATGGACGTGAGTCTGAGTGAACTCTGGGAGTTGGTGATCGACAAGGAGGCCTGGCATGCTGCGATTCATGGGGTCACGACTCTTTGTGGGTCACAACTCTTTCACAAAGAGTTGGACACAATTGAGCACTGAACTGAACTGATACTTTGAAGACTTCACTTAATTAAATAAAAACCCTGACAATTTTAGACATGAAAGACTTCAGTAGTTGACTGAGTAGTCTAATTTACAAATTTAAAAATAAAACTTGGCATTATAAAATGTTTAATATTATAGTTTTATAAAATATTTTAGTACTTGGAGGGAAATTGCACAATTATTACTCTTATTTTATGTATATGTTATGCATATTCTTATATCTTTACATTTTAGAGTAGATATAGAATTGTTTTGTGATGGAGATTTTGACTGGGATATTATTAAATTTTAATGACAGATTTAATTAAGAAATTCAACCTCCTTACATGATGAATTTCTTATAATAGTCTTTTATTTTATTCAAGTGTTCTTTTATGTTCCTCAGTGAATAATTCTAGTTTTCTTCTTATAAATATTGCTTATTTTTAGTTTATTGATTAGCATCCAGTATATCCCTTAAAAAACACCAGTAGACATTCAGAAAAGTTTCGATGTTTGCTAACTTCATTTAAATGATCATCTTCATAGAAATCTTTTGAATTATATTGCTGGGTTTTTAAGTAAATTGTATCTTCAAGTAGAAAAATAAATACACAGATGTGTACGTATTTGCATGTGTGTACATGAGCATACACAGTTTTATTGGGTAGCAGTTTTACAGTAGTTTATGGCAATAGTGATGATGGTGGACTTTTTTGTCTTATTTTTACTTTGTCAGGGATTTGTAAGGTTTTATCAGTAAGCACAAGGCTGGCTAGTTTTAAATGTATGTTTATATGTTTCTAATATACACAAAACTCATCAATAAGGTGATGACTGAGCAAAGACTTGAAGTATGGTTTGGAGTTACCAGGCACATTCCAGGAAGAGGAACCATTATCAAAAGTATGTAAGTGAGTAGGTAGAAGACATACAGAGACATTTCTCCAAAGAAGGCATATATATGGCTAAAAAACCAAGGAAAAGATGCTGAGCATTGTTCATTATTAGAAAACTCAAATCAAAACTACAGTGAGGTATCATCTCACACCAGTCAGAATGGCCATCACCAAAATGTCCACAAAGAATAAATGCTGGAGATGGTGTGGAGAAAAGGGAACCCTCTTGCACTGTTGGTGGGAATACAAATTGATACAGAGACTCTGGACATTCCTTCAAAAATAGGAACAAATAACAATATGGCCCAACAATACCACTACTGGGCATATATCCTAAGGACAGCATAACTGAAAAACACACATGTACCACAATGTTCATTGTAACATTATTTATAACAGCTAGGATATGGAAGCAACCTAGATGTCCATCAACAGATGAAGGGGTAAAGAAGTTGTGGTACATATATGCAATGCAATATTACTCAGATATAAAAAGGAATACATTTGAGTTGGTGCTAATGAGGTGGACGAACCTAGAGTCCATTATACAAAGTGAACTAAGTCAGGAAGTAAAAAAATAAATATCATACATTAATGCTTATATAGTAAACAGCCTCTTTCAACAACCCAAGAGAAGATGCTACATGTGACATCACCAGATGATCAATACTGAAATCAGATTGATTATATTCTTTGCAGCCAAAGAAGGACAGGCTCTATACAGTCAGCAAAACAAGACTGGGAGCTGACTGTGGCTCAGGTCATGAACTCCTTATTGCTAAATTCAGACTTAATTTGAAATTAGGGAAAACCATCAAATTATTCAGCTATGACCTTCCTTACGATTATACGGTATAAGTGACAAATAGATTCAAGGGATTAGAGCCGATAGAGTGCCTGAAGAACTGTGGACAGATGTTTGTGACATTATACAGGAGGCAGTGATTAAGACTATTCCCAAGAAAAAGAAATGCAAAAAGGCAAAATGGTTGTCTGAGGAGGCCTTACAAATAGCTGAGAAAGAAGAGAAGTGAAAGGCAAAGGAGAAAAGGAAAGGTATACCCATTTGAATACAGAGTTCCAAAGAATAGCAAGGAGAGATAAGAAAGACTTCCTCAGTGATAAATGCAAAGAAATAAGGAAAACAACAGAATGGAAAAGACTAGAGCTCTCTTCAAGAAAATTAGAGATACCAAGGGAACATTTCATGTGAAGATGGGTTCAATAAAGGATAGAAATGGTATGGACCTAATAGAAGCAAAATATATTAAGAAGAGGATGCAAGAATACACAGAAGAACTGTACAAAAAAGAGCTTCATGACCCAGATAACCACGATGCTGTGATCACTCACCTAAAGCCAGACATCCTGGAACACAAAGTCAAGTGAGCCTTAGGAAGCATAACTACGAATAAAGCTAGTAGAGGTGATGGAATTCCAACTGAGCTATTTCAAAACCTAGAGATGATGCTGTTAAATGCTGCACTTAATATGCCAGCAAACTTGGAAAACTCTGCAGTGGCAACAGGACTGGAAGAGGTCAGTTTTCACTCTAATCCCAAAGAAGGGGAATGCCAAAGAATGTTCAAACTATTGCACAATTGCACTCATCTGACAGGCTAGCAAAGTAATGCTCAAAATTCTCCAAGCCAGGCTTCAACAGTATGTGAACCATGCACTTCCAGATGTTCAAGCTGGATTTAGAGAAAGCAGAGGAACCAGAGATCAAATTGCCAATATCCGATGGATCACAGAAAAAGCGAGAGTTTCAGAAAAACATCTTTCTGCTTTATTGATTTACCAAAGCCTTTGCCTGTGTAGATCACAACACACTGTGGAAAATCCTTCAAGAGACGGAAATAGCAGACCACCTCTCCTGTCTCCTGAGAAATCTGTATGCAGGTCAAGAAGCAACAGTTAGAACTGGATATGGAATAACAGACTGCTTCCAAATTGGGAAAGGATTATGTCAAGACGTATATCGTCACCCTGCTTATTTAACTTATATGCAGAGTACATCATGCAAAATGCCAGGCTGGATGAAGCACAAGCTGAAATGAAGATTGCTGGGAGAAATATCAATAGCCTCAGATATGACTATGATACCACCCTTATGGCAGAAAGTGAAGGGGAACTAAAGACCTTCTTAATGAAAGTGAAAGAGAAGAGTGAAAAAGCTGGCTTAAAACTCAACATTCAAAAAATGAAAATCATGGCATCTGGTCCCATCACTTCATGGCAAATAGATGGGGAAACAATGGAAACAGTGACAGACTTTTTTCTTGGCCTCCAAAATCACTGCAGATGGTGACTGCAGCCATGAAATTAAAAGACACTTGCTCCTTGGAAGAAAAGCTGTGCCCAACCTAGACAGCATATTAAAAAGCAGAGATATTACTTTGCCAACAAAGATCCACCTAGTTAAAGCTGTGGTTTTTCCAGTAATCATGTGAGGATGTGAGAGTTGTACTGTAAAGAGATCTGAGGGCCAAAGAATTGATGCTTTTGAACTGGTTTTAGAGAAGACTCTTGAGAGTCCCTTGGACTGCTCAGAGATCCAACCAGTCAATCCTAAAGGAAATCATTCCTGAATATTCATTGGAAGGACTGATGCTGAAGCTGAAACTCCAATACTTTGGCCACCTGATGCGAAGAACTGACTCACTGGAAAAGACCCTGAAGGCAGAAGGAAAAGGGGATGACAGAGGATGAGATGGTTGGGTGACATCACCGACTCAATGGACATGAGTTTGAGCAAGCTCTGGAAGTTGGTGAAAGACAGAGAAGCCTGGGGTGCTGCAGTCCATGGGTTCACAAAGAGCTAGACACAACTGAGTGACTGAACTGAATGCACATATATGGGATCTAGAAAGATTGTACTGATGAACCTACCTACATGGCAGTAACAGAGATGCAGGCATAGAGAACAGACTTTTGGATACAGTGGGGGAGAGAGAAGGTGGGATGATTTGAGAGAATATATGTAACATATCCATTCATCTGCCTGGTAAACAGTAAAGTGCCCCAGAAATTTTGGGTCTAGTTCTATTTTATGACATACACTAAACCAACAGTGTAGGAGGGCTAGAGCTTGCTGATCGAGCCATTCTGAGAAGTGGATGGGGCACAGGAAAATGTGTTTTGTTAGCCATCCGAGAAATGAGGGTGAATGATATATAACTCAGAATGTGTATACTATCATGAATTGATGTCTGATATGCAGATGACCATTATAACTTTGTTAAGTAATTATCCTCCAATTAAAAACAAAAGACTAAAAATAAAAATAAAAAAACAAAAGGACCCAGCCTTTCTGGGGCTGAAGGAACAGTAAAGAGGATGGTAGGTGAGAAGGAGGTGGTAGATACAGATTTCAGGTAGGGTGGATCCAATCACATAGGGCTGAGGAAGATTGTGAGGACTTTGGCTTTGACTAATACAAAGAGGGGGATTTTCAACAGTCATGACATAATAAACTTTATATTTTTAAAAGAATCATTCTGGTAATATAATCTCTAACTGCATATTTTATAAAACTTTGCATCTTGCTGCTTCCCATTCTTCTCAACCTCACAATTCACATTTTCAAATAATAACATATAGTGAATGATAGCAAATCAGGAGAAAATAACATTTAAACAATGTGTGCTTGGCTTCTGCTACTATTGTTGCCTAAATAAAAATGATTAGAGATTATGGGATTCTCTTCTAATTGTTTATTTGCATACAACTCCAATGATTACTGGATCCTTGATTGGGATTAAATTGTGTTACTTATATACTTTTCCTTATTTGCCAACCCAGGGGCAAGAGCATAGATTTTGAGTAGATTATCTGAAGTCTAAAGCCTTTATATGATATGTTGCAGCTGAGTCATAAGCTCTGAGTTATGAGATGCAATCATTAATTTTCTCATTTTCTTCACATTTCCATGTTTTTAAATGTTAATAACTCCTACTATTTTGGAGGTTAGAAATTTAAATATTAGAAATAATACCCATAAGGAGATACATTTGTTGATATTTGTTATTAGAAATTAAAGGACAGTGAAAAACATCTAACAAAGAACTAAATTAAATTTACTTGTTACCCTCCAACAAGTATACATTTTATGACCACCATCATCATAAATACCACTTAGTAAAGCAGAATATTTTTAGTTATATCTTATTGCTTATTATACAGTTTTCAGGATTTGACAAGATTTATTTATCATTATTCAATGTATAATACTTTGATACTTCAAAGTATTATACAAGCTTCCCTTGTAGCTCGGTTGGTTAAGAATCTGCCTGCAGTGCAGAAGACCCGGATTCAATCCCTGGGTCAGGGAAGACCCCCTGGAGAAAGAAATGGCAACCCACTCCAGTATTCTTGCTTGGAAAATCTCATGGACACAGGAGCCTGGTGGGAGGCAGTCCATGGGGTCGCAAAGAGTCGGGCACGACTGAGCAACTAACACTTACTTACTCAATGTATAATACTTTGATACAGTTTTCAGCTCTGTAGTGAGCTTCTAGTTTCTTCATGTATTTAACTATCCATTCATTCAGTGATTATTTATTGATTGCCTACTATATGCCACATGCTGTGTTAGATGCTTCAGTTGCAGAAGGGAATAAAGATCTCTGTCCTAGCCGTTGTTATCACTGTTGTTTAATTGCTAAGGCCTGTCTGACTCTTGTGACCCAATAGACTGTAGCCCACCAGGCTCCTCTGCCCATGGGAGTATTCAGGCAAGAATACTGGAGTGGGTTGCCATTTCCTACTCCAGGGAATCTTCCTAACCCAAGGATCAAATCTATGGCTCCTGCATTAGCAAGTGGGTTCATTACCACTGAGCCACCGCGGAAGGTGCTTTCATGTTTTTGGAGGAAGAGAAGTGAAAAGCAAACCTACTAAATTCTGTGACACTTACCAGGTGATGAGGGCATGAAAAGCTAGAGCAGAGAAAGGGAGACTAACTGTGAGGAGATGAAGCCCAAGGAATTGTGGCAGTTTAACTTCAGTCCATCAAGATTGGCCTAATAGAGAAAATGAGATTTAACAAAACTGTTAAGGAGGTAAGGAGTATGGCTAGACAGAATGGGGGATAACTAGAGAGTAGTAGTAGAAGAGAGAAAGTGACAAGAAGTCAGATCTCATAGAAATCTGAGGAGATTTTATGGATTCCACTTCTTATGATGAGATGCCTAGGGGCCCATTTTGGGCTTTGAGGAGTGAATTCATCTGAGTTTGTTTTTAATGGAATTATCCAGGCTATTCTGTTGAGGAGAGATTGAAGACAGCAAAAGTAGGAGCAAGGAGCTCAGTTAAGAAGCAAATGCCAGAAAAACAAACAACCTAATCAAAAAGTGGGAAAAAGACCTAAATAGACATTTCTCCAAATAAAACACACAGATGGCTAACAAACACATGAAAAGATGCTCAGCATCACTCACTATTAGAGAAATGAAAATCAAAATCACAATGAGATATCACCTCACACTGGTCAGAATGGCCCTCATCAAAAAGTCTGCAAACAATAAATGCTGAAGGCGGTGGGGAGAAAAGGGAACGTGATTGCACTGTTGGTAGGAATGTAGATTGATACAGCCACTATGGAAGACAGTATGGAGATTCCTTAAAAAAATTAGGAATAAAACCACCATATGACCCAGCAATCCCACTCCTAGGCATATACCCTGAGGAAACCAAAACTGAAAAAGACACATGTATCCCATTGTTCATTGCACCACTAATTACAATAGCTAGAACATGGAAGCAACCTAAGTGTATATCGACAGATGAATGGATAAAGAAATTGTGGTACATATGCACAATGGAATATCACTTAGCCATAAAAAGGAGCACATTTGAGTCAGTTCTGATGAGGTGGATGAACCTAGAACCTTTATACAGAGTGAAGTGAGTCAGAAAGAGAAAGATGAATATCGTACTCTAACACACATACACGGAATCTAGAAAAATAGTACTGAAGAATTTATCTACAGGGCAGCAATGTAGAAACAGGCATAGAGAAGAGACTTATGGACCTGGGGAGAGGGGAGGAGAGGATGAGATGTATGAAAGAGTAACATGGAAACTTACATTCAGTTCAGTTCAGTTCATTTCAGTCGCTCAGTCGTGTCCGACTCTTTGCGACCCCATGAATTGCAGCACGCCAGGCCTTCCTGTCCATCACCAACTCCCGGAGGTCACTCAGACTCACATCCATCGAGTCAGTGATGCCATCCAGCCATCTCATCCTCTGTAGTCCCCTTCTCCTCCTGCCCCCAATCCCTCCCAGCATCAGAGTCTTTTACAATGAGTCACCTCTTCGCATCAGGTGGTTTTCCAATTTCGCATCTGCTGAGTTTTCCAAATTTGCTGTCATATTCGGTGCAGCACTTTCACAGCATCATCTTTCAGGATTTGAAATAGCTCCACTGGAATTCCAGCACCTCCATGAGCTTTGTTCATAGTGATGCTTTCTAAGGCCCACTTGACTTCACATTCCAGGATGTCTGGCTCTAGGTGAGTGATCACACCATCGTGGTTATCTTGGTCATGAAGATCTTTTTGTACAGTTCTGTGTATTCTTGCCACCTCTTCTTAATATCCTCTGCTTCTGTTAGTACCGTACCATTTGTGTCCTTTATTGAGTCCATCTTTGTATGAAATGTTCCCTTGGTATCTCTAATTTTCTTGAAGAGATCTCTAGTCTTTCCCATTCTGTTGTTTTCCTCTATATCTTTGCATTGATTGCTGAGGAAGGCTTTCTTGTCTCTTCTTGCTATTCTTTGGAACTCTGCATTCGGATGCTTTTATCTTTCCTTTTTTCCTTTCCTTTTTGTTTCTCTTCTTTTCACAGCTATTTGTAAGGCACTCTTAGACAGCCATTTTCCTTTTTTTGCATTTCTTTTCCATGGGGATGGTCTTGATCCCTGTGTCCTGTACAATGTCACGAACCTCTGTCCATAGTTCATCAGGCACTCTATCTATCAGATGTAGTCCCTTAAATCTATTTCTCACTTCCACTGTATAATCATAAGGGATTTGATTTAGGTCATACCTGAATTGTCTAGTGGTTTTCCTTACTTTCTAACATTACCACATGTAAATTAGATAGTCAATGGGAATTTGCTGATGGCTCAGGAAAGTCCAACAGGGGCTCTGTATCAACGTAGATGGGTGGAATGGGGAGGGAGATGGGAGGGAGGTTCAAAAGGGAGGGGATATATGTATACCTATGGATGATTAATTTTGAGGTTTGACAAAAAATAATAAAATTCCATAAAGCAATTAGCCTTCAATAAAAATTAGATTAAAAAAAAAAAAGCAATTGGCATAATCCAGGAGTGAGATGATGGTGGCTCAGTATAAGGTGGGAACAGGGGCTATGGTAAGACTGGTTCAGATTCTATATGCATTTAAAATCTAGAACCTAGGTGTCGTAAATTAAAAACTGATATAAAATGGGAAGAAATTTTAAAATAATTTCATTCATTCATTCAGTTATTAACTTATTGGCTTTGAGAAACTGGAAGACTGGGGAAACAATCAGTGAGGTGTATAAGGCAATATTCAAGTAGAAGACTTGGAGGAGGGATGAGTTTAGATTGAGATATAGAGTTCGGACACTGAACCCTGAATATTCATTAGAAGGACTGATACTGAAACTTAAACTCCCATAGCTTGGCCACCAGATGTAAAGAACTGACTCTGAGTCTTGTAAAGTACAAGACTCTGATGCTGGAAAAAATTGAGGGCAAGAAGAGAAGAGGGCAACAGAGGATGAGATTGGACAGCATCACTGACAGAATGGAGATGAGTTTGAGAAAATGCAGGGAGATGATGAAGGACAGAGAAGCCTGTTGTGCTGTAGTTCAAAGGGTCACAAAGAGTCAGACACGACTTAGCAACTGAACAGCAATAAGTATGTATGAAATTTTATATTCAAGAGGACCCTATGCTTGTTTTAATGTTCTATTATCAGTGTCTTAAAATTCTTAATATTGTTTTAACAGGGGGCTTCATATTTTATTTTTCACATATTATGTAGTTGGTTCTGATTGCACGCCATGCATGTAGTATATATCTTATGAGCTGTATGCAGATCAAGAAGCAATAGTTATAACCAGACATGGAATAACAGATTGGTTCAAATTGGGAAAGGAGTATGTCAAGGCTTTATATGGTCATCCTGCTTATTTAACTTATGTGCAAAGTATATCATGTGGAATGCCAGGCTGGATGAAGCAAAAGCTAAAATCAAGAATGGTGGGAGAAATATCAATAACCTCAGATATGCAGATGATACCACTTTTATGGCAGAAAATGAAGAGAAACTAAAGAGCCTCTTGATGAAGGTAAAAGAGAGAGTGAAAAAGCTGGCTTAAAACTCAACATCCAAAAAACAAAGATCATGGCATCTGGTCCCATCATTTCATGACAAGTAGATGGGAAAAATGGAAATGGTGACAGATTTATTTTCTTGGGCTCCAGTATCACTGTGGACGGTGACGGCAGCCATGAAATTAAAAGACACTTGCTCCTTCAAAGAAAAGGTATGACCAACCTAGAAAGAGTATTACAAGCAGAGATATTACTTAACAAACAAAGGTCTGTATAGTCATTTTTTTTTTTACAATAGTCGTGTATGGACAGAAAAATTGGACTGTAAAGAAGGCTGAGCACCAAAAAATTGATGCTTTTGAACTGTAGTGCTGGAGAAGACTCTTGTGAGTCCTTTGGCCTGCAAGGAGATCAAGCCAGCCAATCCTAAAGGAAATCAACACTGAATATTCATTGGAAGCTCTGATGGTGAACCTGAATCTCCAATACTTTGGCCACATGATGCAAACAGCCAACATTGGAAAAGACTCTTGATGCTGGGAAAATTTGAAGGCAGAAGGAGAAGGGGATGACAGATGAGATGGTTGGATGGCATCACCAACTTGATGGACATGAGTTTGAACAAGCTCTGGGAGAGAGTGAAGAACAGGGAAGCCTGCATGCTGCAGTCCATGTGGTCGCAAAGAGTTGGACACGACTGAGCAACAACAAAGAACTCTAACAACTAGATAATTAGTTTTGTTTAAGAGAAAAGAAAGCTATTTTAATATAATCATACATACGCCTAGAAAAACAAAGGTATATTCATGCTACAGATCATTTTTCCCTTCCTTCTTATAATATAAACATACTTATTTAATGTCTGCCTTTTATTCACTTCATAATAGTTTATTCTTTTCCATTATCTCTGTGACTTAAAAACCATGAGTGCAAAAGTCTGTCATCTTTATTTATTATTACATTTTCTTTATTCATCCCTATACTTATAACTTCAGACTCTAGTACAACTTCTGGCACATCAATAATGCTCATGTATTATGTGCTATGAGGTTTTTCTAATGCTGTGGTTACCACCAAATTGATAAATATGATGGCTTTTTTCTCATAACACAATCTCTATAACCTTTGAGCTTTTGATAGATTTCCTTCTTCATTCATCCTACATTTATTTCCCTTTGGATTATTTTGAATTATCTCACGCTTGTTCTTTTCTTCCCCAAAGTTCCTTTGATATCCTTTCCTTCCTCTTCCTCTTTATTCTAAATAGATACATTACTTAAATAAAAATACTTTAGATTAATAATTAGTCCTCATCTTTCTTGTTTATTATTTGCTGCTCCTTTAATCTATTTCTATAACTATTACCTCCCAATTATAGTTACACTTCTCTCTCCAGATTAAAAATTAAATGTTTTCCTGTCAGTAGGCCATCTTGGTCTCTATACTACTCATTTATCTAACACTGGATATGATCCAGCTGTCTACTATTTCTAACTGCATTATTTCTGTTCACTACCATGCTGTCAGCAATCTACTCTCAGAAACTTCTTTTATCCTTACCTGTTATTAATGGACTGTTGCTGTTCTTTCCATATATAGTCATACTTGTATACCTTCCTCTTTTCTATTAATATATCCATTGCTATCAGCCTTTTTCAAAATTTCAACTTCTCTATTTAGATTGCCAAACTCTCCTCAATCCAATTCATTTCACACAAAGTCAAAGCCTTATATCCAAAGCACAATTTCCATTGCTTTACTTAATCTTAGAGACGGTGAAATCTCCAGTTAGTCCTCATTGTCTCTGGCCTCCAGAATATGTTAGGAGACTTCCGTACTACAACTAGTTGTGAAGTATATCACCTACAATTAGTTATCAATGGTAATTTAAACCTTAAGTTTGTGAATGATTTCTTTTTAAAAAATTCAGTGTGAACTCATGCATGTAACACATGAGTTTCATTCCCATGCTTTCCAAAATGTTTCTTGAGAAGAGGAAGTAAAAATGACAGATAATAATGAAAACACAAATAAAATATAAGAATTGCATATAACCAGCAGATTAAATTGTTTATTTCACAGCTCTATGTGCCAAACTGTTCTTGACATACTGTGAATAGTTATGATACATAACAGTTATTTTAATTTGTAGCACTATTTGCTTTAAATCCTAGATTTTTTAACTTAATTTTTTTTAGTTTTTTTTTTTTTAAATTTCAAAATGCATGGACCATCCTGTGCATACAAGAATCATCTCTCTTGTGTACTCCAGCACACACACACACACATGCATACACAAGCAAGCACATACACACACAAATACATACACACAGAACCACTCCACCAATCCCCAGCGTTCTTCATTTTCCCAATCTTCCTGCTCTTTCCCACTTACTTTCTCTATATCCTCACATGCCAAATACTTATCTACATTTGAATGTTCACTTCAAAAAGTTCCCTTCCATGTACTTCACAAACTCTCTCCTTTCTTCGAACTTCAACATTCCTTGTCCTCTCCTATGGACACATTACCTGATCTGTTGTTTTACAATCATCTGCATGCTTGTATTAACTTCCTACAAAACTGTGCTTCATATGCATCTACCCTACACTCATTAACAGTATCTTGAAATGTAGCAACAAAAGACAAATACTAGAGAGGCAATGTAGATATCCACTGACAGATGAAAGGATAAAGAAGACGTGGCACACACAGTTGAAAGGAATGAATTTGAGTCAGTTCTAGTGAGGTGGATGAACCTAGAATCTGTTTTACAGAATGAATGAAGTCAAAAAGAGAAAAACAAATATTGTATATTCACACATATAAATGGAATCTAGGAAAATAGTATTGATGAACCTATTTGCTGGGAAGGAATAGAGATGCAGACATAGAGAATGGACTCATGGACATAGTGCACTAAGGAGAGAGTGGGGCAAATGGAGAAAGTAGCATAGACATATAGATACTATCATGTGTAAAATAGATAGCTGTTGAGAAGTTGCTGTCTAACACAGGGAACCCAGTCAGGAGCTCTGTGATGAGCTAGAGTGGTGGGATGTAGAGGAAGAGAGGAAGGCTCAGAACGGAGGTGATACATGTATAATTATGGCTGATTTGCATTGTTGTATGAAACAAACTATCACAACATTGTAGAGCAATTTTCCTCCAGTGAAAAATTAAAGTAAAAAGACATATATAAAAGAGAAAAAATAAAACACTTACTGATTCTTTCTCAAATGCAAGAGAAAATGCCACTCTTTTCTAACATTATGGTGACATTTCTTAGTGTTCCTTGTACTATAGTTTTCAAAAGAATCACATAAGTCTATTATTATATGAAGTTTGACATTAGGTTTTCTACTTTGATGCATTAGGACCACAATTATGATAATTATTCACATGGCAGTGGTTAAAATAAAACACAAAGCTTTTTGTTTCTAATAATATAAATCCTTATCAAAATGAAATGGACATATAGTCTACATAACAATCATGTGCTTCTAAATGTCCAGCAAAATAGATTTGAGCCAGGTTATAATGATGTTTAGCCTGTGGAACTACATTTTAAATAAAAGCAATTTATAAAAACATCTTGTTGATTATTTAATACTCTTCCCATTAAAAAAAAATGTTCCCAAACAGTGATACTTTAAGTTCTAGAATAGTAAATAATACAAAATAAGAATTTACTCTTGGGATAAGGTGGAATTTATATTGGTTATAAGTATATGCTTTTAAACTCTGCTGTTGATATGTTTTTGACAAAATGAGGACAACCTTCAAATAAAGCATAGTCAAAAAGAGACAGTTAAATAAACATATGTTATTGTAGTAGCAGGAAAAATATAGTTTGGGGAATTATATTTGAGGATTACAAATGTAAAGGCAGCATAAAAAAGTATAATGTGAGTGTTGAGGAAGAATATGATAATATTTATTATCCTTACCATTTTCATTCATTTAAATAGAATATATACACATCAGTTCACAGACAATAAGAAGTAAATGATGCAGAGATATACAAACACTACCATGGGGAAATTTAAGTTTGAACCAGTATAAAGTTTCATAGATTAGAGCTCCAGTGACATGATGATTCAAGTAGATTACCTTGTATTACAAATATAGTTTTAGAGATATTTAATTCTCCCAATTCTTGCCTGAATGTTATGAAAAATGATAGAATATGTGACATGATAACTCTGTTACTGCAGTTTGAATTCATAATTGTCGTACATATACATCCCTCAAGGCAAGATAGTAAAATTTGTACTGAATGTTCTAATTTCTGATATATTTATTGTAAATTTTTAAATAAATAATTTTTATAATTATAGAATTGAAGAAGAAACATGTATGTATATTATTTTGTAAAGTGTTAGGATATTACTTCAGTTCTCCCCAGCGTTTTTGACAAAGAATATATTTATTTTATTTTTAAAAACACTATACATTTTACTATGAAGGTCATTCTCGGGCAGTCTATTTTTCTTAAGGAATACATTTTAAATGGGGAGACTTTTTAAGTTGGACATACAGTGCATATTAAACTAAGGCAGAAACTTTGAAGATTATACAAGAAATATGTGAGAGGTCAAACATGGAATTTCTTGCTTACTAAGAAGGAGATAAATCAAATTTAACTGTATGAAATAGTTTCAGATTGAGAGAATTGTCAATTTTGAAGTTAGAATTTTTCAATATTATATTCTTTCTGCACTTGGAAAAGTATATTCCATTTATTAACAAATTTAAAATCCAATAGAATAATGACTGTTTCATTAGGACTGAAGGAATTCAAGATGTCTGTTGAAATGTTTAAAAATAAAATGCTTTTGAATTTATATAAACAAATTATTTACTCCATGTTTTAACTAACACACTATAAATGATCATGAGAATTTATGTAACTAAAACTAAAGTTTAAAGGTACAGAACAATTACAAAATACACCAGCAGTTTGCTACCAGTAGAGCACCAAGCCAAGTGAAAGCAGTGGAAACAGTCTATCTCAGTAGAAATATTATTTAGAGTTTCTAGCACATGATGATAATAAAAATACAACCTGTTTTTAGTTAGAAATATTATCCTTTTATTTTTTTATTGTATTCTTATTTTTTTAATTTTTATTTTTACTTTATTTTACTTTACAGTACTGTATTGGTTTTGGCATACATTGACATGAATCCGCCACGCGTGTACATGAGCTCCCAAACATGAACCCCTCTCCCACATCCCATCCCACATCATCCCTCCGGATCATCCCCGTGCACCAGCCCCAAGCATCCTGCATCCTGAATTGAACATAGACTGGCGATTCGTTTCTTACATGACAGTATACATGTTTCAATGCCATTCTCCCAAATCATCCCACCCTCTCCCTCTCCCACAGAGTCCAAAAGTCCGTTCTAAACATCTGTGTCTCTTCTGCTGTCTCGCATACAGGGTCATCATTACCATCTTTCTAAATTCCATATATGTGTGTTAGTATACTGTATTGGTGTTTTTCTTTCTGGCTTACTTCACTCTGTATAATCGGCTCCAGTTTCGTCCATCTCATTAGAACTGATTCAAATGTATTCTTTTTAATGGCTGAGTAATACTCCATTGTGTATATGTACCACAGCTTTCTTATCCATTCATCTGCTGACGGACATCTAGATTGTTACCATGTCCTGGCTATTATAAACAATTCTGCGGTGAAAGTTGGAGTACATGTGTCTCTTTCAATTCTGGTCTCCTCAGTGTGTATGCCCAGCAGAGCTATTGCTGGGTCATAAGACAGTTTGTTCTATTTGCAATTTTTTAAGGAATCTCCACACTGTTCTCCATAGTGGCTGTACTAGTTTGCATTCCCACCAACAGTGTAGGAGGGTTTCCTTTTCTCCACACCCTCTCCAGCATTTATTGCTTGCAGACTTTTGGATCACAGCCATTCTGACTGGTGTGAAGTGGTACCTCATTGTGGTCTTGATTTGCATTTCTCTAATAATGAGTGACATTGAGCATCTTTTCATGTGTTTGTTAGCCATCTGTATGTCTTCTTTGGAGAAATTTCTATTTATTTCTTTGGCCCATTTTTTTGATTGGGTCGTTTATTTTTCTGGAATTGAGCTGCATAAGTTGCTTGTATATTTTTGAGATTAGTTGTTTGTCAGTTGCTTCATTTGCTATCATTTTCTCCCATTCATAAGGCTGTCTTTTCACCTTGCTTATAGTTTCCTTTGTTGTGCAGAAGCTTTTAATTTTAATTAGATCCCATTTGTTTATTTTTGCTTTTATTTCCAGTATTCTGGGAGGTGGATCATAGAGGATCCTGCTGTGATTTATGTCGGAGAGTGTTCTGCCTATGTTCTCCTCTAGGAGTTTTATAGTTTCTGGTCTTACATTTAGATCTTTAATCCATTTTGAGTTTATTTTTGTGTGTGGTGTTAGAAAGTGATCTAGTTTCATTCTTTTACAAGTGGTTGACCAGTTTTCCCAGCACCGCTTGTTAAAGAGATTGTCTTTACTCCATTGTATATTCTTGTTTCCTTTGTCAAAGATAGGGTATCCATATGTGTGTGGATTTATCTCTGGGCTTTCTATTTTGTTCCATTGATCTATATTTCTGTCTTTGTGCCAGTACCATACTGTCTTAATGACTGTGGCTTTGCAGTAGAGCCTGAAGTCAGGCAAGTTGATTCCTCCAGTTCCATTCTTCTTTCTCAAGATTGCTTTGGCTATTCGAGGTTTTTTGTATTTCCATACAAATCTTGAAATTATTTGTTCTAGTTCTGTGAAAAATACCGCTGGTAGCTTGATAAGGATTGCATTGAATCTGTAGATTGCTTTGGGTTGTATACTCATGTTCACTACATTGATTCTTCCAATCCATGAACATGGTATATTTCTCCATCTATTAGTGTCCTCTTTGATTTCTTTCATCAGTGTTTTATAGTTTTCTATATATAGGTCTTTAGTTTCTTTATGTAGATATATTCCTAAGTATTTTATTCTTTTCGTTGCAATGGTGAATGGAATTGTTTCCTTAATTTCTTTTTCTACTTTCTAATTATTAGTGTATAGGAATGCAAGGGATTTCTGTGTGTTGATTTTATATCCTGCAACTTTACTATATTCATTGATTAGCTCTAGCAATTTTCTGGTGGAGTCTTTAGGGTTTTCTACATAGAGGATCATGTTATCTGTAAACAGTGAGAGTTTTACTTCTTCTTTTCCAATTTGGATTCCTTTTATTCTTTTTCTGCTCTGATTGCTGTGGCCAAAACGTCCAGAACTATGTTGAATAGTAGCAGTGAAAGTGGGCACCCTTGTCTTGTTCCTGACTTTAGGGGAGATGCTTTCAATTTTTCACCATTGAGGATAATGTTTGCTATGGGTTTGTCATATATAGCTTTAACAGACAACACAGAAATACAAAGAATCATAAGAGACTACTATCAGCAATTATATGCCAATAAAATGGACAACGTGGAAGAAATGGACAAATTCTTAGAAAAGTACAACTTTCCAAAACTGAACCAGGAAGAAATAGAAAATCTTAACAGACCCATCACAGGCACGGAAATTGAAACTGTAATCAGAAGTCTTCCAGCAAACAAAAGCCCAGGTCCAGATGGCTTCACAGCTGAATTCTACCAAAAATTTTGAGAAGAGCTAACAGATATCCTACTCAAACTCTTCCAGAAAGTTGCAGAGGAGGGTAAACTTCCAAACTTATTCTATGAGGCCACCATCACCCTAATACCAAAACTTGACAAAGATGCCACAAAAAAAGAAAACTACAGGCCAATATCACTGATGAACATAGATGCAAAAATCCTCAACAAAATTCTAGCAATCAGAATCCAACAACACATTAAAAAGATCATATCCATGACCAAGTGGGCTTTATCCCAGAGATGCAAGGATTCTTCAATATTTGCAAATCAATCAATGTAATTCACCACATTAACAAATTGAAAAATAAAAGCCATATGATTATCTCAATAGTTGCAGAGAAGGCCTTTGACAAAATTCAACATCCATTTATGATAAAAACTCTCCAGAAAGCAGGAATAGAAGGAATATTATCCTTTTAATATCCCTGTAAACAATGTTTTTTATTGCTTGTCCCCAGACTGGATGGCCCTACTACCCTGCCCTCAACAGCATTACGCTACCTCTGCATTTGACACAACAAAATGGAATATTGTCAACTATCCTTTTGAAATGAATATAATATGTAACCTTTTCTATAGTGAATTTATGATAATGATAATTGTACCTTTTGTTTTTTTTGCTTTGAATCCTTTATCATAAATGACCTGATTTAATTTTCACAGCTTCCTCATAAGGTATACATTGTGATTTCCATTTAAATGAGATTCATGAAGGTTCAGTAACTTTTCCATAACTATTCAGATGGTGCATGACAAATCTGAGATTCAACTCAAAAGTCTATGCTCTATCTCTGTCTAGTACACTTCACTAGGCATGATCATCACTGGGTCCATCCACGTTGCTGTAAGTGGCATTATTTCATTCTTTTCTGTGGTTGAGTAATATTCTATTACTATTATGTGAATGTATATATGTCATATCCATTCATCCGTGGGTGAATATTTAGGTTATTTCCATGTCTTGGCTATCATAAATAGTTCTGCAATATCATATTATATGTGAAGTCTAAAAGAAATGATACATGCAAATGAATTTATATATAAAACAGAAATAGGCCCACAGATAGAAAACAAAATTATGGTTTCCAAAGGGGAAAGGAGGGGGATAAATTAGGAAATTGGGATTAATATATATACACAACTATATATAAAACAGATAACCAACAAAGACTTACTTATGGCATAGGGAAATATAGTGAATATTTTGAAATAATCTTGAAGGGAAAATAATCTGAAAAAAGATACTTGTGTATGTGTATATGTACATGTATAACTGAATCACATTGCTATACACCTGAAAGTAACACAACATTGTAAAAATCAAAAATATCATCACATAATTCTTTAAAATTAAAAAATAAAATAGAAAATGTTAAAAGGTTGGATCTTAACTGCCTTGCTCACATGTGTCATTAGATATCCAGATAGGAAAAGACTTGACAAAGGAACTGCTCTTGCAGAGATAAAATGATGAGGTAAACTGCAGTAAAGTGCTGTCAAATAGGCCTATGAACAAAGCTAGTGGAGGTGATGGAATTCCAGCTGAGCTATTTCAAATCCTGAAAGATGATGCTGTGAAAGTGCTGAACTCAATATGCCAGCAAATTTGGAAAACTCTGCAGTGGCAACATAACTGGAAAAGGTCAGTTTTCATTCCAATCCCAAAGAAAGGCAATGCCAAAGAATGTTCAAACTACTGCACGATTGCACTCATCTCACATGTTAGCAAAGTAATGCTCAAAATTCTCTAAGAGAAGCTTCAACAGTATGCGAACCAAGAACTTCCAGATATTCAAGCTGGATTAGAAAAGGCAGAGGAAGCAGAGCTCAAATTGCCGACATCTGTTGGATCATAGAAAAAGCAAGAGAGTTCCAGAAAAACATCTACTTCTAGTTCATTGACTACATCCAAACCTTTGACTGTGTGGATCACAACAAACTATGGAAAATTCTTCAAGAGATAGGAATATCAGACCACTTTCCTGCCTCCTGAGAAAGTTGTATACAGGTCAAGAAATAACAGATAGAACCAGACATGGAATAACAGACTGGTTCCATATTGAGAAAGGATTATGTCAAGGCTGTATATTGTCACCCTGCTTATTTAACTTATATGCAGAGTACATCATGCAAAATGCCAGGCTGGATAAAGCACAAAATGTAATCAAGATTGCTGGGTGAAATATCAATAATATCAGATATGCAGATAACACCCCACAGAGAGATACCAAGGGAACATTTCATGCAAAGATGGGCTCGATAAAGGACAGAAATGGTATAGACCTAACAGAAGCAGACAATATTAAGAAGAGGTGGCAAGAATACACGGAAGAACTGTACAAAAAAGATCTTCATGACCCAGATAATCACAATGATGTGATCACTAATCTAGAGCCAGACATCTTGGAAAGTGAAGTCAGGTGGGCCTTGGAAAGCATCATACAAACGAAGCCAGTGGAGGTGATGGAATTCCAGTTGAGCTGTTTCAAATCCTGAAAGATGATGCTGTGGAAGTGCTGCACTCAGTATGCCAGCAAATTTGGAAAACTCAGCAGTGGCCACAGGACTGGAAAAGGTCAGTTTTCATTCCAATCCCAAAGAAAGGCAATGCCAAAGAATGCTCAAACTACCGCACAATTGTACTCATCTTACATGCTAGTAAAGTAATGCTCAAAATTCTCCAAGCCAGACTTCAGCAATATGTGAACCGTAAACTCCCTGATGTTCAAGCTGGTTTTAGAAAAGGCAGAGGAACCAGAGATCAAATTGCCAACATCTGCTGGATCATGGAAAATGCAGGAGAGTTCCAGAAAAACATCTATTTCTGCTTTATTGACTATGCCAAAGCCTTTGACTGTGTGGATCACAATAAACTGTGGAAAATTCTTCAAGAGATGGGAATACCAGACCACCTGACTTGCCTCTTGAGAAATCTGTATGCAGGTCAGGAAGCAACAGTTAGAACTGGACATGGAACAAGAACTGGACATGGAACAACAGAGTGGTTCCAAATAGGAAAAGGAGTACGTCAAGGCTGTATATTGTCACCCTGCTTATTTAACTTCTATGCAGAGTACATCATGAGAAACGCTAGACTGGAAGAAACACAAGCTAGAATCAAGATTGCCAGGAGAAATATCATTAACCTCATATGTGCAGATGACACCACCCTTATGGCAGAAAGTGAAGAGGAGCTAAAGAACCTCTTGATGAAAGTGAAAGAGGAGAGTGAAAATATTGGCTTAAAATTCGACATTCAGAAAATGAAGATCATGGCATCCAGTCCCATCACTTCATGGGAAATACATGGGGAAACAGTGTCAGATTTTATTTTTCTGGGCTCCAAAATCACTGCAGATGGTGATTGCAGCCATGCAATTAAAAGACGCTTACTTTTTGGAAGAAAAGTTATGACCAACCTAGATAGCATATTCAAAAGCAGAGACATTACTTTGCCGACTAAGGTCTGTCTAGTCAAGGCTATGGTTTTTCCTGTGGTCATGTATGGATGTGAGAGTTGTACTGTGAAGAAGGCTGAGCGCTGAAGAATGGATGCTTTTGAACTGTGATTTTGGAGAAGACTCTTGAGAGTCCCTTGGACTGCAAGGAGATCTAACCATCCATTCTGAAGGAGTTCAGCCCTGGGATTTCTTTGGAAGGAATGATGCTAAAGCTGAAACTCTAGTACTTTGGCCACCTCATGCAAAGAGTTGACTCATTGGAAAAGACTCTGATGCTGGGAGGGAGTGGGGGCATGAGGAGAAGGGGACGAAAGAGGATGAGATGACTGGATGGTATCACGGACTAGATGGACGTGAGTGAGTGATCTCCGGGAGATGGTGATAAACAGGGAGGCCTGGCATGCTGCGATTCATGGGGTCACAAAGAGTCGGACATGACTGAGCGACTGAAGTGAACTGAACTGAACTGAAGAGGAACTAAAGACCTTCCTGATGAAAGTGAAAGAGGAAAGTGAAAAAGGTGACTTAAAACTCAACGTTAGTTTTTTTAAAACTAAGATCATTGCATCTGGTCCCATCACTTCTTGGCAAATAAATGGGGAAACAATGGAAACCATGACAAACTTTATTTTCCTGGGCTCCCAAACCACTGCAGATGGTGACTGCAGCCATGATATTAAAAGACGCTTACTCTCTGAAAGAAAAGCTATGACTTATCTAGACAGCATATTAAAAAGCAGAGACATCACTTTGCCAACAGAGATCCATCTAGTCAAAGCTATGGTTTTTCCACTATTCATGTATGGATGTGAGAGTTGGAGTATAAAGAAAGCTGAGCACTGAAGAATTGATGTTTTTGAACTGTGGTGTTCAAGACTCTTGAGGGCCCCTTGGACAGCAAGGAGATCCAACCATTCCATCCTAAAAGAAATCAGTCCTGAATAGTCATTGGAAGAACTGATGCTGAAGATGAAGCTCCAATAGTTTAGCCACCTGATGCAAAGAACTGACTCATTGGAAAAGACCCTGATGTTTGGAAAGATGGAAGGCAGGAGGAGAAGGGGACAACAGAGAATTAGATGGTTGGATGGCATCCCCGACTCAGTAGACGTGAGTTTGAGTAAACTCCGGGAGTTGGTGATGGACAGGGCAGCCTGGCATGCTGCAGTCCATGTGGAGGCAAAGAGTCATACACAACTGAGCAACTGAACTGAACTGAACTGATTAATATTATTTTGTTTAGCTACTACTGATTGTCTCTTTTGTGCCAAGTACAAGAACCTTCTTCCCAAATCTCATCTAATCTTCCTAATAGCTCTATATAGTGGATATTTTTACCACCTTTTTATCATGAGAAAAAATTATTCCCAGAGTTCTCAAAATTAAGTGAATGGGGAACCAGAAATTTGAATTCAGGTTTTTTTAAATTCATGGCTCCTATCCTTAATTACTAAGTTAAGTCCTACAGGATAAATGCATAAGGAAAAAGAGGCAAAAAAAACCCTATAGTATTCTTTATTTTATATACAACTAGTGTTATATTCAAAACATTGAGTGCTTAATATTAATTAACTCTCTTGTCCTAAAACTCAACATTATAAAACAAAGATCATGGTATCTGGTCCCATCACTTCATGGCAAATAGACAGGACGGAAGTGAGAGTTGTCCCATAAAAAAGGCTGAGAGCCTAAGAATTGATGCTTTTGAACTGCAGTGTTAGGGAAGACACTTGAGAGTCCCTTGGACAGCAAGGAGGTCAAACTAGTGAATCATAAAGGAAATCAACCCTGAATATTTATTTGATGCTGAAGCTGAAGCTCCACTACTTTGACCACCTGATGCAAAGAGCAGACTCAGTGGCAAAGACCCTGATGCTGGACAAGATTGAAGACAGGAGAAAGATGGGGAGACAGAGGATGAGATGGTTGGGTGGCATCAGAGACTCAATGGACATGAGTTTGAGCAAGCTCTGGGAGATGGTGAAGGGCAGGGAGGCCTGGTGTGCGACAATCCATGGTGTTTCAAAGAGTTGAACACGCTGAGCGATTGAACAACAACAACTCTCATATAACCTAAATTATTGTGCTTAACTTAGAATGTTCAGGAAAACTGTATTAGCTCACAAAGAGATGTTAAAGAAAAAAAAAATCTCGCTTGATATCACCTAGGGAAAATAAACATAAAAAATAAGTTTTAGAGGCAGCAGTGTCACGTTCAGTCTTCTTACTCTGTTAGACAGACTTCGTCAAATAGTGCCAGTGCCGTGTTTGTGAGCAGAGGCAATGATAACAGGAGGGAAATGTCACAACCTGAGATCTTCTAGAGTTTGAGAAATGCACAAATTTTCCATACACAGGCATACAAACAAATAGCAAGGTTTTGTAATAGCCAGATTCCCACTGAAAAAGGCATAATTTTGATCTCATTTTCAGTATCATCTCCTGGATCTTTTTTTCTTTCAGAATTTCTTAATCATTTTGGAAATAAAAACAGAATGGATCCATTTCACAGCCTATCAGTTTGGAAACATTTACTGGGTTGTTTTTCAATAGTCACCTGTTATCAGTTGAAGAGATATTTGGTGGTATTCAGTTTAGTTCAGTTCAGTCGCTCAGTCGTGTCAGACTCTTTGTGACCCCATGAATCGCAGCACGCCAGGCCTCCCTGTCCATCACAATCTCCCGGAGTTCACTCAGACTCACGTCCATCGAGTTGGTGATGCCATCTCATCCTCTGTCGTCCCCTTCTCCTCCTGCCCCCAATCCCTCCCAGCATCAGCCTTACTCATTGGTGTGTGCAACTCATTTGACCTTCATATTTCCCAAGTAGTTTATCATAAAATGAGGATAATATAATCTATCTTGTGGAATTATTTTAAAATCTAGATAAGTTAATATTTATGAGTGTGCTTGGGAAAGTGCTTAACATTACTGAATTCAGTACTAGTGTGCCCAAACTATTACATTTAAAAATTTTATTTTTCTTCCAGTTTTATTGTGATAAAATTGACATAGCTCTGTATAAGCTTAAGATGTAAAGCATGATGATTTTATATCGTTATGAAATGATTCTCACAATAAGTTTAGTGAACATTCATCATCTCGTAGAGATATAATATTAAAGAAATGAAAAAAAAATCCTTGTGATGAGAACTCAGGATTTATTCTATTAATTTTCATGCTTAATGTACTAAATGATAATTATAGTTATCATGTTGTACATTACAGTTCTAGTACTTATAACTGGAAGTTTTTACCATCTGACACCCTTCATTCAATTCCCTCTTCCTTGCCCTCCTTCCACACTTGGGTAGCCATAAATCTTTTTTTTTTTTTCCTATGAGTTTGTTTATTAGTTTGTAAAGTATAATTCACTTGCAACACTATGTTAGTTCCTGATACACAATGTAGTGATTCACTATTTGTCTACATTTCAAAATGATCACCACAATAAGTCCAGTTACCATGTGTCATCATATAAATGTATGTCATTATTTATTGTATTTCCAACATTGTACATTTTATATCCATGTCATTTATTTTGTAACTGGAAGTTTGTATCTCCTAATCTCCCTCAACCATTTATCTCCTCTCTCCACCCTCAACTCCTGTGGCAACCACCTGTTTGTTCTCTATATTTATGACTTTGTTTATGTTTAGTTATTTTGCTTCATTTGCTTAAGCCTAAGTGAAATCATACAGCATTTATCTTTCTCTGTTACCTAATTGTCTTAATTCACTTTAGCATAATGCTTTCAGGTCCATCCATGTTGTCACAAATAGCCAGATTTCTTTCTTTTTTATGGCTGAGTAATATTCCATTGTGTATGTTTTGGCGGGGAGTGGGAGGGGTGCCTTCTTTATCCATCTACTGATGGGCACTCAGGTTGCTTCCATCTTGGTTTTTGCTACTAATGCTATAACAATTCTTGTTTTCATCAGATAAATACCCAATAGCGGGATACCTGAATCATATAGTGGTTGTATTTTTAATTTTTGGTAGAATCTCCATATAGTTTTCCATACTGGCAACACAAGTCTCCAATCCCACTCACAGTGCACAAGGGTCTCCTTTTCTCCACATCTCCCCAACACTTATTATTTGTTGTCTTTTTGTTAATGAACATTCTGACAGTGTGACATGTTATTTTATTGTAGTTTTGATTTGCACTTGTCTTAAAATCAATGACATTTCACACCTTTTCATGTGCCTGTTGGTCATCTTTATGTTGACCTTGGAAAATTTTCTATTCAGGTCCTCTGGCCATTTTTTAATCTGCTTTTTCTTTTTTTTCCTGATGTTGAGTCATATTGGTTCTTTGTGTATTTTGGATATTAACCTCTTATGATAAGTATTGTTTGTAAGTACCATCTCCATTCAATAGGCAGCCTTTTCATTTTGTTGATAATCTTCCTCACTGTGCAGATATTTTAGTTTTACGTGGTCTCATCTGTTTTTCTCTTGTTTTCCTTGCCTGTGGAGACACCAAACTTATATATTTTTGAGTGATGATGTCCCATTAAGGCACAGAGGTAAAATAACCTCTGGATTACAAACCCTAAAGAAGTCCCCTTTGTTTTTGCTTTTTTCTGTAGCTATCATTAATATGGCTTTCCTGATAGCTCAGTTGGTAAAGAATCACCTTCACGTGGGAGACCTGGGTTGGATCCTTGAGGTGAGAAGATCCCCTGGAGAAGGGAAAGGCCACCCACTCCAGTATTCTGGCCTAGAGAATTCCACAGTACATGGGGTGGCAAAGAGTTGGACATGACTGAGAGACTTTCATTTCCATTGTTAATATGGAAACAAGTATTGTCAGTACAACCATGCATCTTCTAATCACCTATACACTTCAGTTCTGTATATACTGACAGTAACATATTATTTCCCATACATCTTAATATCTTGCTGAGACACTCTGATAGGATAGAAGTGTATCATAAGAGCTCTGTTGGAAGTATTTTGTCAGATTGTCCAAGGTAGGGATATAATGATTAGTGCTTTAGACTCCGAAAGAGAAGCACATAGATTCACTTTTTATTTTGCCACTGATAAATTTTTGTCCACTTCTCTTTGGTCTGATCTCCAGACTTGCTGTGGCTTAACTTTCATTGTATGTGTGACTTTGATACCATTTTTAATTTAAATAAAACTCAGAGGCCTCTAATTCTAGGAATAAAGGAATCTCATAGGACCAGAAAAGGTGAAGAGAAAAAAAAAAGTGATTGATGTGAAATAGAAAGGAATTTGACAAGAGGAGATATAAATCTTTTCTGTTTCCTATGTTACAGATTTGAACAAATCGAAGATTAAAAATCTTCTCTGCAATTTGCCTAAAGTCTCAATTCATCCTCAGATTTTTTTAACACAACCAATTTAAACACTTTCTATTATCTCCTAGGATCAAAAGAATCAATCAACATCTTCTACAGTCTTGTGGGTCCTCAATCATGCTTGCCCAAGGCAATGAAAATCAAATCAAAAGCTGCCTCTATGGGTAGGGAGTTATAACTCAATATAACAGAAAATACCACACTAGTAAAACCTTGTATAAAATAAAATGTAATTCACACTCACTGAAAACTATATCCTTTCAGTGATTATATGGAAACTTTCTCAATCTGTTCCTTTCTTTTCTTCCCTCAAAATGAGTTTTTAAATGTCAACATGTTATTCTTTCTGAGGCAAAGAATTAAGTTTGTAATTAATCAACTGCTATATTCCTAATATTTTCATTTCTCTTCATTTTGATACCTTTAGATTATGGCATTCAATTTAGATTTTTTGAAAAGTCAGTATTCATTTAAAAAATATTAGAGATCATATGTAAGTATACAAGCCCACATATTTACCAGTATGATTATGATTATATGGGTGTTTGTGTGTGTATGTCTGGGTGATAGACATAAAGTGAATGAGGTACAGTAATAGATTTGATCAAAAAGGTAGGAATAGAAACAACAAACTCAGGACAATCTTTCAATTTGTATTTTAAATGAAGCCAGTTTGATTATATATAAAGGTCTCAAATGTTTGTCTGAGATGTTTCCTTGCAAATGAACATTAATTTGCTACCTTTATTATCATTGTCTCAATGTTTAGCTGCTATATATAAAATGTATGCTGAACATAACTTAATAAGGAGGTTTGAGATTTTGAATCTAACTACTTTTATGAAATGGAAGAAATTCTTTGCTTTTAATTGGTTTAGATGAGAAAAAAATTTCCTGCCCCACCATCAATTTTGTTTTCACTATTTAGTTTCCTTTGATTTGAAGTGCACGAATTGATGCTTTGAACTGTAGTATTGGAGAAGACTCTTGAGAGTCCCTTGGACTGCAAGGAGATCCAACCAGTCCATTCTAAAGGAGATCAGCCCTCGGTGTTCATTGGAAGGACGGATCCTAAAGTTGAAACTCCAATACTTTGGCCACCTGATGAGAAGAGTTGACTCATTGGAAAAGATTCTGATTCTGGGAGGGATTTGGGGCAGGAGGAGAAAAGGATGACAGAGGATGAGATGGCTGGATGGCATCACTGACTCGATGGAAATGAGTCTGAGTGAACTCCAGGAGTTGGCAATGGACAGGGAGGCCTGGCGTGCTGCGATTCATGGGGTCACAAAGAGTCAGACACGGCTGAGTGACTGAACTGAACTGAACTGAACTGAACTGAACTGAAAGTCATTATTATCAAGATTACTTATTATAATTGTTTATCACTATTTGATGAAGGAAATAGTACAGGTAAAATGTTCACTTTTGATCACTTACACAAATGTCTATAATAATTATTTAAATTAATATAGCAAAAATTGTATTTATAACCATGTCCATGGAATAAGTTGTGTATGGAGTGCTTCCTCACACTGTTCCCATACTTTGGGGGAAAAATACATGCTGTAGTCACATGTCTATATTTCATGCACATGTTTGTTCATGTTTATACAAAACAAACTTTTTTGTGAGGATGCAAGTGTGGTTACTTTGCATTGATTGCTGAGGAAGGCTTTCTTATCTCTCCTTGCTATTCTTTTGGAACTCTGCATTCAAATGAGTATATCTTTCCTATTCTTCTTTGCTTTTCGCTTCTCTTCTTTTCACAGCTATTTGTAAGGCCTCCTCAGACAGCCATTTTGCTTTTTTGCATTTCTATTTCTTGGGGATGGTCTTTATTCCTGTCTCCTGTACAATGTCATGAACCTCCATCCATAGTTCATCAGGCACTCTATCAGATCTAGTCCCTTAAATCTATTTCTCACTCCATTGTATAGTCATAAGAGATTTATTTTAGGTTACACATGGATGGTCTAGCCCACTTTCTTCAATTTAAGTCTGAATTTGGCAAAAAGGAGTTCATGATCAGAGCCACAGATAGCTTCTGGTCTTGATTTGCTGACTGTATAGAGCTTCTCCATCTTTGGCTGCAAAGAATATAATCAATCTGATTTTTATATTGACCATCTGGTGATGTCCATGTGTAGAGTCTTCACTTGTGTTGTTGAAAGAGGGTATTTGCTATGACCCTATCGTTTCTGTTCTCTTGGCAGAATTCTATTAGCCTTTGCCCTGCTTCTTTCTGGACTCCAAGGCCAAATTTGCCTGTTACTCCAGGTGTTTCTTGAATTCCTACTTTTGCATTCCAGTCCCCTATAATGAAAAGGGCATCTTTTTGGGTGTTAGTTCTAAAAGGTCTTGTAGGTCTTCATAGAACCATTCAACTTAAGCTTCTTCAGCGTTACTGGTCCAGGCATAGACTTGGATTACTGTGATATAGAATGGTTTGCCTTGGAAACACACAGAGATCATTCTGTCGTTTTTGAGATTGCATCCAAGTACTGCGTTTCAGACTCTCTTGTTGACTATGATGTCTACTACATTTCTTCTAAGGGACTCCTGTCCACAGTAGTATATAATGGTCACCTGAGTTAAATTCATTCATTCCAGTAGATCTTAGTTTGCTGATTCCTAGAATGTCAATGTTCACTCTTGCCATCTCCTGTTTGAACACTTCCAATTTGCCTTGATTCATGGACCTAACATTCCAGTTCTGATGCAATATTGCTCTTTACAGCATTGGACTTGTCTTCTATCACCAGTCACATCCACAACTGGGGGTTGTTTTTGCTTTGGCTCCATCCCTTTATTCTTTCTGGAGTTATTTCTCCACTGATCTCCATTGGCGTATTGGGCACCTACCGGCCTGGGGAGTTCATGTTTCATTGTCCTGTCTTTTTGCCTTTTTATACTATTCATGGGGTTCTCAAGGCAAGAATACTGAAGTGGTTTGCCATTTTGTTCTCCAGTGGACCACATTCTTTCAGACCTCTCCACCATGACCCATCCATATTGGATGACCTCAAATGGCAAGGCTTAGTTTCATTGAGTTAGACAAGGCTGGTCTATGTGGTCAGATTGGCTAGTTGTCTGTGATTGTGGCTTCAGTCTGTCTGCCCTCTGATGCCCCCTCTCAGCGCCTACCGTCTAACTTGGTTTTCTTTTACCTTGTTCGTGGGGTATCTCTTCATGGCTGCTCCAGCAAAGCGTGGGCACCACCCCTGACCTTGGATGTGGGGTAGCTCCTCTCAGCAGCTCCTGTGCCATCACAGCCATCACAGCTGCCACTCCTGCACTGTCGCAGCCAGTGCTCCTGCACCTTGAGAAACCTGTTTGCAGGTCAGGAAGCAACAGTTAGAGCTGGACATGGAACAACAGACTGGTTCCAAATAGGAAAAGGAGTACGTCAAGGCTGTATATTGTCACCCTGCTTATTTAACTTATATGCAGAGTACATCATGAGAAACGCTGGACTGGAAGAAGCACAAGCAGGAATCAAGAATGCTGGGACAAATATCAATAACCTCAGATATGCAGATGACACCACCCTTATGGCAGAAAGTGAAGAGGAACTAAAAAGCCTCTTGATGAAAGTGAAAGAGGAGAGTGAAAAAGTTGGCTTAAAGCTCAACATTCAGAAAACGAAGATCATGGCATCTGGTCCCATCACTTCATGGAAAATAGATGAGGAAACAGTGGAAACAGTGGCTGACTTTATTTTTGGGGCTCCAAAATCACTGCAGATGGTGATTACATCCATGAAATTAAAAGATGCTTACTCCTTGGAATGAAAGTTATAACCAACCTAGACAACATATTAAAAAGCAGAGACATTACTTTGTCCACAAAGGTCCATCTAGTCAAGGCTATGGTTTTTCCAGTAGTTATGTGTGGATATGAGAGTTGGACTATAAAGAAACCTGAGCACTGAAGAATTGATCCTTTTGAACTATGGTGTTGGAGAAGACTCTTGAGAGTCCCTTGGACTGCAAGGAGATCCAACCAGTCCATCCTAAAGGAGATCATTCCTGGGTGTTCATTGAAAGGACTGATGCTGAAGCTGAAACTCCAATACTTTGGCTAACTGATGTGAAAGGCTGACTCATTTGAAAAGACCCTGATGCTAGGAAAGATTGAGGGCAGGAGGAGAAGGGGACAACAGAGGATGAGATGGTTGGATGGCATCACCGACTCAATGGACATGGGTTTGGGTAGACTCCAGGAGTTGGTGATGGACAGGGAGGCCTGGCATGCTGCGGTTCATGGTGTCACAAAGAGTCAGACACAACTGAGTGACTGAACTGAAGTGAAATATACTAAGCATGGAATTTTCAAGAGTCATAGTATCAACCATAACATCTGTAATCAGTAACTAGAAAAAATAAAAATCACATTTAATTACACTGTTTATACTCACCTCTAGAACTAAATTTTAAAATATTAAAATTGCTAAGTTTAAGAACATTTACCTATGGGCTTGCATATGTTGATAATAGCATACATGTTTTCTTTTAATAGATTTAAAATCATTTTCCAAAAGGTTATCAATTTTTCTAAAGTATATCTTTAATTAATTGAGGATTATGTTGAATGGGGCATCCCAGGTGGCTCAGAATTTAAAGAATCTGCCTACCAGTGCAGGAGACCCAGGTTCAATCTGTATCTCTCTGCTGCTGCTGCTGCTGCTAAGTCGCTTCAGTCGTGTTCGACTCTGTGCGACCCCATAGACGGCAGCCCACCAGGCTCCACCATCCCTGGAGTTCTCCAGGCAAGAACACTGGAGTGAGTTGCCATTTTCTTCTCCAATGCATGAAAGTAAAAAGTGACAGTGAGGTTGCTCAGTCGTGTCTGACTCTTTGCGACCCCATGGACTGGAGCATGCCAGGCTCCTCCGTCCGTGGGATTTTCCAGGCAAGAGTACTGGAATGGGATGTCATTGTATCTCTCTAGAGAAAAAGAAAAAGTAGTTTTATCCTTTGCCTTTAGTTTCTCTTCTTTCTCAGATATTTGTACTACCTGTTTAAACAACCATTTTGCTTTTCTTTTTCTTGGCAATGGTCTTGATCACTGACTCCTGTGTAATGTCATGAACTTCTGTCCATATTCCTTTAGGCATTCTGGCTATCAGATCTAATCCTTTGAATGTATTTGTCACTTCCACTGTATGATCATAAGGTATTTGATTTAGGTCATACCTGAATGGTCTGGTGGTTTTTTCTACTTTCTTCAATTTAAGTCTGAATTTTGCAATAACTCCCCACTTCAGTAGGTGCTAGTGGAGAAAAGTGGAGTAATAACTGCAGAAACAATGAAAAGAAGGATCCAAAGGGAAAACAATGCCCAGTTGTGCATGTGACACTGGTGATGGAAGTAAAGTCCTATGTGCAAAGAACAATATTACACTGGAACCTAGAATGTTAGGTCCATGACTCAAGGTAAATTGGAAGTGGTCAAACAGGAGATGGCAAAAGTGAACATCAACGCTTTTGGAGTCAGTGAATTAAATGGACAGGAATGAGCAAATTTAATTCAGATGACCATTATATCTGCTACTGTGGGCAAGAATCCCTTAGAAGAAATGAGTATCCCTCATAGTCAACAAAGAGTATAACATGCAGTACTTAGGTGCAATCTCAAAAATAACAGAATGATCTCTGTTCATTTCCAAGGCCATTCAATATCAAATGTATCATTCAGTATCACAATAATCCAAGTCCATGCCCCAGTCACTAAAGCCAAAGAAGCTGAAGCTGAACGGTTCTATGAAGACCTACAAGACTTTCTAGAACTAACACCCCAAAAAAGATGTCCTTTTCGTTATAGAGGACTGGAATGCAAAAGTAGGAAGTCAAGAAAAAAGTTGAACATAGTTTCACAATAAAATGTATCAATCATGCTCTTAGGTATAAATAATTTGAAAACATATCCACAAAAACTATGTGAATGTTGAGAGCAGTTTTACTCATTCTTACCAAAAATGATCAAGATGTCATTCAATAGGTGACTTGATAAGCAAACTGGTTATATCGATACAATAGAAATAAGCTATCAAATCATGTAAAGGCATATATGATTCTTAAATGTATTTTTCTCAGTGATAGAAAAAAAAACTAGTCTGAACAGCTTATCCTGGATTATTTGAATTGTATGACATTTTAGAAAAAAAAAACTTTAGCAATGATAAAGGGTTCATGACTCACAGGAAATTGCGGGGTGAGTGGTTAATAGTTGAAGTACAGGGGATATTTTAAACCAGTGAAGCTATTCTGTATTATAGTATTATTGTGGATACATAATTCTGTGCGTTTGTCAAATCCCATAGAACTTTACTGTAGTACTAAGAGTGAATCTTACTGCATGTGCAGTAAAAAATAGTAATTTAGAAGATTGGACTACACGCAGATGGAAGGCAAAATCTGACAAAACAGTGTAAATGTATTATACGTGTATTAAACAGCCTCACTTAAGTGGGTGAGATAAAGGGCCAGCCTAGTTATTGACACTAAATGGTGTGTGTAAGGCTAAAGGCAAAGAAAGAACACATAAGGACTCTATTCTTCCTGGTAAAGTTTCCCATGGGAGTATTGGTTAATATTTGTGATACTACTATAATTGTGTACTAGAAGTAAATAAGCAAATGTATGGCATATGGCAGAGACAGATTCTCATTGTTTGGAGGAATTTTACAGATAAGCAAGGAAAGTGGTCTTCCCTGGTGGCTCAGAGGTAAAAGAATTGGCCTCCAATGTAGGAGCCGCTGGAGACGGGGTTGATTCCTGGTCAAGAAGATCCCCTGGAGAAGGACATGGCAACCCACTCCAGTATTCTTGCCTGAAGAATCCCATTCACAGAGAAGCCTGGTGGGCTACAGTCCATCAGATCACAAAGAACTGGACATGACTGAAGCAATATAGCATGCACACAAGAGGAGAAAGTTTCAATAATCTATGTTATTGTGGCCTAGAATTGGAGATATCGGTATAAACTGATGTTTTGCTTAATATAGATATATTTGGATATATAGATGAGTATTTACAGATATGTAACATAGCATAAAAATAACCTCAGATATGCAGATAACACCACCCTTATGGCAGAAAGTGAAGAGGAACTAAAAAGCCTCTTGATGAAAGTGAAACAGGAGAGTGAAAAAGTTGGCTTAAAGCTCAACATTCAGAAAACGAAGATCATGGCATCTGGTCCCATCACTTCATGGGAAATAGATGGGCAAACAGTGAAAACAGTGTCAGACTTTATTTTTTTAGGCTCCAAAATTACTGCAGATGGTGACTGCAGCCATGAAATTAAAAGACACTTACCCCTTGGAAGAAAAGTTATGACCAACCCAGACAGCATATTGAAAAGCAGAGACATTACTTTGTCAACAAAGGTCTGTCTCGTCAAGGCTATGGTTTTTCCTGTGGTCATGAATGGATGTGAGAGTTGGACTGTGAAGAAGGCTGAGCGCCGAAGAATGGATGCTTTTGAACTGTGGTGTTGGAGAAGACTCTTGAGAGTCCCTTGGACTGCAAGGAGATCCAACCAGTCCATTCTGAAGGAGATCAGCCCTAGGATTTCTTTGGAAGGAATGATGCTAAAGCTGAAACTCCAGTACTTTGGGCACCTCATGCGAAGAGTTGACTCATTGGGATGCTGGGAGGGATTGGGGGCATGAGGAGAAGGGGACAACAGAGGATGAGATGGCTGGATGGCATCACCGACTCGATGAATGTGAGTCTGAGTGAACTCTGGGAGTTGGTGATGGACAGGGAGGCCTGGCGTGCTGCGATTCATGGGGTCGCAAAGAGTCGGACACGACTCAGCGACTGAACTGAACTGAACTGAACATAATAATGGCAACCCACTCCAGTACTCTTGCCTGGAAAATCCCAGGGACGGGGGAGCCTGGTGGGCTGCCGTCTATGGAGTCACACAGAGTAAGACACGACTGAAGCGACATAGCAACAACAGCAGCAGAAACATAACATAATACATACACATATTGCTTTTTGCCCTGTCACCTGATAGGTACCCTGGTAGCAACAAGCATACCTAGCACACAGATTTTGGTTTCTAATACCATTCTCCAAAAACAAAGAAACCCAGGACTTTAGGAGAAATAGCTGATTCTATGACTGGGACAAGAAATATAAAAGATGAATCTGTAGCATCTTATCATTTTCAGAATGTGATGTTCTCAAAAAAGCTACAATCAATGACCTCCTGTATAGCAAATGGAACTCTGTTCAATGTTATGTGACAGCCTGGATGGGAGGGGAGTTTGGGGAAGAACGGATACATGTATATGTATGGCTGAGTCCCTCTGCTGTTCACTTGCAACTATCAAAACATTGTTAATTGCCTATACCCCAATACAAAATAAAAAGTTAAAAAAAATAATACTGCAGTGATGATTGAACATAGCAGTCAGATGAAAGGGCTCTCAATGGCCAAAACTAGAAAAATCGGTACAAAAAATAATGTGGTGTTGGATTATAGATAAAAGTGTTAAATAAGTATTCATGAGTCTGTATAAGGTGATTATCAAATAAATATATAAATGAATGAGAGAAGACAAACATGAGAGAGAATTCCAAATAGTTGATAGAAATACTCTACAGTCAAGGAGTCAGAGCCTTACTTTTTGCCCCTTAAATACGAGCTGTGCTGAGAAATTTCCTCCAAAGAGTGTAGTGTTGAATGCGGGAGGCAGGAAGAGTAACTTTAGAGGGGAGAAACATAACAAACACTATTCAGCCACGTAGCCAAGGCTGACATCAACAGTGATACATCATTTTGGCAGCATGTATCCTTCATAAGATGCGATGAAGTGGCCCCTTACCTTTGTGGCCATCATCCTCAAAATGTGTAACTCCAGGCTAATCATGAGGATTATATTAGACAAATCCCAGTTGAAGAACATTCTTAAAACTAGTCAATACTCCTCAAAATACACAACAAATACTCCTCAAAACTGTCAGGATCATCAACAATAAGGAAAGTCTGAGAAAATGTCACAGCCAGGAGAAACCTAAGGAGACATGATGCCTTATTGTACTGTGGCATTCTGGATAGGATCCTGGATAGGATCCTGGAAGAGAAAAAGCCATTGGTTAAAAATTACTGAATAAACTACGAACTTTGGGTAATAATAATGTACTGTTGTTGTTATTGTTGTTGTTATTTAGTCACTGAGTCGTGTCCGACTCTTTGTGACCCACTGGACTGTAGCCTGCCAGGCTCCTCTGTTCATGGGATTTCCCAGGCAAGAATACTGGAGTGGTTGCCATATCCTTCTCCAGAATATCTTCCTGAGCCAGGGGTTAAACCTGTGCCTCCTGCTTGGCAGACTGATTCTTTACTGCTGATCCTTACCATTTGTTTATCCATTATAGAAAATGTACCGTAAGAATATAGTGTTGCTCCTAGAGGAAGCTAGATAGGGTATATTGGAACTCTCTGTACTATCTTTGTGATTTTTCTGTAAACTTGAAAGTATTCTAAAAAATAAAGCTTTTTCTTTATTTTTCAAAATAGATGTGGTAAGTACTAATCACTGAGATTCTGATTAAGTAGGGGTGGTGTAAGGCTCCACACATATATTTTAATAGAGCCTGAGACACTAGGAAACACAGAATTAAGAGGCAAGGGCCAGGTTGTAAGTTCACTGAAGACAACAATCTTGTGAGCAAAGCTCACTGCTTTATCCATACAGCCTACTATAATGCCTGTTACCAAGTACACAGGAAAGTAAAGATTTCCTGAATGCATGAATTATAAAATACTGTAGTGAGAAATGGAAGTAGTTATCATTTAACAGAGAAAAAAAAAACAAACACATTTTAAACTTATTAAGATTTTGATGTAAGCATATTTGTTAAGAACTCAAATACATAATGAAAACATTTTTATCCACATAACATCTCCGTTGATATGTGCAAAATGTGTATTTGCCATATTGTACAAATAGTTAAGCAATTATAATCTTTTCTATGTCACAATATTAGAATCTTTTTTGTGTTGATGAGAAACAGATTAAATTTAAAAACAGCTTTAAGAATACTAACAGAAGTAGTATGCTAACAAAGATATTTTAATTTCAACATACTTGCACAATGCAACAGATACTATTTTCTTTGAAAGCATTTAATGTATGTTTATACACATAAATATATAAACTCTGATATTTTTATGTGCCGATTTATAAACACCAATCCCTAGCATTGTAGAGAGTGCAAAAATAAAAGCTTTTGAAAAATAGATAATACATAATTAAGTGCAGGCATTGACGATCTGAAAGATATTTGTATGCTTGAGATGATGTTCCTGCTCAAATCTGATTCAGCACAGTTACTAGCTCACTTTAGTGTCTTCATTCACCTTTAGTGTATGTGTATGTGTGTATATATATGGGGCTTCCCTGGTAGCTCAGTAGTAAAGAATCTGCCTACAATGCAGGAGTCACAGGAGAGGCAGGTTCAATACCTGGGTCAGGAAGATCCCCTGGAGGAAGGCATGGCAACCCACTCCAGTATCCTTGCCTGGAGAATCCCATGGATTCTCTCTAGCTCTCTAGCCTGGTGAGCTACAGTCTCAGTTCAGTTCAGTCGCTCAGTCATGTCCAACTCTTTGTGACCCCATGAATCGCAGCACGCCAGGCCTCCCTGTCCATCATCAACTCCCAGAGTTCACTCAGACTCGCGTCCATCGAGTCGGTGATGCCATCCAGCCATCTCATCCTCGGTCGTCCCCTTCTCCTGCTTCCCCCAATCCCTCCCAGCATCAGTCTTTTCCAATGAGTCAACTCTTCGCATGAGGTAGTCAAAGTACTGGAGCTTCAGCTTTAGTATCATTTCTTCCAAAGTATCATTGATCTCCTTCAGAATGGACTGGTTGGATCTCCTTGCAGTCCAAGGGACTCTCAAGAGTCTTCTCCAACATCACAGTTCAAAAGCATCAATTCGGCACTCAGCCTTCTTCACAGTCCAACTCTCACATCCATTCATGACCACAGGAAAAACCATAGCCTTGACTAGACAGATGGACCTTAGTCGGCAAAGTAATGTCTCTGCTTTTGAATATACTATCTAGGTTGGTCATAACTTTTCTTCCAAGGAGTAAGCGTCTTTTAATTTCATGGCTGCAGTCACCATCTGCAGTGATTTTGGAGCCCCCCAAAATAAAGTCTGACACTGTTTCTACTGTTTCCCATCTATTTCCCATGAAGTGATGGGACCAAATGCCATGATCTTCATTCTACAGTCTATAGCATCACAAAGAGTCAGACACAACTGGAGTGACTTAGCACACACGCACATGTATATGTATACTATATACATATACTTAAACTGTTGTTTACAAAGGAACCAGTGAACTATGGGAATATTTTTAAGTTCTCTCCAATTACAGAATCAAACATAGTGCATTTAACTATTAAAAACTGGCCAATTTTTGAAAATAGGTGGCCATGACATTTTCCTTCTTCAAATCCTGAATTGTTCATTTTCTTCCTATTGATATTTCAAGCAACGGGTGCATAAAGGAACAAAATCAAGATTTAGCTCGGATTTTGTACTAAAAACTAATAAAGAAGAACATTTGAAGCTATTGGCTAAGATGCTTTTTACATTTCTAAAAATCATGAAATGTGATTGGTTCATTTAAAGTGTGAAAGTAGTTTATATACAATTTGTGGAGGCAACACTCCATAGTGGAATAATTAAAAATGATTAAAGGAAAAGCTCGGTTTGTATTTGGCTTTGATACTCACTGTTGGGTTTTTATATTGGGCAAGTACCTTATGCTTCTCTAAGCCTGTTTCCTTATTTCTAAAATGTCTCAGGCACACACTCAGTTGCTTAGTCATGTCCAATTCATTGCCAGGCTCCTCTGTCCATGGAATTTTCCAGGAAAGAATATAGGAGTGGATTGCCATTTCCTCCTCCAGGGGATCTTCCCAGGTCAGGGCTCAAACCCCTGTATCTTCTGCATTGGCAGGCAAATTCTTTACCTCTGTGCCATCTGGGAAGCTCAATGTCTTAGTCACCCGCCATAAATTTCATATTATTTTCTTCACCATGTTGTGGGATGTTGTTTCCTATTGCAGGATAATTCTTAAGGTCATCTACATTTTTAGTTTATGGTTAAGAGATTTGAATGAGACATTTTGGGGACTAAGCATTGAATTCAGCTATAACACATAGTAGAAAATAAATACAATCTGTTATTGCCTCATTTTGCCTCTCACATTCTCTTCCTTCCTTTTATCATCCTTTGTTATAGTGATATCATTTGTTCAAATGAACATGCCCTCCATTAAAACAGCTTCAGGGAGATTTATCATATATAAAATGAATATTATGGTCAGAGTATCAAGAAAATGAAGGAATCTAGCTACACAGTGAAATCAAATGAAGTTTATAAGGTATGGGACACAATAGCACTGCTGTCATCTTAGTGAGGTCAGTGCCTAAAACTCAAGAGGCAGACTACTTTGGGGCACATGCCCATTTCAGGTGGGAACTGAGATGTAATGGTGCAACAGGCTAAAATGTGGGGCCGAACCACACATGTTATCTATTGTTAGTAGCTTCTAAGATAGTTTTAAATGATGTGTTATTGAACTTACTAAGATTGTCATTTCCTCCCTTACTGGGTTTGCTATAAATCAGTTGCTTGTCTCTATCCTGACAGTATAAAAAAAGTACGCTCTAAAACTATACTCAAAAAGATACTAGACATGTTCACCTACATTTACTTCCTTCATAGAGCCATTGGTGCATTAGTTGCTACTAGAAAATAATCATATTATGTACAGTACCTCTAATCTCCTAAATATTTAGTAGGTTTCTTCACGGACACCCACCACAAAACCCAGGAGCTTTTCTGCACCCTCCTAGGTGTTATTTCCAATATTCAACAGACTCACAATTTTAATTTATGGTTCACAACCTTTCAAATAAAAACTTTTATGATTATCCCTAATATTCTTCAAATGTTTTTTAATGGTCTTTGTCATCAAAAATTTACTGGAAGATATAATCTAAACCCTTTGAAAAAATATAGCAATTAATAGAGTAATCTTTAACTTTATCTCCATGAATCATGATGCTTTCTTTTCTCATGTACCAATGGACTGAAGTCAAGAAGGCAAAAGATATGGCTTCTGATGGCTCTGTAAAGTTTATATGATGTTCAGTGGACTCAATGCTTATACTTCCTTTATTTCATGCATGTAAAATTCCTATCTGGTATCTGAAAGGATTCACCAATACTCAGTAATTAATGTAACTAATTGTTATTATAAAGATATTCAACAAAGTGCTAACCATCTAAGTGGTAACTCTCAATGACTGGAATCTACCTGATCTTTTGAGTGCAGTGTTGGCGTTAGATTCTCTGGGTTAGTGGCTGTTGATGAGTTAATGCCGGAGTTTCCAGTGTCCCATGAACTGTTCTTCCACTGCCCATAGTAAAATAAAATCTGTATAAAGATGCACAAACTGCTATGGAACATGGAGGTTGTCAGCCATTCCTCGATATGAAGAAATCAATGTATCATGTCTCTAGTGGCACAGTGTCATTTATATAGACTCTCAACACATGGCTACAATCAGGCACTATATTGTATTTAATGTTTGAGTTATGATTAGGAGGAAGACAGATCCATGTATATTTAAGCTTATCTCAACAAAGGATGTTTAGTTGCCCTTTTGCTCCTACTCGAAGTAGAAAGCCAACTCCTTGCTGATATGTCAGTCATCAGGCATATTAAACAAAATCCTCCCATTTTATATTATATTATAGATATTCATGATGGATTTTCTCAAGACTAAAGAGGATAAGACTTTCATAAACAGATTTTTAAAACAAGATGCTTTCATTAACATTTTCAAAATTTTTTCTACCCCAAATCAAAATTTTGTAAGCAGTATTGTCTGCGGAAATAAAACATTATGAGAAGTACAACAAGATGTACTATGTAAATAACTGGATAGTAACCTGATGGTTAAGAACTAGAATAACTTAGAGCAACTTTATTATTGTTTGTAGTAAATAGTACTTATTCTCTACAGTTTATTCAAGTGCCAGTAACTTTTACAGAATTCACAAGAATTAGAGTATCAACAAACAAGTAGGTATAATGATGTATTTAGGCCAAAGTTACCTATAGTTATAGAGCTTAAAAGCTATTTTTAAGCTATTGAAATACTAGAGAATATAGCAGTATTAAGTTACCCTATACTTTACAACTGTTCTATGCTCCTGAATAACAAGGATATTAACTTAACTAATGATCCTTTAAATGGGTTTGTAAAATATAATTTAAGCTACTTGCAACACTCAAAGAGAGGCATCGTTTGTTACTGCCAAAAATCACTGGCATGTGGAAATCAGAAAATCATTAGCCATGATAGGAAAAGCTTAATACAACAAGGAAGAGAACACATTATTTAGAGCAGTTAAATGACAATTGATGCAACCACTGGTGAAACGCATAAGAAAAAAGTGGATATGATTTAGTGAATGATAAATTCTACACTTAGTATTCACGCATGCAAAGGAACAGAAATCTTTGCTCATTAACCATTGCACTTAGTTTGTGAGCCAAAATGCTTCAGGCTGTAGCCCTAATTGTCATAAATGTTTATCTCTGTGCAAGTTTAATTTAGGATTAAGAAAAAATGTTATCCTGAGTGATGAGCGATTATACATCTTTTCATTTTCTTCATTAG
Source organism: Ovis aries (assembly GCF_016772045.2). Taxonomy (NCBI): domain Eukaryota; kingdom Metazoa; phylum Chordata; class Mammalia; order Artiodactyla; family Bovidae; genus Ovis; species Ovis aries. The sequence goes on from NC_056058.1 coordinate 74,440,652, forward strand.
CCTATATTGGTTTACTTAAATCCCTGTTCATACCCCGCCTCTTCCAAGGTCTCCACAAAACCCCCAGCTAGAATTAATCTTTCCTGATCTCTCTCTTTTATCCTCCATTATGCCCCATTCTTTCTGCATCTATTATAGCAGTGTGCTTAATGGCATATTTACAGGTATACATCATTAGAGCACCAATTATTCATAGCTGTTTAGTATAGTGTAATACTGTGCTTTTCTCAGTTTGAATGGCACTTGCCAATGTGCATTGTTTATGCTCTTGAGTCACTTTGCTATTAACAAACTTTCTAAGCTAATGATAATTTCTATTTGATTCTCAACAAATATATTGACAATTTCTCAGAGTGAAGAAACAGGATGATATGCAGCATCACATGTGTGAACCTTAGATGGATATGGGACCTTGCTCTACCTGCTTGCTCTACCATTTCAACATCTGTAAAGAGTAAGGGAGAGTCAGTTATCCCATATTTTTATGTTATTTTAGCTTTCAATCACTTTGTAGAGAATGCATCTCCAAAGGGGCTGTCAAGACTTTGATTTATTTATTACTCATATTTATGGAACTCTCTTCCACTTCATTTTAAAAGACAGTAAGTGGGATATGCCTTTATTTGTGTGTGTACCTGTATGCCCTTTATCATTGAGTTTCCCAAAGAAACAGGAATCATACCTCAGTGGTAAAATCTAAAGTGAGTATGAAAGCTGACAAAGCAGTATAAATATGTGGAGAGGACAAAGTTAGGATTACAAACAAATAATCACATTAAGTATTAGCACCTGAAGAGTGCCTACCTGCCTAAAGAGGGCAATCGTTATTAACAGTTTCCACAAAATAATATACATGTTTTTCTATGCCTTCCAGTTTTTCAAGATAAACCAAATGTGATTTTTGTCATATTGTTTAAATGTTGACCAATTAATTTAAACCCTAGTTATTTTGCATATTGTGGAAGATCAAGTACAACATATCTAGAGATAAGAGTCAACTCAGGGGCTACCTGTCTAATGTCTGCCATAACTATTATTTTCTCTCCATTCTTACCTGCTTTCTTGCTTCTCTTCTATTTCTTATTCCATTTATCCTTCTCTTTTTATGTGCTTGCAGGTATATACATATGTGTAGCCTACTTTAACTAATTACCTGCATTCAAGTTATAAAATCAGATATAAAAACTTTAAAATGATAACATGAAACAAGCAATAAATTAAGAATACTAACCAGTACCTTGATCTGATCATAGAGTTAGCTTTAACATTTCTACTGACAAATCACACACATACATAAAGAAAAAAAACTTTAAAAAAATCCTAGAAATTTCAGAGGGGGAAACAGGAATATCCTTATACTGAATTCTAGATAAAATAAAATATCCTGAGTGAAATCATACATAACATCCTCAAGAATATCTCTGTATTAAATATGAGTTTTATAGGATCACTTCTTGTGGTGTTCTTTTTTTGTAAGAAAAGTCGTATTAAATACCAAACAAATGTTGTTGTGTTTTCAATGGAGTGACAAAATTGTGAAAGTCAGGCACAGACCTGTTAACTGGATTTGGCAGAGATGGATAGAGTCCATATAACTCTAAAGACATTTTATTCATGTTTGAGTCCTTAGAGCTCTTAAGGTTTTCTGTATGTAGAAGATGCTCTATGAAAGTATGAGGTGAAAACATGGATTGAATTAACTACACATTTGATGGTAGATAAAAAGAAATGTCTTAAATACAAACACTAGGTTTAAGAAAAAAGCATTTACAGTCTACTGGTCACAGTATGATTAAAAATTAAGTTTAAGAGTTGTTTTGATATCTCATGGACTTTTCATTTACATGATTAGAAATAGAGGCCCACTACATATGCCAACAATTAACCCTTGTGACTTTAAAAATAACCATATTTAGTGAGAAGAAGCATGAGATGAATTTTTGTCAGATTTTTTAGAAAAAGATCTGCTCTACAGCATGTTTTTAGTTTACAGTTTTGGGGTAACAAATCACCCTGTACTGAGCTCTCTGGACCTGGCCCAGTCATAACACCCATGGCAGCATAGGCATAGGTGATTATAGTTGGAACTGGTGTGAGGAGTTGAAGGTAATTACTTGTTCAAGAAAGAAATAGCCCATTCACTGACTTAGTCACTCAGTTGTGTTCAACTCTGTGACCCAGTGAGGTCAGGCCCCTCTGTCCATGGGATTTTCCAGGCAAGAGTACTGGAATGGGTCGCCATTTCCTTCTCTATTCACTGAAAGAAACTGAAAGTGAAAGTAGGTCTGTTGTGTCTGACTCTTTGCGAGAAGTTGAACAAGTCAGCAACGCTTTTGTTTAACCATCTTAAGGGCAATTTTCCCATTCTTCATTTATTTTGATGTAATATCTTTGGATATAAATCTGTACGCTTTCTGCTTCTAAAAACGTGGGATAGCTCTAAATTGTATACAGCAAATAGGCATCAGCAAAATGCTATTAAAGAAATAATATGTAGAGATGAGAGAGTACCAAACAAGTCTTTCTGCTGGATAAAGTCTCTCTCATAGGACAGGTAGTAATTCTTCCCCTTCTTGTTAATGAATAGCTAATGTTTTCCAAGCAGGTTCCATAACGAACGTGGCAAAATATAATGCTCATGTGGTCTTTTATGTTCATTGTCCCTATCAGCCTTTCTAGGGATTCTTTTGAACTCTACATATTAAATTATTATTCTCATGTATTGCATATTCTAGGTTTTAGCAGAATTTCAATTTAGTCTGTAATTTTATGATTCTAAGGAGACATATGGAAAGGTGGCAGAATGTGGCTAGGTGTGTATTAACATAATCAAAACTCATTTATTCTTAAAGCAAAAATAATATAAATGATTTGTAGATAGTATACTCCTGTAAAATAAAATAGCACTAAACATTGAGACACTGCACTCCAGCACTCTCGCCTGGAAAATCCCATGGACGGAGGAGCCTGGTAGGCTGCAGTCCATGGGGTTGCTAAGAGTCGGACATGATGAAAGTGACTTAGTAGCAGCAGCAGCAGCAAACATTGAGAGTTATAAACTTTTTAATAAGTTGTAAAATCTATGGTAAAGGTAGCACTTACAAGTATATTTAGGCTAGCAAAATTTAAAGACAAGTTATTCATTTGTCCTCATTGGTGAGAGTTATATACATTTAAAACATTTTGTCAAAATGACATGTTCTTTACAAAAATAAAAAATAGAGGTTTATATATTGAATCCCTTTCCTATAGTCTTATCTAAATATTCAGTTCAGTTCAGTTCAGTTCAGTAGCTCAGTCGTGTCTGACTCTTTGCAGCCCCATGAATCACAGCACGGCAGGCCTCCCTGTCTATCACCATCTCCCAGAGTTCACTCAAACTCACATCTATCGAGTCGGTGATGCCATCCAGCCATCTCATCCTCTGTCATCTCCTTCTCCTCCTGCCCCCAGTCCCTCCCAGCATCAGAGTCTTTTCCAATGAGTCAACTCTTCACATGAGGTGGCCAAAGTACTGGAGTTTCAGCTTCAGCATCATTCCTTCCAAAGAACACCCAGGGCTGATCTCCTTTAGAATGGAGTGGTTGGATCTCCTTGCAGTGCAAGGGACTCTCAATATTAGTTATAATAAATAAATAATTTATTAAATATTCATATTTTAAATTCAGACCTGCAAATTTATATTTATTGTTCTAAGTAATTCTATATATTTAATATTTCTTGATTCTTGAATTCCTCAGGCAATGCTGGAGTAAGGAGACTGTTTTCCTCAAAATCCTGTTGTTTCATAGTCACTGGTTATTATACTCCCAAGGCCAATACATACGTGTACGGAAGGTACAGAACAAGATTATGAAAATTACATTTTATTAAATTTCCAATCCAATCAAGTTCAAACAAACCTTCCCTTCCCTTTGCATTGTATAGTTTAGGATGCCATAAATGAAATTTCAATATTCACATGCAAAATCTACTCTATTAATTAGGGTTATTATTTGCTTGGCATAGAAACAAGATTTAAACTGGGTTATCCTAAAGGTAAACATATCAAGACCTTTGAATCTGTTGTGAGAATCAAGGGTAGCAACGTTGCTGTTTCCTGAAATGAGAGAATGAAAACTATTTCTTTGACTCTCAACTTTCCTTTGCTTATCTGAGCTGTATTTCTAATCTGTTGCTTCAGATTATACTACTTTCAATATTATCTGAGATATTTATTTTACAAGGTCAAGTACTTAGAAAGTGACTACTTGTTCTGAGACTCAAGTCAAAAATGAGGGAAAAGAATCTTTGGTCTACCTTAGATATAGTAATGGCACCTGAATCAATCAAATGCTCCCAGGGATAGATTACATTGTAAAATAGTAGTCTCCGTGGCAGCCATGTTTGGTATCCAGAGAAGTAGTTCGCAAAAGAAAGATAGGGTAAATATGAGAAAGGGTTGGTACTTTGGGTAGAAAACTAACTATGTATGTGACAATATATTATTCTGTATATTCAATGTGCCTGAGACATCTACTATTAGCAAGAAGTAAAACAGGCAAAAATAAACTTACTTTGATTTGAAGAATACTGAGTGTTTCCTCCATACAATTTTATTTCCTGATAGCTGGAGAAAACTAGTGTTCTTAGGAAACTCCAAAATTCAAAATATCCCAAGACCTCATTTGGTAGTATACCCAAAATTTTATAAGAGAAAGTTGAGAACCAAGACAATTGAATTTTCAAGATCACATTATTTGTAAATTTCAGAAACCCCTAAGTTATCCAACATTAAACCCACATATATAATTTTTCATTTTTGGTCCTGGAGAGTTTTATTCATTCAAGTATTCCCCATGGCAGGGTTTTCAAAGTTTGGTCTCAGATTACCTGCATCAGAATAATTGAAAATACAGATACTTGGGTCCCCTCCCTTATCTCCCAACACTGAATCACAAACTCTATTAATTTTAATCTGTGAAACTGCATTCTTAACCAAGTTTTGGGGTGGTTTTTATGCATGCTTAAGTTTGAAAACTGCTGAAATTTAGTACCCCCAAGTTCTTGACTGAAAGGATTCATTTCAGTTCAGTTCAGTCGCTCAGTCCGACTCTTTGCGACCCCATGAATCGCAGCACGCCAGGCCTCCTTGTGAGGTGGCCAAGGTATTGGAGTTTCAGCTTTAGCAAGGATTAGTGACAAATAACTGAAAGTAATATAAGCCTAGAGGGAGATAGAAGGACAACATGCTTGCATGCTTAGTCAGTCAGTAGTATCTAACTCTTTGCAACCCCATGAACTGTAGCCCACCAATCTCCTCTGTCCATGGAATTTTCCAGGAAGAGTACTGGAGTGGGTTGCCGTTTCCTTCTCCAAGGGATCTTCCTGACCAAGGATCAAGCCCACATCTCTTACATCTCCTGCATTGGCAGGTAGATTCTTTACCACTGTGCCACCTGGAAAGTCCAGAAAGACAACAGACAATACTGAAAAAGTTATTGATAAAGTACAAAGGACCTTCATGTCTTACTTCAGATTTTCCTTGTGAACTGCCCTCATAATTGTTTTTTTTTTCCTATTGAAATCTATTTCCCTAATAAAAACTACTTTTTCTACATACCAAAGAAGGTGGTATTAATTTTGAAAGACACCATTCATTGAATATTCAAGTAATATTCAATGAATCAAATCCTCACATCACCATTTAGATATCAGGTTTATTTACAAAATGCTTTTCCACAGCTATATTTTTCTTAACTACTGTTGCATGCATTTTGGTCATTCCACTGGATTATGTTTATATGCGTCTTAATCTTTTATGAATATATCCTATCATTACTGAAAACAAAAATACTTAAACTCATATAAACCCGGTAGATGATTTTCTTTCCAAATTTTAAATGATTGATCTTTGCTGTCTAATTACAGAGGTATGAAAATTTAATAGCAATTCATAGGAACATTCTTGCGGTATTACTTGCATTTCCATATCGCATTTCTTCTGGAGGAATTTAAAGATTAACTTGATAGTTTAAATTTTGTTGATAGATTTCCTTTTTCTATAAAGGCAATGCCTTGTGTGTTTATGCTTTGGTGCAATCTAGAATGAAATGAAGTAGTTTTCACTCTCAAAATATTTTTAAAATGCATGAATTACTGAATCTTCAAGGTTGTTTTACATCTAAAAGTTACATTGTAATTTGTTTTTTACTGGTACCATGGAGTTTTCTATATTTATACATCTTTAAGGTTTACAATGGAGAAGGCAATGGCACCCCGCTCCAGTACTCTTGGCCTGGAAAATCCCATGGATGAAGAAGCCTGATAGGCTGCAGTCCATGAGGTCGCTAAGAGTCAGACACAACTGAGTGACTTCCCTTTCACTTTTCACTTTCACACATTGGAGAAGGAAATGGCAACCCACTCCAGTGTTCTTGCCTGTAGAATCCCGGGGACAGGGGAGCCTGGTGGGCTTCCGTCTATGGGGTCGCACAGAGTGGGACACGACTGAAGTGACTTAGTAGTAGTAGTAGTAGTAAGGTTTACAAATATAGTAAGGTAAATCAAAGTCCATATTTCAAATTTGATGCAAAATAAAATATTTAAATGTATTAATAATGTATTACCCTGAAATGCCTTGATTTTTTTTTTGCTTTATGTAGCAATTCAATTTTTAAAAAGCTTATAATACAGATTTGTGGCGTTAAATACAGCTTTTTAATGGTTTAAAAAATATTTTTCTATTGACACAAACACACATGAATCCAACTTTGTGAATGAATAATAATCAATCTTTGAAATCCACATCATTGCAATGGAAAAAATAGATTGACTAACTCACATCTCTGTTCACATTTAATATTCCATTAATTTGGAAATGATCATCAAGTGTTTGGTCTCCAGACTATCTCAAGGTCAAATAAGCAATTGTTAACTGTATCATCAAATGACTATTACCTATTCTGTTTAATTATACCAGTGAGAATTCAGAAATAAAATGTATGTAGTAAAAACTTGTCTAGGCAGTTTAGGTTCTTAAGATGCAGGATATAGTCAAAGTGATTATTATCAAGACTAAAATGCTGTGACATGTGAAAGGCTAAATGTAAATTATGTCCTTTGCTTAAGTTTGAAATTGTATTTCTGCAGTTGTATTTCTAACTAAGCTTACTATGGTGGATGAGTTAAGTTTTGGCATATGACCCTTTTAGAAGAGGATAGATTAATTATTAGAAAATGTGGCGGAGAAGCAGATTGATTGAGAATGTACCAAATATGTAATAATTTGTTTAATCCTCCTTTGTTAAGTTCTTTTTTTTTTTTTTTTTGCTCCTTTTATGGCTTTTCAATACAGTCTAAAAGGCACACCACATATCTGTATCACATTTTAAGCTTTAGAATATCTTTATTGAATTCCAGAAAAAAAGCGCATGTATGATTATTATCATCGGTTATAGATAGTATGTTAATTTTTAATGTTCAGGTTAATGCTCATTTGCATTTCAGAAATAACATAATTATTATGACCTTTGCAAATTCATAGTTAAATGGCATTGAAGATCATTTTCTAATCTGTTTCAAATCATTTACTGTTTAAAAACATTTTTCTCAAGACTTTGAACCTCTTTTTACCTACTCTGTTACAGCATAGTAATTTTAAGGATGTATTCAGATGCAAGTTGGAGATTTCTTAGAGAATAAAAAATCAGGATAAGAAAGCAGAGACATTACTTTGCCAACAAAGGCCCATCTAGTCAAGGCCATGGTTTTTCCAGTAGTCATGTACGGATGTGAGAGTTGGACTGTGAAGAAAGCTGAGTGCTGAAGAATTGATGCTTTTGAACTGTGGTGTTGAGAGAAGACTCTTGAGAGTTCCTTGGACTGCAAGAAGATCCAACCAATCCATCCTAAAGGAGATCAGCCCTGGGTGTTCATTGGAACACCATATCAGAATAAAAAAAGAAGTAGCCACCTCTCATAGTGCACCTTTCCTGTCATAAAACGTCTTTTCATTGTAATTATACACCCCATCAGTTGCATCCTATTAGAAGAATATGCCAAACACAGAAAAGTTTCCAACATACCTTATCCTTAAAATGTGATTCACTCTCTTCCTGCCACTCATTGGCTAATCCACACAGGAGTGCTTTTCCCTATAGCAACGCAATCAGCAGTCCAGTAGACATTTCTGAATGTGTGTTCTATTCTAGACAGCTCCATAGAGACAGCAGTTTTGTAAAAAGCTATTCTTAGCCAGAAAACTAAGATCATGGCATCTGGTCCCATCACTTCATGGCAGATCGATGGGGAAACAGTGGAAACAGTGGCTGACTTTATTTTTTGGGGCTCCAAAATCACTGCAGATGGTGATTGCAGCCATGAAATTAAAAGACAGTTACTCCTTGGAAGGAAAGTTATCACCAACCTAGATAGCATATTCAAAAGCAGAGACATTACTTTGCCAACAAAGGTCTGTCTAGTCAAGGCTATGGTTTTTCCAGTGGTCATGTATGGATGTGAGAGTTGGACTGTGAAGAAAGCTGAGTGCTAAAGAATTGATGCTTTTGAACTATGATGTTGGAGAAGACTCTTGAGTCCCTTGGACTGCAAGGAGATCCAACCAGTCCATCCTAAAGGAGATTAACCTTGGGTGTTCATTGGAAGGACTGACGTTGAAGCTGAAACTCCAATACTTTGACCACCTCATGTGAAGAGTTGACTCATTGGAAAAGACCCTAATCCTGGGAAGGATTGGGGGCAGGAGGAGAAGGGGATGACAGAGGATGAGATGGCTGGATGGCATCACCAACTCGATGGACATGGGTTCCGGTAGACTCCAGGAGTTAGTGATGGACAGGGAGGCCTGGCATGCTGTGATTCATGGGGTCACAAACAGTCAGACACGACTGAGTGACTGAACTGACCTGAACTGATTCATAGACAGAAAGTCAATTTCCAGGACAGATTATACATATACATATAAATAAATATATATATATATATATATATGCATATATAAACAGTGTCATTGATGCCATTTATCACTGAAATCTCCTAGACGGATTTTCTTTGATAATCACATTCTGCTGTGAAGTAATGAGGATAAGTTGAAAACATAAATATATCATGAAGCATGGGAATTCATTTTTGTTGTTGTTTGTTTAGTCGCTAAACCTTGTCCGACTCTTTTGCAAACTCATAACTATAACCTGCCAGGCTCCTCTGTCCATGGGATTTTCCAGGCAAGAATACTGGAGTGGGTTACCATTTCCTTCTCCAGGAGATCTTCCCAATCCAGAGAACCAACCCACGTTTCCTCCATTGGCAAGCAGATTCCTTACCACCACTGAGCCATCAGAGAAGCCCATGGGGATTCGTATCTGTGTTTTAACTAGTTTGGCTGCTGCTGTTGCTAAAAATCTTAGTATGTTTGAACCATGCGTCCTGATCCTCTTATCTTTCAAGGAATATAGCATAGAACTGAGACCCATTTAGAAATAGTACTTAACATTTATTCATCTAATTTCTAATTGTGGTACTGCTGCTGCTAAGTCACTTCAGTCGTGTCCGACTCTGTGCGACCCCATAGACGGCAGCCCACCAGGCTCCCCCGCCCCTGGGATTCTCCAGGCAAGAACACTGGAGTGGGTTGCCATTTCCTTCTCCAGTGCACAAAAGTGAAAAGTGAAAGGGAAGTCCCTCAGTTGTGTCCGACTCTTAGCGACCCCATGGACTGCAGCCCACCAGGCTCCTCCGTCCATGGGATTTGCCAGGCAAGAACACTGGAGTGGGTTGCCATTTCCTTCTCCAGTGCGTGAAAGTGAAAAGTGAAAGTGAAGTTGCTCAGTTGTGTCTGACTCTTAGCGACCCCATGGACTGCAGCCCACCAGGCTCCTCTGTGCATGGGATTTTTCAGGCAAGAGTACTGGAATGAGTTGTGGTATATGGTACAAATTCAGAATAGACATTACAGTATCTGAGTAAAAAGTAGAGTGATGAAGTCAAGCTGAAGATGCTAATACCCCAGCAATGACCCTAACAAACTATGTGGTATTGATTGATTCAGCTAGTCTTTTTTCAGCTGAATAGTAATATGTACTAAGCAGTGTACTCTGAAAATGAAAGAAAATGCTGTATACAGCGTGCTTAGTGTGGTTTTGGCTAGTGGTTTGTATATGCTTATGAGTAAAGTTTCTTTCCCCATCTTTCCTTCAAAATAATGTGTTGCAAAAAAGGGGATTTGCAATTGTATAAGAGTAAAATCCCAGTTTCTCCCACATATATGTTAAAAATGCCACCACAGTCAAATTTGTAGTGAGGGTTGATGTTTAAAAAGTTACACAAGGTTTCTCTTTAATGTCTCTAATATGACTTCCTCTGCCTAATGAAGGAAGAGATGTCACATGCCCTGCTTTTAATGCTGAGCCCCATATCATACGTCAGCATATAACATGTCATTTGGAATTCTAAGGCAATGTTTTATAAGTTTTTAAAGCATATGCCTGCTCTTATATTCTTTAAGAAGAGATTATACAGTATTTTAAAATTTATTTTAGTAGCATAAATATGAAGATTAAAATATCAAAACAGTTACAGTTTTATGTTATGATATATCGTACTTAGTCCCTTTTTATTGAAACCTTTTTCTTTCTTTCTCAAAAGAATCACTAGTCTAGAGTTTAGACATTAAATATGTCACCTTTAACACATTTATGAATTTATCATTGCTTTTCTAAACATTATAATATTCTTTGAAAAATATTTAAAGCTATGGTAATTAAGGGAATTTATATATATAATATCTATACCTAACTATATTTGTTGAATGGTGTGATATTCAGATGCAGACTTCTTTTAGAAGGACATTTTATTTTATTTTGATTTTGAGGAACTCTGATTGACTCATCTTATTTTCCAAAAAGAATTCTTCTTTCATGTGTGCAACAATACCACATTTAATCTAATTCCTTCTTTCAATATACAGAAGGCTCATATGCATAATGTGGTAGTATATATTTTGTTCTATCAGAATTTATTCTTTAAAGCAATTTTGGTATTGAAGTTCTTAGGTTCAGCTGGAAGATTACTGAGTATCATTTTCTTTCTATATTTTTGTTCATATTAAACATTAAGATAAGTCTTTGTGCATTTTAATTTCCGGCAATATTTTACAACTTTTTGAGCATATAGTATAGATATTAGTCTGGTTTATTAACTATACTTTAAAAGATTATATTTTGTGATAGAATTATCAATGAGAAAAAACTTAATAATATTCTAACCCTGATGTAATATCTATTAAGTTATGACTAGATAATTTGTAACCCCTGTAGTATTAGGAAAATAACTTTCATAAATTTTACCATTAAAATGGTATTCATTGGCCACAAACTAATCTTTTCATTAGTGATAACAATTCAAGTTTGCAAAGAGAATGTAGAAATCTTCAATAATATCCAGGCAGCAAAATGTGATTGAAAGTCACATCAACATACTCTGCAATTGTAATCTCCATGATAAAAATGCAAGTAAAATGAGAAAGAAATCATCTTGATGACAACTTATTTCCTACTTATAATTCCTGTTTTCTCTGAACAATGGTCAATTAGACCAAGTGAATAGAAAACAGTGGTTTTCCACTTCTGTTGCTCATCAGACTGCATATCATTAGAAATTTATGTATATTTATACATATCTGGGCTTCTACTTTTCATGGGAAAGAGCTAGGAATATTTATTTTAAAAATAAATAAAAAATATTTCTTTATAAAAGGTATTAATGTTCAACAGGGGCTTAAAATAACTGATTATCAGTTAACGTGAATGCAAGGTGTATCTGGGCAGAATGTGATTTCATGGAAACATTGTGAGAAGCTAGTCCTCTCCATGTAAGTAAAAACGTAATGTGGAGATAGAATTTGAATTAAACTTTGAACTTCTACATTTACTCTCCTGTGCCCAGATGTTTGATTCATTGCACTATTATGTACTGGCCCTGGCCCATCACCTTGCTTCATTTTTCTACTGCTGTCTCTGTGACGTAAGTACTCCCACCACACCATCCCTGTCATTCTTCCAGTGAAGTAAACATATTCTGGGCTTTTCAAGGTTCTGCACTGATTTATTGTGGCCTGGTGTGTCCTTTCCCCCAGTTTAACCTGATTTACCTCTGCATTGTTCAGCACTCTGATCAAACATTACCACTCAGGGAAGCCACCCTGGCCACCATTCCATGATACTAAGATTTTTCTTTATCTCTATTGTTGTTGTGAAGTCACTCAGTGGTGTCTAACTCTTTGTGACTCCAGGGATTGCAACACGCCAGGCTCTCCTGTCCTTCACCATCTTCTGGAGATTGCTCAAATGCATGTCCATTGAGTCGGTGATGCCATCCAACCATCTCATCCTCTGTCGTCCCCTTCTCCTCCTGCCTTCAATCTTTCCCAGCATGTGTCTTTTCTAATGAGTCAGCTTTTTGTATCAGGTGGCCAAAGTATTGGAAAGTCAGCTTCAGCATCAGTCCTTCCAATGAACACCCAGGACTGATCTGCTTTAGGATGGACTGGTTGGATCTCCTTGCAGTCCGAGGGACTCTCAAGAGTCTTCTCCAACACCACCTTTCAAAATGATTAATTCTTTGGCATTCAGCTTTTTTTATGGTCCAACTCTCACATCCATACATGACTACTGGAAAAACCATAGCTTTGACTGTATGGACCTTTGCTGGCAAAGGAACATCTCTGCTTTTTAAAGACCTTATTGATAGCAGAAATTATTTTGTTTATTAACTGCAAGGAGATCCAACCAGTCCTTTCTAAAGGAGATCAACGCGGGGAATTTTTTGGAAGGAATGATGCTAAAGCTGAAACTCCAGTATTTTGGACACCTCATGCGAAGAGTTGAATCATTGGAGAAGACTTTGATGCTGGGAGGGATTGGGGGCAGGAGGAGAAGGGGACAACCGAGGATGAGATGGCTGGATGGCATCACTGACTCGATGAATGCGACTCTGAGTGAACTCCGGGAGTTGGTGATGGACAGGGAGGCCTGGCGTGCTGCGATTCATGGGGTCGCAAAGAGTCGGACATGACTGAGTGACTGAACTGAACTGAACTGAACATATGATTATCTGTTCACTGTATATTTCATCTCTCCAGTATAAGCTTGATTGAAGACAGAAATTTTATTTGCATCATTACATTCAGGTGTATAATAAGTTCTAAAATAATATTATTGGAAGAAATGGATTGAATTTAGGAAGGAAGTCCAATTTCCCTCCCATGTTCTAGGTTCAGCTTAATCCGACCTTTTCCTGGAACTCTCTTTCCGGAATTCCCATAGTGTTTTCTATTTTTGGGTTTCAAGCTCAAGTCTTCCTGAGTCACCTTGTCCAAAGACCTCACTTATGTAATTATCCCTTACTATTTTGCATATAAATAGTTATCTGTTTATTTCCTTCTCAGCCCCAATTATTATCAGTATTATTTGTTTGTTTTTATCCATTTATGTTTTTATTCATTTGTTTTCATGTCTTTATTACTATTTCTTTCCTCTCAGATTTTAAGTGTAGATGAGGCTTTGTCTCTTTTCTTCATCATGTCTTCAATTTTTAAGGAATAAAAGAGACAAAAAGTATCTCTTCTAGAGAAGATAAGTCAGTAAAAAAAATAATTTGAGTTTGAAGAAAGTAACACATTGGAAACATACCCAGGTAAATGGACAACATAGAAGATGAATAAGTAACTCTCCAGGGCAAGAGAAGAGGAAATGTGTGAGAGGGGGAGCTAAAGATACTTCCTCAGCTTCCATAACCGGGTAGTGCATGTACGTTCAGCACTTCAGTCACGTCTGATTCTTTGAGGCCACGTGGACCATAGCCTGCCAGGTTCTTCTGTCCAAGGGATTCTCCAGGCAAGAATACTAACTTGGGCAGATGGTTGTGTATTTCAAAACCTCAAATTCAATTATATAAATGGAAGCATTTTTCTCCACTTTACCGAAGAGTGGTGATGAGAAAGAAGTCCAAGGATACTAGTGAATGTTTGAAATATGCATTAGAAGAAATGAGAGAAGATACTGGTGGTGTGTTCCTGATTTAATAGAGAATTCTCCCTCAGTAGAAAGGTAACCGTGAAAACTATTTTGTTCTCTAGTTATAACTACCAAATGTAAACCCAAATAACTATGTATTATGTTTTTAAATTCACATTACAACATTCTGTACTTTTTGTACCACTGTTGTACAGTTGGAGACATGGGCTCCTATACACACACACAGCACTTCTGTCACTCCATATAAAGTTAAAATAGGGTTATTTGGCAAAATTTTGTAAGCAGAGAAGCAGCAGAAAATACACCATTCCCCAGGCTCACATCATCCCATAAGAGAGGTGTTTACAGAGTGGGCATAGGTACACTGGATGAACCATGGCAAACTGTCCAATAGAAAGTGACCTTGACCTCATTATCCTGTATGTATTTGCAGGAAAAGAGGGACAAGGAACCTCTATGTGACTATACATCAGTGTAGGCTTTCTGGTATAACTGATCTTATTAGGAAGGAAGAGCCTCCAGAATAACAGGCCTGCAGAACCAGTGTCTTGCTAAGTTATTAAAGGTGGAGAAGTAATGAACATCCAAAACCATTAGATTTATCCCTTTTCAACAAAGTGAGCAAATTTCCTTTGTGAATGTATATACCTTTCTTGTATGCATATACTCTAGTGTTCAGACATTGATTTAAATCCTACAATAACAATTTTAGAAAGTGAGTCTAAATATACAATGGCAGTTTCATAAAAGCTTAACTAAAAGTAATTTACACATCAAAAGATAGTATGTTAGCAGCTTTAAAAATGTTACCTAAGACACACACACACACAACACACACACACACACACACACACACACACGATTGAAAAGCTTTTTATGTGTGTTAAGAAGTGTTTCAAATGTAACTTTCTGTTTACTAAGTTATTCAAATCACTAATGTGGAATGAGTTGAAATATGTAGACTGACATGTTTGCAATTACTCCTAATTTTATGATTCTAAGTATTAAAGATTATTAACCTCCAAATGTCACTACAAGATTATCAAAATGCATGTGATTATTGTTTAGTTTCCTAGATATACTAATGGGTATGTTTCATTTTGTAAACTTTATCTGTCCTTAAAATGCACTCTTTTATAATACAATTATGTTGAAAACATACACAACCAGGTCAATGAAGCAGAAATACATGGTTCAGAAGTTTACTTATGAAGTATTCACAACTTTTTCTTATTTTAACTCAAATAGGAAAAAGTAATGGATTAGGAAATTATAAGCTTATGTTCAAATTCTATCACTATGTGGTGGCAGATGTCATACTGCATCTTTCCATCTTCAAGATAGGTAATATAATACAGCAAATTTCCATTTTAATCAAATTACATTTAAAGAAGATATCAAATTTTATGGCATGAAAGTGCTTATGGTGATTTGTAATATCAAATTTGCCTAATTCTATGCAATTTTCTGTACCTTAGCAAATATTTGCATGTTTGAAACCCCATTGTGCTTTCATTGAGCAGTATTTGAATTTCATATATAAGAATCCCTTTAATATCAAATAGACCAAGTTGCAATCTTCCTCCCCATATTGAATTTCTTATGTTTCAGAATCTCCTTTTTCTCATCAGCAAAAGAGTAATAATAGTATTGCCTCATGGGTTATTTTAAGAATTAAACAGTCACGTAGCATAATATTAGTACAGATTCCATATTTGGTGAATTTTAAATAAAGGTTAGTTCCCTTCACTGACCCCAGCCAGAAAAGAAATTGAACTAAGAAACCTGCACTAATTTCATTCACCTGGAGTGTGTGTGTGTGTGTGTGTGTGTGTGTGTGTGTGTGTATGTGTGTGTATGTTAGTTGCTCAGTGTTGTCTGATTCTGTGACCTCATGGACTGTAGCCAGCCAAGATCCTCTGTCCACGGGATGCTCCAGGCAAGAATACTGGAGTGGGATGCCATTCCCTTCTCCAGAGGATCTTCCCAATCCAGGGATCAAGCCCAGGTCTCCAGGACTGCAGGTAGAGTCTTCACCATCTGAACCACAAGTGAAGTTCTCATCTGGAGTACAAATGCCAATTCACTTTCTACTTTTTCACATACTCTAGAATGCATGACTTTTTGTGATGAAGCCATCATTTCAGTTCAGTTCAGCTGCTCAATCGTGTCCGACTCTGCAACCCTATGAATGGCAGCATGCCAGGCCTCCCTGTCCCTTACAAACTCTCGGAGTTTACCCAAACTCATGTTCATTGAGTCGGTGATGCCATCCAATCATCTCATCCTCTGTCATCCTCTTCTCGTCCCATTCTCAATCTTTCCCAGCATCAGGGTCTTTTCAAAAAGTCAGCTGTTCGCATCAGGTGGCCAAAGAGTTGGAGTTTCAGCTTCAATATCAGTCCTTCCAATGAACACCCAGGACTAATCTCCTTTAGGATGGACTGGTTGGATCTCTTTGCAGTCCAAGGGACTCTCAAGAGTCTTCTCCAACACCACAGTTCAAAAGCATTGATTCTTCGGTGTTCAGCTTTCTTTATAGTCCTACTCTCACATCCACACATGACTACTGAAAAAAAACAGCCTTGACTGGACAGAGCTTTGTGGACAAAGTAATGTCTCTGCTTTTTAATATGCTGTCTAGGTTGGTCATAACTTTCCTTCCAAGGAGTAATCATCTTTTAATTTCATGAATTGCAGTCACCATCTCCAGTGACTTTGGAGCCCCCCAAAATAAAGTCAGCCACTGTTTCCACTTCATGGTAAATAGAAGTGATAGGACTAGATGCCATGATCTTTGTTTTCTGAATGTTGAGCTTTAAGCCAACTTTTTCACTCTCCTTTTTCACATTCATCAAGAGGCTCTTGAGTTCTTCTTCACCTTCTGCCATAAGGATGGCATCATCTGCATATCTGAGGTTATTGGTATTTCTCCCGGCAATCTTGACTCCAGCTTGTGCTTCCTCCAGCCCAGCGTTTCTCATGATGTACTCTGCATATAAGTTAAGTAAGCAGAGTGATAATATACAGCCTTGATGTATTCCTCTTCTTATTTGGATCCAGTCTGTTGTTCCATGTCTAGTTCTAACTGTTGTTTCCTGACCTGCATATAGGTTTCTCAAGAGGCAGGTCAGGTGGTCTGTATTCCCATCTCTTTTAGAATTTTCCACAGTTTATTGTGATCTACACAGTCATTGCTTAAAAAATACAAAATTAAAATTTCTTTATTGAACAATTATATAATGATTGTTAAGCCTATTTCAAGGAGAGAAATAAAGTATAATATTTCAATAACATTGTTCCATTGATATTAAAAATTAGCACTTAATTTCTATGTCCTTTATACTTCATTTAGAGTAGAGACACACCAGGATTTTAACAATTAGTAAATTTAGTATATCATGTGGAAAGTAGGAACAATTAGACAGATATACATGCATAAATAGAAACTTAATTTCTTTATTATTTTTCTAAATTACAAAGATATGCCATTTAATCTTTATTAAAATTTAAACTTTTAGTGCAAAGAAAAAGCAATATCATCATAACTGTGATCTTTTTGACACAGGAATATTCTAACTTGCAATTCATATAACCAGCATATTTTTTACTCGTCTTTTTATAACCTTATTTGAATGTAAGCTTATATCCCTGGCATGGTCCTAATTGTAACTGATATTAGACAAATAAATCAACTAAAGATGATAATGAACCAACTTTAGATATCAGAGGGTTATGCATTAATCATGTGTTCGATTTTGACTTCTGATGTAGACTTACAAAATTGAATTCTTAAATCTCAGCTCTTTCCCCATGGAGTTGAATATAGAGATAATAATACTTCACTGCTCATGTCCATACTAATACTTCGGGAAGTATTCTGATTCCAAATCTTTAGCTCCTTTCATTATCTCATGCTACAGTCTGTCAATAATTTTGGTAAGTTGATTTTTTCTAGAACTTTTTATGATCTCCAGGATGAAAAACTTGTGGAAGTATATACAATTGTAATGCATGAGATAAACTGCATTTCTGTAGAATTAAATTCACCTCGATTTAAACAAAAACAAAACAAAACAGAATCTTCCACTCTATGTTTTTTCTAAACCTCAGAAGTTTTATTTTTCAGGTAATATGATTGCATCTTATTATATATTACTAATAATTATCTCCAGAGACCTTGCTTCTTCATGACTAACAAATTATTATTCAACTTTAAGGAAAATTTTAAAAGCTTTCTAGTTTCCCAGGCTCATTTATCACAGTAATTTTTA
The DNA here is from genome assembly GCF_016772045.2 of Ovis aries. Lineage (NCBI taxonomy): Eukaryota > Metazoa > Chordata > Mammalia > Artiodactyla > Bovidae > Ovis > Ovis aries. The sequence continues at coordinate 74,458,959 of NC_056058.1, forward strand.
TCTTCCCATACTGAGACAGAATTACAGGTCACATACAATATTCCTTTTTCCTCAGCATTTCCCAAAAGTCATTCTATAACTCTAGTTTCATAAGAAGATCAGATATAGTTTATGTGGTCAAATAATTTATGGGAAAATTGTCTGCCTTTTTCTACTTTATTCAGTATTTTGAGCAGTCTGAGAGATAAAGTATCAGGGAAAATACTTATTGTTCAGCAATATTATTCACTTTATTAAAAATAGGAATGGTTGTCCTTCAATGCTGCTGCTAAGTCGCTTCAGTCGTGTCCGACTCTTTGCGACCCCAGAGACGGCAGCCCACCAGGCTCCCCCATCCCTGGGATTCTCCAGGCAAGAACAATGGAGTGGGTTGTCATTTCCTTCTCCAATGCATGAAAGGGAAAAGTGAAAGTGAAGTTGCTCAGTCGTGTCTGACTCCTAGCGACCCCATGGACTGCAGCCTACCAGGCTCCTCCGTCCATGGGATTTTCCAGGCAAGAGCACTGGAGTGGGATGCCACTGCCTTCTCCTAAATGTAGCATAAAAGGGATTTATTTGGGCAAGTTAAATATCCATTAAGTTACATATGGACATTTAGTGGAGTCAAATTTAACGTGCAAATCAGCTGTGGCCAAAATGTAGCAGAAAACTGCACTCTGCAAGGAGCCCAGACAAGGTGAAACCCTACCTGTAGTTGCTATTAGCAGCTAAATAAACCATCTGGTTCAGTCTCAGTCCTGTCTAACTCTTTGCTACCCCATGGACTATGCTTCCCTACATAGTCGTAAGTTTTATTGGACCCGCTATTGGGAAATGTTTCTTTACCTGTTTTGTTTCTCTTTGGAATGTATTTATTCCTTTTTTAGATATGGATTATTTTTGCTGTGTTTCAGCCTGATAGGTTTTTCAATTCTTCATCTATTTATTAGTTTTATCTCTCAAATTTCTTATTTGTTCTAGACAGTCATTGATCTTGTACATATTTATTGATGACTGTGTGTCAGGTGCCCTTCTAGGCACTAAGTATACACTAGTAAAAATCTCTTTCCTGTATACTTACCTTTCCACAAGAATTGAGAAAAGAATAAGCAAACAAAAATTACTAATTAAATATGCAATGTATTACATGATAATTACTGTGAAGGAAAAAGTTTAAAGAGGGCTAAGAAATGTGATGGTGATTTCAATTTTAAATTATGTGATGACAACATTATTTGAGGTGAGAGATTTAGACTGAGTCACGTTGGTGTGTGAGAGATAAGTTTCTCAAACAGAGAGAACAGAGATGCCTGGATCTAGGTTCATTTTGGTCTATTCAAAGAGCAGCAAGGATACCAGAAAGCTAGAACTGAATGGGTGAAGATAAGTGAAATATAGAGTCAGATATGTAACTGAGATATATTAGGGTCTTACAAGCCAGCTCAAGGATGTAGGTTTCTATTATAAGTGAATAAAAAAGCCACTGGAAGGTTATGAGCAAAAAAGAAGCATTATCTGATTTGTATTTTATCAGAATTATTTTGGCTGCTGTACTGGGATTAGAAGATGAGAAGGATTACCTTGATGACAAAAGGTCTGTATAGTCAAAGCCATGGTTTTTCCAGTATCATGTATGGATGTGAGTATTGGACCATAAAGAAAGCTGAGCACTGAAGAATTGATGTGTTGAACTGGTGTTAGAGAAGATTCTTGAGAGACCCTTGGACAGCAAGGATATCCAACCAGCCCATCCTAAAGGAAATAAACCCCTGAATAGTTATTGGAAGGACTGATGCTGAAGCTGAAGCTCCAATATTTTGGCCACTTGATGCGAAGAGCTGACTCATTAGAAAAAGACCCTGATGCTGGGATAGATTGAAGGCAGGAGGAGAAGGGGACAAGAGAGGATGAGATTGTTGGATGGCATCACTGACTCAACGGACATGTGTTTGAGCAATCTCTGGGAGAGTGAAGGACAGAGAAGCCTGGTGTGCTGAATTCCATGGGGTTGCAAAAAATCAGACATGACTGAGCAACTGAACAACAACAACAACTGGGACTAGAATGATGGGGGCAGAGGTATAGGAGCAGAAGCAGGAGATAACTTCTGTTTTTTCTATACAAATTAAGATGAGAGAGAATGATGATTTGAACAGTATAATATCAGTGGAGGTATTGGGTCAGGGTCAGATTCTGATATTTTCTGAGTATGTATTTAACAAGATGTCCTATAAGAATCAGGAGTTACCTGAAGGTTTGAGGCCTTAAACAATTGGAAGGGGAGAGCTACAATTTTCTAGATTGTACAGCACATTTTAGTGGGGAAGATGAGGATCTTGATGTCTAGTATGTGAAGTTTGACAGGATAACATTAACAGTAGGCAGCTGAATTTAAATTTTGGTGTGTAACTGGTATACAAACTAATAGTCTTCAGCGTAGCAAAAATATTGAAAGCAAGGGGATCACATGAGGTCTCTAGGAGTGTTCAAATAAACAAAATATGCAAAAAAAAAAATCTTAGTTTTGGGCTTTTCCAATATTGGAAGGTGTAAATACAAGGAGGAATCCACAAAGTCGATTGAGAAAGAAAAATCAATAAGACAAGCAAAATCCATGAGATTAGTGAACATTCAAAGCCAAATGAAGAAAGTATTTCACTGAGGGGTGAGTAATGAAACTTCAAATTATTTTAAATATGCTTCTGAATATCTCCTTTTAATTTTCAATAATTTTTGCTATCTTTGATATTTTTATCCACAATATTTTACAACCATAGTTTATGTAATTAATCTGCTATTCATGACATGTTAACCTCTACCCATTATGGATATTATGCTAAGAATGAAACTTCTAGAGGTCTCATTATCTCTCCAAACAGGTGAATGATTTACCTTTATAAACCACTATTATAGGTACTTTAAGTGATGTCAGAACACGAATTCTGCAGAGAAAGAGAAGGTGAAAAAAAGTATAAGAAAAATGTTCCAAAAATTAAATAATGTTTCTGAGGCTTAAAATATTATGAGTTTTTCAAGAAAGCAAAAAAAGACTGGCTGGGGGGCTGGTCAATTTACTTCCTTTAACTGGGTTCTAGTTGTACTTCCATGTGAATTAGTAATAATTTAGCAAGCTCTATACAGGTGATGTGTACTGTGTCTTTTATGTATTTCATAATTCAATAAAAGGAAGCTTGTTTAAAAAAAAAGACAAGATTACAAGCAGAGCAAAGACCATATAGAGTGAATATTGGAGGCACAAGAAGACATATCACATTTTGGGAAGAGCAGGTAAGCTTGACATAGCCAGGGATCAGGGACATTAAAATGTAGGTATAGCAACTGAATTAAGGAGGTAAATGTGTACCACGAAAATGGACCTCTCATGCATGCTAAAGTGTTTGTGAAAGTCCTTGAAAGTGATGAAAATCATTAAAGAATTTCGAGTAATTTTTTGTAAGTTGATGTTTTAGAAAGAATTGTACTGGTAGCATTTGGGGGTTAAACTAACACTGGGTAAAACGAGTTAATTAGTTATTGTAGTAGCTCAGATGAGAATTTCTGGGGGATTAAATGTAAGCAGGGGAACTGAGCATCTGAAGACAGTGATGAGTATAAACTACATACAATAGGAAGAAGAATGAGCATGATTTAGTGACTTAATGGAAAGGTGTAAAGTAGATATAGCTAGAAAATTATCAGATCTTTATTATTAGTGAAAAGAAAACAAATGAGGAACATTTGGTATGTACATGTGAATTTGTTTTGTAAATACAGCTCTAGAAAAACAGATGAGCTCAATATTACAAAAATCTGAGCTTGAGACCATGGAGCATACAGAAAATAACACAAGATTGAAGTCTAGAATTTAAATGAAAAATTCTCATCGGGGGAACATAATTAATATAATCAGTATATAGGTGATATATGAAATATGAAAACAGAGTAGAATAGTCAGAAGAGCATTTGAAGCGATACAAGAAAAAAGTCAATGATAAAATTTGAGGCAAACACTGTTTAAGGAGCAGAGGAATAGAAAGCTGCATATTCACCTGAGAAACAAAAGCACAGGAGGAAAGAGAAGCAGGGAGAGAGTTGTAGGACAAGACCATGGCATATTTATATTTCCCAAAATTAAAGATTAATCATTAGCATCAAAATATCCCAAGAAACCAGGGCCAAAGAGATGAGAATGGAAAAAAAAAATAGCCAAGAGTATTGAAATTCGATCACTTGAAAAATGATGATATAATTGCTCTTCATTATTGATGCTATTTGTTAGTAAATATTAGATAAACATATTTTTATACAACTTCTGAGAATTGAATGACACTTATATGTGACTTAAGAGATGATTTCACGCCTGAAAAAATTTTAAAAGTCTTAGCTACCACAGTTGCAAGAATTTAGACCAGCAAACCACTGGAAAGTTTTGTTGCATTGGCATATTACTCAAAAGCATATTTTTTGAAAACTAAGTTGTTGCATCAAGTGAATTCTACAGGGTACATTGCTGTTAAATTGGTACCTTGAATAATTATTTCATTATTAACTAACTCTATTAGTTAATAATAAAATTATAATTTATTAAATTGCAGTTTCAGTCCAGTTCAGTTCAGTTCAGTCACTTAGTTGTGTCTGACTCTTTGTAACCCCATGAACTGCAGCACACCAGGCCTCCCTGTCTATCACCAACTCATGAATACATTTATTTAACATATTAAATTAATTGTAATATAGTTATTAAAATAATATAATTATAAAATGATACTTTAATAATTCAATCTATTATGAAATTAATGTGTTCATAATTTATTGCATATTTTTTAATTTTTAAAATAATATATGCCTAAATATAAAATAAGCATATCTAAAACAATCTGAAACAATACAAGGGTTAAGTGTTAGTCATTCAGTCATATCCAACTCTTTGTGAGCCCATGGACTGTAGTCCACCAGGCTCCTCTGTCCATGAGATTCTCCAGGCAAGAATACTGGAGTGGATAGCCATTCTGTTTTCCAGGGGATCTTTCTGACCCAGGGATCAATCTTGTATCTCCTGCATTGCAGGCAGATTCTTTGCTGTCTGAGCCACCAGGGAAGCTCATGTATGAAATAATATGAAGTTATGTAAAGTACAAATCAATCATCTTATATAAACTGTCTATTCTTCATCCCCTTCCTTCCACCCCGCTCACTGGATAACACTGTGAATGAATGGTCATTTGTCCCAACAAATCTTTCTTTAAGTATATATCTGTTATTGCTATTCAATAGAATTTTCTGAGATAATGAAATATTCTAATCTGTATTATCTAATATAGGAGGAATTTGCCGTATGTTGCTGATGAACAGTTGAAATGTGAGTCAGATAAAATGCTGCAGTTAGAAATGATAGTATACATGTTAGAATGCCATTCTCAAATCATCCCCATGTGTCCATTATGTCTTGCATACAATTGAATTCCTACTGTATTGGTGCTTCACTCATGCTCATCAGAACTGATTCAAATCTAGGTTGTTAATTCATTTGAACTTGGATGGCTACATGTGCCTAGTGTCTAGAAATGATTATTAAGAAATGTAGGTGTATTCACTCATGTAATTCTGAAAACAATGTATCAGATATATACGGTTATCATCGCCATTTCAGAAATGAGGAAACAAGTATAAGAGGTTAAATAAATGATTTGATAACAACACTGATTACAAAAAAAAAAAAAGAAAAGAAAATCTGTATTGTATACTTGGCTCTTACACAAGCCAGTCACTGGGTTGAGTTATTGGTATTAGTCACTAGTCTACTAATATACTAGTGATTCATACTGGTTCTAGTCAACAGTCACAAACCTCCAGTAGGGTATGTTATGTTACTATCCTCAGTTATCAGGTTAAAAAGTCAGGCTTGAAAGAGATTAAGTAACTTATCTAAGGTCACAATCAATGAGTATCAGGGCCCAGACAGAACAACCTGTCTGACCTCCAAACTTGCTTTCATCCCTTGCCAAATATTAATGCTTCTTGACAAAAGCAAAAAGATAGTCAGTGTTCAGCCTGGTCAAAATAATTATGACACATTTTCATGGGCTGTCTTTCATCATGTCCCCACACCCGACAACAAGGAAGAGCATTTTGGCTTCTCTTCCCTCTGCTTTCTCCTTCCTACCAATAAAGAGAAAGAGATGGAAAAAACTCAATAATAAGTTCCATAAATAACCTTAAGATTTTAAAGAGTTTCTCTTTTTACACTAGAACAGAATAGTAGAAGAGTGAAAGGAAATCCATTTTGAATTTAAGTGACTCCAGTCCTTGTATCTATTAGTGTGGCTTTGCCTCATCCGCTTCTCCTTTGTTCAACATGACACCTGCTTTCAAACGACAGAGGAGATTAAATCTTTTAGAAGAAATGCTTCCACTTTGCACTGAAAAGGAAACTGTTTCATAATCTTTGTGTAAGGAAATTTGGCCGTATTACACCACTGACATTCTCAGTCTTCCTGACTAAATATCGCTCTCATCATAACTTTTGGCAGAGCTGGGAGTTACAGACTCGGTATTTTAATGCGAAGTTTTCTTCAATAACTTAATAGATGACATTTATAAACCAAGAAAAAATTTTCCTTCACACACTAATCTTAAATTACTGAAAATCTATAATTAGAGCAATTAAAATCTAAATGTATTGCCTTAAAATATAATATACTGTGATAATATACTGTGATTAGTTGTCATAATTCTAAAATACCCTGAATTCAAGTCATGATTAATTAGAGCTGAACTTATTTCTTGTCTGAGTTATCTTTTTTTTTTTTTTGATTGATTGATTGGCCATATTGTTATTTAGGCTCTGACAGAGCATGGAGGAATATTGTGCATGAGACATTAATCAGGAAATTATGCATTGCTTTCACAACTGGACTTTACTTTGTAATACTGTATTAGCCCTTAACATGCAAATTATTTTAGGTAATTACCTCATTTTTCAGTGGCCATTTGATGGATAGAAGTTTCATGCAGATTCTTCTGTGTAATTTAAAATCTTGTGGTGATTTGTTCCCTTTCTTGTTCATAAAATAGCCCCAGTTTGAATTGTCATACATCAGACTCATGAGGCCAGTTGTGGAAAGCTCTGGATGTATAAGCTTATTTTCTCAATTTCCTTAAACTCTAATTCAAGCTGGCAATTTGAGCAAGTGGTATAAAAAACTATAATGTCATCTCTTTCCATATCTAAAACTCTGCTCATGATTGGTATTTTTGTATCATTGAAGGAAAAGCTAAGATAACTTCTGGCCCATGGATAGATCATGATTCATAAATAAAATATTATTTATTGTCTTTCTAGATAGTTCAACTAGCAAATTTATTATTTTCTTTTTTTTAAATAAAGATTTAAACACTAAGTGAATATCCCACATTACAATTACATGTCTCTATTATTTGATTTCTTATTAAATATTTAGCTAATATTCAAAACAGTACAGCTTCAATTAATATTATGGTAAATGAATATAGGTAGACTGATTTTATACATGTCATAATTATAGTTTTCAAACACACATAATGTATTAGTTGACCTCTGATCCACAGTTTTGTTAGATATATTCATGTATATGAACTGCCCAGATTATTTAGATCATTCTTTCCCCATATTTTTCAATCTGGCATGTCATATAATCATGAATATTTGTTGTGATCTTGTCTATTCAGAAACCTGCTGCTGTAAAATAGCTTCCCCATAAATGTCAAGTAATGTAAAATTGAATGCCTATATTTAAATAGATTTTAACAGATAATAAAACTCTTGAGATTAAAATGGTTTCATTCAGGAAGGCAGACATTTCTTTCCACAGTGTGCAATTTATGCGTCATGTTATGTAAAATATAATTTTAAAAAGACTTTTTAAAAAGCACAACTGGAAAGTATCTCTTGAATAAAAAAGAAAAAAAGAAGCTACTGTTCTCATTGCAGCTCTAGTTGAAAATGTGAAATATAATGACAAGGTACAAACTTCTATTTTCTAAACATTGCTTTGACTAGCTTTGCTTCCTGTTAATTCCTGTGGGGGTGATTCCAGAGATTCAAGCTATCAAAACAGAATTTTTACTCACAATCTAACCTTTCTTTATTTAAGACAAAACAAAGGAATTAGAGAATTTTGACACACCATTATATGAAGCATAAGAGAAAATTGCTTTTCCATTTACAGGTATGCATTTATCACTATCTCAGAGCACGTAGATATATCACAGTTTACAATAGGCTCGCCGGCACAAAGGATGCCTCTTGTCTCTTGAGAGAATAGCTACTGACAGTCTTTCACTCACTAAGTATTAAAATGGAAGTGCAAAATTAGATAGCTAATAAATAGTATATTTTAGGAAGAGAATTTTTTGGACTAATAAGTATTGAGCAATCTCTTATATGGACGGGAGGTGAGAAAGGGAGGAGAGGAAATCTAACTTAGGTTGCCAGAATAGGTTGCGCAAGAAAGGAAACAGATCTTACATGTAGAGGACGATGGATTCCAAAAAGGGGGCTGCGTGAGATATGCTAGTGCTCCAGAGTCAAAGATGACCAAGGGCACATCTGCATCAGTGTTGCAGTTATTAACTCATTGCAAAGAGTCACTGCACAGACTGGACTGTGAATTGTCTATTAATAGGATGTTAGAAGGGTTTTATAAGATTTGATCTTGTGCTAGGTGATTCGGGGAAGGGTTCAAGGAGATAAAATTCCAAGATTGGTTATCCTAATAATTTTTATTTAGAAAGCAAGAGATATGAACCAATCCTAAAGCAATAATTTGTATAGAATCAGCAATCACTAATGTTAGAAAGAAGAGGTGGGTATTAGGGTCATTTTTGTTATTTGAACAATATTGTAGTTTTTGTACAAGTTCCGACATAATTCCATGGATGGGAGAACCTGAGGGACTACAGTCCGTGGCCTTGCAAAGAGTTGGATGTGACCGAGGATGCACATGTGCAGCAGACATAACTGTGGGACTTTGGTTTTGTTTTGCATTTGTTTGGTCTTTTAGAGTCATCATGGTTACTGAATGCCTTGTCTGATGTCAAGTAAAACAGCCTAGTTAACGAGGCCATATTAGCTCCCAGTGGTCAGGGCTCTTTTCTCTTCCTCAAACACATTACAAATATGTTCAAAAAGTTCTGATCATATACCCAGCTTGCATTCAGAGAAAATAGGAATCAACATTTTAAAGATATGTACTGTGGGCTAAATTTTTATGTTTGTCATTTCGTTTAATCCTAATGTCGATAGATTATAGTTTCCATGGTCATTTATCATATGCAGCAACTAGTGGTGGGAGTCAGTAAGGTAATTTGTTGTGACCTCACAGATAAAAGGAAATGCTGGGTTTTAAAACCATCAGTTTTCAGATTCCAAAGTACCTAATCTTTCTGCTTCAACAATATAAGGAGCATATATTTCAAGTTAGAAGTCAAAACAAGGTTTAATGTCCTGGAAAGAATTTGGGAGTCCAACATGGGAAACAATTTGGAGAAAAAAGATTCTGAGTTTGTTTTCATACATCTTAAATTTGAAACAGTGATGGAGTATCATTTATCTGTCCATTAATTAATTATCCACAGTTAACTTTATTTTTAAGTTTTCTTATTTTGAAACAGTATAAGGGACACATATTTTAAAAATGTATAACTCAGTATCATGGCAAAGTGAACACTTTGTAACCACCAGTTAGGTTTAAAGACACAAGCATTGCCAACATCAAAAAATTTCCCTTTATAGCCTCTCTTGACTGTTGCTTGCTTTCTCTCAACCAACCTTAGTTGATATTTTTGATGCTATGGTAATTATTTCTTTGCTTTTCTTTATATTTAACCACCTGAACTAGCATCCACATATAGTTTCTCCTTTTTTGATATTTTATGTAAATGAAGGCATAGAGATTATAGTCTCATATTTTATCTTGCTCAAAATTATGATAGTGAGATTCAGCCATGTTTTATTTGTATAGTTGTGATTTGTTGAATTTCATTGCTATGTGGTGTTACTATAAATAATTTAAACATTTTAAATATTTTTTAATAATTTCAAATTTTATTTTAACATTGTTTTACTGATAGACATTTGAGTTATTTCCAGGTTTGGGCTCTTACACAATTTTGTATATATTTCTTGATATACACATGCAAGCATATCTGCTCAATGGGGGGTGAAATTTCTAGATCTGGTTATGTGTCAATTGTTAAATTACATAATTGATACCAACCTGTTTCCAAAGTGGTTGTGCCACTTTACACTTATTCATAAATGTATGAAGGATTTTTTTCTTTCAGATACTGATATCATTGTCTGTTATATTTCAGTGTTTCTAGAGAGTTTACATGTGTTTTATTAATAGTGTTTTCACTTTGCATGGCTCTGAGTGTTAATAAACTTATACCACCTTTTGCATGGTTACTGGCCATGTGAATGTTGTCTTTTGTTATCTTAACAAATGAAGATATTCTTCTATATTATCCTCTAGAAAACTTTATTATCATTTATAGTTCAGTGTTTAATTATTCTAGAATTCATTGTCATACCCAGTAGAGAATACGTGTTGTTTTTCCTTTCTCTTTATGATATCCAACTGCCCCTTATACATCACTGATGGAAATGCACAATGGTGTAGTCACTTTGGAAGATAATTTGGTGATTTCTTTCAAAACTAAATGTACTCTAACCATATGGTCCAGCAGTCATAATTCTTGGTGACTGCTCACATAAAATAAAAATAAACCCACACAAAAGCTTGCATACAGATGTTAATATCAGCTTTACTCATGATTATCAAAATATATAAGCAACCAAGATTTCCTTCAGTTGGTGAATGAATAAATAAATTGTGGTACATCCAGACAGTGGAATATGATTCAGCATTAAAAAGACCTGGACCATCAAGTTGTGGAAGGATGTGGAGGCAACTTCAGTGAATATTGCTCAGTGAAAAGGCTGAAAAGGCTATCTGAAAAGGATACATACTGTATGACCAACTGTGTGACATTCTAGAAAAGTAAAATCTATGGAGGCAATAAAAAATAAGCAGTTTTTAAGACTGGAGGTAGGGATAATTTGTTAGAACTCAGAAGATTTTAGGGTAATGAAAACACTGTATGATATTTTATCAATGGATATACTGATATTTCATTATACATTTGTCCAAATCTATGAAATATGCAATACAAGAGTGAATCCTAGAGTAAACTATGGATCGTAGGTGATGATACTGTATTGATGTAACTCAGCTCTGGTTAAAAAATAAATAAAGGAAAGAAAAGTACCACTCTGGTGAATGATATTAATAATGGGGGTAGTTATTGTGGGGGCTTCCCTGGTGGCCCAGCAGTAAAGAATCCATCTGCAATGCAGGTACATGGATTTGATCCCTGGGTCAGGAAGACCTCCTGGAGGAGGGCATGGCAATCCACTCCAGCACTCCAATATTCTTGCCTGGAGAATGCTGTAGACAAAGGACCTTGGCAGGCTATAGTCCATAAGGTCGCAAAGGTTCAGACATGACTGAAGTGATTTAGCATGCACACACATCCATATGTGGAGGCAGGGTACAGGGAAATACTGTACCTTTCTGTCAGTTTTAGTGTAAACATAAAACTGCTCTAAAACAATAAAGTATTGAAAAATTGCTTTTAGTTTCATTGACTTTCCTGTATGGCTTTTCTAGTTTTATTAATTTCTTCATGTTATGGTTTCCTCTTGGCTATTTGATTTGGTATTAGTTTTCTGTGTTTTTTTTTTCTCTCATTTTATAAAGTGAAAGTATAGATAATTGATTTGAAACTTGTTGTTTTGTGTTATTAGCATTAAATGCTGTGAATATATTTTTAAGGTATGCTTTGGCTGCGTTCCATACATTTTGACATATCATGATTTTTTTCTTTTAATCAAAAATATCTTCTAATATCCTTTGTATTTACTTTTTTGAATCATGAATTTTATTTTTATAAATAGGTAATATTCTGAATTGTATAATAGGGATAGTAAATTTAGCATATTATAAACAAGTAGGCTTCTTGAATTACATCGGACAGTAAATATCGTTAATCTACAATACTAATCACAGAACCAACACTTAAAGTCGTTTGTGGTGAGTCACCTAACACTGGCGTCATAGTTTCGAAGGATTGAAAAAATGATGTAAATGCTAAGTTCCAACGTATAGTACTTTCTTTGCTTTTCTTTTTTGCCAACTCTTCCTCACTCCTTTTTTTTTTTTTTCAATAGCAACACTATTCCATACCTTTATGCAAGGAGAGAAGTTTCTAATATTTCCTGAAAAATAATATATTCTTAAACAAATGTTTTAAAAATGAAACTGTGCTCATGTTTGTGATGTCACGTTCACTTTATTTAAACCAGGCAAATAAAATTTAAGGAGAAAGAACTACCAGCACTAGGAAATATCATTATTTATAAACTTATTCATTGCTGTACATTTTTAACTTACATATGTGTGTGTGTTAGTCAGTCAGTCATGTCTGACTCTTTGTGATCCCATGGACTGTTTAAATCCCCATAAATATCCTTGAGTTTTGTTCAAGACATGGTTAAGTTGGTGCAAACAACTTGATCTTTTCAGATCTTGTGTTTCAGCTTCATTAGATGAGATGAATTACATTTCTTCTAGGATTCCTTTTCTTTCCTACTGAGGCAATACCCTTTTTAATATTTTAATCAGTGTTCCTTGGATTGCAAGGTTTTCCAACCTGACAGCAATAGTCACTGTTCTCATTTTTATATGAAAATCAGGTATTCCTCCCTCTGAATTTTCATGTTTCTCTTTCTGGCCATGAGTAATATCTTCACAACATGCACCAATCATTGCTCAACTGAGTACTCACTGGATTCTCTGAACATCTTCAAAATTTTGTCTCTCTGCAGTTCTCTCTTCTACTCTGCCCAGAAAACTCTAGCCACTTTGACTTGGCCAAATTTCCAACCCTGTCTCCAGAACTCAGGGAGACCACCAAGATCTGACAGGGTTCCTTTCTCTATACTCCAGCCTGGAAACTTTCTCCAACTAGGCAACCCTAGGCTTACCACACTTGTTTCCTCTCAGGGATTACTATCCATTTTTGCCAACCTTTTTCCTAAGTGCCTGAATCTTTCACTGTTCTTTTTGTTTGTTTGTTTATTTTTAATGAAAATCAAATCATAAAATGTAAACTACAAAGTTCTATGTAATCATTATATTTTACTGCTATATGAGAATCAGTTGAAACTTAGAGACTCAGTGCTCTAGAATATCATGAAATTTCCACTATCATAAAAATGTCTACTTTATTATTATTTTATTTAATTTAGTTTTAGTCACATAGAATGGCTCTATGCTATCTTCTTTTTTTTTTCCACTAAAATAGATCTCTGCTGAGAAAAGGGTAAAATGTCTTAGTTTTGGCTTACTTGAAGAATACTGCTTTTCAATGCTTTTTACATACTTCAAATAACTAATAGATGTGTTTCTGTTTATGTTGCAGATATACGAAGTCTGGGCATAAGACCTGCAGAAATTTCCTGTAAGGTAGGGACACTTGGTTTTTGTGTTTTTCTTTGTTCAGAGCTGTCTGTGAAAAGCATAATGAAGGACTTCTCATGAGAAAGTTGACCTTATCAAAATGTAACTTATAAAGGAAAAAACTCATTCACCTTGCAACAAGCTTTTTTAAAAATATTTATTTTAATTGGAAGTTAATTACTTTACAATATTGTGTTGGTTTTGCCATACATCAACATGAATCTGCCACAGGTATACATGTGTTCCCCATCCTGAACCTCCCTCCCCGAACCATCCCTCTGGGTCATCCCAGTACACCAGCCCCAAGCATCCAGTATCACGCATCGAACCTGGACTGGCAATTCATTTCATATATGATATTATACATGCATAATGCCGTTCTCCCAAATCATCCCACCCTCTCCCTCTCCCACGGAGTCCAGAAGACTGTTCTATACATCTGTGTCTCTTTTGCTGTCTCACATACAGGGTTATTGTTAAAATCTTTCTAAATTCCATATATATGTGTTAGTATATTATATTGGTGTTTTTTTCTTCCTGGCTTACTTCACTCTGTGCAATAGGCTCCAGTTTCCATCCACCTCATTAGAAATGATTCAAATGTATTCTTTCTAACAGCTGAGTAATACTCCATTGTGTATATGTACCACAGCTTTCTTATCCATTCATCTGCTGATGGACATCTAGGTTGTTACCATGTCCTGGCTATTATAAACAGTGCTGCGATGAACATTGGGGTACATGTGTCTCTTTCAATTCTGGTTTCCTCAGTGTGTACGCCCAGCAGTGGGATTGCTGGGTCATAAGGTAGTTCTATTTGCAATTTTTAAGGAATCTCCACACTGTTCTCCATAGTGGCTGTACTAGTTTGCATTCCTACCAACAGTGTAGGAGGGTTCCCTTTTCTCCACACCCTCTCCAGCATTTATTGCTTGTAGACTTTTGGATTGCAGCCATTCTGACTGGTGTGAAATGGTACCTCATTGTGGTTTTGATTTGCATTTCTCTGATGAGTGATGTTAAACATCTTTTCATGTGTTTGTTAGCCTTCTGTATGTCTTCTTTGGAGAAATGTCTATTTAGTTCTTTGGCCCATTTTTTGATTGGGTCGTTTATTTTTCTGGACTTGAGCTGTATAAGTTGCTTGTATATTTTTGAGATTGGTTGTTTGTCAGTTGCTTCATTTGCTGTTATTTTCTCCCACTCTGAAGGCTGTCTTTTCACCTTGCTTATAGTTTCCTTTGTTGTGTAGAAACTTTTAAGTTTAATTAGGTCCCATTTGTTTATTTTTGCTTTTATTTCCAATATTCTGGGAGGTGGGTCATAGAAGATCCTGCTGTGATTTACATCAGAGAGTGTTTTGCCTATGTTCTCCTCTAGGAATTTTATAGTTTCTGGTCTTACATTTAGATCTTTAATCCATTTTGAGTTTATTTTTGTGAATGGTGTTAGAAAGTGTTCTAGTTTCATTCCTTTACAAGTGGTTAACCAGTTTTCTCAGCACCACTTGTTAAAGAGATTGTCTTTAATCCATTGTATGTTCTTGCCTCCTTTGTCAAAGATAAAGTGTCCATAGGTGCATGGATTTATCTCTGGGCTTTCTATTTTGTTCCACTGATCTATATTTCTGGCTTTGTGCCAGTACCATACTGTCTGTATGACTGTGGCTTTGTAGTAGAACCTGAAGTCAGGCAGGTTGATTCCTCCAGTTCCATTCTTCTTTCTCAAGATTGCTTTGGCTATTCAAGTTTTTGTATTTCCATACAGATTGTGAAATTATTTGTTCTAGCTCTGTGAAAAATACCGCTGGTAGCTTGATAGGGATTGCATTGAATCTATAAATTGCTTTGGGTAGTATACTCATTTTCACTATATTGATTCTTCCTATCCACGAACATGGTATATTTCTCCATCTATTAGTGTCCTCTGACTTCTTTCACCAGTATTTTACAGTTTTCAATGTATAGGTCTTTAGTTTCTTCATGTAGATATATTCCTAAGTATTTTATTATTTTTGTTGCAGTGGTGAATGGAATTGTTTCCTTAATTTCTCTTTCTTTTTCTCATTATTAGTGTACAGGAATGCAAGGGATTTCTGTGTGTTGATTTTATATCCTGCAACTTTACTATATGCATTGATTAGCTCTAGTAATTTTCTGGTGGAGTCTTTAGGGTTTTCTATGTAGAGGATCATGTCATCTGCAAACAGTGAGAGTTTTACTTCTTCTTTTCCAATTTGGATTCCTTTTATTTCTTTTTCTGCTCTGATTGCTGTGGCCAAAACTTCCAGAACTATGTTGAATAGTAGTGGTGAGAGTGGGCACCCTTGTCTTGTTCCTGACCTTAGGGAAATGCTTTCAATTTTTCACAATTTAGGATAATGTTTGCTGTGGGTTTGTCATATATAGCTTTTATTATGTTGAGGTATGTTCCTTCTATTCCTGCTTTCTAGAGAGTTTTTATCATAAATGGATGTTGAATTTTGTCAAAGGCTTTCTCTGCATCTATTGAGATAATCATATGGCTTTTATTTTTCAATTTGTTAATGTGGTGTATCACATTGATTGATTTGTGGATATTGAAGAATCCTTGCATCCCTGGGATAAAGCCCACTTGGTCATGGTGTGTGATCTTTGCTTTTCAAAGACAATTAGATATATCCCCTCTCCAAACCTTTCTTTGGTGTCATCTTAAATTACAAATTACTACAATTTTGAATAAATTAAAAAATTATTTTTTCCTTCATCTGCTTCATCTTCAGACACTTACTGAGTACATGCAAATACAAAAGAAAAGCAAAAGTTTATTTTTTAATGGAAAAATAGTATGAATTACATGACAAACTTGCTTAATATCATGAGACTATTCCTAACAAAGTCCATACAGTCAATAATAGAAAGACTAGCATGAACAGAAGGGTTTGAACACCCTTATATTGCCTATTTGGGGGCACATAGTAAGTGAGAAACCTGAGTAAAAAATGGAGTAAGTATATGTTACCATAGTTCTAATATAGATGAGTTGAAATTAAGGAGGAAGATGGCCTCAGACAGATGTGTTTTTTATGTTTTATGCCATACATGCCCCACCCTCCTTCCGTTTTTGATAAGTAAGGTCCAATGGGAGCATAATAGCTAATACTGAGACAAGCTAACTACATCAAACTGAAATTTGATGTTGAATGAGGATTACTTTAGCTCATCCAAATCACATGACTTGCTTCTATTTAAGATCAGAACAAACGGTTATTCTGTTTACTCAACAAATTAATCTGTATGGGGGTGGAATTCTGTTAGTTTTTTGACCAGGTTGACTGGATTTTTTAAAATCGAGTAATGATATTAAACATTAAGCTTTACTATTTTTGTAATGGCAATTTTTAAAATATATTTGTATTTAAAGAAAAATATTTTTTTACCAATTTATGTGACTGTTTCATGTCTTACTTGTGGCATAAGGCTTCTCTAGATCACTTCTCTAGAGCCTGCAGGCTCAGTAGTTGTGGTGAATGGGCTTAGTTGACCCAAGGCATGTGATACCTTAGTTCCTTGACTGGGAATCAAACCCATGTCCCCTGCATTAGAAGACAGATTCGTAAATATTGGACCACCATATATTTATTTTTATGTGTAGCATATTAAATTCCAAGTCAATCATGTCAAATAATCTCCCTTTAGAAAATTGAAAACAAAATCTGAAGAACTGTCAAAACATTCAACTAAATGTCCAAGGGCTATAATGAGAGGTTCCATGAAAAAGCATATCTAAATAAATGCAGATTGTCTTATCAGTGTTGCACATCTTGTTATAAACCAAACAGCTCAAAACAGCAAGTATTGCATATCTGTGCAATAATAGGTAAATTGGTAGGACTGGATAGCTAAAATTGTGGCACCTCTTTTTTTTTAAAAGTTATTTATAATTCTCTTCAGTATTTTTTTTTCTCTTAAGATAGATGGGTTAAAACTATGTGAATAGGAGATGAAGATTTAAATCTAAATTATAATTATTTCCTACATCTGTTCTGATACATTTAGAATGGTTTATACTTGTAAATTAGACGTTAATGAAAAAAAAAAAAACAATGTTGTAACCATGTAGACGATCAGAATTGCAATTGAGGGAAGAGGATTCTGTAAATTCTCCAAGGATCCTTTATTACAATGAAATTCTTTTGAGCTACCAACTATACACAAAATTATATCTTTATATACTTTATATACTTAACTTTAAAGTAAAACCTAAAAAATTGCCAAAGAGAAGCATTACTGAGAACTGCCTTTTGAAGATAGATACTATGCTTTTATTACTTTGTGTTTACTTTGTTTCTGAACCAGTCAGCTGCACATTGTATAAAAGTATTGTGTTTTAGATCCTTCAAATCCACTCCATAAGGACACAGGCTGAGAAATGTTCAAGTGGTCCTCAGAAGATGAACTGGCAGCAGTGATGTTCAGCTTGGCTTTCCGATCATTTTTCTTAATGTCCTAATTGTACTCTCTGGCTCTTGTCAGACAATACATTCTACTGCTGACTAGAGGATATTACAGTTATATTTTGTTCAGCCAGGTGCCCTATTCAATAAAATTTATATCCTTATGAGATTATTTCCATCAAAAAGATGAGATGAATAATCTCATAATGGCATCATTCCAAAGAGAATCTTCTAACACAGCTTGGTATTAGTTTTATTAAATTAATGTGTGATATTAGAAAGCAGAATTTGAAGGAACAATGTAGTTATAATACTTCAAAAATTACAAATAACTATTATAAAATTATTTTATATACCTCTAATATTTATTTTAAATTTTATTTTTATTATAATAAAACATTTAATGTGGAAATGTTTTAATACTCTAATCTTTTTTATTGAAGATTGCTGATTAAAATGAAAAGAATAAATTTGAAAAACAGAGTTTCCACTTACGGGATAATTTGTTACCAAAGACAATTTATTTAAAAATTATGGTTATAACATGCTAAAATGTATTTAGATGCAATACTAATATAATTTTAGTAAAACAGAAAATTTGGATACTCTTTCTTGAACTTTATTCCACATTGTGAATGCATTCAACTTTTCAAATAAAAATGTTCAATTTAAGTAGGTTAAATGAAAATCAAATATTTCCAGTGATATATCAGCTAATAAAATAAAATTGTTACTAATTCCCATAGTGATTAGAGACTTTTCTCCAGTGCAATGGAGTAAAAACTTCCAGGTACATCTCATTTTCCTGCTAGGCTTGTCATATTTGTTTTTCCCATGTGCTTTGCATAATCATTCATTTCTATTTTTAAGAGGACAAACATGTTAATATTATCAAAAGCAGTCTCCAAATAACTCTCCTGACATATTTTTCAAATGTTTCATTCTTTCAATTTATTTCTATACTGCTATTGAATAATGAAAAAGTAAAAAGGAAGAGTTCCCAGTGTCGACTAAAAAAATTAGTCACAACCTGAAAGTAGAGAGTTATTTTATTTGATGGGAGTGTTGGGACTCTGAGCCCAGGAGACATCATTTCAGATAGGCCTGAGAAACTCCTCTGAGGATGTGGAACAGGGGAGTCAGGCTATTATGTACAAGTTTGCAACAAAAGGGGCCGGCAATCTGCTGTAAGGAAAACCAGATATAAAGTTAAAGACCTTAGCACTCCTTTTTTTAGGTTTTGGGAAAATGCAAAAGTCTGGGATAATTAGTCATTTCTTTTATATGCATCTCAGCTATCTGGAGCCAGCATCTTATGTTTTTGACTTCTCCCATGACCCGTAACTCCTCAGCAGTCACCTGGATTACAGGCATTTTGTTCCCTTTTGGGAGACCTTATTCACATTTGAAGGCCTGAAATCACTGATTGCTTTTACATTCTTCTTTATTGATATGGCAGGAGGTATCCCATTTTAATAAATTGAGTCTTGATGTGTGGACAGATTACACAAAAGAAAAAAGGCAACACTTATGGCAATGATTGCTTACTTATTTTTTTCTTCTAGTATATAGAAACTAACTTTGGTGATCTTTATCAAGAACTTAAAACTATATGGTAGAATTTAAAATTATATTTTCCAACCTTTGAAGTATTTTTAGAAATATTAATTTACCTGGGTTTTGGCTTTTCTTTCAGCTTATGTAAGACAAAGACATGTTTTCCCAATGAGGTACATGTGAAAATTAATGATAGGTAGAACAAAGGATATTTAATTATTATGTTTCATCTTTTAAAAGTTGTGAACAAAAAGTCTGTGTTATAAAATTAAAATCGGCACAAGTACTTATTTTTTGGCAACTTTGGTTCCTGCTAAACCATGAAAATGGATGTATTGATTTATTGGAGGTCTCTGAATATGTAGTCCAATGTTCAAATTCTATTTTACTCTAAGGATAAATACTTATGTTTCTTTCTTTTTTAAGATTTTGAAACTAAAATTGAGGAGCTGTAAGTGGTGCTAGTGATAAAGAACCCACCTGCCAATCCATTAGACTTAAGAGAAGTGAATTCAATCCTGGATCGTGAAGATCACTAGAGAAGGGCATTGCAACCCACTCCAGTATGCTTACTGGAGAATCCCATGGGCAGAGGAGCCTAGTGGGTCACAGAGAGTCATGACTGAAACAACTTAGAATGCATGCATAGTAAATATAGTTTATTACTTATGAGAAATACTCACCCTAAATCTTAGAAATCTCACTTCACGATTGATTTGGCAAGCCATTGAAAACAAATTTAATCTACCCCAAAGTACTTATTCTCATCATATTTTATTAAATATATCAGAGTATGAGAGATAATAGAAGCTACAAGTTTCATAGTACATACATAGGTCAGTTAATTCCCATTGACTTTCTTTCTCAATGTCAGAATTTGTTACTTGACATAGATTTCTTTTACCTGGCTGATTTTCCCAAATATTACCCTATGGCTAATAAATAGATTGGAGAAATTTTTGCATGTAAATAAAATCATTCATATTATTTTAGCCAAAATGACTAAAATGCTTTTGCTTTTATTTTAAATCATTTGCTGAAATTATATTTGAACTTAAAATCAATTAATTTGTTCTTTAAACTGAAAATTATCCTAAATGAAAGATAACTTGAATAGTCTGGACAGTATTGTCATATTATACACATATATGCTTCTTCAAAAATTAATTTGGCTTCCAAAAAAATGTAAAATAATTTTTAAAAAGATTCACTCTTTAAATTTACGCATACTTACCATACTTGACTTTACCAGCACCCTTTCATTCTTCATTCAGATTT
Source organism: Ovis aries (assembly GCF_016772045.2). Classification (NCBI taxonomy): domain Eukaryota; kingdom Metazoa; phylum Chordata; class Mammalia; order Artiodactyla; family Bovidae; genus Ovis; species Ovis aries. The sequence goes on from NC_056058.1 coordinate 74,479,770, forward strand.
AAAATTCATATTCTGTAAGAACTTTACTGCATTATAAAAGCTAGTTTGAACAAAATGCAAATTTAATAACTCATCAAAATGTAGCATTTCTAGAGAATCAGCTAAGATTTACCTATGCAAGAAAGATTAACAATACTAATGGTAAGAAAAAGGTTGCCATAGCAAAAGCAAAAAGCAAACAGAAAATACTAAAACCACTATTGAACTGGTTACAAATTGGGAAAGGAGTACATCAAGGCTGTATACTGTCACCTTGCTTATTTAACTTATATGCAGAGTACATCATGAGAAATGCTGGACTGGATAAAGCACAAACTGGAATCAAGATTTCCAGGAAAAATATCAATAATCACAGATATGCAGATGACATCACACTTAGGGCAGAAAGCAAAGAACTAAAGAGCCTCTTGATGAAAGTGAAAAAAGAGAGTGAAAAAGTTGGCTTAAAATTGAACATTCAGAAGACTAAGATCATAGCATCCAGCCCCATCACTTCATGGCAAATAAATGGGGAAACAATGAAAACAGTGAGAGATTTTATTTTAGGGGGCTCCAAAATCACTGCAGATGGTAACTGCAGCCATGAAATTAAAAGATATTTTCTCTTTGGAAGAAAAGTTATGATCAACCTAGACAGCATATTAAAAGACAGAGACATTACTTTGCCAACAAAAGTACATCTAGTCAAAGCAATGGTTTACAAAGATGGGCAGAATAAGGGACAGAAATTGTATGGACATAACAGAAGCAGAAGATATTAAGACGAGGTGGCAAGAATACACAGAAGAAATATCAAAAAAAAAAAAAAAAAAAAAAAAAAAACCTTATGACCTGGATAACTATGGTGGTGTCATCCTTTACCTAGAGCCAGACATCCTAGAATGCGAAGTCAAGTGGGCCTTAGGAAGCATCACTACCAACAAAGCTAGAGATGGAATTCTAGCTGAGCTATTTCAAATCTTAAAAGATGATGGTGTGAAAGTGCTGCACTCAGTTCAGTTCAGTTTAGTCTCTCAGTCGTGTCTGACTCTTTGCAACCCCATGAATTGCAGCACGCCAGGCCTCCCTATCCATCACCAACTCCCGGAGTTCACACAGACTCATGTCCATTGAGTCCATGATACCATCCAGCCATCTCATCCTCGGTCATCCCCTTCGCCTACTGCCCCTAAACACTCCCAGCATCAGAGTCTTTTCCAATGAGTCAACTCTTCGCATGAGATGGCCAAAGTATTGGAGTTTCAGCTTCAGCATCATTTCCTCCAAAGAAATCCCAGGGTTGATCTCCTTTAGAATGGACTCGTTGGATCTCCTTGCAGTCCAAGGGACTCTCAAGAGTCTTCTCCAACACCACAGTTCTAAAGCACCAATTCTTCAGTGCTCAGCCTTCTTCACAGTGGAACTCTCACATCCTTACATGACCACAGGAAAAACTATAGCCTTGACTAGACGGACCTTAGTTGGCAAAGTAATGTCTCTGCTTTTGAATATGCTATCTAGGTTGGTCATAACTTTCCTTCCAAGGAGTAAGCGTCTTTTAATTTCATGGCTGCAGTCACCATCTGCAGTGATTTTGGAGCCCCCAAAATAAAGTCTGACACTGTTTCCACTGTTTCCCCATCTATTTCCCATGAAGTGATGGGACCAGATGCCATGATCTTCGTTTTCTGAATGTTGAGCTTTAAGCCAACTTTTTCACTCTCCTCTTTCACTCTCATCAAGAGGCTTTCTAGCTCCTCTTCACTTTCTGCCATAAGGGTGGTGTCATCTGCATATCTGAGGTTACTGATATTTCTCCCAGCAATCTTGATTCCAGCTTGTGTTTCTTCCAGTCCAGCATTTCTCATGATGTACTCTGCATAGAAGTTAAATAAGCATAGAAGTTAAATAAGTTAAATATACAGCCTTGACGTACACCTTTCCCTATTTGGAACTAGTCTGTTGTTCCATGTCCAGTTCTAACTGTTGCTTCCTGACCTGCATACAGATTTCTTAAGAGGCAGGTTAGCTGGCCTGGTATTCCCATCTCTTTCAGAATTTTCCACAGTTTCTTGTGATCCACACAGTCAAAGGCTTTGGCATAGTCAATAAAGCAGAAATAGATGTTTTTCTGGAACTCTCTAGCTTTTTCCATGATCCAGTGGATGTTGGCAATTTGATCTCTGGTTCCTCTGCCTTTTCTAAAACCAGCTTGAACATCAGGGAGTTCACGGTTTACGTGTTGCTGAAGCCTGGCTTGGAGAATTTTGAGCATTACTTTACTAGCATGTGAGATGAGTGCAATTGTGCAGTAGTAATTCTTTGGCATTGCCTTTCTTTGGAATTGGAATGAAAACTGACCTTTTCCAGTCCTATGCCCACTCCTGAGTTTTCCAAATCTGTTGGCATATTGAGTGCAGCACTTTCACAGCATCATCTTTCAGGACTTGAAATAGCTCAACTGGAATTCCATCACCTCCACTAGCTTTGTTTGTAGTGATGCTTTCTAAGGCCCACTTGACTTCACATTCCAGGATGTCTGGCTCTAGATGAGCGATCATATCATCATGATTATCTGGGTCGTGAAGATCTTTTTTGTATAGTTCTTCTGTGTATTCTTGCCACCTCTTCTTAATATCTTCTGCTTCTGTTAGGTCCATACCATTTCTGTCCTTTATCGAGCCCACCTTTGCATGAAATGTTCCCTTGGTATCTCTAATTTCCTTGAAGAGATCTCTAATCTTTCCCATTTTGTTGTTTTCCTCGATTTCTTTGCATTGATTGCTGAAGAAGGCTTTCTTATCTCTTCTTGCTATTCTTTGGAACTCTGCATTCAGATGCTTATATTTTTCCTTTTCTTCTTTGCTTTTTGCCTCTTGATACCCCATGCCCAAGGTAAGAGAAACACAAGTAAGATGGTAGCTGTTGCAAGAGGGCATCAGAGGGCAGACACACTGAAACCATGCTCACAGAAAACTAGTCAATCTAATCACACTAGGACCACAGCCTTGTCTAACTCAATGAAACCAAGCCATGCCCGCGGGGCAACCTAAGACGGGTGGGTCATGGTAGAGAGGTCTGACAGAACATGGTCCCCTGGAGAAGGGAATGGCAAACCACTTCAGTATTCTTGCCTTGAGAACCCCATGAACAGCATGAAAAGGCAAAATGATAGGATACCAAAAGAGGAACTCCCCAGGTCATTAGGTGCCCAATATGCTACTGGAGATCAGTGGAGAAGTAACTCCAGAAAGAATGAAGGTATGGAGCCAAAACAAAAACAATACCCAGTTGTGGATGTGACTGGTGATAGAAGCAAGATCTGGTGCTGTAAAGAGCAATATTGCATAGGAACCTGGAATGTCAGGTCCGTGAATCAAGGCAAATTGGAAGTGGTCAAACAAGAGATGGCAAGGGTGAACGTCGACATTTTAGGAATCAGCGAACTAACTTGGACTGGAATGGGTGAATTTAACTCAGATGACCATTATATTTACTACTGCGGGCAGGAATCTCTCAGAAGAAATGGAGTAGCCATCATGGTCAACAAAAGAGTCCAAAATGCAGTGCTTGGATGCAATCTCAAAACGACAGAATGATCTCTGTTCATCTCCAAGGCAAACCATTCAGTATCACAGTTATTCAAGTCTATGCCCCAACCAGTAATGCTGAAGAAGCTGAAGTTGAACAGTTTTATGAAGACCTACCAGACCTTTTAGAACTAACACCCCAAAAAGATGTCCTTTTCATTCTAGGGGACTGGAATGCAAAAGTAGGAAGTCAAGAAACACCTGAAGTAACAGGCAAATTTGGCCTTGTAATGTGGAATGAAGCAGGGCAAAGACTAATAGAGTTGCCAAGAAAACGCACTGGTCATAGCAAACACCCTCTTCCAACAACACAAGAGAAGACTCTACACATGGACATCATCAGATGGTCAACACCAAAATCAGATTGATTCTATTCTTTGCAGCCAAAGATGGAGAAGCTGTATACAGTCAACAAAACAAGACCAGGAGCTGATTGTGGCTTAGATCATGAACTCCTTATTACCAAATTCAGACATAAATTGAAGAAAGTAGGGTAAACCGCTAGACCATTCAGGTATGACCTAAATCAAATCTCTTATGATTATACAGTGGAAGTGAGAAATAGATTTAAGGACCTAGATCTGATAGATAGAGTGCCTGATGAACTATGGAATGAGGTTCGTGACATTGTACAGGAGACAGGGATCAAGACCATCCCCATGGAAAAGAAATGCAAAAAAAGCAAAATGGCTATCTGGGGAGGCCTCACAAATAGCTGTGCTGCACTCAATATGGTATCAAATTGGAAAAACTTGACAGTGGCCACAGGACTAGAAAAGGACAGTTTTCATTCCAATCCCAAAAAAGGGCAATGACAAAGAATGCTCAAACTACCATCCAATTGCACTCACTTCACGTACAAGCAAGGTAATGCTCAAAATCTTTCAAGCCAGGGTTAACAGTGTGTGAACTGAAAACATCCAGATGTACAAGCTTGATTTAGAAAAGGCAGAGGAATCAGAGATCAAATTGCCAGCATCCATTAGATCATAGAAAAAGCAAGAGAATTCCAGAAAAATATCTACTTCTGTTTCATTGACTACAGTAAAGTCTTTGACTGTGGATCACAACAAACTATGAAAAATTCTTAAAGAAATGGGAATATCAGACCACTTTACCTGCCTCCTGTGAAATCCTATGCAGGCCAAAGAGCAAGAGTTAGAACCGTACATGGAACAATGGACTGGTTCCAAATTGGGAAAGAAATACATCAAGGCTGTATTTTTCTCTGTGCTTATTTAACATACATGCAGAGTACATCATGTGAAATGCTGGACTGGGTGAAGCACAAACTGGGATCAAGATTGTTGCAAGAAATATCAATAATCTCAGATATGCAAATGACACCACCCTAATGTCAGAAAGCAAAGAGGAGTTAAAGAGCCTTTTGAAGGTGAAAGAGGAGAGTGAGAAAGCTGGCTAAAAACTCAACATTCAAAAAATGAAGTTCATGGCATCCAGTCACATCACTTCATAGCGAATTGATGGGGAAATATGGATACAGGGAAATACTTTCTTCTCTTCGGCTCCAAAATCACTGCAGATGGTGACTACAGCCATGAAATTAAAAGACACTCGCTCCTTGGAAGAAAAGCTATGACAAACCTAGACAGTTTATTAAAAAGGAGACAAAAGTCTCTATAGTTAAAGCTATGGTTTTTCCTGTAATCATGTATGGATCTGAGAGCTGGACCATAAAGAAAGCTGAACACTGAAGAACTGATGCTTTTGAACTGTATTGCTGAAGACTTTTGAGAGTCCCATGAACTCAAGGAGATCAACACAGTCAATTCTAAAGTAAATCAACCCTGAATATTCATTCATTGGAAGGACTGATGCTGAAGCTCCAATATCCTCATTTTAAAGACACTGATGCTGGGAATGATTGAAGGCAGGAGGAGAAGGGGATGACAGAGGTTGCAGTGATTGGATGGTGTCAGACTCAATAGGCAAGAGTTTGAGCAAACTCCAGGAGATGGTGAAATACAGGGAAGCCTGGCGTGCTGTAGTCCATAGAGTCTTGGTGAGTTGTACAAGAGTGAGTTACTGAACAACAGTAACAACATACCAGGAAGCTAAATGATACACCTAGAGGTGCCATTACAGTCCCAAGGTTGACCTTTAAAGATCAAAAAGTGGTTGGTGGCCAAATGCCTGAATATCTCCACACCCTTCCCCAAAATAGTTGGAAAAAGAATTCCCTCCCTCAGCAGCCTATGAAATTAACCAGCCCTTCAGAGCCTGCCTGCCAATGCAGAAGACATAAGAGACGTGGGTTTGATCTCTGTGTTTGAAAGATCCCCAGGAGGAGGAAATGGCAACCCACTTCAGTATTCTTACCTGCAGAATCATTGAATAGAGGAGCCTGTGGGCTACAGTTCATTGGGTTGCTGAGTCGTCCGATACGTGAAGTAACTATGTGTGCACACAAACATTAAAGTTAACCAAACCACATTTTGAGGCTACATTCACCATCTTTTATGGCCCACACTTTGTCTGCGGAGTGTATTTCTCTCTGAACAAATCTACTTCTTACCTATCCCTTTGTCTTTCACTGAATTATTTCTGTGATGAGCCATCAAGAACCTGAATTATATCAGGTTCTGAAACCAGGTCTGTGATCTCAGTTGGAAGATCATGAGTTGGATTTGAGCTCCAGTTACGTGGGTTCAAGTCCCAAGCAGGGTTTTGACCAAGTTCGAGTCCTAGCCTCTTGGGTTTGAGTTCTAAACTCAGTTTTGTCTGGGTTTAAGTCCTAGCACGTAGGTTCAAGTCCCAATCTGAGATAAACAGCTTCATGATGACTCGTTTAGCTAATGTATTACAATGAGCATATAATAAGGCTGAAGGTCTACTGAGAGTCAAATCTTCCACTATCTTGTGCCTAGTACATTCTAACTGGTTTTGTAGTATCCTGTTCTTCTTAATGATTGTGTCATATTTTTAATGGTTGTGTCCTACCCTCTTCCTTTCTGTCTCAAAAGGTACAATCTTACCTCAGATTCAGTGACTTGATTTTGTATCTTTTTCTAAGCCTTAAGTCAAATGACCTAAAGCTGAAAATGACAGCAAGCTATTATTTTCCTAAATCAAGGAGACAAAATAATGTCCATTGAGAGAAATCTTGAAACACTCTCAACAAGTTCTCAGTTCTATGTCCTCACTGACTTTTTTAAAAATGTAAATTTTATTTAAGAATTTAGAGCTTAACGTTTGCTTATTCAAAAGGTACTTTTAAGTATTTAAAATATAGTAGAGCAAACATTCATTTTTTTCACATTTATTTGTCTCTTTTCTTTTCCTTCCTCTTTTTTTTTCACCTGCCAGATTTATTTTGTGTTTCCCCTCTATTTAGTCAGAGATAGAGAAGAGATTATATGTGTCACTTTATAACTCTTTAGCCAAGATATCCTCAGCCATATTACAATGGACAAGGTAATCTCTTACATTTCACCAATTTAATAGCCTGACCACAGTTAGTATTTGGAAAATAGAAAGAATATTCAAATTACTACCATAAATTCAAACTAAGACTCTTCTTATATAACAGCTTTGAGAATACTTTGTAGGAGAGGAAAAATTTCTTTCCCTTCTCTCCTTCTGTGTTCTTTTGATTGCCAAAGGATTAAATTCACAAATAATAGTTTAACATGAGAAAAATAAACCACAGTTAAAGGGCATGTACATGTGGGAGAAACAGGAAAACTAACACTCTTAACTGGCCAGAGCCTGTACCTTAAATACCTTTTCCAGCTAAAGACACAAAGATGTTGAAGACTGGAAAATCTGTATGAGAGGTTACCCAGAAAAGCACAGTAAAAAGTTGTCATGCAGATTTTAAGTCCATGCCTTCTCCACTGATGCTGGGAAAGATTGAGGGCCGAAGGAGAAGTGGGTATTGGAGGATGAGACGGTTGGATGGAATCATCAGCTCAGTGCACATGAGTTTGAGCAAGCTCTGGGAGATAGTGTAGGACAGGGAAGCTTAGCAGGATGCAGTTCACGGAGTCACAAAGGGTGATGTGACAGGGACTAAGCACCTTCTCCTCTGATAAGAGTCATCTCCATCTTTCTAGTACAACTGGGGAGACACACTTGCAAAAGGAGATTTCCCTTTCAAATGTAAATTTTTTTTCAGAGGGTATATTTTACTTGGTGTTCAGAGCTGCTCTTATGGCTGCTGGTGGTGGTTTAGTCACTAAGACATGCTCGACTCTTGCTATCCCATGGACTGTAGCCTGCCAGGTTCCTCTGTCCATGGGATTCTCCAGGCAAGAATAATGGAGTGGGTTGCCATTTCCTTCTCCAGGGTCTCCTATGGCTACATTTTCTTAAAAATAATCATCCTAAAATAAACTTTATACTGAAGAGGATTATTTTAGGGTAGCGAATTCTTCTCTTCTACACTTTCTTGAAACACATTAAAAGTAAGCTTTTGAAATTAAGATTCAGTGTCATCTAGTATTTTGATTCATATGAACCAAAAATAGGAAAATTCTGTCTTTCATTCCATTTCAAGTTTACAGTTTGGTTACTGTGGTAATGGATTTCCTTAGCAGTTTGGTTTTATTCATCATCACATTGAGACCTAAAACACGAGTCTTCTTTGCATTGTGTAACAATGTATTCAATCACTTTAAAAAATCAACTTATCAAAATTAATATCATTATCTTCAAAATACTGTAATGGACTTGAAACTATATTCCTCTGATTGGGACCTGAAGCCACAGTCTTTTAATTAGAATTACTCAGGACACAACAAAGCCAAAGTTGGGAGGAAGAAGGATTTGTTGCTACGTGCAAGAAATAAGGAGAACCCTGGGAATCTTTCTCAGAGCAATATCTCCTTGCACAACATAATTGAGGAAATTTTAAGCTAAGAGTATTTGCATATTCATGAAGAGGATTGAGCAGAGGAGAATTCACCATTGACTTGGGGGAAAGATTGACCGAGTCCAAGATTTAGTTAATTGAAATCATAGGATCAGCAGTAGCATCTCATCTACCTGGGTAGGGCCCTCAGTCCTGCAGAGCTCAAAGACTAATAGATTGTTAGGTATATTCCTTGGGGAGGAAGTAAGACTCTTTTATTGCTGAACAATTGTTTCTCGACTGTTTTTCCTTTGTTACTGCATTCCCTTACTTTTCTTATAATCACTGATTACTGAGTCCTGTTCAAGGTTAAGCATTATGGCCAGACATAGAACACAAAATGACTTAGGCCAAAATGGTTTCTCTTATGTCAAGAAAGCCATTCTTGGTTCTCTTTCTCTGGGGATCCCTAATTTATCTACTTAAAAATCAGATATTAGGATTAATTAAGCTTATCCTAAAGTTAGTTTCTTATTTGTGTTTTTGAGTTCACCTTATTCAGGTCCCTAACTCAGTTCTTTTTCTTCTTTCATAACTTTGATGCCCAAAAGAAAAAAAAAAAAGCTATATATATATATATATATATATATATATATATATATAATAGAGAGGGCAAAAACTCCCTCTGTCTTTCTGGATTATTCTGACTGGTTTAAGAATTTAATTGATAAGAGAAAAAGTAACAGGAGAAAATCAAACAAAAGTTTAACAAGCTTATACATGGAAGAGACCCAGGAAAACTTTTAGTAACTTTTCAAAATTGCTGGAAGTCTCACCAGAAATTCTATCTTCAGCTAAAGACAAAAGAGGATGTTGAAGTGGGGGTGAAGGGTTGGGATTTCAAAGGGGAGGAAGGTAGTTGCTCTGGAGGTGGAAAAGCAAATGTTTGGTCAACAAATGTTTGCTGGGCCTAACAGAGGCAGTGTGATACAGAGTGGGACTCTGATCTCTAGGCTCTGACAAGTGTTCCCCACCACACTTAGCCCACAATCTTTGTGGGTATCTCTGGTGATAGCACTCTTCCTGGGCCAGGCCCTTTCTCTAAATTCCTTAGACAGGTAAGTGGGAGGAAACAAGAAAAACTCCCTGAGTCTTCTGTTCATTTAAATTAATCTTTGTGCCAAAAAGCACATTTTGGGATGGCAAAGCTTGCTTTCCTACAAAAGTATAAGGTGATAATGCTCTGGTATGGAGTCTCATCCTCTTTACTTTTGATTTGTCCCAAAGTTAGCATCTGGCACAGGTAATTTGGATATCTATGAGCTAGAACAGAGACTGGCAAACTGTAGACCATGGTTCAAATTTATCCCATCGTCTATTTGTGTATAGCCCTTGAGCTAAGAATACCCTCTTTAAGTGGTTGGAAAAAAGATCAAAAAAAGGATATTTCTTTACATATAAAAAGTATATTAAAACTTCAATGTCTGTAAAGGAAGATATATATCTTGAAATGCAGTCACGCTCATTTGTTTATGTGGCTTACTTACACCATTGGAGCGGAATAGTTACAACTGCCCTGTTATTCACAAAGCCTGAAACATTTACTACCTATCACTTTATGGATAAATGTTGCGAATTACTAATGTGGAATATGGGCTTCCACAGTTTTTCACTACTGGAAATAATTTTGCACTTTGAAAAATGTAGGATATACCAGTATATTCAATCTCAAATAACTAAAAAAAAAAAAAAAAAAAAGAGAGAGAGAGGAATTATATACTGTAGTACATGTAAATGTTCAGATATCAAAGGCTTAAGAAATATCTGTAGGGGGATGCTTAAAGTTAAGAAAAAAATTAATTCAAAGGTTTCTCCTTACTTTCTGTATGATTATTTAATTTTATCAGCAGAGTACTTTAGTCATTTCACTGAACATACGTATTTTGAAGATGTATCATTTCAGAAATTTTGAACCTGAGCTTTTGATATTGATCTTCAACCAATTTCCTCAGTTTGCTCCAATAATGGTCAAGAAAAGATCCCCAGTTCATTTCACCTGCCAACTCCATTGCACCTAAGCCTGACAGAGCAATTATACTGTGTGTTAATCCACATCCTCTTTGAACCAGTGTATGGTTAGTATGAGAGAAATATAACCAAAATGAAATGAGGCTAGATATTAATTTATCAAATCTAAAAGAGCTCCATTGAGATAACATTTGAGGTGATCTTTGAAGAATGGAAAGTGTTTTTTTAGGTGGAAATAGAAATCGGAGTAATATTTTAGATGGAAGGTATATCTTGAACAGAAACCCATTGATGGGAGGGTATGGCATGTATTTTTAAAAAATATTAGTATTTCTAAGTGATTAAAACAAACAGTGCATGTATAATAATTAGGAAATATAGAATGGAATTATAACGTGAACTGTTCTGAGTGTAAAAATACTTTGGCTAAGCAGTAGAGAGCCACTCACATTTTTAGCAAGTATAGGTATATGATCAGACCTGTGCTATTGAATTACAATCTCTAAAGTGTTATATGTACAACCAGGACTTGGAAATCACAACCCATTGGGATATTAAAAATATATACTAGCACTTCTTCTGTTTGCTTTTAATCTGCAGTATTAAGATAGTGAGCTTGGTTGTATAAGGTTTGGTATATTAATTTCTATATAGGTTGATCAGGCACTGGAGTTTAGCCTGTGTGTCATGTGGTCCTATGTCATACTTGATTAGTAAAGCATTCTCAGGGAAGTATGATTTCAGAGCAGCAGTGACGGCAGTGTACCCCTCATTCCCTCCAGCTTTCAGTTCACTGTTACTTATTGATATTTATGTCTACATGGTTAGTGGATTCATGGATTATATCGTCCAGTTTTAACTAAGCTTAAATTTGAAAAATGGATGAATATTTTAAAAGATAGTTGAAGATTATTTTAATGTTGCAGACACAGCAATCAACAAAAAAGGGCAGTTATGCCACAAATTTAATTATAAAGTGTTTGTCACCGATATAATGAGGTCAAATAATTGTGATCTTAACTTTGTAAAAGGTGGCCAAAATCAAATTATTAGGAGGACAATTTGGTGTATACAAAAATACCCACTATTACTACTGGTATAATTTATAATGATGCTTAGCTGGCCATTAAAATATTAAATATTAAAATAAATATTAAAATACTATTTTATTTTTATCTCATACTTAGATTATGTTTCATCATGTGAAAAATTTATTAATACAGTCATTCAAGATACAGTGTTATAAATAAATATTATATATATGTATATGTTATATACATATATAATACACTGTTGATTTCCTATTTGATCTCTATATGTAGTATATATTATACATATATATTAAGGACTGTCCTCACAAGTGTTTTACTGGTAAGTATGAGTAATTAAAAATGTTTTATATGTAGTAAGCTAGTAGTCTAAAATGAGAGCAGTTGGTAGTTTCACTTTTCCTGATATGAATTGGGATTGTGGAAATTATGAAAGGAAAGGAAATACCCTTTCCTGGAGATATTATGTGATAACATAGGTGAGATGGAAATTGGATAGCTTGAATGATGAGTTCCTGATGCTTTGATATGATTACAGTGATATCAAGTAGGGAAGAGAAGCTGAATAGAACACAGTGAAGTTCCTTTTTATCATTATTTTTTAACTAACAGAGAATTATTCAAAAATTAGTTTTCTTGTTTTCACTAATGAATATCTTCAGTAGAATCCAGCATTCTAAGTGATCCCTGTGAAGTGAAAGCTAACAAAGAAATTAATTGACCTATATTTTCAGTAATGATCTCCACATGAAGTATAGACAGAACAGATGTTTTCTGTTTTAAGTTGCATGTGTCTTTTATTTCTCAGTTGTCATGCTGTAATGAGCATTAGTTTAGCAAATGTTTAACACTGAGAAACATAATACACACTTTTGGAGGTTGTCACTTCATGTTACTTCATATTAGAAGACTTCAGCTCTGAACAGAATTTTGAAAACTTGCAAGTTGTGAAAGTTAGAATAGCTCTAAAAGTAATCTATCGTTTTACTCACATGTTTTTTAATTAATATGTAGCTGAATCCATTGTTGAGCCATATTTTACATAACTGGAGTAGTTTAAAGTTTAAACAAAAGGCTTACCTATAAACTTTAATTACTTTACTTCTGTTAGTTCTGTGCATGTTTGGGTACTGCTTCATATACATGCACGTAATATCATTTTAATGTCTGACTGTATAAGCTCTGGTGCAGCATTTTAGTGTAAAAGTTCTATTTCTAAAATGTCTGAACAAGATGGAGAAGTGCCTTTACCAGCAATAAAAGTGATAATAATTATGTGGCAATGATATAGACCATCAGTGTAATTTTTGTATGCTACTGATTGAAATCACAGGACACTCATTGACCTTTCAGTTCTTTTCCATTGCTAAGTCCTTTTGAGCCTGTGAAAACAGTAATTTATGTTGATATCCTATTTGATCTACTTGCAAAGAAACTTAGAATCAAATAAATGACCCCATTTTATTAACTGAAAAATATTGGTGGCATGTGTACTTCTATACTCAGCCTTATGCTTTCCTGAATATATTTTATCTTCATTTTTTTAACCTGAATATATTTGCCATATTTATTATGGTAATCATTTCAAGTCAGTTCTTCAAGTATTGTATATAAATGCATTAATACATTCAAATATGGGCTTCCCTGGTGGCTCAGATGGTCAAGAATCTGCCTGCAGTGCAGGAGACCTGAGTTTGATCTTTAAGTCAAGAAGATCCCTTAGAGAAGGGAATGGCTAGCCATTCCAGTATTCTTACCTAGAGAATTCCATGGACAGAGGAACCTGGCAGGCTACAGCCCATGGGGTGGCAAAGAGTTGGACATGACTGAGGATTATCTCACTCACTCACTCAAATATACCAAAATATACAAGTGATTCTTAGAATATATCCTGCATATTATATAATTTTGTCAATTATACTGTGCAGATACTAATATTTTTATAGAAAATACACAGACAATGGATTTAATCCACATTTAAAAATTTTTTAAAAAGCATTGTAGGTATATAAATTCAAGATGGCAAGATGGTAAACAATGTGGAACTCATCTCCTTCTACAAATCCATCAGAAATATGCCTACAAATGGAACAAGTCCTACAGAACATCTTCTGACACTAGCAGAATACTGCAGGCATCTGAAAGGACAAGAAAGATCTCCATGTAACCAGTAGGATACATTTTTTAAAAAAAAGAAAGAAAGAAGAAGAAAAAGAAGATGTGGATGGGACCTGCACATCCCTCCTGGGAGGGAGCTAAAAATCAGGGTTTTCTCACACCCTGGGAAGATCCTCTGACTGGTGGGAGAGGTCAGCCAAGTCAGAAAGGAGCTTCTCAGAGGAGAGCACAGCCACCTTTCTGATAGGCAAAACAGAGAGACCTCAACCTAAGACATGCTTCCTCTGCTATGAATAGGCTGGGTACTAAAACATAGGGCTTAGAAAACAGATCCAGGGAGAGGTCTGCTATTGGCTGTGTGGAGACAACTTGAAGGATCTGGAGTGTGGAGGCCCCTCTCATTATCAAATGCAGGCTTTGGTCACCCCAACACCAGTCACGCCTCTGATTAAGGAAATGAACAGCCAGTGTATACTCCTGGAAGAGACTGCTGGCATCCACATTAAAGGCAACCCTCACACCAAAAAATGTTAAACCCAGACAGGCTACACAGAGACACTATCACATAAAGATAGCCCTCTGAGACCATGGTCATAATTATTTCTCTTAAACTCATAGAGAAAAATAAATAAATAAATAAAAGTAAAATGAAGAAGCAGAAGAAACACTCCCAATTAAAAGATCAAGAGAATTTTCTTCAAAGAACAATGAAAAGGATACCTTTAGTCTAACCAACACTGAATTCGAAAAGGAGACAGAATACTGAAGGAGTTAAAAAAACAAAACAAAACTATATTTCTACAGAAATGCAGATTACTGTAACAAGGAATAAAAACTATGCTGCTGCTGCTGCTAAGTTGCTTCAGTCATGTCCGACTCCATGCAACCCCATAGACGGCAGCCCCCCAGGCTCCCCCGCCATTGGGATCCTCCAGGCAAGATAAGGAGGAACAAATAAAAATGAGAAAATACGTTTACTAAGATGAAAACTGAACTAAAGATAAATAGAAACATGAACAATACACACACACACACACACACAAATGATTTAAAAATAAAGAGACTCAGTGACCTATAAGACAATATCAAGCAGTCTAAGATAGGTATGTTTGGCATCTCACAGAGATAGAGCCAAGAATATAGGCAGAAAAGTGTCTAAAAATAACAACAACAACAAAAACGTGAAAGTTAAAAGTAAAGAAAAAATCATAAAAACACTGCAGAGGGAAAAATAATATATGAATCAAGAGATATTCTATGGTCATGGATTGGAAGATTCAATTTATCAAGCGGTATCTTCTAAAATTACTCTACAGACTCAGTGTAAATTTTGGTCAAAATCCCATTTAAAAAATTGATATGTAGATGCTAAAATTAATATGTAAGTGCAAAGAACCTAGAATAGTTAAAATTATGCTGATAAACAGGAGCACATGTTTGGATTATATGAGAACTCTCTCTTTGACTGCTTCAATTTTCCTATGAACCAAAAACTGCTCAAAAAATAAAGTCCTTTTTAAAAACAAACAAAACAACAGAAACAAAGAAATATAAAAATAAAACAAAAAGACTTATGTGCTGAGAACTACAAAATAGTAATAAAAAGAATTGAAGATGATTCAAATAAATGGAAAGATAGCCCATGTACTGGATTAGAATTAATATTGTTAAAATGGATATACCATCTGAAACAATCTACAGATTTAATAAGATCTCTATCAGATTACCCATGACATTTTTCATGGAACCAGAATAAATAATTCTAAAATGTATATAATCAGTATAAAGCCAGAATCACCACAAAAGTAATTTTACAGAAAAATAACAAAGCAGGAGTCATAACCCTGTCTGATTTCAGACAATACCACAAAGCTACAGTAATCAAACCAGCATGGGATTGACACAGAAACAGACATATTGATCAATGGAGCAGGATAGAGAACTGGGAAATAAACCCACATATCTATGGACAATTACTCTTTCACAAAGGAGGTAAAGCATACAGTGAAGAAAAGACAGACTCTTTAGCAAGTTGTATTAGGAAAAGTTTGACATCCTCATTAAATCTGTGACATTAGAACACTTCCTCACACCATACAAAAGAATAAACTCAAAATGGCTTGAAGACTTAAATACAAGACAATGACATCATAAAAATACTAGGAGAGATCATAGGCAAAACTTTCTTTGACATAAATCATATTAATATTTCTTCAGTCAGGCTTCTGAGTCAATAGAAGTAAAATAAAAAATAAACAAGTTATGACCAACCTAGATAGCATATTGAAAGCAGAGACATTACATTGCCTACAAAGGTCCATCTAGTCAAGGCGATGGTTTTTCCAGTGGTCATGTATGGATGTGAGAATTGGACTGTGAAGAAAGCTGAATGCTGAAGAATTGATCCTTTTGAACTGTGGTGTTGAAGAAGACTCTTGAGAATCCCTTGGACTGCAAGGAGATCCAACGAGTCCATTCTAAAGGAGATCAACCCTGGGTGTTCTTTGGAAGGAATGATGCTAAAGCTGAAACTCCAGTACTTTGGCCACCTCATGGGAAGAGTTGACTCATTGGAAAAGACTCTGATGCTGAGTGGCTTTGGGGGCAGGAGGAGAAGGGGACGACAGAGGATGAGATAGCTGGATGGCATCACCGACTGGATGGAAGTGAGTTTGGGTTAACTCCGGAAGATGGTGATGGACAGGGAGGCCTGGCATGCTGTGATTCATGGGGTCGCCAAGAGTTGGACATGACTGAGCAACTGAACTGAACTGAATCAAACTTATGAGCTTCTGTAGGGCAAAAGAAACCATAAAGAAAATGAAAAAGCCTACTGACAGGGAGAAAATATTTGCAAATGATACAACTGACAAGGGTTTTATTTCCAAAATATGCAAACAGCTCACACAATGCAGTAATTAAAAAAAAATTTTTTTTAATGGGCAGAAGTCCTATTTAGACATTTCTCCAAAGAAGACACATATATGGCTGATAGGCATATGAAAAGATGCTCATTATTGCTAATTATAAGAGAAATGCAAATCAAAACTACAATGAGGTACACCTCACACCAATAGAATAACTATCATTAAAAAGTATACAAATAATAAATGTTGAAGAGGGTATGGAGAAAAGGGGATCATCTTACACTGTTAGTGGAAGTATAAAGTGGTGTAGCCCTATGGAAAACAGTATGGAGGTTCCTCAAAAAATTACAGAGAGTTATTGTATAACCTAGAAATCCCACTCCTGGGCATATACTCAATATGGGCAAAACTAAATATGAAAACATATATGCATCCCTTTGTTCATAGCAGCGATGTTTAGAATAGCCTAGACATAGAAACCACATAAATGTTCATTGGCAGAAGAAAGTGTAAAGAGGATGTGTTATACACACACACACACACACACACACACACACTCTAATGGAATATTATTCAGCCATCAAAGGAATAAAATTATGCCATTTGCAGCAAATGGATGGACCCAGAGATGATCATACTAAGCAAAGTAAGTCAGAAAGACAAAAGCCATATAATTTTACTTTTATGTGGAATATAAAATATGACACAAATTTATCCACGAAACAGAAACAGATTCATACAGAGAACAGACTTGTGATTGCCATTGTGGAGGGAAAGTGAGAAAAAGGACTGGAATCTTTGGATTAGCATGCAAACTAGTAGGTATAGGATGGATAAACAAATGGTTCTATTCTAGAGAACAGGGAACTATACTCAAAATCCTGTGATAAACTAGAATGGAAAGAATATGTAGAAGTATTGTTCTTTATATTAGAGAACAGGTAGCTAGTGTACTCAGTGGTATGTTGATGTATTCCTTTGTGTTCATTTGTATGCATGCTGTGTATGTGTAAATGTGAGAACTTAAAGTTACCTTCAATTCTGAGGGTGCCATTCTTCCAGATGTTTAAGATATTCTTACTGAACTTTCACAGTTTTCTCACCCACATGAAATTCTTTAGCACTTTTTTAAAAATCAACTTACATTTATCTTTTCCAAAGTGTCAACTTTGTTTTCATAATACAACAATTTAATTTTCACATTAAAGTTTTATTGTTTTAAATAATCATTAATTGAAATTTGTAATTATAATAACCAGTAAAGCTGCATAGATAACTCTTAAGAAATACAGAATTGAATCTTGGTAAGAAATCGACTCAACTGGTGAAAGCAGATGTGAGAGGGATTATTAGAGAAAAGCTGTGATGATTGAGCTACTGTAGGGCATCAGTAGGTGAATTTTCAGTGTGTTTTTGACTGAATTTAGTTGGAGACTGCAATTTTAAAATAAAATGCCAAGATCCACTGTGTATCAAGATTCACCTTATTGAGAAATTTGCCCTACAATTTACTTCATTTTACCTTACAAATTGAAATTGGAAAATGCCATCGATTAGGTGTAAAGTGTAAAAAATAGGAGAACAAAGCAGGTTACTGAGTTAAATTACATTTAGGAGAAAGAAGTCTACCCTCTTCTATTAACCTCAGTATTTGAAAATATTTATCTAGTAGGTTTTTTAATAAGAAATTATTGAAACCACTTATTTTTAATTATGGAAAATTTAAAATAAAATGACTAATTGTCTTTAAGAATTTGAAAGTTAAATAACAATAAGTACCTTAATCTGCAATAAAATATGTATTTTATTCTTTACTAACACACACAGTCTTAAAATCCTACCTCATACATTTTAAAATCTCTTAGTTTATTCATTTTAGCTCATTTGTCTTTTAGTTGAGCATTGTTCTTTAGCTATTTGAAACATTCATATGTTGAATTTCTTTTTCTTTGCCTTGTGCAGTTTATAATCTAAACATTGCATCAATTGATGATCTCTATTAAGAGAAGTCAGTAGAAACCCATTATTAACCTATAAATCCATTTATGAACTTAAGCAACATAATTTAAACTGAACAATAATTTGACAATGGTAGAGATAGCAAAGCCATTAACTAATCACATTGATGTGCATACTGTCATGTGAAGGAGTCACAGATACACACTGCAAAAGTCAGGCAAGATTCATTGGGAGAAATCTACAAAGAGAAATGAGTGTACATATCATGTTAACACTATTTATTTAGTTTAATCTTGGCATAGTTGGCACCTCTGCCAGTAGAGAGGGGCCTTGCCCATGCTATTATGCTTTACCTATTTATAGATTGGGGACAATTGAAATCTGTTGGTTAGAAAAGAGACAACTTCTGGAACCCAGTAGCTGGCATCAGCCTGTTCTGTGGAGGTAATTCAGACCTTCCTAGCTAGTTCTTTGTTAAGACACCAGGAGCGGAAAGGAGATTAACCTATTTTCTAATCTAGTCAGTCCACATACAGATTCTTCATGGTATTCAGGTATCGTCTTTTCAAGTCTGGAAACTATCTCCTCATGTTCTAGGCTGTCAAATAGTCATTCCTGGGTAATTTCATATCTTTCACTGAGAGGGAAATGTGGTATTATTACTCCCAATGCTGTAACTATTTAACTTGGAGTATTCTTTAAACTGACAGTGCCACATCCTAACTTTTTTTTTTTTGAGAAGGAAATAGCAACCCACTCCAGTATTCTTGCCTGGAGAATCCCATGGACAAAGGAGCCTGGTGGACTACAGTCTATGGGGTCGCAAAGAGTCAGACACAACTGAGCGACTAACACACACATACACACATACACACACATCCCAACTACCTATGATATGCTGTCCTGCAGAAGTCGCTCTCTACAGTCAATCCCATTGATTATAGCCTGTCAGGCTCCTCTGTCCATGGAATTCTCCAGGCAAGAATACTGGAGTGGGTCTTCCCAACCCAGGGATTGAATCCAGGTCTCCTACATTACAGGAAGATTCTTTACCATCTGGGTCACCAGGGAATCCCAAGAATACTGGAAAGGTTAGCCTATCCCTTCTCTAGGGGATCTTCCTGACCCAGAAATAGACCCGGGGTCTCCTCCATTGCAGGTAGATCAGCTGAGCTACCAAGGAAGATGAAGTATAAAAATGAAGAGCTGTGCTAGTCTGTATCTGTGACATCCCCACTTGACAACTCACATGTAACTACATTCCACTTGCATTTTCTCCTTGTCTCACTTCCTTGGAAAATAGTAATTAACATCATTTAAAATAAAAATTTAAGCAAAATCGCAATATTATAAAAGCACTTTAAGTAATTAAATTATTTCATTTATTGTAAATTTTATTTTAAACCTTCCCAATTATCATCTTTATTGACAATATAAACAGGACTTAATGCTGAGTTGTTATTAATTCTTAATGCTTCTTATGTTGTTTAATGCATTACATAATTTGGCACTGAATGTTTTAGTAGAACTAAGCTTTGCATCTTCCACCATCATTCATACAAAGCGAATGTTTTTAATCAACACCCTTTTACCTCCCACCCCTGACCTACATTTCATTTTAGAAGGTATACAGCAGTTTACCTAAAATATTGTTTAATATTTTAGTATATTTATAAACGAGATTTCACTTTTAGAAATTATAGTAAAAATTTCCCCCAGGATTAAAAAAAGTGCATAGTTATAAAATATTATAGCTGGAAGGAATTTCTCCACAAATTTTCAGTTGTAGACTTGTTCTTTTCATCAAATGGCATCTACCTACTCTAGATGAAGTTGAATATTTAGAATAAGAGTATATTCTTTTAGAAAAAAGTATATCATTGTGAAATTATAGGTCACTTAAATCCTCAGAAGAGTTTTTACCAACACCATGCTTGGGCATTAGCTTTCCTGGGACTTTCTCCTTGAGTTAAGCAGGCATTTCTTAAGGTTTAGCTTATTAAGACCAGCTAAGGCTATGGTTTTTCCAGTGGTCATGTATGGTTGTGAGAGCTGGACTGTGAGGAAAGCTGAGTGCCAAAGAATTGATGCTTTTGAACTGTGGTGTTGGAGAAGACTCTTGAGAGTCCCTTGGATTGCAAGGAGATCCAACCAGTCCATTCTGAAGGAGATCAGCCCTGGGTGTTCTTTGGAAAGAACGATGCTAAACCTGAAACCCCGGTACTTTGGCCACCTCATGAGAAGAGTTGACTCACTGGAAAAGACTCTGATGCTGGGAGGGATTGGGGGCAGGAGGAAAAGAGGACAACAGAGGATGAGATGGCTGGATGGCATCACTGACTCGATGGATGTGAGTTTGAGTGAACTCTGAGAGTTGGTGATGGACACAAAGGCCTGGTGTGCTGCGATTCATGGGGTCGCAAAGAGTCGGACATGACTGAGTGACTGAACTGAACTGAACTGAATGTTTTCAAATGGGAACATAGTGTCTATCCCCTTGGGAATATGTGGGTGCCTGTCTAGTCAGGACTTCAAATACTGATAGCAAATCATAATTAAAGTTACAGTTTCATGAATATTCAATCACTCCATAAAAAGAATCAACTTGAGCCATAGATCAATTGCATGAAAATTGATAAACTCCTTTAGCAAGTGTGATATTTTCAGGGAACAAATTCAGGTGCAAGAGAAATGTTATTTTCTGTATTTTTTTCCCTTATAATTCAAATTAGTCTGTGTGATTTCAGAAAATTTAATGTAGCCTATTTTTTTTCTCAGTTGTTTTAGGTTTAAACTCCATCATATCCTGCTTTTATTTTTTCTCTTTTCATCTTCTCTTTATGAGATGGCATTTCAGTCCAAGATGGTTGAGGTGGGGTTATTTCCATAACCTACATAATGCTATGGCCTGAAAGAAAGTCCCAGCACCACTTTTTCATCCCTCCTGATGTAACTCACCCACTGGGTCCTTCTCTTGTCTGATTATGAAAAGTTGATATCTGCTGCCAAGAAATCTACATCCCCACTTGCTCACTAGCTCTATGTCCACTCTAGCACTGGGGGATCAATCTTTCTTGCCCCAACCTAAGTTCTACTGGGGCTAATGCAATATTCCATGCCATTCAAAACTATACAGGGGAAAAAAAAGTGCTGCTCACTGCAACATACTGGGTTACATATAGGTTATAAAAGACAGAGACCCTCTTGGTTTTTTAGATGGCATTTCTTTTTTTTCTTTTTTTTTTTTTTGAGTATAGTTGACTTAGTATGTTGTGTTTGTTTCACTTATACAGCAAAGTTAATCAGTTATACATATATATATATATATATCCACTTTTTAAAATTCTTTTCCCATGTAAGTCCTCACAGTATTAGCAGGTTTTGTTAGCTATCTATTTTATCTCTAGTAATGCGTATGTCAGTTCCAATCTCCCAATTTATCCCCTCCTCAATCCCTTAGTAATCATCAGTTTGTCTTTTACATCCATGACTCTACTTCAGTTTTATAAATAGGTTCATTTGTACCCTGTTTCTTGATAAAGATTCTACATACAGTATAAGTGGTTTCATATATTTATCTTTCTGTGTCTGACTTCACTTTACTTAGTGTGACAATTTCTAGGTCCTTCCACGTTGCTTCAGATGGCATTATTTTGTTCTTTTTAATGACTGAATAATATTCTATTGCATATACGTACCACATCTTTTTTATTCATTCCTCTGTTGATAGAAATTTAGATTGCTTCCATATTCTTTTTTCTCATATCCTGAATGCATGGGGAGCTCTGTGGGTTGTGTGCCCCCCAAAAGATGAAGCATGACTCATCCATACTCAGATTCTCAAACCTGTCTGGGATTTGTATTCTTCTCCTCAGCTAACCCTGAGTATAATCCTTTTATGCTCTACTTCAACTCAACTCCCTCTCTAGCCTATAGTAAGTTGTTTAAGTGAAAGATGGTGATGCCAAGCAGCATAAAGAGAAAACAAACAAACATAAAACCTCACAAGTCTATTAATGTCTCCCTATTTCACAAAACCACAGTTTGAAAGTTATGCTTAAGACTAATATCATAGAAATGTAATAAGTGGTGATTTAGTGTTTTGATGAGAAATTGCTCAAGAGACCATCACTGATAGAAATCATTGTTTGATAATGAATGCTACCCTCTGACAATGTCAGTAGGTGTACTCCATTCAATCACAGCCTTAAAGATATCAAATGCACAACAGTGGAAAATCACCAAAGAGGAAATAAAAGAAAGGGAGAAAGGAATGCTGGAGCCCCATATCACATATTAGCTAGGCTCTAGTGTCTCCAGACTCTAATCAAAATTCACAGGATCCACAAAGTCTTCCTTCCCCTCTGACCAGTCCTGTTGCTTTATAACTATTTACTTGCACTGTCCCCTAAACTCACATTACCTGTGTTCCCTTTTTGGAGCTCAAGGATAGTGCATTATACATAGAAAGTGGAAGGCACTTAAGGTGTTAGGATCCCAGATGAACTGAATGAAGAGACAAACATTTTAGCAACCATTTCACATATACAAAATGTGAAGAATATCTGGACAGTAGTGACAGTTGAAATAAAATTTAGCAATTATTAGCAAAATGCCTGCCAGAACTGGCCTATACCCCTGAAATAATATCTTAAACACTGAAGCAAGTCTTTTAGGGAATTACAGAAAAATTGCAGGAAAAATTTAAAAAGAGCTTTCGTATGTATGACATTAGTTTTTAAAGATTAAAATAATTGATTATTGCTTGAATACAATGAAAATGATATTTCAATCAGAAATAATTATATTTCTAATTTGGGGTATATAAGCTATAATTATTTTAGATTGAGGAATTCTATATTCCAAAATTAATTCACAAATTATTTTCTGAAACTTTTTAGCATTTCCTTTCTGATAAAATTCAGAACAATGTAATTTAACTATGCTTGACTATTGTAACACATCTTTCCTCTAATAAAAATAGGAATTCAACTGCACAGGCACCAAATTTCATTTTCTGATGTTTCTGTTTTAGGTAAAATGTAAAACTATAGTATTCCTCTGCAGAAGTAATTGTCTAAAGTATACTTAAATTCACAGAAATATGACTTTTATAGAACAAAAGAAATAGAGGTAAACAGAATATGAGTAGGCTGAATAAGCATTAATAATGTTTATTTGACTCCCTACCCTTTGCAGTTTAGCACAATATTCTTTATCATAAAACAGGAGGTCTGGGTAGGTTGTTTACTTGTTTGATATTTTATACTCTAAGGAGAAATATTTGCAACTAATTACTATGCTCATAAAAGAAAATCATTCACATGGAAAATGAACTTTGAAAAACAGTGTGCATATATGTTAGCTCTAATTCTTTAAGAAAGAACTTACACATTATTTTTCTTAATGTGTGAGATACAGGTATATGAGAGTTTATATTCTCCATAAGTTATACTGTCTATTGTGTATGTGGATGTATTTAAATGTTCAAAAATGCTATATTTTATTTGCATGTTTAAATTATAGGACAAATTTTCTTCATTTCTATTTTGTATGCATTTACCTCTCATTTTATGATATTTAGATAAGACACAAATAAGAGAGCTAAGTAAAAGAAGTCTGTGTCAATTAAAAAATTGAGCAAAAATAGAAATCAACCTGTAACTTAGGGTGTGGACTCCAAGGGTAAATAAAGATTATGATAACCATACTCATGATGGAAAAGACTAATAATAATAACCATAATGCATATATTGCAGGTTTTACTCAGTTTTCTTTCTCTTAAGATACTACAACTCTTTCTGAGAATCTTTCTCTGTTATTGTAAGTTGGCTAGGTGGGATCACAGGTCCTGTTCCTGAAGAAGAACTATAACTCAGACCTTATTGACTATCATCATTCTAAATCCCTGGCTACTGATATCAGTTCAGGACACCTCTCCCAACAAGCCGGAATTCCCCTGATCTTTCAGAAAAGTGAAAGTGAAAGTCACTCTTTGCGACCCCATGGGCTATACAGTCCATTGAATTCTCCAAGACAGAATACTGGAGTGGGTAGCCATTCCCTTCTCTAGGGGATCTTCCCAACCCAGGGATTGAACCCAAGTTTCCCACAATATGGGCAAAATCTTTACCAGCTGAGCCACCAGGAAAGCCCTGGTTCTTTTGGGGAAGCTTCAAAAAATATTACTTATCATATGGAAATTTCTAGCAATAAAAGCAAAATAATGACAAGATGCTGGTGATCAGTGCTCCCACCATGGGAAGAAAGCCTCTTTAACACAGCCAACACAGAGGGAAGGAGAACTTGGAGACAGAGACAGACAGCTAGAGATACCTTAATGATAAGTTTAGATCTAGATTCAGGCCTGACTCTCAAGAGCTTGACTGCCTGACTATATTCTCTGGATTTTTAACCTATTTGAATAGCTCAATTCTTTTTGCTCAGTTATCTTTGAGTTTCTTACAATTGCAGCAAAAATGGTTGCTCTGATGAAGGGGCAGTTAATTTGGGTCTAGAATTTTGTTCATTGCTTACAGAAATTGTCACATTGAATTTCGTCAGTCTCAAGTTTTTAAAGGTTGGAAAATGTAAGCAAACAAAGTGACTTACTCACAAATCCTTAACTGGTAAAAGGAGGAATGGAGTCAGACATGTGAAAACACACTCTTAACAGTTAGATAGAATGAATAAATTATCAGGGAATGACAGCTTCTGTGACCTTTTGTCTCTCCATTTCTATAATACTATGTGAAACAACTGTATTATATTTGTTGCATCCTGCGGTTGTCCTTTCATTCATCTTCCCTTCATCGCTTTAGTTAATGGGAATTGTCAATATCTTGAATTTAAAATCCCTGAAAAAAATTTTTTTTTACTATTCTTGTGTCTATTCTATTTTTTTTTTTGGTCAATTAATTAGTGATGAAGAGGTACTAAAAAAGTAAAGTGTTTAAAAATACATTATATTTGACCAAAATACCTCATACTGGTATGCATCTTATTTTCTGCAAAATAAAGTTTCCATTCGAGTGATCACTTCATATAAAAGCAAAAATTATGTCCTTTGTTCTTTGTACTGTTGTTTAAGTGATTGTATTTAGTAGATAAATATTCATAAGTAATGATTAACACAATAACTTTTTTTTTAATTTAAAGGTTCTGTTGTGTTTTTTACATTCCATTTTGAAATAATTCTAGACTTAAAGAAAAGTTCATTTGTAGTACATACGTCACTCAGCTTCTCTTAATGTCAGTGTCTTACATTACTGTGGGGTACTCATCAGAACTAACAGTTAACACTGATACTCAGTATGGACTAATCTACAGACATTATTCAGATTTTTACAGGCTTTCCCAGTAATGTCTTTTTTCTCTTCTATAATTCCACATTGTATTCAGCAGTGTCACAAATCCTTCAGTTCCAATTCTTTTTGACCCCATGAATCGCAGCACGCCAGGCCTCCCTGTCCATCACCAATTCCCGGAGTTCACTCAACTTCACATCCATCGAGTCGGTGATGCCATCCAGCCATCTCATCCTCTGTTGTCCCCTTCTCCTCCTGCCCCCAATCCCTCCCAGCATCAGGGTCTTTTCCAGTGAGTCAACTCTTCGCATGAGGTGGCCAAAGTACTGGAGTTTCAGCTTTAGCATCATTCCTTCCAAAGAAATCCCAGGGCTGATCTCCTTCAGAATGGACTGGTTGGATCTCCTTGCAGTCCAAGGGACTCTCAAGAGTCTTTTCCAACACCACAGTTCAAAAGCATCAATTCTTCGGCACCCAGCTTTCTTCACAGTCCAACTCTCTCATCCATATGTGACCACTGGAAAACCATAGCCTTGACTAGACAGACTTTGTTGGCAAATTAATGTCTCTGTCTTCAATATGCTATCTAGTTTGGTCATAACTTTTCTTCCAAGGAGTAAGCGTCTTTTAATTTCATGGCTGGAGTCATCATCTGCAGTGATTTTGGAGCCCCCCAAAATAAAGTCTGACACTGTTTCCACTGTTTCCCCATCTATTTCCTATGAAGTGATGGGACCAGATGCCATGATCTTCATTTTCTGAATGTTGAGCTTTAAGCCAACTTATTCACTCTCCACATTCACTTTCATCAAGAGGCTTTTTAGTTCCTCTTCACTTTCTGCCATAAGCGTGATGTCATTTGCATATCTGAAGTGATTGATATTTCTCCTAGCAATCTTGATTCTAGCTTGTGCTTCTTCCAGTCCAGCGTTTCTCATGATGTACTCTGCATATAAGTTAAATAAGCAGGGTCACAATATACAGCCTTAACGTACTCCTTTTCCTATTTGGAACCAGTCTGTTGTTCCATATCCAGTTCTAACTGTTGCTTCCTGACCTGCATACAGATTTCTCAAGAGGCAGGTCAGGTGGTCTGCTATTCCCATCTCTTTCCTAATTTTCCACAGTATATTGTGATCCACACAGCCAAAGGCTTTGGCATAGTCAATAAAGCAGAAATAGATGTTTTTCTGGAACTCTCTTGCTTTCTTGATGATTGGCAATTTGATCTCTGGCTCCTCTGCCTTTCCTAAAACCAGGTTGAACATCTGGAAGTTTGCGGTTCACATATTGCTGAAGTCTGGCTTGAAGAATTTTGAGCATTACTTTACTAGCGTGTGAGATGAGTGCAACTGTGCGGTAGTTTGAGCATTCTTTGGCATTGCCTTTCTTTGGGATTGGAATGAAAACTGACCTTTTCCAGTCCTGTGGCCACTGCTGAGTTTTCCAGATTTGCTGGCATATTGATTGCAGCACTTTCACAGCATCATCTTTCAGGATTTGAAATAGCTCCGCTGGGATTCCATCACCTCCACTAGCTTTGTTCGTAGTGATGCTTTCTAAGGCCCACGTGACTTCACATTCCAGGATGTCTGGCTCTTGGTGAATGATCATACCATCATGATTATCTTGGTTGTGAAGATCTTTTTTGTACAGTTCTGTGTATTCTTGCCACCTCTTTTTAATACCTTCTGCTTCTGTTAGTTCCATACCATTTTCATAGACCATTCAGGTATGACCTAAATCAAATCCCTTATGATTATACAGTGGAAGTGAGAAATAGATTTAAGGGACTAGATCTGATAGATAGAGTGCCTGATCTATGGACTGAGGTTCATGACATTGTACAGGAGATGGGGATCAACACCACCCTCATGCAAAAGAAATGCAAAAAAGCAAAATGGTTGTCTGGGGAGGCCTTGCAAATAGCTGTGAAAAGCAGAGAAGCGAAAAGCAAAGGAGAAAAGGAAAGATATACGCATCTGAATGCAGAGTTCCAAAGAATAGCAAGAAGAGATAAGAAAGCCTTCCTCAGTGATCAAAGAAATAGAGGAAGGCAACAGATGGGAAAGACTAGAGATCTCTTCAAGAAAATTAGAGATACCAAGGGAACATTTCATTCAAATTTCCTTAGTTTTTGCCAAATTCCTTTTTTTCTGTTTCATCACCCCATTACATTTAATTGTCATGTTTCCTTAGCTATCTCTTAGCTGTGACAGCTTCTCAGACTTTTCTTGTTTTTTATGAATTTGACAGTTTTGAAGAATACTAGCCATATATCTTATAGAATGTCATTAGTTGTGATCTCTCTTATGTTTTTCTCATTATCAGGCTGAGATTATTGGTTTTTGAGAGTAGGCCACAAAGGTAAAGTGCCATTCTCATCACATTTATCAAAAGTATGTACTATCAATATAGACTCTTACTGTTGATGTTAACCTTGGTCAACAGACTGAGAAAGCATTTGTCAAGTTTCTCAACTGTAAAGTTTATCTTTTTTGTTCCTTTTCTGTATTTTTTAGAGGTTAGTGTCTTTGTGCAGCCATTACTTCAGTATTGAATGCTAAGCCACACCTCCTTGAGGGGAAATAGTATACATATGAATTTGTAATTCTGCATACGATATTTGTCCATTCTCCCACATTTGTAAATTTATTTCAAAGGTATTTATAGCAATATGGATTCAGGAATATTTAATTTATGCTTAAGATAATACCTGCTATTTCTTTGTGTGTGTGTGTGTGTACTCAGTCGCGTATAACTCTGCAACCCCTTGAACTGTAGCCTGCCAGGGTCCTCTGTCCATGGGATTTCCCAGACAAGAATAATGGAGTGGGTTACTATTTCTTTCTCCAGGGGATCTTCTAGACCCAGAGGTCAAACTCATGTCCCCTGTATTGCAGGCAGATTCTTTACCACTGAGCCATTAGGGAACCTGGTCCCATCACTTCATGTCAAATAGATGGGGAAACAGTGGAAACAGTGACAGACTTTATTTTGGGGGGCTCCAAAATCACTGTAGATTGTAACTGCAGCCATGAAATTAAAAGACACTTGCTCCTTGGAAGAAAAGCTATGACCAACCTAGATAGTATATTATAAAGCAGCAATGTTATTTTACTAACAAATGTCCATCTAGTCAAAGCTATGGTTTTTCTAGTAGTCATGTATGGATGTGAGAATTGAACTATAAAGAAAGCTGAGAGGCAAAGAATTGATGCTTTTGAACTGTGGTGTTGGAGAAGACTCTTGAGAGTCCTTTGGGCTGCAAGGAGATCCAACCAGTCCATCCTAAAGGAAATTATTCCTGAATATTCTTAGGAAGTGCTGATGCTGAAGCTGAAACTCCAATACTTTGGCCACCTTACATGAAGAACCAAGTCATTGGAAAAGACCCTGGTGCTGAGAAATGTTTAAAGCACGAGGAGAAGGGGATGACAGAGGATGAAATAGTTGGATGGCATCATTGATGTGATGGACATGACTTTGAGTAGGCTCGAGGAGTTGGTGATGGACAGGAAAGCCTGGTGTGCTGCAGTCCATGGGGTTGCAAAGAGTTGGACACGACTGAGCGACTGAACTGAGTAATACTTTATTTTGTTCAAATTTCCCAGCATTGCCTTTGAGAACTCGTTCAGTTGGCTCCTGTGTCCCTTTAATGTATCCTCATTGTTGTAGATTTTAAGCACTTTATTTTGGGACTACAAGGTACTTGAGGCTTTTTTCATATATTTCTCACCTCATGCTCAGTTGCTAAGTCATTAATATTTGTGTATTAACATATATTAACTTGTGTGCTCAGTTGGTAAGTGGTGTCCAACTGTTTTGTGATCCCATAGACTGTAGTCCACTAGGCTCCCCTGTCCATCGGATTTTCCAGGCAAGGCTATTGGAGCAAGTTGCCATTCTTTTCTCCAGGAGATATTCCCAACCCAGGGATTGAACTTGTGTCTCTTGCACCGATTCATATTCTCACCAATAGTGTATGAGGGTTCCCATTTCATTTATGTCTCTATTCTTTGTCAGTATCATGCTGCATTGGTTATGGTAACTTTATATAAAGCTGGAACTTGAGAAGTGTGATTCCTTGAACTTTCTTTTTCTTATTCTTTACTGTATTGTTTATTCTGGGTGTTTTGCCTTTCCATATATACTGTAGAATCAGTTTGTAGATATGTAAAAAATAGCTTGCTGGGAGTTTAACAGCAATTGCATTGGCCATATAGATTAAGTAAGAAATAACTAGCATTTAAATAACATTTAATCTTCATTCCTTGGACATGGATTAGTTCTCCATTATTTATCACCCAGATTTTTTTCATTAGTGTTTTGTATACATATATACACTTTGTAAACAAATCCTACCCATATTTTGATAGATTTATACCCAAGTATTTCCTTTTAGGGGTGCTATTTTGATTAGAATTTTTATGTCTAAATTCTAGTTGTTCATTATTGGTATACAGGGAAAGTTTACTTTTATATATTAAAAGTGTTTCCTGTGACTTTACTAAACTACTTTATTCCAGGTATTTTTATAGATTTTTTAAAATGGTCTATATAAACATATAATTATGTCCTTTCTGAATAAAGACAGTTTATTTCCTTCCTATGTATATACTTTGTTTCTTTTTCTTATCTTATTGAAATAGCTAGTACAACTTGGAATAAGAGTGGTGTGAAAGAATATTCTGCTTTGTTCAGATTCTCAAGAGTGAAAAGCATCCAGTATCACACCTTTGGATACAATGATAGCTGTAGGCTTTGTGGCTGTTTCTTATTTAATTGAGGAAGTTTCCCTCAATTCATATTTTTCAGAGAGATTTTTATTATGAATAAGTATTAAATTTTTGTGTCAATCTGTTCGTATGATTTTTCTTCTTTAGTCTGTTGATATGATGCATAACTTTGATTTTTAAGATGTAGAACTAATCTTGTATATCTTGGGAGTTTGCCACCCAACCTACTGAGAAGAGTGGCTCACTGTGCCTAAATAGTTTATACAGTCTGGTTTGTGCTAAACACCTAATTTACTTTTGGGTGTGTGAAATGTTGGTATATGCTTGTCACAGGTGCCTACATGATCTAAGCACTGAGTCTCTAATGAGCTGCCTTGGATAACATTTCATACAAGTTATCACAACTCATCACTACCTTAAATTGAGAATGTTTGGTGTAACTCTACTGGGAGAGGATCTTTGAAAGATTATACCTGGTTTCCACTGGACTTCACGTCATGAACCTTCTCCCTTTGATGATTGTGCTTAATATCCTTTCAGTGTAATAAACAATAGCCATGAGTACAAATATCTCCTGAGATGTGATTTCCTCCCAGTGAATCATCAGACCTGATAGTAGTACTAGGGACTGACTTCAACTGTGTTTCTCTATTTCTACTTTTCTGGAAGAAATTTTAGAAAACTGGTGGTGGTGATGGTGGTTTGGTTGCTAAGTCCTGTCCAATATTTGCGACCCCATGGACTATAGCCTGCAAGGCTCCTCTGTCCATGGGATTCTCTAGGCAGGAATACTGGGTATTACTTCTCAAATGTTGAATCAGTTTAGTTCAGTCGCTCAGTCGTGTCCGACTCTTTGCGACCCCATGAAATGCAGCATGCCAGGCCTCCCTGTTCACACCAACTCCCAGAGTTCACCCAAACTCATGTCCAGGGAGTCGGTGATGCCATCCAGCCATCTCATCATCTGCGGTCCCCTTCTCCTCCTGCCCTCAATCCCTCCCAGCATCACAGTCTTTTCCAGTGAGTCAACTCTTCGCATGAGGTGGCTAAAATATTGGAGTTTCAGCTTTAGCATCAGTCCTTCCAAAGAACACCCAGGACTGATCTTCTTTAGAATGGACTGGTTGGATCTCCTTGCAGTCCAAGGGACTTTCAAGAGTCTTCTCCAACACCACAGTTCAAAAGCATCAATTCTTTGGTGCTCAGCTTTCTTCACAGTCCAACTCTCACATCCATACATGATTACTGGAAAAACCATAGCCTTGACTAGACGAACATTTGTTGGCAAGTAATGTCTCTGTTTTTCAATATGCTGTCTAGCTTGGTCATAACTTTTCTTCCAAGGAGTAAGCGTGTTTTAATTTCATGGCTGCAGTCACCATCTGGAGTGATTTTGGAGCCCAAAAAAATAAAGTCTGACACTGTTTCCACTGTTTCCCCTTCTATTTGCCATCAAGTGGGATGCCATGATCTTCATTTTCTGAATGTTGAGCTTTAAGCCAACTTATTCACTCTTCTCTTTCACTTTCATCTGCATAAGAGTCATGTCATCTGCATATCTGAGGTGATTGATATTTTTCCCGGCAATCTTGATTCCAGCTTGTGTTTCTTCCAGCCCAGCATTTCTCATGATGTACTCTGCATATAAGTTAAATAAGCAGGGTGACAATATACAGCCTTGACATACTCCTTTTCCTATCTGGAACCAGTCTGTTGCTTCCATGTCCAGTTCTAACTGATGCTTCCTGACCTGTATAGGGGTTTCTCAAGAGTCAGGTCAGGTCGTCTGGTATTCCTATCTCTTTCAGAATTTTCCACAGTTTATTGTGATCCACACAGTCAAAGGCTTTGGCATAGTGTTGAATGAAATTCACCAAAAAAAACCCATCTGGGTCTAGTGCCCTCCATGGGGTTCTCCAGGCAAGAATACTCTAGTGGGTAGATGTTCCCTTCACCAGAGGATCCTTCCAACCCAGAGATCAATCAGGTCTCCCACATTGCAGGTGGATTCTTTACATCTGAACCACCAGGGAAGCCCTTAATTTGTTAATCTTAGTTATTTATGTGTCCTGTGAGATAGTTCCAATATTTGTACCATGTCTGACTGAGGTTCTGCTAATTACTCTATCTCTAGACAATGGATTGTTTTTTTAGTAAGATTATTTACATTATATCACACGTTTCAAATTGCTTTAGTGGTATCTTATGCTGTGGTGAACGTTCAAGCTGGTTTTAGAAAAGGCAGAGGAACCAGAGATCAAATTGCCAACATCTGCTGGATCATTGAGAAAGCAAGAAAGTTCCAGAAAAATATATTTTTCTGCTTTATTGACTATGCCAAAGCCTTTGACTGTGTGGATCACAATAAACTGTGGACAATTCTGAAAGAGATGAGAATACCAGACCACCTGACTTGCCTCTTGAGAAACCTCTGTACAGGTCAGGAAGCAACAGTTAGAACTGGACATGGAACAACAGACTGGTTCCAAATAGGAAAAGGTGTATGTCAAGGCTGTATATTGTCACCCTGATTATTTAACTTATATGCAGAGTACCTCATAAGAAATGCTGGGTTGGAAGAAGCACAAACTGGAATCAAGATTGCCAGGAGAAATACCAATAACCTCAGATATGCAGATGACACCACTATTATGGCAGAAAGTGAAGAGGAACTAAAAAGCTTCTTGATGAAAGTGAAAGAGGAGAGTGAAAAAGTTGGCTTAAAGCTCAACATTCAGAAAATGAAGATCATGGCATCCCACTTCATGGCAAATAGATGAGGAAACAGTGGAAACAGTGTCAGACTTTATTTTTTGGGGCTCCAAAATCATTGCAGATGGTGATTGCAGCCATGAAATTAAAAGACACTTACTCCTTGGAAGGAAAGTTATGACCAACCTAGATAGCATATTGAAAAGCAGAGACATTGTCATCAAAGGTCTGTCTAGTCAAGGCTATGATTTTTCCAGTGGTCACATATGGATGAGAGAGTTGGACTGTGAAGAAAGCTGAGTGCCGAAGAATTGATGCTTTTGAACTGTGGTGTTGGAGAAGACTCTTGAGAGTCCCTTGGACTGCAAGGAGATCCAACGAGTCCATTCTGAAGGAGATCAGCCCTGGGATTTCTTCAGAAGGACTGATGCTAAAGCTGAAACTCCAATACTTTGCCCACCTCATGTGAAGAGTTGACTCATTGGAAAAGACTCTGATGCTGGGAGGGATTGGGGGCAGGAGGACAAGGGGACAACAGAGGATGAGATGGCTGGTTGGCATTACCAATGCAATGGACATGAGTTTGGGTGATCTCTGGGAGTTGGTGATGGACAGGGAGGCCTGGCTTGCTGCAGTTCATGGGGTCACAAAGAGACAAACATGACTGCGTGACTGAACTGAACTGAACTGATGCTGTGGTGGAGGCTAGTTTATCAGAAAGCTTTTCTCAATCTCTGTCTCACTCTATTTTAGGTCTTATATTTGTACTTAACCATGTTCTTGCAACTCTCTGGGCAACATTACACTATTAACTTTTTATTCATTTTTTATTAGCCTGGTTGTAGGGCTATGGTGGGCCTCTGTGGTTCTGATTTAGCCTTGATCTGATTTAGGCAGACACTGTGCCCTTGAATCTCAGAAATGTGTCTACTCTGTCAATGGGATTTTCTAGGCAAGAATACTGGAGTGAGTTGCTATAGACAATAGGAAAACAGAATCAAATTGAGTAAGCAGTTTGCCCAGAGTTGCACGTCTAGAAAATACTATGGAGGAAATTTGAACCAAAGCAACTTAACTTCAGAACATATCCTCTTAAACGCTGATCTCCTCTTCCTTTTCTGAGGAAAGGAAGTAACCTTCAAATGGTCATACACTGGTAAAAACTAAAACAAAAACTGTCTTCTGCCTTTTTGAGTCACTTGGTGCAATTCTGGAAGGTGAACAGGGGGATAGTTTTGTCAGTTTTTCAAACTAAGTAAAAAGTTTCCCATGTGAAATTTTTGAAATCATTCTGTTCATCTTTTTGCTGGCCAGTCTAAAACAACTATTACTGTTTGGTGTGCTTAAATGAATGTATGTCAATCTAAAGTATACACTTAGATATGAACTAGTTCTTAGATCTGGACTAGTTCTTAGATTGAACTAGCTAGTCAGGCTTTTTTATTATTGTATGTTGAATGTCTTTTCATAATTAATTACAAATGTGATCCTCAGTTGTGTAGAAAAATACTCCAGATAAAACTTCAAAATTTTAATGAGTAGAAGTGACCAGTGTTTAACCCCCTTTCATAGAATCTTAATTGAACAATAAGTAGTTATCCTAAAATAATCACGGACTCCAATGGGACTGTGGTCAAGATGATAATTGCTATATTAAGCTGATTGACTAAGGTCATGAAAAGTTATTACTGTGAGGGTAAAGGGTTACAAATTTACCATGTCCTTAATTTGAATTCTGTCAATAAAAGGGGAAATAATTGTTATACTCATATTTTATGAAAACTCATTTTTATTCCAATTAATATGTTTTCAGTCTATAAGCAATTAATCCAAAAATAAATGATTGCCCACAACCATCATAGAGAGCATTGTTGTATAGCATTTTTAAGGTTTTTTTTTTCCCCTGATATGTTAGTCTATGGATATAAACTACCAACTAAATGCAAAGACATCTAAAGCTCAGGATTATTTCCATATAATTACTTATTTAAACTTAATTAAAAGTTGGTAAGAAGAAATTGACACTAATTTATCACTTATTATGCACTGTTGAATGTTCTAGAATAACATATTTTATTTCCCTATAATACAATTTGATAAGACAAATTCTATTATTCCCAATTTATAGATAACAAAACTAAATTTCAAGAGAGACTATGAAACTTGAATAAGTTCACATGGATTTTTAAATGGCAGTGAACTGGGTCTCATCTGCTCTTCTTCATAATCATCCTCTAGGAAAATCACAGTCTAGCTGAAATATGTTCCAAAATTACCTTGTAAAATTATTGGTCTAATATATGCTAAAATAACAAACAAACAAACAACAACAAAAAACTGTTCCTTTCTTTAATGTTCAAATAGTTTTCATATATATGAAGCAAAATATGGTAAAACACTGTTCAGAAAATAAAAGATTAATAATTTTTCAGATGCCTCGAGTAACAAGGTGGTTAGTCCATTACTCTCTTGGCAAAACTATTAGCTGTATAAACATGTGGCATTCATGACTGGAGGTGTTAATAAGGCCTCTTTGGCTATTTCCACCATAATTAGCAGTAATTACCCAGCAGAATAAAACCAAACCAAATTAAGAAAAAAAAAAAAAAAGACAGAGAGAGAGAGAATAAAGAAAAATACCAAAATACAAATGGAGATAGGAATAATGGAGTACTTCAGAACCAAGCAGACCTATGTTCGGGTTCTGGCTCTAACACTAATCAGCCATATGACCTTGAGCAACCAACTTAACCTCTGAGCTCACTTTTTTATGTCATCACAGTGATAAAAATTGCACAGAGTCGAACACGACTGAAGGACTTCACTTTCACTTTTCACTTTCATGCATTGGAGAAGGAAACGGCAACCCACTCCAGTGTTGTTGCCTGGAGAATCCCAGGGACGGGAGAGCCTGTTGTGCTGCCGTCTATGGGGACAAACAGAGTCGGACATGACTGAAGTGACTTAGCAGCAGCAGCAGCGATAAAAATGTCTACCTTATAAGGTTATTGCAACACTGAATTACACAAATATTCCTAGCAAAACTCCAATGTAAAATAGACTAGTAGCTATTAATTTCTTATTTTCCTTATTCTTTCCCTCTTCTTGTGTACTTGTCTAATATGGGCATCATTTCTAAATTGTCCTTGGAATGTGGCCCCAAGCATGGGGTAGTGTTTTAAACTATATAGCCAAAAATAACGTGAACCCAGGGGAAAAGCTATTTGATGTGGTAATAGTTGAAGCTGCTCTTGGTGTCTTAATTTATGCTGAAGTTAAAATACAGAAATTCTTTAGGATGATGACTCTTCAAAGCTTTCAGGAAGTATTATTCTACATAGGAGGAGAGAATTGCTTTCCACTCTTCCCTTTTAATGTGTCTCATTACACCTTTCAAACATATACATTTCATTATACACTTCCATTAAAGTGTCTCATTATAACTTTCAAATATGTACATCTCATTACATCTCCTTTAAGCATCTTTACATATTCTCCATTTGTGGATTTCATTAAAGCCTTTCCCTTGTATATCTCGTTACTAAATTACTTTCATGTATGTTATTATAACCTATATTTCTCATTACATTACTTAAACATGCACATCTCATTACACCTTACTATTTATGCGTCTCATTACACTCCTTAAAAATGTGTATCATATTACAACTTTCTCCTTTGCATATCGCTGCATTTGTCCGATTATGCATCTCATTATGCCATTTCATTTATGCATTTTATTATACCCTTCCTTTTATCCATGTCATTATACTCCTTAAACCCAAGCATCTAAGTAAACCTCTACTGTATGCCTTTTGATATACATTATAGATAGATATCATCTTCATTTTTCCATATGTGGTTTTTCTGGCAACCTTTAAAAATATAAATATCAATCTGAGGACTGATGGTGTTACTGTTCTTAAGTATGCATATCTCATTTCATATTTAACATATTTTAGATGTCTCTTTTATACTTTAAATGATTATTTATCCTTTTCTGTTTAAACCTTTTAAGAAAAAATGATTCATCTTATCCTTGATCTCATGACACTCTTCAAAGAGCAGCATCTCTGTTATTATGACTTCCTTGCATCTCTGGTTCTAAATCTACTAGTATTCCTTTCAAATATGTGTATCACATTGCTATCCCTTGGATGTGCATTTCCATTTATTATCTACCAGTTATGTTTCTTTTCTTTCCTTAAATTATCTCTATTTTAGGTAGTTGAGATATCATCTTATTATTATCCTCAGCCATAAATGGAATTTCCCCTATTGTTTGCTCTTCTCTAGGTTATTATTTTTTTTGCTATAAAAATATACTCTCTCCCTGAGGCAATAGATGCCTTTGAATACATTAAGAAGTCAAATATAACCAAATGGTCCATGTGTTACTTTACATAAATTTTCTTTTATTATCTGAGCTATTTTGTTGTGGTGCTATTTAAAAGGAAACAATTGTGGAAATTTCAACATTCACCATGCTTTAATTGTGCAGTTTTGTTAGCAATAATGAAATAAGCTGCACTGGGACATTTATTATATGGACATTGTAATCAAGATTCTACCAATAAGAAATTCATTGCAATCTAAATAATATACCCAGGATCTGTAAATTTGAGTATAAATTAGGGCAGTTACTAAGTATACTTACTTGGGAACATTCATAGATTTTGACCCATGCAGTCTAGACATGCTGCTGTCACCAGAAAGAATATTGAATCAGATCTGGTAGATTAGGTTTTATGTCACAGCTTTTACTGTGTGGGAAATTTTACTGTGTGGTAAAATTATTTAATTTTTTTTTAGTCAATTAATCAAGGCATCAAGCTAACTATTACATGTGTAACCATAAATGTATATTATATAGGCATATACATATGCATATATGCATATGCATATATACACACACCCATGCATGCATATATATATATGTAGTATCTAATAAAGTGGAGATACATTTTTGATCAATTTACTTTTGAAGATAGTTTGTGACATTTTGAATTTGTTTTCCATTCAGTCATCTTTTTTCATTCAAGAAGTATTCTGAGCTCCTTTTCTGAGCCAGGTACTGTGCCATTACTGGAAATAGAGCAATGAACAGACGAGATTCAGGTCTAATAGAAAATATTCTTATTAGCAAAAACAGATAGTAAGTGAACACATAAAAAATGAACAAAATTTCAGATAGCAGTACAGAAGAGAAAGACAAGGTAGAAATGGCATATTTAGGAATCTAGTGATGAACAACAAAGGGTAGCTGTCATCAGCCTAGGATGAAGGGGTAAGTGAAGGGGATAAAGTGTCATAGGTGCCAGTGAGGGCTGAAATATGGAAGACATATAGGAGTTATGGTTGTAGACTGATGAAGTTATTGTCAGACTGTAAAGCTGAAGAAAGAAGAAAGCACAGGTAATATACTCTGGGTTCTTACTGTGCATCCTCTGATGTCATGCTGGTATCTCTCATTGTCTGAGTCCAACAGGAAGAAAGAGAACCCTGGTGATACTTGTTGTAACTAGAATCTTGGCTGTATGGTTTTTATTAGTCTCTCATGGATGGAGGAGCTTGGTGGGCCACAGTCCATGGGGTCGCTAAGAGTTGGACAAGACTCAGCGACTTCCCTTTCACTTTTCACTTTCATGCATTAGAGAGGGAAATGGCAGCCCTCTCCAGTGTTCTTGCCTGGAGAATCCCATGGATGGGGGAGCCTTCTGGGCTGCATCTATGGGGTCGCACAGAGTCGGACACGACTGAAGCGACAGCAGCAGCAGCAGCAGCAGCAGGGCTAGTGTTACAAGTTGCCACGAACTTGGTGATTGAAAACAGCAGAAGTTTTTTTTTTTTTTTTTTTTTTTTCTTGTAGTTCTAGAAGGTAGATGTATGAAATGAAGATGTCAGCAGGGCGATGCATCCTTTGAAGGATCTACAGAAAAATTATTCCCTTGCCTCTACCTAGTTTCTTGTGGCTACCTTGCCATTCCTTGGCTAGTAGCTGCAGCACTACAGTCTCTGACATCATCTTTACATGGTATTTTTCCCTGTGTATGATTTTGTATATCCTCTGTTCTTAGATGGACACCAGACATAGGATTTAAGGTCCACTCTAAGTCAGTATGTCACCATCTTAACTGTTTCATTAAAGTCTCTACTTTCATATAAGGTTACATTCAGAAGTTTTAGTGGGACAAGACGTCTTTGGGGAGAAAGTACTAGTCAATAAAGTTCAGAGTCCACGGAGTAAATATTCCAATACACACACCTAACTGAAAGATGTGTTATCAGTTCAGTTCAGTCGCTCAGTCGTGTCCGACTCTTTGCGATCCCATGAATCGCAGCACGCCAGGCCTCCCTGTCCATCACCATCTCCCATAGTTCACTCAAACTCACATCCATCAAGTCCGTGATGTCATCCAGCCATCTCATCCTCTGTCATCCCCTTCTCCTTCTGCCCCCAATCCCTCCCAGCATCAAAATCTTTTCTTTTTTTTTGGCTTCCAGAATATTTTTTTTTTATTTTTTTATTTTTTTTCTCTTTTTTCTTTCTTTTTATTTTTACTTTATTTTACTTTACAATACTGTATAGGTTTTGCCATACATTGACATGAATCCACCATGGGTGTATATGCGTTGCCAAACATGAACCCCCCTCCCATCTCCCTTCCCATAACATCTCTCTGGGTCATCACCATGTACCAGCCCCAAGCATGCTATATCCTGCGTCAGACATAGACTGGCGATTCGATTCTTACATGATAGTGTACATGTTACAATGCCATTCTCCCAAAATCATCCCACCCTCTCCTTCTCCCTCAGAGTCCAAAAGTCCGTTATACACATCTGTGTCTTTTTTGCTGTCTTGCATACAAGGTGGTCATTGCCATCTTTCTAAATTCCATATATATCTGTTAGTATACTGTACCGGTGTTTTTCTTTCTGGCTTACTTCACTCTGTATAATTGGCTCCAGTTTCATCCATCTCATCAGAACTGATTCAAATGTATTCTTTTAACGGCTGAGTAATACTCCATTGTGTATATGTACCACAGCTTTCTTATCCATTCATCTGCTGATGGACATCTAGCTTGTTTCCATGTCCTGGCTATTATAAACAGTGCTGCGATGAACATTGGGGTACATGTGTCTCTTTCAATTCTGGTTTCCTCGGTGTGTATGCCCAGCAGTGGGATTGCTGGAACATAAGGCAGTTCTATTTGCAATTTTTAAAGGAATCTCCACACTGTTCTCCAAAGTGGCTGTACTAGTTTGCATTCCCACCAACAGTGTAGGAGGGTTCCCTTTTCTCTACACCCTCTCCAGCATTTATTGCTTGCAGATTTTTGGATCGCAGCCATTCTGACTGGTGTGAAGTGGTACCTTATTGTGGTTTTGATTTGCATTTCTCTAATAATGAGTGATGTTGAGCATCTTTTCATGTGTTTGTTAGCCATCCATATGTCTTCTTTGGAGAAATGTCTATTTAGTTCTTTGGCCCATTTTTTGATTGGGTCATTTATTTTTCTGGAATTGAGCTGCATAAGTTGCTTGTATATTTTTGAGATTAGTTGTTTGTCAGTTGCTTCATTTGCTATTATTTTATCCCATTCTGAAGACTGTCTTTTCACCTTGCTTATATTTTCCTTTGTTGTGCAGAAGCTTTTAATCTTAATTAGGTCCCATCTGTTTATTTTTGCTTTTATTTCCAGAATTCTGGGAGGTGGATCATAGAGGATCCTGCTGTGATTTATGTCTGAGAGTGTTTTGCCTATATTCTCCTCTAGGAGTTTTATAGTTTCTGGTCTTACATTTAGATCTTTAATCCATTTTGAGTTTATTTTTGTGTGTGGTGTTAGAAAGTGATCTAGTTTCAGTCTTTTACAAGTGGTTGACCAGTTTTCCCAGCACCGCTTGTTAAAGAGATTGTCTTTACTCCATTGTATATTCTTGCCTCCTTTGTCAAAGATAAGGTGTCCATATGTGTGTGGATTTATCTCTAGGCTTTCTATTTTGTTCCATTGATCTATATTTCTGTCTTTGTGCCAGTACCATACTGTCTTGATGACTGCGGCTTTGTAGTAGAGCCTGAAGTCAGGCAGGTTGATTCCTCCAGTTCCATTCTTCTTTCTCAAGATTGCTTTGGCTATTTGAGGCTTTTTGTATTTCCATACAAATCTTGAAATTATTTGTTCTAGTTCTGTGAAAAATATGGCTGGTAGCTGGATAGGGATTGCATTGAATTTGTAAATTGCTTTGGGTAGTATACTCATTTTCACTATATTGATTCTTCCGATCCATGAACATGGTATATTTCTCCATCTATTAGTGTCCTCTTTGATTTCTTTCATCAGTGTTTTATAGTTTTCTATATATAGGTCTTTAGTTTCTTTAGGTAGATATATTCCTAAGTATTTTATTCTTTTCGTTGCAATGGTGAATGGAATTGTTTCCTTAATTTCTCTTTCTATTTTCTCATTATTAGTGTATAGGAATGCAAGGGATTTCTGTGTGTTGATTTTATATCCTGCAACTTTACTGTATTCATTGATTAGCTCTAGTAATTTTTTGGTGGAGTCTTTAGGGTTTTCTATGTAGAGGATCATGTCATCTGCAAACAGTGAGAGTTTTACTTCTTCCTTTCCAATTTGGATTCCTTTTATTTCTTTTTCTGCTCTGATTGCTGTGGTCAAAACTTCCAGAACTATGTTGAATAGTAGTGCTGAAAGTGGGCACCCTTGTCTTGTTGCTGACTTTAGGGGAAATGCTTTCAATTTTTTACCATTGAGGATAATGTTTGCTGTGGGTTTGTCATAGATAGCTTTTATTATGTTGAGGTATGTTCCTTCTATTCCTGCTTTCTGGAGAGTTTTTATCATAAATGGATGTTCAATTTTGTCAAAGGCCTTCTCTGCATCTATTGAGATAACGATATGGCTTTTATTTCTCAATTTGTTAATGTGGTGAATTACATTGATTGATTTGCAGATATTGAAGAATCCTTGCATCCCTGGGATAAAGCCCACTTGGTCATGGTGTATGATCTTTTTAATGTGCTGTTGGATTCTGATTGCTAGAATTTTGTTGAGGATTTGTGCATCTATGTTCATCAGTGATATTGGCCTGTAGTTTTCTTTTTTTGTGACATCTTTGTCAGGTTTTGGTATTAGGGTGATGGTGGCCTCATAGAATGAGTTTGGAAGTTTACCTTCCTCTGCAATTTCTGGAAGAGTTTGAGGAGGATAGGTGTTAGCTCTTCTCGAAATTTTTGGTAGAATTCAGCTGTGAAGCCGTCTGGACCTGGGCTTTTGTTTGCTGGAAGATTTCTGATTACAGTTTCAATTTCCGTGCTTATGATGGGTCTGTTAAGATTTTCTATTTCTTCCTGGTTCAGTTTTGGAAAATTGTACGTTTCTAAGAATTTGTCCATTTCTTCCACGTTGTCCATTTTATTGGCATATAACTGCTGATAGTAGTCTCTTATGATCCTTTGTATTTCGTGTTGTCTGTTGTGATCTCTCTATTTTCATTTCTAATTTTATTGATTTGATTTTTCTCTCTTTGTTTCTTGATGAGTCTGGCTAATGGTTTGTCAATTTTATTTATCCTTTCAAAGAACCAGCTTTTGGCTTTGTTGATTTTTGCTATGGTCTCTTTTGTTTCTTTTGCATTTATTTCTGCCCTAATTTTTAAGATTTCTTTCCTTCTACTAACTCTGGGGTTCTCCAATTCTTCCTTTTCTAGTTGCTTTAGTTGTAGAGTTAGGTTATTTATTTGACTTTTTTCTTGTTTCCTGATGTATGCCTTTATTGCTATGAACTTTCCTCTTAGCACTGCTTTTATAGTGTCCCACAGGTTTTGGGTTGTTGTGTATTCATTTTCATTCATTTCTATGCATATTTTGATTTCTTTTTTGATTTCTTCTGTGATTTGTTGGTTATTCAGAAGTGTGTTGTTCAGCCTCCATATGTTGGAATTTTTAATAGTTTTTCTCCTATAATTGAGATCTAATCTTAATGCATTATGGTCAGAAAAGATGCTTGGAATTATTTCAATTTTTTTGAATTTATCACGTTTAGATTTATGGCTCAGGATGTGATCTATCCTGGAGAATGTTCCATGAGTACTTGAGAAAAAGGTGAAATTCATTGTTTTGGGATGGAATGTCCTATAGATATCAATTAGGTCTAACTGATCTAATGTATCATTTAAAGTTTGTGTTTCTTTGTTGATTTTCTGTTTAGTTGATCTGTCCATAGGTGTGAGTGTGGTATTAAAGTCTCCCACTATTATTGTGTTATTGTTGATTTCCCCTTTCATACTTGTTAGCATTTGTCTTACATATTGTGGTGCTCCTATGTTGGGTGCATATATATTTATAATTGTTATATTTTCTTCTTGGATTGACCCTTTGATCATTATGTAGTGGCCTTCTTTGTCTCTTTTCACAGCCTTTGTTTTAAAGTCTATTTTATCGGATATGAGTATTGCCACTCCTGCTTTCTTTTGGTCTCTATTTGCATGGAATATCTTTTTCCAGCCCTTCACTTTCAGTCTGTATGTGTCCCTTGTTTTGAGGTGGGTCTCTTGTAAGCAGCATATAGAGTGGTCTTGTTTTTGTATCCATTCGGCTAGTCTTTGTCTTTTGGTTGGGCGTTCAACCCATTTACGTTTAAGGTAATTATTGATAAGTATGATCCTGTTACCATTTACTTTACTGTTTTGGGTTCGGGTTTATACACCCTTTTGTGTTTCCTGTCTAGAGAATATCCTTTAGAATTTGTTGGAGAGCTGGTTTGGTGGTGCTGAATTCTCTCAGCTTTTGCTTGTCTGTAAAGCTTTTGATTTCTCCTTCGTATTTGAATGAGATCCTTGCTGGGTACAGTAATCTGGGCTGTAGGTTATTTTCTTTCATCACTTTAAGTATGTCATGCCATTCCCTCCTGGCCTGAAGAGTTTCTATTGAAAGATCAGCTGTTATCCTTATGGGAATCCCCTTGTGTGTTATTTGTTGTTTTTTCCCTTGCTGCTTTTAATATTTGTTCTTTGTGTTTGATCTTTGTTAATTTGATTAACATGTGTCCTGGGGTGTTTCACCTTGGGTTTATCGTATTTGGAACTCTCTGTGTTTCTTGGACTTGGGTGATTATTTCCTTCCCCATTTTAGGGAAGTTTTCAACTATTATCTCCTCAAGGATTTTCTCATGGTCTTTCTTTTGTCTTCTTCTTCTGGGACTCCTATAATTTGAATGTTGGAGCATTTCATA
Organism: Ovis aries; assembly: GCF_016772045.2. Taxonomy (NCBI): domain Eukaryota; kingdom Metazoa; phylum Chordata; class Mammalia; order Artiodactyla; family Bovidae; genus Ovis; species Ovis aries. Next base: position 74,524,195 of record NC_056058.1, read on the forward strand.
TTGTCCTGGAGGTCTCTGAGATTGTCCTCATTTCTTTTAATTCATTTTTCTAGTTTCCTCTCTGATTCATTTATTTCTACCATTCTATCTTCTATTTCACTAATCCTATCTTCTGCCTCTGTTATTCTGCTATTTGTTGCCTCCAGAGTGTTTCTGATCATCGAGTCCGTGATGTCATCCAGCCATCTCATCCTCTGTCATCCCCTTCTCCTTCTGCCCCCAATCCCTCCCAGCATAAAAATCGTTTCCAATGAGTCAACTCTTCGCATGAGGTGTCCAAAGTACTGGAGCTTCAGCTTTAGCATCATTCCTTCTGAAGAAATCCCAGGGTTGATCTCCTTCAGAATGGACTCGTTAGATCTCCTTGCCGTCCAAGGGACTCTCAAGAGTCTTCTCCAACACCAGAGTTCAAAAGCATCAATTCTTTGGCATTCAGCCTTCTTCACAGTCCAACTCTCACATCCATACATGACAACAGGAAAAACCGTAGCCTTGGCTAGACGGACCTTTGTTGGCAAAGTAATGTCTCTGCTTTTGAATATGCTATCTAGGTTGATCATAACTTTTCTTCCAAGGAGTAAGTCTCTTTTAATTTCATGGCTACAGTCACCATCTGCAGTGATTTTGGAGCCCAAACAAATAAAGTCTGACACTGTTTCCACTGTTTCCCCATCTATTTCCCATGAGGTGATGGAACCAGATGCCATGATCTTCGTTTTCTGAATGTTGAGATTTAAGCCAACTTTTTCACTCTCCTCTTTCACTTTCATCAAGAGGCTTTTTAGCTCCTCTTCACTTTCTGCCATAAGGGTGGTGTCATCTGCATATCAGAGGTGATTGATATTTCTCCCGGCAATCTTGATTCCAGCTTGTGTTTCTTCCAGCCCAGCGTTTCTCATGATGTACTCTGCATAGAAGTTAAATAAGCAGGGTGACAGTATACAGCCTTGACGTACTCCTTTTCCTATTTGGAACCAGTCTGTTGTTCCATGTGTAATAGAAGATTGTAGTTATATTCAAAATTCCAATTGGATAAATTATTTACTAGGACAAAGAATTGCCTAAACCTCTGTGCTCAAGTTAAGTCTGTGCTGACCTATTCTTTTCAGATCCACTACACTACTCAGGCAAGAAACATTATACCGTTGGTGCAGTAAGAGATGTTATTGCTGGTGGAGCCAAGAGATCTACATGGTCTTTTTATTATCTATCCCTTGCTTATTCTCCAATATCTCCTCATACCTTTCCACTTCCACACTATGCCTTAGCCACTAGTTTTCTCCTTTTCAAAAAATAAACCCACACTCAAAATTGAAATAAAAAATTTTATCTGTCAAAAAGTAAAAAATAAACACAGGATGTTCCCTGCTTCTGAATATTTGTACTCTAATAGTATGGGAAATCGATGGGGAAACAGTGGAAACAGTATCAGACTTTATTTTTGGGGGGGCTCCCAAATCACTGCAGGTGGTGACTGCAGCCATGAAATTAAAGAATGCTTACTCCTTGGAAGAAAAGTTATGACCAGCCTAGATAGCATATTCAAAAGCAGAGACATTACTTTGCCAACAAAGGTCCGTCTAGTCAAGGCTACGGTTTTTCCTGTTGTCATGTATGGATGTGAGAGTTGGACTGTGAAGAAAGCTGAGTGCCGAAGAATTGATGCTTTTGAACTGTGGTGTTGGAGAAGACTCTTGAGAGTCCCTTGGACTGCAAGGAGATCCACCCAGTCCATTCTGAAGGAGATCAGCCCCGGGATTTCTTCAGAAGGAATGATGCTAAAGCTGAAACTCCAGGACTTTGGCCACCTCATGCGAAGTGTTGGCTCATTGGAAAAGATTTTGATGCTGGGAGGGACTGGGGGCAGGAGGAGAAGGGGACCACAGAGGATGAGATGGCTGGATGGCACCTCGGACTCAATGGACGTGAGTGTGGGTGAACTCCGGACGTTGGTGATGGACAGGGAGCCCTGGCATGCTGCGATTCATGGGGTCCCAAAGAGTAGAACACGACTGAGCGACTGAACTGAACTGAACTGAACTGAACTAGTGCTTTCTACATGTTTTACCATGTCTGGTTCTCTCAGACTATTCATTTCTGTTGTGTTCCTATTCATTTCAGTTGCCATCATATTAAAGTGATATTCCATGAACAGCTACATATGTAGCAGAACTTCAAATCCTATAATTTTGGCACTTTTTATCATAATCTGCCGTGACAATTTTTTTCCCTTTAGTACTTAATACTATTTAATTTGGTTGATACCATTACTTTACCTACGTCTCACTGTATTATAAACTCTGCAAGGGCAGCAATCCTATCTCCCCTTGTTTATCAAGGGGAGATATCATGGTGAGTCCCCAGCACCATGAAGACTTTATGGTACTTAGTAGGTAAGTATTAACTGAATGATTGAATGAAATCGGGAAATGATTTTCCTAAATTCATTATTCTTTCAATCTGCTTTAAAAATGCTGTGATCAAAATCTACATAATGAACAAGATAATTCTCCCTTTAAATTCTAAGATGTATGCAGAACCAGTGCCAAAAGAGATAGTAGCCTTGTTTCACGCGGCTTGCTCTTACCAGGAAGTATTTAACCCCACAAATACTCACTGGGATGTATACATTACAGGTACAACTTGGTGCAGTTTAATCTTCCTGCAGATATATAGGATAAATTTAGATGGAGATATATTTATTATTATTTTACGCTATAAACTATGTCCTCAAAGTCTGTAGACTTTTAAACATATTACAATACTTTTATTTTAGGGAAGATAGCTTTATATAAATTATGAATTTACTCAGTGGAAAAATCAATGCATAAAATTGTTGACTCAATATCTTGTCTTGGGATATACACAATCACATATTTAAATGTAACTTAAGGACTTTCCTTTAGTGATTAATATTTTATTAATTCCTACTTATCAAAACAGTATAAATTGAAAGTAAAAAGTATAAAAAAATAAAAAAATTTGGAACTATCATTTTACCCTTCTTTTTGTAACATACAAAGCATATGATATCAAAAAAGTCAAAACATAGCCTGGAAATAATAATGAACTCTTTTTTAAAAAAATATAAATTTATTTATTTTCATTGGAGGTTAATTACTTTACAATATTGTATTCATTTTGCCATACATGAACATGAATCCGCCACAGATATACACATGTTCCCCATCCTGAACCGCCCCCTCCTCCTCCCTCCCCATGCCATCCCTCTGAACTCTTTCAAAAGAATTTCCTCTAGATTAAGTATGAAATAATTTGGGAATAGAAACTGAATGGGTTAAAAAAATGCTCTCTAAATTTCATAACACTTTTTTAGGAAGATGGGCCATTTCCCACAATGGTCAAATAAATGATAGATCTGAATGCGCTTATGCAAGAGTTACATGAATAAGTTCAGATGCTAAGAATTGTGTGTCAACTGTGAGATGTAGGAATATATAGTGACTTTGGAAGAGAGACAAGTTGAACAGACCTGTAAGAGGTTTTATACATAGAACATAGTCTGACACAGACTCAGGAGATGCTCACCAGAAATTTAAAAGAAACTTGTATATTCAAAACAGAGATATGGAACAACTTTACCTCTTCAAAAGGCTTCCTAAAGAAACCACTTGTGGCATTGTTGCTGTTGTTCAGTCTCCAAGATATGTCTGACTCTTCGTGACCCCGCGGAATGAAGCTCACCAGGCTTTACACCAACTCGCAGAGCTTGCTCAAACTCATGTCGATTGAGTCAGTGATGCCATCCAACCATCTCACCCTATCACTGCTTTCTCTCCCTGCCTTCAATCTTTCCCAGCATCAAGGTCTTTTCTGAATTGGCTCTTCACATCAGGTGGCCAAAGTACTGGAGCTTCAGTTTCAATATCAGCGCTTCCAATGAATATTCAGGATTGATTTCCTTTAGGATTGACTGGTTTGATCTTGAAGTCCAAGGGACCCTCAAGAGTCTTCTCCAACACCACAGTTCAAAAGCATCAATTGTTTAGCACTCAATCTTCATTTTGGTCAACTCTCGCATCCATGCATCATATATGTTCCACATCCTTTCAGACAGAAGAATAATTCTGATTCAGGTCCTTAAGATATAGAACTGCATTTACAAATGCTATCTCCAAACTAAATCAGCCCTTCCAGTACACCAAAAATAGGATGAGCACCTGTTTCCAGGGGTCTGCTTTATACCTGCGTATCTTTGGATTCTCTTCTAGTCCTGAAATAAAAGAACACATGCACATGTAGGAATGCACACACACACACACACACACACACACACACACACACACACACATATAATACAATGTCGTAATTCAAAGACATTCAGAAGATTTTAACAAGTTACCAGAGGGTAAGGATATTGGCAGGGTGGGTGAAATGGGTGAAAGAGGTAACCTGCATGGTGAAGGATGGTAACTAGACCTGTGGTGATCACATTGTAGTGTATGTAGACACTGGAAACTGTACATCTAAAACATAGGATTTAAAACATAAAATTTTAAATATTAGAAAATATATCAATATAGTATTAACCTAAATATTAAAATAAAATTAGCATATTCATATAATATAATGAACTGTGGCATTTACTGAGCAAATTACTATGTGTTTGACAATGTGCAATGTACTATGAGGCAGAGAGTGTTATACAGTTGTTTGCTACATTTCACAGATAGGAAAACAAAAGCTTAAAGAATTTGGCCCATCTGAATTCACAAGCTACTAAATAAAGGAAATAGGTCTTAAAAAATGCACACTTGACTCTAGAACATGGTTTCCTAAACCATACTATATCCTAAATATATTATTAGCTAATAATATACTTATTAAGAATTAATCCTTAGTATTATTCTCAGTATTATTATTATTATCCTAAGTATTATTAGCATATTTGGCATACTATTCATTTTAGAAATCTCTAAAATAGCTTACTAACCTACAGATCTTTAATAGAAATATCTTTCTTTGGATTGAGACACTTTTCTTACAACTATGTCTTTTAAAATTCAAATAGTCCTTAAAAATTTAACATTAAACTTCTGTTTGTTTGCAAGTACACCTACTCATGAGAGCAAGGGTTATGTCATATTTATCCTTTAAACCCCCGTGCTTAACCTAGGATAGCCCAAGTAAAAGATACAGTGAATGAATGATGTATTTAGAGATCTTAAACAGCTATATGAGGATGCTAGGCAAACATGAGTGTGATCTTATATGGAAAACAAAGAGAATGAATTATGATATAGAGTGTATAAAAATGAAAGAAAATATAGATTCTACCCCTAATAAGAGCAAAAAGATGCAGCTATATTGATAATTTTTTAATATATAAAAAAGGGAAGGAATATAAATAGAAAATAATCCCCGCAGGACTTTCCTGTGGCTCAAATAGTAAAGAATTTGCCTTCAATGCAGGAGACCAGGATTTGATTCCTGGGGGTAGGGAAGATCCTCTGGAGAAGGGTATGGCAATCCACTCCAGTATTCTTGCCTGGAGAATCACATGGAGAGAGGAGCCTGGTGGGCTACAGCCCAAGGGGTCACAAAGAGTCAGACATGACTGAGCGACTAACACACAATCCCTGCTGTAAAACACTTTATCCCTATAAATTCAGAGTTTAGCGTATGGATTTATTATCTATAAGAAATTAGTAATAACAATTAAATTATATATGATAGCTTATATGTAATATATTGGAAGTTGATTGGCATGATTGATAAAAGAAAACAGAACAAGATAGGAAGTTTAGAAGCATAGGAGGGAGGGTTACAATTTAATTAGGCTGAACATTGTAGACTTTGTGAAGAAAGTAAGATTTGAACAGTCTTTAAGTAGTTGAGGGAGGTAATAACTCTTGCTCTACCCAGAGCAAACTCTAGATCAAAGATCTTACTAAGAAAGGTGTCTAGTCTATTAAGTAAATAGCAATAAAGTGACCAACTTTCCCAGTTTTCCTGGCATTATCTTGATTAGTGTTGAATGTCCTGTATGCTCAGCTCCAGGCAAACTAGAACAGTTGGTTACACTGAATCCAGTGCAGAGGACAGTGTGACTGGAACAGACGAGTGAGAAAGAACAATGCTGTAAGGTCAAATGGTAGTGGGAGGACAAGACATTTTAGCCTTTAGGGCATTATAATAATGCTTGCTTCAGGGTTTTGAATAGGACAAAATACTATATATATTTCAAAAGATCATTCTGTAGTGGTTTCAGAATGGAAGCAGAAATGTTTTAGCAGGTTAGGGAAATTATCCAAATGAGAGGTTATAGTAGATATTATATTAGTTTCTGAAGCCACCATAATAAAGTACTAAAAACTGGGAGCCTTATAACAACAGAAATACATTGTCTAACAATTCTGGAGGCCCAAAGTATGAGATCCAAGTGTTGGTAGGGGAATGGTCCCTGTGAAAGCTGAACAGGAAGATCATTCCTTTGCCGTTCTCAGATTTGGGTGGATTGCCCTCAACGCTTGGTGTTCCTTGCTTGTAGGTGTGCCACTCCAAACTTCTATCTTCACATAATTATCTTCTCTGTATGTGTCTGTCTCCTAGTTTCTTTTTGTAAAGACACCAATCATATTGTTTAGGGTCCATTCTATTGACCTCACTTTAAACTTATTACCTTTATAAAGACTCTGTTTCCAAATAAGGACATATTCTGAGGCACTGGGGGTTAAGACTTCAACACATCTTTTTGGTGGGATACAATTCAACATATACTATTATAGAGGTAAATTTTAAATATATTTTTAAAGTAAAACAAGCAACATTTCCTGAGAGATTAAATTGGGATTGAATACGAATGAAATGAGTTATACCTCCAATATTTTAGCCTGAGAAAATGAGATTTGTTGTGATCAAGTGAGATTGGGAAGGCTGTGGGTAGAATAAATTTGGAGGAAAGTTCAGTTCAATTTTGAACATGTTGAGTTTGGAATATCTGTTACCATCCAATTGAAGGTGTAAAGTAGACAGATATAAAAGTCATCAAGTGAGACAAAGTGAGAATGGAGAAGGAGATGCTAGAATTTGAAGATAATAAATGATAACTTTTTTGAACCTGAGAATAACTTTGAGCTTGTTAGAGTAGCTATTGTTATTATCTTCACTTATAACCCAAGAAAGTGAATCTGAGAAGAGTTTAACCACTCATGTATGTCAAAATAATTTGAATGAAAGTGATTTTTTAAAATTTATTTTTGTTGTTATTGTTGGTTTTGTTTTCTGCAATCAAACCCTGGTTATTTTCTAAGCATAAATAGTGGGACTGGAAAGGAGTGACAAGAATAGCAAGCCCAGATATAGGCCATACTCCATCTGCTTGTGTGATGAAAGTGACTTATCATCCTTGGTCAGGCTCTTCTGAGGACAATCTGAGTGGAGATGAGTTGTCCATGAGAATAGAGGTGGGGTAAATTACCTCTGGGATCCTCTGGACCAGGGGGAAATGGCCATAAATTTCACATATTATTGGCTAAGAGCACCCAAGCTAGTTCTACCTGTGCCTGGAACAAAGCTATATTATGGAGGGGAACCACAGTGTCCTCTAGTTTCCAGGAAGGCTCCAGGTAGTCAAGAGCAGCCTTAGTTTTTCTGAAGCAAATGGGATCATCTTTCCTCTATACCACATAACTCTTAACAAGAAAAATGCTAAAGATAAAGAGTAATGATACTCTTTATTATGTGGATAATACTTAATACTCTACAGAATTTAAATGAAAATTATTTTTAAAACACTCAGTTGTTGTTACATTCTCAGATATGACAATATGTTAATATAGTGATTCAAAAGCATAATATTTCATGACACGGTGTTGGCTCTAAGTTATTTCAACTGTGAAATTCCCAAGAACAAACAAATACTTCTTATTTTTTAGACTATTATAAAATCTTGATATGCCAGACACTATTAGAATTGAAAGACAGACAATCTCCAAATATTTTGGAAAACACTAATTTTGACATAAAAAAGTCTATTTTAGCTAGAAGTTTCAAAAAATATGTTGGGATAAAGTTCACAGTTGCCTTCATAATTTGAGAGCATAACTACTGAAAATTATTGTTTCAAAGACTGTCATAGGAGCCAACACTGTCAGCGTTTCTAACCAATGGCTCCTTAGTGTTCTGGCATACTATCTTAGGTGTAGACTGGCATCATAGTGGATTAGCTTTTCAGTTTCTTTCCAGCTCTTTTTTCTCTTCTACACACACAGTCTGTCTGTGTCTACTTTATTTCTATCAATCTAGAGAAAATGAGCTGAGGTAGAAGCAAAGGTAAAATTGACAGGGATACATTCCCGACCAGCATTTGCTATATACTCTCTAACAGATAGGGAAACATGTCAAAGGATGACCAGAATTTCTAATCTCTCAAGACACACATCCCATCTTGATTTGGATGAAGTTAAAAGGGATCTAACCTTCAGAAAGTTGTACTTGGATCTAAGTTTTGAATGTTTGCCAGTCCTACTTGATTATCTTTCCAGCAAACTTCTAGAATTTTCCACATTTGCTCTAATTCTTTTCTGCAAATTGCAGATAGACAAAATATAATGTACGCAATTAATTTATTCTTAAAAAAATGGAATTTCCTAACAGAGGCTTCTTTATAAGGATTAACATTTGGGCCGCATAATTCTTTGTTGTGAGAGGCTGTCCTATAGCACCTTCAATTTGTCACAACAAAGTGTATTCAAACATCTTAAAAGATCCCCTGGGAGGCAAAATAACTCCCAATATAAAAGCATTCATCAAATAGAAAGGCAAACGGGCTGTATTTCTTTTGTTTGCTTGTTTGCTTTATCTTTCTGTTGCATTTAAACCAAGATAGTAACTGTCATTTTACACTTTTTTCCTCCTCTATTGCTCTGCACTTTGTATAGTTGACTTTTGGAATTTTCTTTTTCAAAATTGTTCAGCATTAAAGATCTGATAAAATAGTCTTTCTCACTTCCTATTAACCATAATTCCCTATTGTTTAGTCACCAAGTAGTGTCCAACCCTTTTGTGACCCCATGAACTGTAGTTCACCAGGCTTCTCGGTCCATGGGATTCTCCAGGCAAGAATATTGGAGTGGGTTGCCATTTCCTTCTCCAATAATTCCCTATTAGCTGGCTCCTTTATACTTATCAGTGCAATGATAATTGATGTCTGTAATAAACCCAAAGCCCTGTGAAATTCTCAAGCGTCTTTTCTACAGCCAAAAGAAAATTAAGTTTAATTAAGTATGATTTTAAGGTTAAGTGTATTTTGTTCTTTCAATTTCTTTAAACATTGGCATTGTGTATGAATGATCACTTTCCCCATTCTTTGACCAGGGCTTAATGCAGAGGTTCTATTAAATCCCCTTCAGTATGACCAAATTATCTGATGACATTAAGATACAAGCTTAAGTTAGACTGTTGTTGGTATTTGTTGTTTGTTTCTTAATTTCACATACGGGACTGTAAAAGATATTAAAGCCTAGACCACACACACATGTGTGTTATCTTCTTTCAGAGTTACTACAACTAATGAAACACAAAACCTTTGGTTCTGACAAGGTTTTAAGGTAGAATTGTAGCTAGCAGCACAAAGCTACTGTGCATATCTCGAAATGGGGCTCAGGACTTTATGTAATCCACTGGAGTCCATAGGCCATTTCAGTTCTATTATGGATCTTTTGGAAATTCCTAAGAAACTCAAGCCTTTTGACTGGTACTTGTCAGAGTTCAAATGCCTGATACACCCTAAATATACCATCTGTTCACTGAGTGCAGATTGCACTGGGGAGAGAAATACAAGCACATAGTAGTGACTGAAAAATAGGGTATCTACATGGTTCAGGAGAAATAATAAGCAAATGTAGAAGTAAAGAAATTATGGATAGAATTTTAATTTTTTATTAATAAATGAATCAACATAAAGTCAAATGATTACTATTAGAAAGAATAGCTCTGTATCAGGTTTTTATGTCTTTCCTGATAGAAATTATGATTATTTATGGGTGTTTGTGACTAATTTCTTATCTGTATCTGAGTATTTATAAAATATGTGTCTAACTGGGATAGAAATGATGAAAGAACATTTAATGATATCTTAGACTGGTAAAAGGGAGTTCTATCATGTGACTTTTCTGTAGAATCCTGAATAAAATTAGCCATACATGACAAATCCTAACGATCTGAAGATCTGAAAATGTAGTGCCTCAAGCAGAGACAGATCAGAAAGTAACTGTCATAAGGGAAAATTGAGCTTGACTTGCACAGGAACAATTAGCCAGTATGGATAGGGCAAGTAAGTGAATGAATTAGGAGAAGACCATTTTTAAAAAATGAACAAAATATTTGAATAGGCATTTTTCTTCTATATATTTGAATTACTCCTTGGTGTCATATTCTTGCTCAAATATAACTCCATTCTTTCCTCCTTTCTTTGTGCTGTTAATGTCATATAAATTACACCTATCAAATTTAATAATATAGCTTTTTCAGTGATAAAATTTTATAGAATTTTATAGTTAAAACTCATTAAGAGAAAATGGAGGACAAATATATAATTGTAAAGGATTTTATAATCCCTTTTATAATTACATTTACTGGTACTTTTTGTTTCATCATATGGATTTCAATTGTCATCTGATGTCACTCCTATCTAGACTGAATCTTTCTTGTAAGGAAGGTATGCCAGCAACAAATTCCATCTGATTGTATCATTACTTTGCCTTCATTTATGAAAGATAGTTAGCAGGATTATTGAGTGACAGGTTTTTTGTTTGTTTGTTTGTTTGTTTGTTTTGGTTTGTTTCTCTGTCATCATTTCAAATGTTATCCTGACCACAGCTTCCTGGTTTCTATTGTTTCTGATAAGAAATCATTAGTTACTCTTGTTACTCTTAAAGGGTTTCTCTTGTGCATAATGACTCATTTTCCCTTGATGTTTCCATAACTGTTTTTTGTCTTTATCTTTCACCTATTTGGCTTTGAGGTTCAGTTCAGTAGCGCAGTCATGTGCGACGCTTTGCAACCCCATGAACTGCAGCACGCCAGGCCTCCCTGTCCATCACCAACTCCCGGTGTTTACTTAAACTCATGTACATCAAGTCGGTGATGCCATCCATCCATCTCATCCTCTGTCGTCCCCTCCTCCTCCTGCCTCCAATCCCTCCCAGCATCAAAATCTTTTCCAATGAGACAACTCTTCACATGAGTAGCCAAAGTATTGGAGTTTCAGTTTCAGCATCAGTCCTTCCAAAGAACATCCAGGACTGATCTCCTTTAGAATGGACTGGTTGGATCTCCTTGCAGTCCAAGGGACTCTCAAGAATCTTCTCCAACACTACAGTTCAAAAGCATCAACTCTTCTGTGCTCAGCTTCCTTCACTGTCCAACTCTCACATCCATACATGACCACTGGAAAAACTATAGCCTTGACTAGACGGAACTTTGTTGGCAAAGTAATGTCTCTTCTTTTGAATATGCTGTCTAGGTTGGTCATAACTTTTCTTCCAAGGAGTAAGCGTCTTTTAATTTCATGGCTGCAGTCACCATCTGCAGTGATTTTGGAGCCCCCCCAAAATAAGTCTGACACTATTTCTACTGTTTCCCCATCTATTTCCTGTGAAGTGATGTGACCAGATGTCATGATCTTCGTTTTCTGAATGTTGAGCTTTAAGCCAACTTATTCACTCTCCACTTTCATTTTCATCAAGAGGCTTTTTAGTTCCTCTTCACTTTTTGCTGTAAGGGTTGTATCATCTGCATATCTGAGGTGATTGATATTTCTCCTGGCAATCTTGATCCAGCTTGTGCTTCTTCCAGCCCAGCGATTCTCATGATTTACTCTGCATAGAAGTTAAATAAGCAGAGTGACAATATACAGCCTTGACATACTTCTTTTCCTATTTGGAACCAGTCTGTTGTTCCATGTCCAGTTCTAACTGTTGCTTCCTGACCTGTATAGAGGTTTCTCAAGAGGCAAGTCAGGTGGTCTGGTATTCCCATGTGTTTCAGAATTTTCCACAGTTTATTGTGATCCACACAATCAAAGGCTTTGGCATAGTCAATAAAGCAGAAATAGATGTTTTTTCTGGAACTCTCTTGCTTTTTCCATGATCCAACGGGTGTTGACAATTTGATCTCTGGTTCCTCTGCCTTTTCTAAATCCAGCTTGAACATTGTGAAGTTCATGGTTCACGTATTGCTGAAGCCTGCTTGGAGAATTTTGAGCATTACTTTACTAGCATGTGAGATGAGTGCAATTGTGTGGTAGTTTGAGCCTTCTTTGGCATTGCCTTTCTTTGGGATTGGAATGAAAACTGACCTTTTCCAGTCCTGTGGCCACTGCTGAGTTTTCCAAATTTTCTGGCATATTGAGTGCAGCACTTTCACAGCATCATCTTTCAGGATTTGAAATAGCTCAACTGGAATTCCATCACCTCCACTCACTTTATTCATAGTGATGCTTTCTAAGGCCCACTTGACTTCACATTCCAGGATGTCTGGCTCTAGATGCGTGATCACACCGTGATTATCTGGGTCATGATGATCTTTTGGTACAGTTCTTCCATGTATTCTTGCCATCTCTTCTTAATATCTTCTGCTTCTGTTAGGTCAGTACCATTTTTGCCCTTTATCGAGCCCATCTTTGCATGAAATGTTCCTTTGATATCTCTTGGCTTTGAGGTGACTAGATGAAAATCTCTTTAAGCTTATCTTTTTGGAGTTTGTTAAGGTTCTTAGATGTGTATAGTTTACACTTAACTTAGAAACTTTTTACCAATTACTTCTTTGAAAAATTTTTCCTCCCCTTTCTCTTTTCCTGCTCATTTTAGTGCTATTATTATACACATGTCATTTTGTTTGATTGTGCCCCACAGATCTCTGAGGATCTATTCATTTTATGTACTTTCCTTTTTGTATTTCAGATTGGAAGACCTTTGTTGAGGCATCTTCAGATTTACTGATTCTTCTTTGTGGTCAAATCTACTGTTGAGTCCCTCTCATAAGTTTTTTATTTCATAAGTTATTTTCATAGCTTAAGAAATATTCAAAATATTAATAAGTTACTTTATATTCAGTTCACAAATATCAGGCTTCCTTGATAGGTCAGATGGTAAAGAATCCACCTGCAATGCAGAAGACCCCAGTTTTATTCCTGGTTTGGAAAGAACTGCTGGAGAAGGGATAGGCTACCCATTCCAGTATTCTTAGGCTTCTCTTGTGGCTCAGCTGGTAAAGAATCCACCTGCAATGAGGGAGACCTGGGTTTGATCCCTGGGTTGCGAAGATTCCTTGGAGGAGGGAAAGGCCACCCACTTCAGTATTCTGGCCTAGAGAATTCTATGGACTGTATAGTCCATAGGGTCACAGAGTCAGACACAACTGAGTGACTTTCACTTTACTTACTTAAATTGATCAAAAGTTTGGCCTTATCTTGAAATTTAAATAAATATGAATGTGCTAAAATGCTCACCTTCCCCCTCTTGTGCCTTTACCCACATTTTACTCTATCAAAATTATACATTGTTTGATCATAGAATAACTGTTCCCTTTTGTTCATCCCATAAAACCAACTTCAATCAGATAAGAAATTCAATTCAAATAGTTAAGAGAAAACTATCAAAATTTTGTGTCTCATGGGTCAAATGGCATCTTTAAGATAGGCATCTTAAAGAGGTTCAGTTAAAGTGACAACTGTATTAGAGAAAGTGGCATGGTAGAACCCAGCCAACTGATAGCAGTTTTCTTTTATACTAGACTCCTTTTTTTTTTTTTCCATTTCTTCCTTCTTCCTTCAGCCCTTAATCTCTTCTTTAATCTCAGTGTTCTCTTTTTCATATGTATGGCACACTTAGGATACCTCTTCTAGGTTTCCATTATTTCTCAGTTGTACATATTGCTAAGTGTGATGCAATACAAAATAAATTTTATAATAGGACTAATAGTGAGTTTTTAAAATTTCACTACCAAACACTGGTGATTTATAATGAATTTTAAAGGCAGCCTAAAGTCATTCATCAGAAAGAAAATTAACAGGCAAATACATTCTAAAATTGTTTGTGGACAAAACTAAAATGTTTGAGTTGAAAGTAATGTGGAGAGCATATACTATACAATATACAACTCAGTGTTTAGAGTATTCTTAGCAAAGATGATATGGCTAACCTTAAAAAAAAGAAACACACAAAAAAACACCAGCAGCTCATTATTTGGCAGACAGCCAAAGGAATATTGGCATATATAAGCAGTCCCTGAAAAGTATACAAGTTGTAGGAATTAATTATCTTAAACTAGCTAATTGTTTCTTTTCACTCAGGGCATGAACCTATTTTTATAACTGTTATTAATTAATTTCAGGGGAAAACATCCATATTAAAGGTCTCAAGAAATCTTCCTTGAATGCATTATGGTGAAAAAAAGAAAAAAAAAAAAAGGAAAATTCGGCTAGTATTATAAAACATTAAGAAACATTCCAGGTTGTGCTTACCTCATTTACTATTCCAGAATCAGAATTTGAAATATTGATTGTGTACAGGTTATATATATATATATATATATATATATATATATATATATGCTGTGTTTTAAAAGTGGTGTCCAAATCTACACTATGAAATCCACATTATGAAAGAAATATTTGTCATTAGTAGTAGAGTTAATTTAAACCTAACATACAGTTTCCTAGCAGTAATAACCATTGGGATTCACTGGAGCCTCTTTTAGATTCCTATAAGACTCCTTCATTTGTAGAAAGTATTTATTTACTAACTTCTTTTGGCTGTGCTGGCTCTGCATGGCTGTGCACGGGCTTCCTCTAGTTTGGTGACTGAAGTCCACTCTTTAGTTGTGGGACGTAGTCTTCTCATTGTCGTGGCTTCTTTGTTGCAGAGCATGGGCGACGGAGCGACTTCACTTTCCCTTTATGGGCTCTAGTCCACCGGCTTAGCTGCCCTGAGGCATATGGGATCTTTCCAGACCAGAGATGGCACCCATGTCGCCTGCACTGGGAGGTGAATTCTTAACCTCTGGACCACTAGGCAAGTCCTCCTAGTTTGGTGGTGGTTTAGTCGCTAAGTCGTGTCCAACCCTTGTGACCCCATGGACTGTAGCCTGCCAGGCTCCTCTGTCCAGGGGGATTCTCCAGGCAAGAATCCTGGAGTGGGTTGCCATTTCCTTCTCCAGGGGATCTTCTCAACCCAGGAATTGAACCCGGGTCTCCTGCATTGCAGGCAGATTCTTTACCTAATTTTCCTAAAACAATAATTTTTGAAATATTGAATATGGGTTTCTCTTTTCATTGGCTGGTTAGTGAATTCTCTTCTTGTACTAGACTAACTTATGCCAGAATATGTATTTCCTTATATCAGTTTTCTTATTACTGATTTGCAGAGAATTGGCCTCTGTAGTATCACAGGTATAAAATTTAAACTTGATCTTTATTCAAGCGCATTTAAAGATGGTTACAATCATACAAAGCACTTAGTTTGATTTTCTTATTGTCTGTGCTGGCCTGTGGTTCTGCCCTGTCTTCAAGGGCAGAAATATTCTGCATTGTACTCTCTATGACCTGCACATTCAATGATTTGTAGGATCTGCATTGGATTGTAAAGCTGAGGCATTTTTCTTTTCATTTCTAACTCACTGAATTTTTTGTAGAGCTAATACATTCTTAAAGTATTTTAAAACTAGATGTAAATCATATACTGGAGAATTTATATAGACTTCTGTGTTTTCCTAATCAAACCATTTGCCTACAGAGTAAAATATTTTAATGCCCTATGAATTCATGCCTTGATGTGTGGGCAGCATTTCTTAGAACTCAAATATGTATATTACTTAATTATTATCATGAAAAGAGAGTCTAAAATAACTAGACAACTTATCTGGGGGAAGTCAAGTGTTAGAAATGTTCCTAATGCTAGTAAAGAATCTGTGATTTGTTGAAGTACTTTGCATTTCTTCTTAAAGTATGTTTGTGGTAGGACAGAAAATTAGGTTGATCTAAATATCTTTCTTATACCTTCACTCCTTTAGTTTATTAAATCAGCATGTAAACCATTGTGTCCAGCATTGATAATTTAACCTATACTAATGTCACAAAATAATTACATAAATGAATTTATCCTGAAACTATATTTGTAAATTTAAAGTATGATTTATTGAACAAAGAAAATCAATAAATGGCACATAATAGATAAACTTTAAAGGAATTCAGGAGTATTGGTGACTCTAGCACAAAGTAACAAGTGAAATTGAGAATATTCATTGGTCTTTGAAACATGACCTAAAAGCAAGAGTTTGCTATGAAACTAGGGAATGAACATATAAAACAGATTGTCTCACAGGTGTAACAAGAAGATGTTCAAGACTACTTTTACATATATTAAATATTCTATTTCTCGCATTCTCTTTGTTGTCAAGCTTGCAATTTGAATTGTTGACAAATTTCTCTTATTCATCGCATATAATTAGTTGTTGTTGTTAAGCCACTAAGTCCTGTCAGACTCTTTGTGACTCCATAGAGTGAAACATTGGAGAAGGCAATGGCACCCCACTCCAGTACTCTTGCCTAGAAAATCCCATGGACGGAGGAGCCCGATGGGCTGCAGTCCATGGGGTCGCTAAGAGTCAGGCACGACTGAGCGACTTCACTTTCACTTTTCACTTTTATGCACTGGAGGAGGAAATGGCAACCCACTCCAGTGTTCTTGCCTGGAGAATCCCAGAGTCAGTGGGTCCCCGTCTATGGGGTCACACAGAGTCGGACACGACTGAAGCAACTTAGCAGCAGCAGAAGCAGCAGAGTGAAACATGTAAGACTGCCCTGTCCTCCGCTATCTCCTGGAGTCTGCTCAAATTCATGTCCATTGAGTCGGTGATGCTAACTAACCATCTTATCCTCTGCCACCTCCTTATCCTTTTACGTTCAATCTTTCCCAGAATCAGGGTCTTTTCCAATGAGTGAGCTCTTTGCATCAGGTAGGCCAAAGAAGTGGAGCTTCAGCAAGTCTTTTCAATGAATATTCAGGGTTGATTTCCTTTAGGATTGATTAATTTGATCTCCTTGCAGTCCAAGGGATGCTAAAGAGTCTTCTCCAGCACCACAATTCAAAAGCATCAATTCTTCAGCACTCAGTCTTCTTTACGGTCCAATTCGCACATCTATACATGACTACTGGAAAAAACATAACTTTGACTATATGTACCTTGTCAGCAAAGTGACAAGGCACATACATGTCTCTGATTTTTAATACACTTGTCATTGCTTTCCTCAAAGGAGCAAACATCCTTTAATTTCATGGCTGTAGTCACCATCCATAATGGTTTTGGAGCCCAAGAAAGTAAAATCTGTCACTACTTCCACATTTCCCCTTCTGTTTGCAATGAAGTTGTAGGACTGTATGCTGTGATCTTAGCTTCTTGAATGTTGAGTTTCAAGCCAGTTTTTTCATCTCATCAAGAGGCTCTTTAGTTCCTCTTCACTTTCTGCCATTAGGGCCATAATATCAGCATATCTGAAGTTGTGGATATTTCTCCCAGCTATCTTGCTTCCAGCCTGTGGTTCATCCAGCCCAACATTTCTCATGATGTACTCTGCATATAAGTTAAATAAGCAGGGTGACAACACACAGCTTTGTAATTAGTAGGACAACAAATTCTGTGTTACTCTGGTTGTTTTATTCTTATTGATACCAGACTAAACAAAACAATATCCCTTCAGTTGTCTTTTAAAATATACTTCTTGACTTAACTAATTTATTTCAATATGCCATGCAAATATTCTTTCAATATTCTTTTCTTCTAAAAAATTTCTAAAAATTTAATCCTTCCAAAAACATGAATTGCTTTCTGATTTAAGTTTAAAATTATCTGTCTAGTTTTATATGATTAGAACTATCTGAGGCCAGATAGTTCTGAACTATTTTAGCTATGTCTGCCTAACAGACATTTCTGCCCTCATCAGAATATTTTCTTTTCTCTTCCACAAAAAATTTACTCTTCTACCTCCATGAACTCTGTACTGATTTTTATCTTTACATGAATATAAAATTTTACCCATTCAGAACTTGAAAATTCAAGTTAAAATTAAAAGTTCTATTTTCCATGAATGATTTTTTGACTGGCCCTTTGTTAATAATTCTCTACTTTGAAAGCTTTTTGTGCTTTTAGTACATCATACAATTTAGTTCATGACTTTGTATACTATTTTTTATCGACTTTTTATCACTATGTTGTATTATGTAGTATATCTTCCCACTCACTTTGGAGGGCCAGCTAAAGGGCTTTTTAAAATTATCAGTTGCTAGTTATCTGTCTTAAAGTATATAGTATCATTAGTGTGGATTTGATTTACTGAATAACTATAATCCTTCTCTTCAGAGATTGCCTTTTTTAAAGTAATTTCTGTCACTTAAGTGTCATAAGAGATCTGTCTAACCAACTTAATATTATATTTTGAGGCTACAAAGTTGCATTTGGACCTTCATTTCTTATCAAAATTTATTTATTGATTCTAACAAAAAGAAGAGAGAATTCTTATGTTTATTCTATCAAATCTTAGAACCTTGTAGGCAGCTATGAAACCCTAAATAAACAATTATTAAACACTGATGCTCCCGTTTTTACAATATCCTCTGCTTGAGGAGTTCATGAAGGAAAAAAAAATTAAAATATCTTCCTTTGCTGTTTATTTCAAAACTAAACCCATAATCTATGGGTCAAAATCACCTATATGCTACTCTTAAGGAATTTATAGGTCTCTGCTTGTAGCCATGTGAGAAGTAAATGTATAACCACCCCTCCCCTTCTTTTTTTTTTATTTAACTACCCTGGTGACTCAGATGATAAAGAATCGGCCTGCAATGTGGGAGACTTGAGTTGAATCCCTAGGTCAGCAAAATCCCCTGGAGAAGGGAATGGTTACCCTCTCCAGTATTCTTACCTGTAGAATTCCATGGACAGAGGAGTCTGATGGGCTATATGGTCCATGGGGTTGCAAGGAGTGCATACACACAGAGACACACACAGCTTTAGCTTACTTCAGTCTTGCTCAAAAGATACCTTAAATAAGTTATTTGGTAATTAGACACTTGATTTACAATGTTTTCTAATAGTAATCTTTGTATGTTTAATGGTTGAATTGTAAGAAAATAAAAAGAATGGATAATGCATGGGAAAACTGTCCTAAGATTAAGTTGTGCAAAAGGAAGAATGCGGTAGAAAAAAAAATTGTTTTCCTCAACATCATTAAGAACAGAACTGAAAAAATAGTTTAATAAAGGTAAAATTTAATCAAGTAAAGTGAATATTTTAAGTTAAACTAAATCCCTCCAAGTACTATGACATCAACATTCACTAGCATTCCTACCAACTATCTTTACTACACACACTTTAAAAAGCATGTCCATGTATCTCTTCTTTTCCGAATTCTTTTTCCAGTAGGTTTTTAGAGCATAGTTATTGAGCAGAGTTCTCTGTGCTATACAGCAAGTCCATGGATTCTCCAGGCCAGAATACTGGAGTAGGTAGCTGTTCCCTTCTCCACGGGACTTTCCCAACCCAGGGATCGAACACAGGTCTCCCACATTGTAGGTGGATTATTTACCAGCTGAGCCACTAGGGAAGCCCAGACAGAGTAAGTCCTTGTTGATAATCTATTTTAAATATAGCAGTGTGTGGATGTCAGTCCCAAACAGTGAACAAAGCTATATCCAAATGAAATGCAGAGGAATCACTGTCAGAGTGAAACCCATTCCCTTAACTCTATTTAAGGGAAAAATCACAGAGACGTTTAAGTGCAGTTTGTGTGGAAAATAAAAAGTGTTCTCATGTGAGGGAAGGGTTTATGTGTAGGAAGATCTGAATCTAAAACATGCTTTAGAATGTGTTGTATAAATAACCGTCTGTTCTTTTTCCCACGTGATATTAAAGAAAAATAGAATGTTCCACAAATCTACACTGGGAAAACTAAAACAAAATCAATGGGGATATTGTGGCAGAAAAGTCAACATTACTAACAAAGCCTTAGAAATCATACTGACTATGACAAAAGACACTTGCTCCTTGGAAGAAAAGCTATGACTGACCTGTTAAGTCACTTCAGTCGTGTCCAACTCTGTGCAACCCCATAGGCGGCAGCCCACCAGGCTCCCTCATCCCTAGGATTCTCCAGGCAAGAACACTGGAGTGGGTTGCCATTTCCTTCTCCAATGACTGACCTAGAAAGCATATTAAAAAGCAGAAACCTTACTTTGCTGAGTAAAGTAAAGAGGTCCATCAAAGCTGTGGTTTTTCCAGTAGTCATGTATGGATGTGAGAGTTGGATTATAAAGAAAGCTAAGTGCCAAAGAATTGATGCTTTTGAACTATGGTGTTAGAGAAGACTCTTGAGAGTCCCTTGGACAGCAAGGAGATCAAACCAGTCAACCCTAAAGGAAATCAGTCCTGAATATTCATTGGAAGGACTGATGTTGAAGCTGAACTCCAATACTTTGGCCCCCTGATGCAAAGAACTGACTCATTAGAAAAGACCCTGATGCTGGGAGAGATAGAAGGCAAGAGGAGAAGGGGATGACAGAGGATGAGATGGTTGGATGGCATCATTGACTCAATGGACATGAGTTTGAGCAAGGTCCTGAATTTGGTGATGGACAGGGAAGCCTGGCATGCTGCAGTCCATGGGGTCACAAAGAGTCAGACATGACTGAGCAATTGAACTGACTGACTGTTGACAAAATCAGATATTTATTCAATATATAATATTGTCTGTCATCCTATATCAGATACTGTGATGAGGTGATTGGTGAGACCAAGAAGTTAAATCAATGATTATAGTAGATGATGTTTCTTTATACATCTATATCTATATATGTCAAGAGTACGGAAAGGAGCAGATAAGAGGAGGATCTGGGTCCAAAGGAGTGTTATCAATTTCATAAACTAAATGCCAACTCCAAATTTAACTTTCTGTCTTAAAGTTGTCTTTGCTTTTTTTCTTAAACAACACCTTTATGCTAATTGGCATATTATTGTATTTCTATATCAGTTATATTGTACATGATGGAGATTTTAATGAAAGAAAAGTAGTAGGGATCTTGACTTGTTTTAGGGGGTTTCTATTGAATTATTTAAATGCTTATGAAATTCATAAAGCATTATAAAGAGAAGATAAGATATATAGCAGAATTTTTCTATGCTACTATTTAGTGAAAATTCATTCAGAAGCTCAAATATTGTATAGATTTAAGATCACTCTAGGTTATAACTTGCCTTCAAAACATAGCAGTTCTTTTTAAACAATCTAAATTAAAATTTTCCACAATCACAATAAGCATTCCATTAAACTAATGTTACATTCAGAGTCATTTTATAATTATCTCTTGGAAAGAGTAATTGTACGTAGTAACTTTTTCATAATATTGAAAATGCAGGCAATTTTTATAATTTGAAGGGCTAATCCACTCGGAGGGTGAAAAGCTTTAGCATAGGTTCTAAAACTCTTCATACCCCACCCCCTCCCCAACATAGTGATGCTTTAAAATAAACTAAATTCTTCATCTAAGGCAGAACATATGCACACACACAAAATTATTGCTTCAAAAACTATGAAGCCTTAAACCTGTTTCCCAAGATGGGATTCCAAAATGAGGCAAGAGGACTGTTGTTTTGGAATATGAAAGGGAGATATAGCTGATGGTTCTGATTAATCATTTTAAATTCTCTCCTTTTTAATGGAGATGAAGAAAGCATGTTTTGTATGGAGTTTTGTTTTGACTCAGCCTGCCATGAAGCTATTTAAATCAAGTCTTATACCCACATTATTTCGACTGCCAAAAGCATCAAAACAGCAACAAAGAAAAAGCTAACCTTGAATTTTCAGCTTGTATTTCAGCCCTTGTAAACAAGTTACCATGGAGATGATACCCAAGTGAGCTACAGGCTTGACTCAAAGCAGCCACTCTGTGTGGACCATCAGTACAATATAAAACGGCATTGGCACTATTCATGACAAAACCTGCATACGTCCTGCGATCCTTAAAAGTTCTTTTGCAGAATGCCAGGTGAAAACTTAAATTCGTCAAAACTGTCATGGACTTGCTTGCATGGCAGCAAAATCAGAGATGAACTAAGAATTATATGTTTGAATATCATACATTTGTAACAAATTTAAATGTTTTGAAGATAATAATTTGAAGTTATATTTTCTGAGCCTTTTAAAAAAGATGTAGGTCTAGAAGAGATTTTGACTATAGCTTTAAATTATTTTATCGTAACAACTCATTTCTAGGAAGGCTAAGTTAGGGCTAGCAAAAATAGCAAAATATGCCCTGTCATTATGGACCAAGATTTCTGTCTCCCATTCTTTGTACATGCTGCAAATATATGGAAACCTTTAACAAAGTAAAGAACAAACATATGTTTTAAAGGTTTATGTATTATCTTCAAATAATCTTAAACCATGGAAAATTATATTCTTGTGTCCAAGAAGTACCTCTATTGATTCATACCTTTATTTTTCTCTAGACTTTTTTCTCTTTCAAGTCCTTATGAAAATACACATATATTTTAGATTACTAGTTACAAGATACTTAACAATTATATAATATTTTGACTTGAAAAAACGCAAATCTCCACATTCTACAGAAATTATAATCTTCATGTTACACTTAAAATGATGTTAAATATTTTATTGATCATATTGGAACCTCTAGATCAGGAACCTTTGGAAACACCACTTGTCCTTTTGCAGTCTTTCCACTTCAAAAGATACACACTTTATCATCTCTGGGATGCAGTTGATCAAATTAACTTGAATTTGAGGTTAGAGGCACACAGAACTCTGATTGTATCTCTACTTACCAAGGATCAGTGATTGCTTATTGAATAGAAGTGAAAGTCGCTCAGTTGTGTCCAACTCTTTGCGACCCCATGGACTACACAGTCCATGGAATTCTCCAGACCAGAATACTGGAGTGGGTAGCCTTTCCCTTCTCCAGGGGATCTTCCCAACCCAGGGATCAAACCCAGGTCTCCTACATTGCAAGCGGATTCTTTACCAGCTGAGCCACAGGGAACCCTAAGAATAAAGGAGCGGCTAGCCTATCCCTTCTCCAGTGGATCTTCCCGACCCAGGAATCCAACTGGTCTCCTGCATTGCAGGCAGATTCTTTACCAATTGAGCTATGAACCCTCACAATAATTCATGTTAAACCGTGATTTGCATCAGGCAGTGCAAAGGCTATGTTTGTTGTTGTTGTTGTTTTTCCCCTGACTTGATATTCAAATGGGCATTTGGGCAAGATAAAGTGCTTTGAAATCAAACATCAACCAGAAAATTAGTTCACTTTACCATTCTTAAAGAATTTATTGATTTCATAGGTCAGAGTTTCTCTGCCTCAGCACTATTGACATTGGGGTCAGATAATTCTTTGTGATGCAGACTGTTCTATGCATTGTAGGATGATTAGTAGCATCCCTGACCTCTACCCACTGAATGTCAGTAGCATCACTCCATCCGCCCCCATACACACACTTTAGATGTGAAAAACAAAAATGTCCCCTGGCAGATAAGAGTATCCCTTACTGAAAGCAAAAGCCATAGGTAAATATTATTTTATCTTTTGTCACCATATAGGTAATACCAGGCTTTACATCTATAACTTGGAATTCAATTCATAATTTTCAACCCATAGAACTTGAACAAAGACATAATATGTATGTAGGCTTTTCAGGTGGCTCCGTGGTAAAGAATGCACCTGCCAATGCAGGAGACATGGGTTTGATCCTTGGGTTGGAAAGATTCCCTAGAGAAGGAAATGGCAACCCAGTCCAGTATTCTTGCTTGGAGAATCCCAAGGACAGAGGGGCCTGGCAGGCTATAGCCCATGGGGGTCGCAAAGAGTCAGAGACGATTTAGAGACTAAATAAGAACTATATATACTTGTGTGTGTGTACATATATATATATATATATATATATATATATTATTGTGTATATATATTGTTCTATATATATGTATATGCACATGTATATATGTACACACATATATATACACATATATAAACACATGTGTGTACATATATATTAAAAAATGCCTTTCAAGTTCTACTCACTGACTGATGTCATAGGATTCACATTGCATATATTTACTTTTGCTATTTATATTCATTCTTTACCTGTTTCCCTACCTTCCTGCGTACTTTTCCCTCTGTTTTAATTTCCCCATTTATTTCTGTCCTTTCACTACATTTCCTACTCTTTTTTGTTTTCTTAGTACATCTCATTTATCTTTTCTAATAGTCATCGTGAAAATTTATATTTAATGAATTTTTATCAATATTATATAGGCCTTATGATTTAGTCTTCAAATTGACATTTTTAGAAATAGTAACATCTGCTTCTACTAACAGAACAAAGAATGACAGCCCAGTAACACTGGAGATGGCAGAAGGAGAAGCTAGTGCAACCTAACTCCCCTAGAATGCAATAAAATCAGCATATCTGAAAAGGATTAAAAATAATAAGTTTCAGGACAATTTCAAATACTGTTTCACACTTTTGAATTAAAGATAATGGAGTGAGAAATGGAATATCTACTCAAGGAGATACCAAATTCTTCTGTTAGACTTGCCACATTTTCTTTTGCAAAATAAAGTGTATAAAGCAAGCATTTTTATAGGTTATCGGTAGCATTAATGTGAAAAGTGTAAGCTTTATTGCTAACCATTTGAGATGCAAGGGAGCTCTCTCTGCCACAGAAATTGGATGACCATGTGGGCTGACAGCTCCCTTGTGTTATAAAATAATGCAAACAATATTTTTTCACCCCAAACAAAATTGGTTAAAATTACATTTTCCCAAGTCATATGGAAATACACTAATTTGTAACTTTCTAAAGCCAACACATTTATGCTTCAGAGATACATAATTTAGTAACAAACAGCAGACTGAATTTTGATCAGGTTTTAAAAATGGGTACAATAGCCTTCTCAGACTTCAAATGAGCTCAAAAAATTCTCTTGGTATTCTCTCCCTCATGAAATTGTAAGGGTAACAGTCTCTTGAAGTTTTTCAGCAATATGGAGTAAGAAAAAGTGAAAAGGTCTTGCATATTTGTATAATATGTAAAGGCTCCAGTGATTAAAACAGCCTCACACCTAATAGCAAGCATTTTGCTTTAAAGGTAATAATTCTCTAAGAACCTAGAAGAAAACCACATTATTATGCTTTTCTTTTTGGAATTGATATATATACATTATATAAGGTAGGCCAGGTAAAGCATGATGACAAGCAGTTCTGATAGAAAAACATTAACGGACTCTTTTCTTCTTTATGTTTTTAAGAAGAAACTATCTGGATTCTCAACATTAAGAAACAAGAAAACTATCACTTAGTGCGCTAGTCCTCCAACTAACAGGAAATATATACACATTGATTTTAATAGCAAAAACAATATTGATAGAGAACATTTTGTCTTCTCGCTAAATTATTTTATTAGGTACAACAGACAGGCAAATCAGGGACCACTTGTGCCACATTTAATATTATTTATGTGATTCAAATAATCGACTGGAATATAATAACTATTTGAGAATATTCCTCTGTGTTCTGGGCACCTGTTTTTCTATGTCAGTTTGCCTTATAAATTTTGTCTTTTATTGCATTTAATATTGAATAATTAAAGCATGTATTTTGACATAATTTATTATTTTAATTCTTTTCTGCCAGGTAATTTTTTGAGGTTATAAAGACTCTTCTAACTATGGGGGTGGGGGCAAAATTATTGGTCAGAAACAGTAGATTCATACTCTATGGAAACATGTATTTTCTATTTAGATGTCATAAGTCTTGAATCTTTCTTACCTTGAGTAAGATGAAAAAGTACCAAATTGAGCAAATCCTACAAAATAATTTCTATTTTCATTATCACTTATGAGACTTCAGTGGGATTTGTGCCATTTCATTTAATTATTAACAGGTGAAGAATGATTGCAGGGATCCCACATGAATTGTCTTCCATCCTTCCTCCCTGATTCTTATTTTAATTGTGTAAACCTATTTAATGACAGGACTGCAATACTGTTTAACTGTGATTTTGATCCAGTAATTGTGCAGAAAATCTTATTTGCATATCTTTTCAAAAGGCCAGTTTGAAGTTCTGAAATGTTGACTGAAGTTGACCAGACATGTCATGCATAAGGGCATAATGATCTTCAGACCATTATATATATATTACCTATTTATGTAACCAGCATATATATAGCAGCATATTTATTGGAAATAGACATACTTTGCAATGACTACCAGAGAAAAAGTTGAGAACTTCATATTATTTTACTTCAGTTATCAGACGTAAACATCATAAAATAAGGTATATGTTTTCCTGTATATGGTGTGTGTATACTCAGTTGTATGTGATTCTTTGTGATCCCATGGGCTGTAGCTCACCAGGCTCCTCTGTCCATGGGAATCTCCCAGGCATGGATACTGGAGTGGGTTGCCATTTCCTCCTCCAGGGGATCTTCCCAACTCAGGGATGGAACCTACATCTCTTGCATCACCTGCCTTGCAGGTGGATTCTTTACCTCTAGCGGCATCTGGTAAGCTCTTTTCCTGTGTATTGTATACACATAATACTACATATTTGAGGTATTCAAAGTATATATTACATTTATTGTTGGCAAATTGAAAAGCTTTCTGAATGAAGTAATTTATTTTCACACTAAGTCCATTAATCAAGTCAGAAACTGCTTCAAACATGGCCTAAGCAAAAAAAAAGAAAGAAAGGTTTTTGGTTCATTGGCTAATGCTGGCTATACCCAGATCTGCAAATGTTTTCAGAGATCCAGGCTTTTCCACTATTCAGTGTTTGTTTGTTTGTTTGTTTGTTTACTTTGTTTTGTTTTGCTGACCATTTTGTTTGCATTCTAGGACTGAGACTTCCTCCAACTCAAAACTTGAATCTGGTAGACTAAAATACACTGCTTTCTTGGAAGCCCTGATATAGGAAGTGATAAAATACACTTCCCTTTCTTGGAAGTCCTGATTTGTCCCAAATAAGCCCACGTGCAAAACCATGACACTGAGTTGGTTCTAAGTGTGGAGTAGTGGAAAGTATAGTTTTGGAGACGGCGATGGCACCCCACTCCAGTACTCTTGCCTGGAAAATCTCATGGATGGAGGAGCCTGGTAGGCTTCAATCCATGGGGTCGCACAGAGTTGGACACGACTGAACTGACGCAGCAGCAGCAGCAGCAGCAGGACATATATAGGGCTTCCCTGGTGGCTCAGTGTTAAAGAATCTAGCAGCCAATGCAGGAATCATAGGTTCAGTCCCTGGTTTGGAAAAATCCCCTGGAGAAGGGCATAGCAACCCACTCCAGTATTCTTGCCTGGAGAATCCTATGGACAGAGGAGCCTGCTGGGCTAGAGATCATGGGGTTGCAAAAAAGTTGAGCAGGACTCAGCGACTTCACAACAATAACATCAGGGATAATTATAGTTGTGAAAATAGGGGAAATGTTGCCACTGATTTCTGGTTAGTAGATTTCAGAGATGCTGCAAAATATCCTACAACACACAAAACAGACCCATACCTCAAAATAAAGAATCATCCATTCCAAAATATCAGTAGTGTCAAGTTATGAAACTGGAAGTGGCACCAATTCCTACTGGTCCACAATGGGCTGTAGAGAGAAGTAAGAGACGCTTACTTTAGAAAATTGTGCTGTAATTAGAAGGACAGTAAATGCTGATTAGGCAGCAACACCTGTCAGCAAGAGGGAGTATTTTTTGCCTCTAACCTTGGAGTAGAAAAATACAAAGACATGCGGGAATTGTCAAAAATTTTAACAATGAATTTTTATCTTAATGTAATTGGCAAAGTTGATTTTTCTATTTTTTTTTATTTTTTAACTCATAATTCATCCTTGCTCCTGATTGAATTTCCTTGTGTTAAGAGAATTATTTGCATTTTGCTAAGTTGATTTGTCAGAAATTATCTACTATTAGCATATTAGCTAGTACCCTGACTTTTATATTTTGTATTTTAAACAAAATAGAAAGTATTTTTGAATTATTCTATTTTATTATCAGGTCAAATATTTTAGCTGAAAATAATTTATAATTAGAGGGAAAATTATTGCTTAAATGAAATCCTAGTTGCCTTTTTCATGTTTTTGACTATGTAATGTGAGGGTGACATGGCAATTTATTTTGCTTTTATATTATTTAAATTGAAAATGTTCTTATGTTCACTAAATAGGTTATTGGAATTAATAAGAGGTGAAAAAACTTTATAGCATTTTGTTTTATTTGTTTAAAGTGTAGTTTATTTACCAGTTGTTTTTTGACTTGAAATATTCCTATCCAAGTATTTAAAAAGGCAAATATTTTTATTTTCTTAGGTCCATTAATAATTATTTGAAATATTTCCTTTAAGAAAAAAAAAAAAAACTCTATTGCTGAAGGTTGTTTGGATGTTCCTTCTGTGTGTGTACATGTGTGAGTGTGTTCCAGAAAAATCATTAAGTAGTTTTATATAGCGAGAAAGGTCTGATCCCATGAGTAAGGAACAAAACAGAGAGAGCATGCCTTCCAAAAGTAAATGCTGAATTACTGTATGTTTTATGGTCAGATGTGTGGCACACATGTATGTGCCACACATCTGACCGTCAGTCAAACCCTCAAGCTTGCCTCCAGGAAAGTTGAAAGAGTGCATCTCACACGGGAGGAAAATGCATTTAAAATTAGTGCAGCCATAAAATAAACTGACATAACCCAAAGCAACAAATAATGGAGGGAAAAATCCTTCTGGGGTTCTCTCTCTCTTTTGGCAAAGATGTTGACTTTCTGTTTTTATTTCTTGTCAGTGATCCTGTGTGTGTGTAAAATGACATAAAGTGCATTCATTATGCCCCCAGATTCCAACTGCTTCAGACTTTCTTGTATATTTCTCAAGAAAATGCAGACTTTTGGAATAGAGAGCAGATGCAGAAGCAAAATGACAGCCCTTGTGGGATCTCTGGTGGCTTAAAAAAAAGCTCCAAGCAATTTTCTCTATTGCATCATGCCTGAAAAGCAGCTTAATTCATCTGTTATGATTAAAGTTGATTGATTGAATTGATCTGTGATGTATCCTGTTTCCCTAGTTTACAAAGATGCTCAGGAAGAGTGAGGAAGCTGTCTGAACAGGATCCAAGTGCTTAATATATGCTAAGGTCCCACTTAACATTTATTATCTGTTATCAAAGGTAGGAAAAAGCATGTAAATTATATGGATGTCTCTGATTCAAGGAAAAGGAAAGATAAATACTTATGTAGATGCTCAGTGATTTTCATCAACCATTTTCTAAAATATACCCCATCTTTTTTTAGATTTATCAGTAAATTTGTAAGAAGCTCTTCCATTGCTAGTAAGTTATGCCGGGAAGTTAAACTGTTTTTACCTTACTGTTATGCCAGGAAGTTAACCTGTTTTTACCTTACTGTTGCTTACAGTATAAGAGAGATGAAAAACTTCAAATATGACTCTTAAGATTGCTTAATAAATATAAGTTATATGAAAAATTTAATTTAGGATACTCAGGAAACTAGGATAGTTTAAAAGTGCTCTCCTTGTGAGTTTTTGTTTGTTTGTTTGTTTCAAATGGATTAAAAAAAAAAGAGAGCGAATCATTAGTAGATATTTCTTCTAATTTTGGGTGGGTGTGAAAATGAGGCAAGGCAGTAATTTTCTGTGCATGTACATGTATGCTTGTGAGGTACAGAATTTCATAGAATTTGCCACTAAATACAGCAACAGCTTGATAAATACACAGTTTTTAACATTCAGGGGAAAAGTGTTAGATTAAAGCTACTACCAATTGGCAAATTACAGCTTAACCCACTTTTAAAAAAATATGATACAAGGAGCACAAACCTGGTGCTCTGTGAAACCTAAAGGGGTTTAGGATGGGGTGATGATAGGAGGGAGATTAAAGAGAGGGAACATACATATACCTATGACTGATTCATGTTGATGTATGGCAGAAAACAGCACAATATTGATTCAGTTGATCAGTTCAGTTGGTCAGTTTTGTCCAACTCTGCGACCCCATGGACTGCAGCACCCCAGGCTTCCCTGCCCATCACCAAGTCCCAGAGCTTGCTCAAACTCATGTCCATAGAGTCAGTGATGACATCCAACCATCTCATCCTCTACCATCCCCTTCTGCTCTTGCCTTCAATCTCTCCCAGCATCAGGGTCTTTTCTAATGACTCAGTTCTTTGCATAAAGTGGCCAAAGTATTGGAACTTCACCTTCAGCATCAGTTCTTCCAATGAAAATTCAGAACTGATTTTCTTTACTTGTTTGAAATCCTTGCAGTCCAAGGGACGCTCAAGAGTCTTCTCCAACACCACAGTTCAAAAGCATCAATCCTGTGGTGCTCAGCTTTCTTTATGGTTCAACTCTCACATCCATGCATTACTACTGGAAAAAAACACAGATTTTGCTAGACAGACATTTGTTGGCAAAGGAATGTCTCTGCTTTTTAATATGCTGTGTAGGTTGGTCATAGCTTTTCTTCTAAGGAACAAGCGTCTTTTAATTTCATGGCTGCAGTCACCATCTGCAGTAATTTTGGAGCCCCAAAAATAAAGTCTGTCACGGTTTCCATTGTTTCCCCATCTGTTTGCCATGAAATGATGGAACCAGACACCATGGTCTCAGTTTTCTGAATGTTGAGTTTTAAGCCAGCTTTTTCACACTTCTGTTTCACTTTCATCAAAGAGGCTCTTTAGTTACTGTTTGCTTTCTGCCATAAAGGTGGTGTCATCTGTGTATCTGAGATTATTGATATTTCTCTGGCAATCTTGATTCCAGCTTGTGCTTCTTCCAGCCTGGCATTTCACATGATGTACTGTGCATAGAAGCAGTTAAATAAGCAGAGTGACAATATACAGCCTTGACGTACTCCTTTGTTGTTCCATGTCCAGTTCTAACTGTTGCTTCTTGACTTGCACACAGATTTCTCAGGATGCAGGTAAGGTGGCCTGGTATTCCCATCTCTTTAAGTATTTTTCACAGTTTGTTGTGATGCACACAGTCAAAGCTTTTAGGGTAGTCAGTGAAGCAGAAGTAGATCTTTTTTCTGGAATTATCTTGCTTTTTCTATGACTCAAGAGATGTTGGGAATTAGACCTCTGGCTCCTCTGCCTTTTCTAAATTCAACTTGAACATCTGTCCAAGTTGAATTGAATATCAACTCAAAGTTCTTGGTTCATGTACCGTTAAAGCCTAACTTGGAGAATTTTGAGCATTACTTTGCTAGTGTGTGAGATGAGTGTGTTTTTGTAGTAGTTTGAGAACTTTTTGGCATTGCTTTTCTTTGGGATTGGAATCAAAACTAACCTTTTCCAGTCCTGTGAGTTTTCCAAATTAGCTGACATATTGAGTGCAGCACTTTCACAGCATCATCTTTTAGGATTTCAAATAGCTTAGTTGGAATTCCATCACCTCCACTAGCTTTGTTCAGTAGTGATGCTTCCTTAGGCCCACTGATTTTTACTCCAGGATGTCTGGCTCTAGGTGAGTGATCACACCATCATTGTTATCTGCATTGTGAAGATCTTTTTTGCATAGTTCTTCTGTGTATTCTTGCCACTTCTTTCTAATATCTTCTGCTTCTGTTAGGTCCATACCATTTCTGTCCTTTATTGCGCCCATCTTTGCATGAAATGTTCCCTTGGGTATCTCTAATTTTCTCGAAGAGATTCCTAATCTTTCCCATTCTATTGTTTTCCTCTATTTCTTTGCATTAATTACTTAGGAAGACTTTCTTGTCTCTCCTTGGTATTCTTTGGAACCCTGAAATTTTGGGAGTTACTTTTTGCAATTGTGATATTTTTATTCGCATGGAAGACTAACAAAAAGGAGAATCAGCAATAAATTTGTAAAGGCCAGAAATTTTTCAAAATTTCTCTATTGTTAGAAAGCCCTTTAAGGAGCTAACTTTGTAGAGTCAAATATCTGCATAATCACTTTTTCTTGTTTTCACAGAACTCAACACTTTTGTTTAAAAAACAAACAAAAAAAAATCCAAGCTTCTAGATTTTAGTCTCAGTCAGTCACAGCTATTAGACCAACAAACTTGATACAGACATAGTACAGTAATAATACTAATTGAAATAATTAAAACAGCTACAAAAGAGTATCAATATAACAGCTGTGAGCTTCTTATGTTTCAATAACTGTCTTAAGCCCATTATAATTTTTATCTTATTTAGTCTCATAACAGTCTGTAATGCTGATATCATCAACGTTTCATTTTATAGATGAAGAAAGTGAGCACAAAGAAGTTGACTAATTTTCTGATTCTCATGGACCTGGCT
Source organism: Ovis aries (assembly GCF_016772045.2). NCBI lineage: Eukaryota > Metazoa > Chordata > Mammalia > Artiodactyla > Bovidae > Ovis > Ovis aries. Next base: position 74,556,568 of record NC_056058.1, read on the forward strand.
ACCTTATTCTTTTCCTGTGTTAGGTTTAAACTGGAATATTGCTTGACTTCTGCAGCATGTAGGGTTTTATGTAACAACAACAAAAAAATCTGAAGATTTCATCTTTTATTTTATATTGCCTCAAGGCCACAGATACAAAGAGAAATAAGTATACCATTTATGTACCTCTTTTTAAGAGTTTACCCCTTCCCAGTGTCAGGGAGGAAGAAATTTTCTCCTAATCTTTTAGTTTCTTCTGGCTAGTCTAAAATAAAATTGGTATCAGACAGATTAACAGGAAAAAAAAATCAAACAAAAGTGTAATACTATGTACATATGGGAAACACTCAGGAAAACTTATAACTCAGCAAAATGGCTGAAACCATCACCTTAAATGCCATCTTCAGCTAAAGATGAAAAGAATATTGGGAGTAAAGATTTGGGACCTCCAATGGGAGGAAGGTAATCGGCATAAATAAATGGTTGTTGGGTCATACAGAAGTAATGAGACAAAGAAAGGAGTTTTAACACAGACTTTGCTAGGCTTGTCTTGTCCACATGCTGGTTTATATTATAGTTACTATTATAGCTATTATGGTAATAGCTCCTTTCATAGAGTAGATTTTCTATCTACTTTCTTGAGGAAGTTATGGGGAAAGTTGAAGTTTCTTCCTAAGTACTTTGGGCCTTGATTGTTTTCAGCTTGAAATAATATTCATGCCAAAGACACATTTTGGGGTGACAAATTTTGCTCCCCTATATGAAGAACTATCTGCTGCATTTTATCTGTTCTAACTCAAGTCTGAAAGTTTCAGATTCAGAATTAAGGATTAAATTAATCTTTAAACAAAAGTGAATACGATTTTTCTGAAACCAGGCACTGTTGCACCATTACAGGAAATAAAAGAAAATGCAAAACATTTAAGGTTGAGAGTTATAATATAGGACATCCTGTTCAATTTAAATTTCAGAGAAACAATTAATTTTCGCACCGGGATGACCCAGAGAGATGATATGAGGAGGGTGGTGGGAAGGGGTTTCAGGATTGGAAACTCATGTACACCCATGGCGGATTCATGTCAATGTATGGAAAAACCAATACAGTATTGTAAAGTAAAAAAAATAAAAAATAAAAAATAAAGAGCACGCACAACAAATTTATATATGCCCCATGCAATAATTTATATATAGTTGCACTATATATTTTTTTATTTATCTGACTTTCAAATTTAATCATGCTATATATATATATATATAGTTTCTCCCATATACAAAATTTTAACTTTAAAGTGATAAAATGTATTTCAAAAGAGTCCCAGCAAACACCTTTTATTTGTTATAGGTCACAAATGCTTATTGTACTTGTTTAAATCAAACATTTAGGGAAATGGATTAAATGAAATAGTTTAGATCAGTCAAGGCATGGAAGGTGATTATATCTGTGGTGACCACTTGAGGGCAGATACTTGGAAAATTAACATTCTCTCATCAAGAAAAAAGAGGGTATGCAGACACAAAGTGTCACTATATAAGGTGCTTGATGATAAATAAAACATGGTTTGTTTTCTAGAAAAATTTGTTGGTAATAGTAAACAATTCCCGAAATTGCTTGCTCTTCAGATTGTCTACCTTGAGAACATAGAGGAAATCTCCCCCTGGGTTAACTCTAAGCTAAGTAGGATTCCTAATTTTTTTTTTTTTTTTGAGTTTTCTTTCTTTTTTTTTTTAAGAAATGCAGAGGTGGCAGCAGTTCTGCAACATTTTGCTTCTGGCAAAGTAAACTATCTCTTGGTCAGTGAGAGCCCCATTTATTAGGCAATCTGAGGTATTCTCTGTTCCAGAAGGTGAACTCATTGCCAAGATAGCCCAAGGGCTTTGGACAAAATTCCAACACTCTTGTTTTGCAGAAACTTAAAATCCATACTTGACCACTATTCTGTGTCAAGAATGTATTTTTTTCTTCTTCTTCCCACATCAATGACAGATTTTATTAACATCAAATAGGAGTTATTGTAAATATTACAGCTCTTAAAATATTGCAGTACTGAAGCCATTAGATATTGTTGCACTGTCAAAAGTGTTTCGCTTAAAACAATGGAACAAGTGGCTACTGGTCCTGTCAATTTTTAATGAAGAATTAGAACTGTTTAAAGATTGATTCTTACACCTTTGCTCTTTCTCCCTTGTCTCACTTTCTAAAGGTGTTGTTGTTCAGTCACTAAGTCATGTCTGACCCCTTGTAACTCCAAGGACTGCAGCATGCCAGCTTCCTCTGTCCTTCAATGTCTCCTGGAGTTTGCTCAAACTCATGTCCTTTGAGTTGGTGATGGTATCTAACCATCTCATTCTCTGCTGCCCTGTTCTCCTTTTGCCTTCAATCTTTCCCACCATCACAGTCTTCTGCAATGAGTTTGCTGTTTGCATCAGGTGGCCAAAGTATTGAAACTTCAACTTCAGCATCGGTTCTTCCAATGAACATTAAGTGTTGATTTCCTTAATGATTGACTGATTTGATCTCCTTACTGTTCAAGGGACTTTCAGTCTTCTCTAGCTCAAAAGCATCAGTTCTTCAGTGCTCAGTCTTCTTTATGGTCCAACTTTCACATCTGTATATGACTACTGGACAAATCACAGCTATGACTATAAGGACAATTGTCAGCAAAGTGATGTCTAGGTTTTTCATAGCTTTCCTTCCGAAAAACAAGTGTCTTTTATTTTCATGGCTGCAGTCACCATCTGCAGTGATTCTGGGGGCCCAAGATACTAAAATCTGTCACTGCTTACACATTTCCCCCTTCTATTTGTCATGGAGAGATGGAATCAGATGCCATGATCTTAGTTTTCTGAATGCTGAGTTTTAAGCCAGCTTTTTCACTCTCCTCTTTCACACCTCAACAGGATCTTTAGTTCCTCTTCAATTTCTGCCATTGGAGTCATATCATCTGTATATCTGATATTTTTTATATTTCTGCCAGAAGTCTTAATGCCAGTTTATGATTCATTCAGCCTGGCACTTCTTATGATGTACTCTAGTTGAATAAGCAGAGTATACTAGTTAAATAAGCAGAGTGATAATATACAGCTTTGTCATACTCCTTTCCCAATTTTGAAGCATTCTGTTGTTCCATATCTGGTTCTAACTATTGATTCTTGACCTGCCTACAGGTTTCTCAGGAGACAGGTAAGGTGATCTGCAAGTCCCATATGTTTAAGAATTTTCCAGTTTGTTGTGATCCACACAGTCAAAGGCTTTAGTGTAGTCAATGAAGCAGAAGTAGATGTTTTCTGGAACTCCCTCTTGTTTTCTCCATGATCTAACGAATGTTGGCAGTTTGATCTCCGGTTCCTCTGCCTTTTCTAAAGCCAGCTTGTACCTCTGGAAATTCTCAGTTTAGGTAGTACTGAAGGTCTAGCTTGAAGGATTTGGAATATAATCTTACTAGCATGTGAAATGAGTGCAGGTGTATGATAGTTTGAACATTCTTTGACATTGCCTTTTGGGATTGAAACAAAAACTGACCATTTCCAGTCCTGTGGCCACTGCTGCATTTTGCTGATCATCTTTTAGGATTTTAAATAGCTCAGCTAGAATTCCATCACCTCCTCTAGTTTTGTTCACAGTAATGCTTTCTAAGACCCTCTTGACTTCATACTCTAGGATGTCCAGCTTAAGGTGAATGACGTCACCATTGTGGTTATCTGGGTCATTAAGATCTTTTTTGTGACATTCTTCTGTGTATTTCTGCCACTTCTTCTTAATCTCTTCTTTTAGGTCTTTACTGTTTCTGTCTGTTATCATACTTATCCCTGCATAAAATGTTCTCTCGATATTTCCAGTTTTCTTGAAAAGATCTCTAATCTTTCTCATTCTGTTGTCATCCTCTATTTCTTTGCATTATTTAGTTAAGAACGTCTTTTTATCTCTCTTTGCTCTTCTCTGGAACTCTGCATTCGGTTGAGTATATCTTTCCTTTTCTCCCTTGCCTTCGCTTTTCTCCTTTCCTCGGCTATTTGCAAAGCCTTCTCAAACAACCACATTGCCTTCTTGCATTTCTTTTTCTTAGGGATGGTTTTGGTCACCACCTCCTATACAATATTATGAACCTCAGTCCCTAGTTCAGGCATTCTGTATCAGATCTAATCTAAGGGCATATAGGAGTTCTAAGGGTATATAGGAGGTAAACCTTAAACAATCTATTTTCATTCATTTAATGTGGTTCTTCAGGATACACTTGTCTTTAGTAAAATGAGGAATCCTGGATCCCTCTATAATTATTGTCCTATTGTCATTATTTCCATCTCTTAGTGGAATGGGTGGACTTCTATTGTGACTTTCAAAGCAGTGAATTTGAAACTCTTGTGGAAGTCACACTGTAATTTAATTCAGTCACTTCCTTAAGTTCTTAGCACACTTTTCTTTCATGCTATAATACTTCATATTTGCATATGTTAAACACAAAAGGGTTTTTTTTCTTTTTTTTTTTTTTGGCCAGCTTTCAGTTCAGTTCAGTTGCTCAGTTGTGTCTGACTCATTGTGACCCCATGAACTGAAGAATGCCAGGCTTCCCTGTCCATCACCAACTCCCTGAGCTTGCTGAAACTCATGTCTGTAGAGTCGGTGATGCCATCCAAACATCTTGTCCTCTGTCGTCCCCTTCTCCTGCCTTCAACCTTTCCCAGCATCAGGGTCTTTTCCAATGAGTCAGTTCTTTGTATCAGCTTCAGTTCAGTTCAGTTCAGTCGCTCAGTCCTGCCCAACTCTTTGCGACCCCATGAATCACAGCACGCCAGGCCTCCCTGTCTATCACCAACTCCCAGAGTTCACTCAGACTCATGTCCATCGAGTCAGTGATGCCATCAAGCCATCTCATCCTCTGTTGTCCCCTTTTCCTCCCGCCCCCAATCCGTCCCAGAGTCTTTTCCAATGAGTCAACTCTTCACATGAGGTGGCCAAAGTACTGGAGTATCAGCTTTAGCATCATTCCCTCCAAAGAAATCCCAGGGCTGATGTCCTTCAGAATGGACTGGTTGGATCTCCTTGCAGTCCAAAGGACTCTCAACAGTCTTCTCCAATACCACATTTCAAAAGCATCAATTCTTCGGCACTCAGCCTTCTTCACAGTCCAACTCTCACACCCATACATGACCACAGAAAAAACCATAGCCTTGACTAGACGGACCTTTATTGGCAAAGTAATGTCTCTGCTTTTGAATATACTATCTAGGTTGGTCATAACTTTCCTTCCAAGGAGTAAGTGTCTTTTAATTTTATGGCTGCAGTCACCATCTGCAGTGATTTTGGAGCCCCCCAAAATAAAGTCTGACACTGTTTCTACTATTTTCCCATCTATTTCCCATGAAGTGATGGGACCAGATGCTATGACCTTCGTCTTCTGAAAGTTGAGCTTTAAGCCAACTTTTTCACTCTCCTCTTTCACTTTCATCAAGAGGCTTTTTAGTTCCTCTTCACTCTCTGCCATAAGGGTGGTGTCATCTGCATATCTGAGTTATTGATATTTCTCCTGGCAATCTTGATTCCAGCTTAGTGAAATATAATTCACATACCATACAATTCACCCATTTAAATTGTAAAAATAAATTATTTTAGTACATTCACAGAGTTGTTTAACTGTAACCACAACAAATTTTAGGACATTTTTATCACCCTCAAAACTAATCCCCTAATACCCATTAATTCATGTTCTATTTGCCTTCAGCAGCCCAATTCCTAGGCAACAGCTATGCTATTATCTGTCTCTATAGATGATACTAGTCTGGACACTTCACATAATGAACTAATACAAGCTATGGTTTTTTTATGACTGGCTTTTTTCATGTAGGATAAAGTTTCAAGATTATTCAATTGTATAACATGTTTTAATATTTCATTTCTTTTTATTGCCAAATAATATACCATTATATAGACAGGATTTGGTTCTTTTAATGCATGCCTTTTCAAACTGATTTAATTATTTTCTGACTGTGTGAATCACAACAAACTACAGAAAATTCTGAAAGAGATGGGAATACGAGACCACCTTATCTGCCTCCTGTGAAATCTGTATGCAGGTCAAGAAGTAACAGAACTGGGCATGGAATAACGCACTGGTTCCAATTTGAAAAAGAGTATGTCAAGGCTATATATTGTCACCCTGCTTATTTAACTTATATGCAGTGTACATTTGCAAGATACCAGGCTGGATGAAGCACAAGCTGGAATCAAGATTGCTGGGAGAAATGCTAATAACCTCAGATATGCAGATGACACCACCCTTATGGCAGAAAGTGAAGAGGAACTAAAGAGTCCCTTGATGAAAGTAAAATAGGAGAGTGAAAAAGCTGACTTAAAGCTCATCATTCAAAAAATGAAGATCATAGCATCCAGTTCCATCACTTCATGGCAAATAGATGGGGAAACAATGGAAACAGTGAAAGACTTAATTTTCTTGGGGTCTAAAATCACTGCAGATGGTGACTGCAGCCAGGAAATTAAAAGATGCTTGCTCCTTGGAAGGAAAGCTATGACCAACCTAGACAGCATATTAAGAATGCATTTGAATCAGTTCTAATGAGGTGGATGATACTGGAGCCTATTATACAGAGAGAAGTAAGTCAGAAATAAAAATACCAATACAGTATATTAACACATATATATGGAATTTAGAAAGATGGTAACGATGACACTATATGAGATAGATACAGATGTAAAGAACAGACTTTTGGACTCTGTGGGAGAAGGTGAGGGTGGGATGATTTGAGAGAATGGCATTGAAACATGTATATTATCATATGTGAAACAGATCTCCAGTCCAGGTTCCATGCATGAGACAGTGTGCTCAGGGCTGGTGCACAGGATGACCCTGAGGGATGGGATGAGGAGGGAGGTGGAAGTGAGGTTCAGGATGGGGAACACACATACACTCAAGGCTGATTCATGTGAATGTATGGCAAAACCCACCACAATTTGTAAAGTAATTATCCTCCAATTTAAAAAAAAAATGTGGAGATACTCCTTTGGCAACAAAAGTCCATCTAGTCAAAGCTACAGTTTTTCTAGTAGTCAGTATGTATGTGAGACTTGGACCATAAAGAAAGCTGAGTGCCAAATAATTGATGCTTTTGAACAGTGGTGTTGGAGAAGAATCTTGAGAGTCCCTTGGACTGCAAGGAGTTCAAACCAACAAAGGAAATCAGTTCTGAATTTTCACTGGAAGGACTAATGCTGAATCTCCAATACTTTGGCCACACAATGCGAAGAAATGAGTCATTAGAAAAGACCCTGATGCTGGGAAAGATTGAAGGCAGGAGGAGAAGGGGACGACAGAGGGTGAAATGATTGGATGGTATCACAAACTCGATGGACATGAGTATGAGCAAGTTCTGAAAGTTGGTGATATACCGGGAAGCCTGGTGTGCTGCAGTCCATGGGGTTGCAAAGAGTCGAACACGACTGAGCAAATTAACTGAACTGATTTTTTAAAATCACCAATGTATATTTAAAGATTGGAAACCTTGAAATAATTTGTGCAATCTAGATTGACATCTATTCATCTTACATGCCCCAGCTCAACTGAATAAGATGAGACTGGGAAATAAATGCCAGGAATAAGAAACATATAGATACAACATAATGGTATTAGTCCTTTTCTCACTGAAATTATTGTCAGCCATTTTTTCCTATTACTTGTTATCTACTGATATATACTTATCAATATTTTTAACAGAATATACTTCACTGTCAAATCCCAAAGTTTCACTCTCACAGAAAATATTTATTAGTCTGCTCATCTTTTATAGCTATTCAAACTAGTATATCTATAATACCATATCCTTATAGTAAATATACTTATTAACGATGTATTCTTGAACAATGGTACTTCTGTTGTTGAGAAAAATTCTGTAGAAATCAAGTAGCTAACTTTTATTTTCTCTGTCATATATATGTATGATGTGTAGCTATATACCATTTTCTCTTTCTCTCCAAATATATAAATATATGTTTATATATTCTTACATGCATATCTCATAATTTTTGTATAATTTTAATATACCTCAATAGTCTAAACATACAGAAATGACATATATATACATAAATTTACACACACACATATATATGTATCAGTGTGTGTGTATGACTATATCTGAAATTATGTCAGAATACATGATTGATTTGGAAATGTTTTTCAGCATTTATTTCTTCTTTAAATGAATTGCCCGTAACTCACCAAAATACTAAAAATACAGAGAGAGTATCCTGACCCTCTCAGCATCTGTTCTGGGCCAAGACAGAAAGTAGAAGTTATGAGATATATATGGTAAAGTTACAGATTTTACTCTTTGGGATATTTTTTATTCTTAAATTGCAAACAGAATAGAAGAAAGGTGCAAAGGTATAAAAAGTCCAAACTATGAACCATAAGGTATTTCAAAGAAACTCAAAGTAACCGGAATAGATATGTGTAGATAAAATGCATACATGCTGCTGCTAAATCGCTTCAGTCGTGTCCGACTCTGTGTGACCCCATAGACGGCAGCCCACCAGGCTCCCCCGTCCCTGGGATTCTCCAGGCAAGAACACTGGAGTGGGTTGCCATTTCCTTCTCCAGTGCATGAAAGTGGAAAGTGAAAGGGAAGTTGCTCAGTCGTGTCCCTTAGCTTCCCCATGGACTGCAGCCTACCGGGCTCCTCCGTCCATGGGATTTTCCAGGCAGGAGTGCTAGAGTGGGCTGCCATTGCCTTCAGATACACAGACATAAATCTTAGAGCAGAGAATTTTCCAGAACTGAGGGATAAGAATCCCTGATAAAATATAACTTCAGAAATCAAGTAAAAATATGCATAAGTACATACATAGAAGCTTTCTAGTAAGGGCTGCTCAACTATAGTCCATGATATATTAACTGAAAATGCAGAGAAAATAAGCTAAAAACATGTATAAATATATCTAAATACAGAAAAAAATGAAATGACAAAGAAAGTTTTCCAATGCTACTGTAGTAGAGCATGATAATATTTACATCAAGTTTTAGAACAGAAAAATATATAAGCATTCCTTGATAAATTATAAAATTATGGCATCAGGATTATAAACAACAAATTATTCACAGAAGTTAATCCTAGGGTAATACGATTATGGAGTAGCTCAAAGAGGACTTTAACTTCATTTGTAATACTCTCATTCATTAAAAAGCATTAGAAAATTATGAAAGTGTGGAATCTTGGTAGCTGTACATAGGAGTCCATCAATTTCTATCATGTTCTGTGTTTAAAATTTCATTAGGAACAAAATCTTAGAAAACATTTGATAGAGTTTGGAGTGGTCCTTCCAAATCATGGCATCTTAGATCAGTTACTTGATCTTTCTGTGGTCCTGGTTCCTTACCTATAACATAATCATACAAACTACGCATCTGTAAAAAGAGCACTCTGAGGGTTATTGTACTATAATGTATAGTAATAAACTTGTAATAAATATTAGAATCATCCTTCATAAGAATTAAACTATTTGTTATGCATATGGTGCCAGAGAAGCATAAATAACCAATTAGCCTGGAAGAAAAGCTATAACCAACCTGCTGCCGCTGCTGCTGCTAAGTCGCTTCAGTCGTGTCCGACTCTGTGTGACCCCATAGACAGTAGCCCATCAGGCTCCCCATTCCCTGGGATTTTCCAGGCAAGAACACTGGGGTGGGTTGCCATTTCCTTCTCCAATGCATGAAAGTGAAAAGTGAAACTGAAGTCGCTCAGTCATGTCCAACTCTTAGCGACCCCATGGACTGCAGCCTACCAGGCTCCTCCATCCATGGGATTTTCCAGGCAAGCAGAGATATTACTTTGCCAACACAGGTCCATCTAGTCAAAGCTATGGTTTTTCCAGTAGTCATGTATGGATGTGAGAGATGGACCATAAGAAAGCTGAGCATGGAAGAATTGATTCTTTTGAACTCTGGTGTTGGAGAAGACTCTTGAGAGTCCCTTGGACTGCAAGGAGATCCGACCAGTCCATCCTAAGGGAAATCAGCCCTGAATACTCATTGGAAGGACTGATGCTGAAGCTGAAACTCCAATACTTTGGCCACCTGATGCAAAGGACAGACTCATTGGAAAAGACCCTGATGCTGGGAAAGATTGAAGGCAGGAAGAGAAGGGGATGACAGAGGATAAGATGGTTGAATGGCATTACTGACTGAATGGACACGAGTTTGAGAAAGCTCAGGGAGTTGGTGACAGACTGGGAAGCCTGGCATCCTGCAGTCCATGGGGTGGCAAAGAGTCAGACAAGACTGAGCAACTGAACTGACTGAGCAAGTAGGAAGCAAGGCTTTACCTGAAAAATCGTATAAAAAGTCAGATGAATGATGCAATTCTTACATGAATATATATTTAAATATAAAAAATTGAGACAATAAGTTATTGCCAAAGTATAAGATGATATTGAGTATATTGTATACTATAAGCTGAATCATTCTGGCCAAAAATTTGTATTTTAAATCCTAATTCTTAATATGAAGGTAATAGGAGTGGAAGCTTTGGAAAGTTATTAGATCAGGAGGACAGTCCTCATGAAAAGAATTGTGTGTGTGTGTGTCAGTTGCTCAGTCGTGTCCCAACTCTTTGCGACCCCATGGACTGTAGCCTGACAGGCTCCTCTGTCCGTGGAATTCTCCAGGCGAGAATACTGGAGTGGGTTGCCATTTCCTTCTCCAAGGAATCTTCCTGATCCAGGGATCGAAGGCGGGTCTCCTTGTAGTTGGCCAGGTCGATGCCCACGTAGGGGATGATGACCAGAATGTTGGGCAGGTAGGTAGCCATTGTAGAAGGCACAGGGCCCTTCTCGGTCCAGAATCTGCTGCACACAGTCGAGCAGCCTCTTATAAAGGCCCTTTCCACGAAGGGTCAGCCACATCTTCAGCACCTACATGGCGGTAGATGATGGTTTGGGATGTGGCACCAGCCAGGAGGCCAGCCACAAAGTGCTCCTGCACGTGAAGTTTCTTCTGTTGCCCCTGAATGGTCCTCTTGATCTGCTCATAGGCCATGAACGACTCAGGTGCAATCTTGAGCACATTAATCCTGTCGCCACAACACAGGGAGCGCTGCCCCACTCTTGGATCATGCTCCCCCTGGAGGGCCCCCAGGATGTTCAGCCATTTGGTCTTGGAGGCGTGGATCTTCATGAAGACCTTGAGGCAGTCTAGAGGGGCTGTGCCTCTCCTGGACATGGCACCTGCCACTGCGCCCACCACCAGCTGCTTCCATCACATGCCAGTCAGCTTCTCCTGCTCCGAGAACTCATTCAGGATGGTCAGGCACTCGCCAATATCCAGGACCATGAAATGCTTCCAGAAATACGGCACGTCTTCCATGTTCTCCAGTGAATGCAGCAAGAAGTGGTCACGCCACTCCTGCCAGTCAATGGTAATGGTACTATCATGCCTCTGTGCTGTGCAGGATTTTCTCTGCCTGCTCCAGCTAGTTGGAAATGCCCAGGGCTCGGAAATTCTGCTGGATCTCAGAGACATTGATCTGACCATCCTGATCACAGTCCAGACTGTGGAACAGAAGTAGAAGACACCGTTCCTGTTCCTGCAGGTAGAGGATAAACTCCTCCAGGTCAAGGCTGCCACCTGGGACAGCGTCACCCTCAGGGAAGATGCCCTGTTGGGCGCTGCAGTCCGGGTTGCCCCTGTGAAGCCAGCCCAGCCCAGGAGCAACCCACGGATGTCCACACAACCAACCCTGTTACTGTCTAGCCCCTTGAAGAGGTGACCCCAGCGCTGACGCTGCTAGGCATCGCCTGCACAGCTCTCGCCTGCAGCTGGGAGGGGAGGCCAGCAGCTGCAGCCTCAGCAGTGGCTTGACGGCTTCCCTCTCCCCTACCCATCCCTGGGCCACACAGGCCTCAGTGCTGCCTGCCCAGGCTCTGGCTCTTGTAGGAGACGGTGACTCCTACAAGTGCAGGAATGGGATTAATGAATGAGATCGGTTCAGTTCAGTTCAGTTGCTCAGTCATGTCCAACTCTTTCGTGACCCCATGGATCACAGTACGCCAGGCCTCCCTGTCCATCACCAGCTCCCAGAGTCCACCCAAACCCATGTCCATTGAGTCGGTGATGCCATCCAACCATCTCATCTGATCAGTGACCTTATAATAGAGACCTAGACTTCCCAGGTTGCTCACTGGTAAAGAATCCACCTGCCAAGTAGGAGACTCTGGTCTATTCCTTGGTCAGGAAGATTACCTGGAGAAGGAAAGGGAAACCCACTCCAGTATTCTTGTCTGGGAAATCCCACACCGAGAAGAGCCTAGTAGTCTCCAGTCCATGGGGTTGCAAAAGTCAGACATGACTTAGCAGTCTAAACAACAACCACCGTAAGCTTCTCCTTCCTGGTTCATAGGGCCACTTCTCACTATGTTTTTCCACAGTAGAAGGGTCAGTGGAGTCCTCTGGGTCTCTGTTCTTGTTTGGTCTGCTAAGTCATGTCTGCCTCTTTTGTGACCCCATGGACTGTAGCCTTCCAGGTTCCCCTGTCCATGGGATTCCCAGGCAAGAGTATTGTGGTGGGGTGGGTTGGGATTCCCCAGGCAAGAATATTGTGGTGGAGTGGGTTGCCATTTTCTTCTCCAGGCATATCCCAGACCCAGGGATCAAATCCACCTCTCATACCTTGGCAGGCGGATTCTCTACCACTAAGCCCAAGGAGAGGCTTACTAGATATTGAATCTCCTGGCTCCTTCATCTTGGATTTCCCAGGCTCCAGAACTGTGAGCGAGATGTTTCTATTGTTAATAAGCCATCTAGTCTATGGTATTGTTATAATATCCTGAATGGACTAAGGCATTACTATGTGAACAAAATACATCTCTCTATTTTCCCTATTAATTTAAAATAAAACAAAAAAATTTTGTATTCTTCTATGGACTGAGCCTATGCATTCCTTTTTTCTGGGGACATATGAAATGTGAAGATAAAGAATATAGGATGCTTATCATATCTATTGCATTTATTTCATATACTGCAGGTTTTTTGTTTTGTTTTGAACAATTGTTCTCACTCCTTGGGTCTAATATTTCACAAGCGTAGCTTAGAACATGAAATTCTGCAGCATTTGTTCATTATGAACAAACGCCTACTTATGAATTCTTGTCTCAGAAGCTAATTTAATTGGTGAATTTCAACTACTATTGCTTATTTCACACTTCAGTAGGTAAAGATGCATTAATAATCGAAGTTTCAAACTGTAATTAACATTAGCTTTAGGCTCCTGACAATGAAATGATTACATTTTAATATATGGGTTGATAAAGTTAATCTAACATATGAATAAACAGCAAAAATAACTTACATTTACTCTTTCTTTGCAAATTGATACATGTATTTGCATGTTATAAGGCATGGAAAATAAGTTAATGCTGAAGAAAAAGTTACAGGCTGTCAATACAATTCTTGAATGTAATCAATTCAATGTACGACAATGAATTTGAAATATTTCAACAAAAACCTTATTTTTCTTGAAAAAAATTAAAAGATACTTTTCACCTTACTTGATTTTCTTTCACAGTTTTATAAGTTTATATCTTATTTACTCTGCTCTTAACTGAATTGATTACTTTATAAAGCTTCCTAAATAATTAATTTGTGTGCTGGCATCTTGTTCTTAATCATAGAATACCATACAGTCTGAATGCATTTGCCTGGTGTTATATTGTGATGCTAGTGGTAAAGAACACACCTCCATTGTAGGACATGTAAAGAGACTTGAGTTTGACCTGTGGGTCAGGAAGATCCCGTGGAGGAAGGCATAGCAACCCACTCGAGTAATTTTGCCTGGACAATCCTCTGGACAGAGGAGCCTGGCAGCTCCAGTACATAGACTCTCAAAGAGTCAGACACGACTAAAGAGATTTAGTATGCACACATATTACCTTTATGTTGAAAAAACTATATTAATGATATAGTATCAATTGCATGAGGAAAACACTTTTCTTGAATAGTATTTTGTGGAACTTTCCATAATATTTAAGAAATTAATAGTGTTTAGAATGGTAGAAAATATAAATAATTGAGGTTGTTAAATGTGGTACTTCAACATCTCCTAACAGTTCACAGCTTCAGGTGCACAAGAACAGAATAACAGCCTAACTTGTTTTCCAGATAGGATTCATTGCTCAGAACCCTAGAATACATCAGTTCTTTTGACATATCCAAATGTGTACACCTTATAGTTTTTAAAGACTCGGCTGGCCTTTGAAACAAAGTCAAAGAAATAGACTGAATTAGCTAAACATTTGGGTTAAATTCCTACTCTGATCTCAGATGTTAGATTACAGAGCTAAGAAAAGAAGCTTTTTTATTTCCTCTACCAAATTGTACTCATTATGAAAACAAATTCAGAGTTACCTGCAGATTTTGAAATCTATATTCTTTGCCCTCTGGTCATGGCTAGCATTCTATATCAAACTGAGACTTAAAGAAGAAACTCATCAGACACCTAGTAGTTATCAGGAACTTGATGGAGACTTGAGCAAAGGTAGTTTTGTGTCCATGCTCATGTCTGACTCTTTGTGACTTGACGGACTGTACCCACAAGGCTCCTCTGTGTATGGAACTTTCCAGGCAAGAAAGGTAATTTTATTTAATCCTAATAATAAACTTGTAAAATAATACCTTATATTTCAAATAAAAACACTAAATTTCTGAAAAGTTAAGTGATTTGCCTCCACGACAGAAAAGGAATCTGAAGGCATTTTCTAATTTTAAGTCATGTTGTTTGTATGCTTAAAGAAATTATACATGGTATATAAAAATGTATATAGTGCTATATGCTTCCTGACCTGCATATAGGTTTCTCAAGCGGCAGGTCAGGTGGTCTCGTATTCCCATCTCTCTCAGAATTTTCCAGAGTTTGTTGCGATCCACACAGTCAAAGGCTTTAGCATAGTCAATAAAGCCGAAATAGATGTTTTTCTGGAACTCTCTTGCTTTTTCCATGATCCAGTGGATGTTGGCAATTTGATCTCTGGTTCCTCTGCCTTTTCTAAAACCAGCCTGAACATCTGGAATTTCACAGTTCACGTATTGCTGAATCCTGGCTTGGAGAATTTTGAGCATTACTTTACTACCGTGTGAGATGAGTGCAATTGTGCGGTAATTTGAGCATTCTTTGGCATTGCCTTTCTTTGGGATTGGAATGAAAACGGACCTTTTCCAGTCCTGTGGCCACTGCTGAGTTTTCCAAATTTGCTGGCATATTGAGTGCAACACTTTCACAGCATCATCTTTCAGGGTCTGAAATAGCTCAAATCAAGCCTGAGAAACACTGAGCTGGAAGAAGCACAAGCTGGAATCAAGATTGCTGGGAGAAATATCAATCAACTCAGATATGCAGATGACACCACCCTTATGGCAGAAAGTGAAGAGGAACTAAAAGCCTCTTGATGAAAGTGAAAGAGGAGAGTGAAAAAGTTGGCTTAAAGCTCAACATTCAGAAAACAAAGGTCATGGCATCTGGTCCCATCACTTCATGGGAAATAGATGAGGAAACAGTGGAAACAGTGTCAGACTATTTTTTTGGGCTCCAAAATCACTGCAGATGGTGACTGCAGCCCTGAAATTAAAAGATACTTACTCCTTGGAAGAAAAGTTATGACCAACCTAGATAGCATATGGGAGGGAGGTGGGAGGGGGGTTCATGTTTGGGAACGCATGTACACCTGTGGTGGATCCATGTCAATGTATGGCAAAACCAATACAGTATTGTAAAGTAAAATAAAGTAAAAAATAAAAATTAAAAAAAAAAGATTACAACTAAAAAAATATAAATAAATAAAATAAAAGCAAAGACATTACTTTGCCAACAAAGATCCATCTAGTCAAGGCTATGGTATTTCCTGTGGTCATGTGTGGATGTGAGAGTTGGACTGTGAAGAAGGCTGAGAACTGAAGAATTGATGCTTTTGAACTGTGTTGTTGGAGAAGACTCTTGAGAGTCCCTTGGACTGTAAGATCCAACCAGTTCATTCTGAAGTAGATCAGCCCTGGTATTTCTTTGGAGGGAATGATGCTGAAGCTGATACTCCAGTACTTTGGCCACCTCATGCGAAGAGTTGACTCATTGGAAAAGACTCTGATGGCTGGGAGGGATTGGGGGCAGGAGGAGAAGGGGACGACAGAGGATGAGATGGCTGGATGGCATCACTGACTTGATGGACGTGGGTCTGAGTGAACTCTGGGAGTTGGTGATGGATAGGGAGGCCTGGTGTGCTGCAATTCATGGGGTCGCAAAGAGTCAGACACGCGACTGAGCGTCCGAACTGAACTAAACTGATATGCCCAGTACTTTTCTAAGTGCGTTATGTGGATCTTTCAAATGAGGACTCCAAAATCCAGAGAGGTTAAACAATTTACACACTTCTCACAACTGGTAAAGAGATGGAGATCTTGATTTGACTTCAGGTTTGTGGTGCTCCTGACAACACATTCCTAACTTCTACCATTTGGAACAAGTAGACGTATCATTTTTATTTAAATATATGATTATTATTTGGGGTTTCCCTGGCAGCTCAAAAGGTAAAGAAACTGCCTGCAGTGCAAGAGAATGGGGTTCAGTCTCTGGATTGGGAAGATCCCCTGAAGAAGGAAATAGCTACCCATTCCACTGTTCTTGACTGGAGAATTGCATGGTCAGAGGAGCCTGGTGGGCTACAGTCCATGGGGTCACAAAGAGTCAGACACAACTGAGCGGCTAACACACACACATGATTATTATTATACCTAATGTCATGAGTGAGAGAATAATAAGAGTCACTCTTCTTCATCCCAAAATGATAATGAATGTACATTAGACTGAAGATGGTTTCCTTCTTTTATTATTTTTTGTGTTAGTCATGTTGATTTCATGATATCAATGTCCCAGCATTATACTCTTTCAGATTTATTTGTTAAGTGTCAGATTGATCTCTTTTGTTAACTTTTAAGATAATCTCGCCAGATGGCATTAAGAATACATTAATTAAATTAGGAGTTATAATAAAGATATAAATATTTTTTATCCCCAGGAAGGCTTAACATTTCATTCCCTTTCTTGTATTTGTGTTCAATAATCCCAAATGTCATGAATAATTACATGCAGTTATTTTAAAAAATACTCTGTTGAGATAGAAAATCTACCAGATGCTATTATAATCACTGCTTCTTGCAGTTTAAATTTTAGGCAATTGTTTGGAGACAAGTTAAAACAAAACGGACATTTGTTTTATTGAAACTAGTTGTTATGTGTTATATTTGTGTTCAGATATCTAGCATTATGTGCCAACTGTTTTTCTTCCATCTCCGTACATGGTGACTAGCAATAATTTTAAACAAAATCAATCTTGGTTGTTAGTCTTAATGACTAACCAGAAACGTATGAAATATCTGATGAGACTGTGGCTTAGAAATGCCATGGTCCTGTCCTATAAAGATATTCTTCAATGGATGGAATAATATATTAATTTCACAAACAAAACAACCAGAGTAACTCATCATGTGACATCCCTACTTTAATCTTTCTTACTTGGGTTTTGAGATTGCCACAATGACTGAGTTGCCAAGTACCGATTCTGCAACCTTGCTCCAGAGAATCTTATCCTCCATAAGGATAGTAGTTGGCCGAAGAGCAGAAGCATCAGGCCAGGGAGCAGCTCATCACAGAGCGCGTGGCCAAGATGCCACAGATGATTGAGAATCATCAGGCTCACCTGCAGATGGTGTTAAAAAATAAAACCCCGCAGGCCTCACTTCCAGAGAATCTGAATTAGTAGGAACCATAATTTTCAACAAGCACCCCCTTTTACTGCTCCCAGGGCTTTTCCTAATGCAGGTAATGCACAGCTCTTGCTCTGAGAAGTAACGCATAGGATCATGAGGCAAGCGAGGCATCAGAATTACACAGGGAATGATTTGAGCATTTGCATGTCCAAGTACATAAATACCTTCATAGAGTTCCACAGCAGATTTCTGCAGATTATCTCTGAATGAGAAGAACTGATCCACATGATTGAAGTTACTCTTAACTATTATCAGAGACACAAACCCTTCATCCATTTCTTCTCCCTCCTCCTCCTCTCTTTCCACTTTTTTTTTTTGTTGTTGTTAAGGATTATCTTGTTTAACAGTGCCTCAGTGTTGCTGTTTTGGGTTTGTTTTTTTTTCTTCAGGAGGCTCTGAAGAACATAAAAACATCCTCGTGTTTATATAAACAGTGATTGATGACAGGATTTCGAATGCCACTTTTTTTTTTTTTTGATTTGGCACAATGCTTGTAGAAGACAAGTGGTCTTTATCATTAATTCAGAGACTATTCAGCACAGTATTAATATTCTTGATAGTTGATACACAGAATTAATTTTTCAGGCAGCAAAGATTCTAACAAAATTATAAATCCAATCTCTAACTCCGACCTTCTCCACCACAATATGAATGGAAAAGGGCACCTGTTCTCATTATGATCTTTAGACTGTCATCATCAGGGCTAATTCTAATGTTACACTATGGATGATGAGTAGTTGAAATCCAATTTGAATGCATAATACCACATTTAATTTACAGTACCACCTGTCAATAAGAAATAGACTGAGGCATATCTTCTGAGATATCCATAGGGAATATTCAATTATAATTAACCTTCCTATTTTTGTTAAATCTTTGTCATGAAATGGATTGTTTGTGCCATTTCTTATTCTTATAACAATCTGTCACTAGAAAGAATTTGAATTTTAATCTAATATTCTCTGAGAAATACAATAGAGGATGTTTCTTTTAATCTCCTCAGTACCACTATCACTTGTCTATTTAATTTCTTTTCCATAGGTTAATTATGACTAAGGTTGTGATCTTTGTGCAGATGTATATTTCTTTGGCAGACTGTGGAAAATTATTTTCTGCAAACCATATTGAGTACAATATATGGCAAATGGGACATTTCATTTTTCTACTTTAATATTAGTAAGAAGAAAAAGAATAATTTTAGTTAAAATGATGCAATTGAGAGCATATGAATGCATGCTTTCCTGTGGATAACTTTATAAAACTAGTTTTAAGCAATAATTAACTACTATATGTAACCTCAAAACCATTAAAATAATACATATATATATATAACCTCTAAACAATATTAAATTAAGAAAATAGGTTTTACATAAAATTAGGCACTAGATTTAGGAGTGTATCTTTTATTGAGTCAACTTATTGACAAACGGCATTATGGACTTGATGAACATGAGTTTGAGCAATCACCAGGAGTTGGTGATAGAAAGGGAAGCATGGCATGCTACAGTCCGTGGGGTCACAAAGAGTTGGACACAACTGAGCAACTGAGAGAGAATGACAACTGAAATTTTTGTTTATTTTTTTCTTTCTCTTTTTCATCATAATTGGCAAACTTAAAGAGACTATAGCACTCTCTTAGCCTGAATGTTTTAGAGATACCCACAAGTCTATCTTGGCTTTTTACTCATGAGGGAACAAGAGTTAAAAGAGCAGAAGCCTTGTTTACATCTCAAGAGGCCTTCTCTTCCTAAGTACAATGTAGGAGATGTGTGTCAACCAACTCTTTGGCAAGCAGGAGGCTGGATTTTTCAAGCAGGCAGGTTTTACAGACACAGACATATCTATATCCTTTCTCTGGAACTGGATGCACTTGAGCAAGCTAACAGGCATTTCTGAGGCTTAGTTGTGCTGGTTTCTTAAAAGTAAAATAGGGCTAATAATACTGAGTTTGAGGAAACTCTGGGAGATGTTAAAGGACTGGGATGCTCGGCATCCTACAGTCCATGGGGTCACAAAGAGTGAGACATGACTGAGTGACTGAATAACAACAATAATAATACTAAGCACAGAGAACAGTGTAAGGTTTAAATGTGATTATGGATCTGGTACCAAGGAAGCACCCAAAACAGGTAGCTAATATTTTGCTTCTGTCTTACAAATATTTTAATTCTAAATTTGTAAAATGATTGGAGTAGATCTTTTAAGTGTTCTTGAAGGTAAGTAAACAGAACCAAACAGTGGATCACAACAAACTGTGGAAAATTTTTACAGATTAGAATACCAGACCACCTGACCTGCCTCCTGAGAAATTTGTATGTAGGTCAGGAAGCAACAGTTAGAACTGGACAAGGAGCAACAGACTGGTTCCAAATCGGGAAAGGAGTATACCAAGGCTATATATTGTCGCCCTGCTTATTTAACTTAAATGCAGAGTACAGAGTGAGAAATGCTGGGCTGCTTGAAGCACAAGATGGAATCAAGATTACAGGGAGAAATATCAATCACCTCAGATATGCAGATAACAACATGCTTATGGCAGAAAGCGAAGGAGAACTAAAGAGCCTCTTGATAAAAGTGAAAGAGGAGAGTGAAAAAGTTGGCTTAAAACTCAACATTCAGAAAACTAAGATCATAGCATCTTCTCCCATCACTTCATGGCAAATAGATGAGGAAACAATGGAAACAGTGACAGACTTTATTTAGGGGGGCTCCAAAATCACTGCAGATGGTGACTGCAGCCATGAAATTAAAAGACGCTTGCTCCTTGGAAGAAAAGGTATGACCAACCTAGACAGCATATTAAAAAGCAGAGACATTATTTTGCCAACAAAGGTCCATCTAATCAAAGCCATGGTTTTTCCAGTGCTCACGTATGGATGTGAGAGCTGGACCATAGAGAAAGCTACTGACGCTCCTGCTGCCAAGTCGCTTCAGATGTGTCCAACTCTGTGCAACCCTATGGACAGCAG
Organism: Ovis aries; assembly: GCF_016772045.2. NCBI lineage: Eukaryota > Metazoa > Chordata > Mammalia > Artiodactyla > Bovidae > Ovis > Ovis aries. Next base: position 74,577,326 of record NC_056058.1, read on the forward strand.
CCCACCAGGTTCCTCTGTCCACAGGATTCTCAAGGCAAGAATACTGGAGTGGGTTGCCATTTCCTTTTCCAAAAGAAAGCTGAGCACCAAAGAATTGATGCTTTTGAACTGTGGTGTTGGAGGAGACTCTTAAGAGTCCCTTGGACTACAAGGAGATCCAACCAGTCCATCCTAAAGGGAATCAGTCCTGAATATTCATTGGAAGGACTGATGCTGAAGCTGAAGCTCCAATACTTTGTCAACCTGATGCGACGAAGTGACTCATTGGAAAAGACCCTGATGCTGGCAAAGATTGAAGGCAGAAGGAGAAGAGGACGACAGAGGATGAGATGGTTGGATGGCATCACCAACTCAATAGACTTCAGCTTGAGTAAGCTCCAGGAGTTGGTGACGGACAGGGAGGCCTGGTATGCTGCAGTACATGGGGTTGCAAGGAGTCTGACATGACTCAGCGATTGAACTGACTTACTGAAGTGAAATAGGAAGATAAAGAGAAGTTGAAAATTTTTCCTCTTCTGATTTTTAATGAGACATAAATATTCTTTTCTAATTGTTTAAAATTCTCATTAAATCCACAAGCTTAAAGAGAGAAAGTCTAGGTTAAACCAGAGTAAGGGAAAATAATTCAGATATTGGATCGACCTACATATATTCAGGAAGTTTAATATTGACCACCAAAAAAAGTTGGTTCTATTTATTTATTCAAAAATAAAACAAGTTATTTAAAAAATAATCACCAAAACAGCACCTAGAACAGTAAACTACCAACCAAGTTTAGCTTGAGGTGATTAATTTTAAATAAACTTTTGATAAGGTGAGTCTTTAAAATGCAAATTTAATTCTGTTTAGGGAAAAATATGCCTAACTATGAACAATTACATAACTGATAATATCTGTCTTCTCCTCGAAAGGGAATGGAGTATCATCATGCTTTTATAGTTATTTGCTTTGAATGTGGGCTTATTCAAAGAATTTGAATGATGCAATCCTTTTATAGAAAGGCATACCTACATATATACAGGACATATGATACTCAAATGACAAAGTCTGTCAGGTTAAAGTGGAAGTTAAGAGACAGAGTAGCAGAGTTTGTGGTTTCAGTGTGTTCTGGACACCAGCTACCTTGGGTTTGCCTGCTGGCTCTGCTTCTTACAGAGGTTATTCCCTGTGCCTTAGTTTTATGTCCTATACAATGTGAAAAAAAATACTTCTTTATGCATAGGTTTGTTATGAGTTCTTATTTGTAAAACATTTAAAGCAGCAACTGGTACATTTGATCCCTGGGTTGGGAAGATCCCCTGGAAAAAGGAAAGGTTACCCACTTCAGTATTCTGGCCTGGAGAATTCCATGGACTGTGTAGTCAGTCCATGGGGTCGCAAAGAGCAGGACACAAGTGAGCAACTTCCACTTTCACTTTCAACTGTTACATAAAATAAATATTCTTACCTTTATAGTGTATTTTCCTTCAACTGAAACAAAATAATCTTTCCTCCCATGCTACACACCTGATTCTTGATACTCGAAGTACAGAAATCATCATTTGACCTATTATTTCAAGAAATAGCAAATTATCATTTAGAACTCTATATGTAATTTCTCTTTTAATCTTCATGAAAATTCTATAAGGTGTGTACTTTTACCCTCATTTTATGGATAAAGATTGAGTGACTGATGGTAAGATGTTTTGTTTCAAACATTGCCTTGTAATCATGGTTAAACACGGTATCATCTTTTGCCCTATTGTCATGTTATTGTAAGTACAGGTAAATTTCTACCCCTAGTCCAGCATAATCTTGAGGATAATGTTCATGAAAGGGAGCTTCAATTCCATAGAAATTAATTTGCCTGATGTATCTCCTAAAATGGCAGGTATAACTTCATCCCATAACAACAGCTGTGGTGGCCACACAGGATCTTTTTCAGTATTCTTATCCCCCTGGTATCTCAAACTACAGTTTCCACATTATATTCATACAAGAGGTGTGAAATATAAGACAGTTTAGACGTTAGATGTGTATATTAAATCAATAAAAGTCACACATATCAGTTTTCTGCCAATAACAGTCAAAGAAGATAAAAATGAAAGATGCCTTCTGTTTACTGGGATCTTTTTCAATTACTTGTTAGAGCTTGAATTTGATTTTTTTTTGAATCTTGGGAAGAGGTTTGAAGTTTTCCTTTTGCATCACTGTACAGTGAATTTTCGTCACATACTTTAACCTTCCTTTTTCAATCAGAGTGCTTTTTTAAGGAAACGTGATTTTGTATTTGGAGAAGCTAATTTATTTATCAGTATTAGCTATAGATAACCAGCAACAGAGACAAACTTCACATGGAAGGAAGCAGACCCTTCTGTTCCCAAGGTGATTCATATTTATTGAAGATAACCCATTTCTATCTATATTCACTTTTCTTAAATCTGCCACCCAGCAAAAGAAGACAACCTGTTATTTCCTTTTCACTTCTTTTTTTGAAAATGATTAGTAGGAACATTTCAATTTCTTAATCAGAAACAAAAATAAGTATAAAATACTGACAAAATATTTTTGCTGATAAAACAAGTTATCAATACAGGAAAATTAAATACATATTCTATACATAGAATGCAGATTTTAGAATAATTAATTCAATTATTCTAAAACTGATTCAAAATGTATTTTAATACTTACTAATAGCATGTGATATACATTTAAAGAACTAATGATTGAGAATAATGAAGGCTATAATAGCAAATGGAAATTAAGCTTCATAAAAGTTGAGTGTTGTAAGTACTATTGACTTCATTTTCAGGCATTTAATTTTTTATGGTAATATTGGATGAATGCAGTATTTATGAAGGATAAAATTTGGAAACAGAAACTGTATATCTATTTAAACAAGTTTACACATTTTATATGAAAATCTCACCTTTTTGAGATTTATAGAATTTATCTGTAATCTGGTCCTAAAGACTTCTGTCTTTATGTTACTTTTCATACAGTTCATCTTTGCCTGTAAACATAGATAAAACTTTCACTTTTAAATATTCAGTATTTTTAAACAAATGTATCTATATCAGATGTTTCTAAATGAATCTCTTTAAATACCTTAATTATTAAAAAATTGATTTTGTTATTTTTTCCTATAATTCAATGGAACTTCCAAATTAATACTTGATATAGACTATACCACATAATTTATAAAGTTCTAAAACTGGGAAATCAAAAGGAATGATACTGGACTATTGTATGTTAATTGTGAGAAGAAATTACTTCCCGTACTATAGAATTCAATATATTCCTAGTCACCTCCTCAATACTGCTTCAGGGTAAAAGTTGATCACAGAATCATGCAATTCACAGGAAGCTTTCCCATAAATTGAATCAATTCATCAGATTACTATCATGATAAACAATAGGACAATTCTATTAGAAGGATATACATAGACTCATCGGAGAAGGCAATGGCACCCCACTCCAGTACTGTTGCCTGGAAAATCCCATGGATGGAGCAGCCTCGTTGGCTGCAGTCCATGGGATCGTGAAGAGTTGGACACGACTGAGCGACTTCACTTTCACTTTTCACTTTCATGCTTTGGAGAAGGAAATGGCAACCCACTCCAGTGTTCTTGTCTGGAGAATCCCAGGGACATGGGGGAGGCTGGTGGGCTGCCTTCTATGGGGTTGCACAGAGTCAGACATCACTGAAGCGACTTAGCAGCAGCAGCAACATAGACTCATATTATTTTAAACCTAATATGACATTTTGTATACAAAATAGAATGTTAATTCTTAGGCCCCAACTTATCAAACCTGTCTCCCAACCTTTTCATTTTAGAAAATGATATCAGTTCTTGCCTTTTTGCTTTGGGCAAAAATAAAGATTATCTTTGATTTCTCTCACCCTCACACTGTCATTATGCTCTACAGATCCTACTTTAAAATATATGCCAGATATTACTACTTCTCATCATATCCACAGTGATGCTAGTTGAGCCCACCATCATCTCTTGCAAGGTGGAATCACAATAACACCCAAACTCAACTTCCTATTTTTAATCTCAACTCTTAACAACTGTTTATCCCTATGGAACAGCTAGAATGATCCTTAAAATAATGAAAGCAAATTATATTCCTTCCCTACTCAAAACCTACCCTTGTAGATCACTGTTGTAGTTAAAAGATAGATTCCTTATTATGGCCAACATTATATAACTTCTCCTAGATCTCTGGATACATTTTACCTTGCTTTTCACACTATGTCCATATTTTGAGCTATTTATTTCTATCTCAGTGCTTCTGTACTTAGAGCTCCAGCCTACCTAGAATGTTCTTCTCCAACATCTTTTCATAACTTACTTCTTCAGTACATTCAAGTCTCTGTTCAAAAGTCATCTCTAACAAAGCACTTTCTTTGTCTACCATTTCCAAAGGTATGCTGGTAAACTGACTCTCAGAGAAGGGGTGGGAGTTCTGATTATAGCCATTGCCAAATATCCTTGATTTCAAGCTACAGATAACTTAAAAACCTACTTTCACAATAAGCTTTCTGGAACCAGTATAAGCTACGTCTGAAATATCCAACTCCTTTACCATACTCACCTAATTCTCTATTGTCCACTTTATTTTATCTTTTTTTTCCAGGCAACTGCCTAAAATTGTGAGTTTGATTGCCTGTTTGCTGTTTCTCCTTAAGAATATAAGTACCAGTAGAGCAGGGAAACTTTTCGTCTTATTCACTAGAATATCGTTAACATTCAGAATAATCCCTGGAACATAGTAGACAGCCTATAATCATTTGATGAACAAATTAATAAATAAGTGGGTCAAGCCTATCTGCTATCCTCAGTGCCCCTCAAGAAAGCTGGAGTCTCGAGTTCATACCTTCGAATTCTTCCCAGCAATGTTTCCTTTCTGTCCTCTCCGAATGAGAGGTAATGTAGGAAAAAGATATGTTTTAAGAGGGCCAAAGAGGAAAGGACATTCTAAATTCTTTACCTAGAGCTAAAGTAAGTTTATGTGAAAGCTCCTTGTTATCCAGATAAAATCATCCTAACTTAAAAACATGTATTTACATGTGGTTAATGGCTAAAATATCCTGATGTTCAGATTTGTGTGATATAATCCAGTTTTCCTTACTTAAAATCTACCAAGAGTTCACACTTGCTCACTAAAAATTTGACGATGATTAGCTTAGTATGTCTATTACCATCATTTCCATAGTAGTTACATAGAAAGAGAATCTCAACAAAGGACATTTTAAAATCATGTTCTGTAAAGCCAACACCAGTTTGACAGTAATTGTATTATCTTTGAATACCTTCTCCAGTAATGGAATTTCCATTATTGCAAACAGCTCCCGTAATGAAAGTGAAAGTGAAGTTGATCAGTCGTGTCTGACTCTTTGTGACCCCACGGACTGTAGCCTATCAGGCTTCTCTGTCCATGGGATTTTCCAGGCAACTGTACTCCTGTTGCTGCTAAGTCGCTTCAGTCGTGTCTGACTCTACATGACCCCATAGACGGCAGCCCGCCAGGCTTCCCCATCCCTGGGATTCCATGGACTGCAGCCTACCAGGCTCCTCCATCCATGGGATTTTCCAGGCAAGAGTAGTGGAGTAGGGTGCCATTGCCTTCTCCCAAGAGTACTGGAGTGGGTTGCTATTTCCTTTGCCAGGGGATCTTCCCAACCCGGGGATCGAACCCAGGTCTCCAGCATTGTAGGCAGATGCTTTACGATCTGAGCCACCAGAGAAGTCCACTTAATACCAACAGGGTAAAAATGGTGGTTCTAAAGAGAAAGTTAAATGATCAGTGACTCAGTGTCCCCATTTAAGAAGTAAAACAATTATGTTTCCCTGCCTCCTTCCTGAGGCCAGTAAATGATCTATTTGATAAATTTAGAATTGCTTATAGGCAATGAATGGAGAAGGAAATGGCAACCCACTCCAGTGTTCTTGCCTGGAGAATCCCAGGGATGGGGGAGCCTGGTGGGCTGCTGTCTATGGGGTCGCACAGAGTCGGACATGACTGAAGCGACTTAGCAGCAGCAGCATAGGCAATGAAAAAAAAATACTTTTAACCCTCTTTGTATCTGAGAAACACAATGATTTCATTAAGCACCTCCTGTTCTAAAGAGTATTTTTGGCAACATACTCTACCTTCATGAATTTCCAACTTTGAGACCTGGAGGATTCTGTTCTAAAATGTGTTCTTTAGTGACATAAAAACAGCCAGTCATATGTGCTTATCCTGCCTCAAGATGATGACCTTTCCAGGGGTATTAGAAACATGGCTAGTTCTTTACTAAGGCTAGGCATTTTGAAATTGGCATGGGCACTAAAGTGTTTTGTTTTTTTTCCCCCATCACTGCCCATGAACAATAAAGTTGACACAACATTTTATTCTCAAGAAAATGATACAAGGTTTCCTTAGTCCCAATTTTGCTATTGCCTTAATAACATTGCTAAAATCATTTCCTAGTTGTTTTATAAATATAGAAGAGTAAATCTTCTTCTCAAATAATGAAATTCTGAATTATTTAGAAAAGCTGTCTGCTGTTGAGTGCTTTATTATTTTTCCCACGAAAAGTAACTGATTTGAGCCTCAGTTTATAAATTTTAGAAATGAGCATGTCCACTCTCTACCCCAAATATTCTTTGACATGTTAATAGTCACATTTTGGAACCTATAAAGACTCTACAGAGAAGGTCAAAAGATACATCTCTTCATATTTATATCTGCTAAGAGGAGAGTTCTTTTTATAAGATCTCATCATGGAAACTCGGAGTAAATCCAGCTTCAAACAGAAGATAAGGTTTGCTTCACTACAGGAATTCAGAAGCTGCTACTTCCACATTTACACAAAACAAACCTCAGACAAGTCAGAACTGCAATCCAAGCAGTGACCTCTATCTGAGCCCCCATAAACCAGATAATTCACCTCTGCCCCAAGCAAGCTACTGACTTTGGAGATACGTGGTGCTGACTGCATGCAGATCTTCTCAGCAATCTACTCGCAGATATGACTCCTCTCTGGAAAGAAAAATGCTCAGTGGAAACAGAAACAAACCCAGTTTGGATTTCCTGAAAGATCAGTTTGCTTTAGAGAACTATCTGCTCACATGACAGTTTTTAAACTTTGGTGCTCACATCAAGGTTTCCTGGGTAGAGATTGAACGCTAATATTCAAATCTAGGTCTGTAGGTGTTATTGTAGACTTTTTAATTTTTTTTAACCTTCTAATGAGTTGAAAACATATTTACTACATTAAAATATTTCTAATCAATAGATACCATTTTAACTGTATGATGTACTAGCAGAGATATACTTCCAAGCATTAGTTGTATAAGTCAGTAGTGGAATTATAAACAAGGTGATGTTTTATGAATCTGTATAAAAAGTAGGCATATGGCTTCTTTACATATGTACACCCCAGCCACAAATAGTTCATAGTTCAGTCGCTCAGTCGTGTCCGACTCTTTGTGACCCCGTGAATCGCCACACGCCAGGCCTCCCTGTCCATCACCAACTCCCGGAGTTCACTCAGACTCACTTCCATCGAGTCCATGATGCCATCCAGCCATCTCATCCTGGGTCATCCCCTTCTCTGCCTGCCCGCAATCCCTCCCAGCCATCAGAGTCTTTTCCAATGAGTCAACTCTTCACATGAGGTGGCCAAAGTACTGGAGTATCAGCTTTAGCATCATTCCTTCTGAAGAAATCCCAGGGCTGATCTCCTTCAGAATGGACTGGTTGGATCTCCTTGCAGTCCAAGGGATTCTCAAAAGTCTACTCCAACACCACAGTTCAAACGCATCGATTCTTCGGCACTCAGCCTTCTTCACAGTCCAGCTTTCACATCCATACATGACCACTGGAAAAACCATAGCCTTGACTAGACGGACATTAGTCGGCAAAGTAATGTCTCTGCTTTTGAATATGCTATCTAGGTTGGTCATAACTTTTCTTCCAAGGAGTAAGTGTCTTTTAATTTCATGGCTGCAGTCACCATCTGCAGTGATTTTGGAGCCCCCAAAATAAAGTCTCACACTGTTTCCACTGTTTCCCCATCTATTTGCCATGAAGTGATGGGACCGGATGCCATGATCTTTGTCTTCTGAATGTTGAGCTTTAAGTCAACTTTTTCACTCTCCTCTTTCACTTTCATCAAGAGGCTTTTTAGCTCCTCTTCACTTTCTGCCATAAGGGTGGTGTCATCTGCATATCTGAGGTTATTGATATTTCTCCCAGCAATCTTGACTCCAGCTTGTTTCTTCCAGTCCAGCGTTTCTCATGATGTATTCTGCATAGGAGTTAAATAAACAGGGTGACAATATACAGCCTTGATGTACTCCTTTTCCTATTTGGAACAAGTCTGTTGTTCCATGTCCAGTTCTAACTGTTGCTTCCTGACCTGCATACAGGTTTCTCAAGAGGCAGGTTAGGTGTTCTGGTATTCCCATATCTTTCAGAATTTTCCACAGTTTATTGTGATCCACACCGTCAAAGGTTTTGGCATAGTCAATAAAGCAGAAATAGATGTTTTTCTAAAACTCTCTTGCTTTTTCCATGATCCAGTGGATGTTGGCAATTTGATCTCTGGTTCCTCTGCCTTTTCTAAAACCAGCTTGAACATCAGGGAGTTCACGGTTCACATATTGCTGAAGCCTGGCTTGGAGAATTTTGAGCATTACTTTACTAGCATGTGAGATGAGTGCAATTGTGTGATAATTTGAGCATTCTTTGGCATTGCCTTTCTTTGGGATTGGAATGAAAATGGACCTTTTCCAGTCCTGTGGCCACTGCTGAGTTTTCCAAATTTGCTGGCATATTGAGTGTAGCACTTTCATAGCATCATCTTTAAGTATTTGAAACTGCTCCACTGGAATTCCATCACCTCCACTAGCTTTGTTCGTAGTGATGCTTTCTAAGGCCCACTTGACTTCACTTTCCAAGATGTCTGGCTCTAGATGAGTGATCACATCATCATGATTATATGGGTCGTGAAGATCTTTTTTGTACAGTTCTTCTGTGTATTCTTGCCACCTCTTCTTAATATCTTCTGCTTCTGTTAAGTCCATACCATTTCTTTCCTTTATCAAGCCCATCTTTGCATGCAATGTTCCCTTGGTGTCTCTCATTTTCTTGAAGAGATCTCTAGTCTTTCCCATTCTGTTGTTTTCCTCGATTTCTTTGCATTGATTGCTGAAGAAGGCTTTCTTATCTCTTCTTGCTATTCTTTTGGAACTCTGCATTCAGATGCTTACATCTTTCCTTTTCTCCTTTGCTTTTTGCTTCTCTTCTTTTCACAGCTATTTATAAGGCCTCTCCAGACATCCATTTTGCTTTTTTGCATTTCTTTTCCATGGGGATAGTCTTGATCCCTGTCTCCTGTACAATGTCACGAACCTCATTCCATAGTTCATCAGGCACTCTATCTATCAGATCTAGGCCCTTAAATCTATTTCTCACTTCCACTGTATAATCATAAGGGATTTGATTTATACCTGAATGGTCTAGCAGTTTTCCCTACTTTCTTCAATTTGAGTCTGAATTTGGTAATAAGGAGTTCGTGATCTGAGCCACAGTCAGCTCCTGGTCTTGTTTTTGTTGACTGTTAGAGCTTCTCCATCTTTGGCTGCAAAGAATATAATCAGTCTGATTTCATTGTTGACCTTCTGCCACAAATAAATAGTTGTATTTCAACATTGTACCAATTCTTCTCTTTCATAAAAATGTTTTCATGTTTACTCAACAGTCTAATTTACCAGAATCTCTGTGTTTCTTTTGCTTATAAATTTAGGGATAGTGGCTTTTTAAACTAAGATGGCTATAAAATAATGTTGATTTATAATTCTTGTACAGAAATGAATGCCACACAAATTGAATGTAAAGGGAAGATTCACTAGACTAAATCTTCTGAGGGGAATAACCATGTCTTCATAACACTTATAAAATGTCTTCCCCTCTGTTCTTCAGCCTACTGGGCAGAGCATAAGAAAAGAACTGTGTCCTTAGTGAATTTTTGAGGGATAAATGGAAGGTTATGGTTTATTGTGACCTGCATCTGAAATTTGATCAGTCTTGTAAGTTTGGATTCCATGTAATGGTGCTAGAAATATCTTGCCAATTTGAAGTCAAATAAAATGAATACGCATCAGTTTACAAAGTGGACACATCCTTTGCAAATTAAGTGGGACTGTTGCGAAAGCCAGATGAATGAACCTCATATTCATGTATTTATAGTAGAAGCCAACTGGAGCTTGAAGTTAAATGTCTGACAAGCAGCTTGGCCAATGTGGTCAAAACAGACAATCAATCCAAGATGATCAATGCCAGATCCATTTAGCCTTAAGTGAATCATACCACTCAATAATGTGAAAAATATCTCAGTGGTAAATCTAATTCTACCTGAATTTTATCTACTGATTCAGCATATCTGAATATTATTGTAAGTAACAGAACTGCAATTGTGTAAATGCAGTGATTATCTATATTTTCCCAGTGGAAACATTCACATGGGTCTTGTTAAGCTGTAATACCTAGCTGAAATACTTTTGTTGTTGTTTGCTGTTTAGTCGCTAAGGCCAACTGCTTAGTCATTAAATCTGTTTTCAGACCTTCTGGATAGTAGCCCGCCAGGATACTACAGGTCTGAATAATTTTTAATTAGCTATAAGAAAGTTTGCAGCACAATCTATGGGCCCAATATAGATATTTTAAGGGAAATGTCTGCCTAGAAGTGAAATATTTGATGCACTCCCTTGGTGGGATTTGTGTTCTTTATGGGAAATGACTGCTTATATTTTTGAAGGGGAAAACTCTATGTAGTAGATATTTGAGGTTCAAGAAATATTGAGAACTCTTGAAAACAAATGCACCAATATTTCTGTAAACTTAGATAACATATATATTAATACTTATGTATAAATACAGCTATCTAAAATTGTACAGTTTAGATGATGATACTAAAATTGGAAATAAGAACATCTTGTGCTGAACAATTCAAGCTAAAGAATAATTTTAAAGTTTACATTTGTAAGATTTGGTTTTGAAAAATTAATATGCTCTTTTACAAAATAATGTGACGTGAAGTGAAGTGAAGGTGCTTAGTCGTGTCCAACTCTTTGCGACCCCATGGACTAAAGTAAGTACTAAAGTAAGTAGCCTACCAGGCTCCTCCATCCAAGGAATTTTCCAGGAAAGAGTACTGGAGTGGATTGCCATTTCCTTCTCCAGGGGATCTTCCCAACCCAGGGACTGAAGCCCGGTCTCCCGCATTGCATGCGGACACTTCACTGTCTAAGCCACCAGGGAAGCCAAAGTGAAGTGAAACCCTGGAACAATTACATAGATCAACGGTTGAGGGGAAAGACAAAACTGGAGGAGGAAGTGTTACTATATAAGTATTCAAATCATCTGTAGAAGTTTTCCAAAGGATTTATCTCCCTGGGCTTTTCTCATTCAGATATGACTCAACAATTATTGGGTGGGCCTAAAGAGAGAGATTTTTAAAAAGTGATTCTGCAATTCTGCTTTCTCCTTCAGCTTAAGTAAAAGTCCCTGATCTAAAGGATGATAATAGTAATAATTATAGTAATGAAAAATGATAACCTTGATGTAAACTGCTTGACTGTTTATTCAGATAATTTTTCTAGAATAACATTTTCCAAAGTAGCATAACACAAAATGATGTTCCATGTATATAAATATGACTATCTAAAAAATAGACACATGTACAGATAAAAATACATATCCAAATCAGTTTTGGTAATATGCAATAAACAAAACTAGTTTTGGGGTTTTTTTTTTGCTACTTCTCAGAACATTTAACATGCAAATGTGTACTGTGAACCTTTCAAGCAGAAAAATGGTAAACAACACATACTAAACCTATAGATCATATCATTTTTTTAATCTAACCCTCACCTTTATCCTTGTTATTTTTCATAATAATTTAAATGGACATATTTAAATTTTGGGCATATGTTCAGCATATTCATTGCACTTATATTGCCTCAGCATGTACACTTATATTTGGGTATTCAGTCTTTTGCTATCCAGAGTGTGAGAATAAGTTTAATAATTTATTCCTGTGTAGTACATAATGCATTGTAAACCTTCAAAGATGATTGCCTGATGTTTGAAGTAAAGGTTCCAATGTTTGAGTATAAAAGATAGGCGTGCATTTAGAAACCATTTATTGAACTAGTCTGATCATTTATTGAACTAGTCTGATAATAGAGTACAGCTAGCAACCAGAAGCAAGGTATTTGATAATTGGAGCAGAAAAAAACAGTAAATTATTGCAAATTACTGGTCATTCTTTGAATTGAGCTGCTTTTCTGTGTGTGTGTGTGTGTGTGTGTGTGTGTGTGTGTGTGTGTGTGTGTTTAGCAGAGCTTTATTAAACTGAAAAAGGGGCAGAGAAAGTTTCCGACACAGACATCAGGAGGGGGAAGGAAAGTGTTTCCCTGGCTAACCTTTAGCAAGGCAATTATATACTTTTTAAATTAGTTATTTCAATAAATCAAAAGAATGTCTCGAGGTTGCAAATATTTTATCAGACCCACTCCCACAATTTACATTTTAAAATAACAGGATTAGAATTTAGTAAGATTTTACCAGACCCACTCCCATAATATACATTCTAAACGATCAGGATTAGTTAGAAGGTTTTTAGGAAGGAGAAACTGTACTCAAGCAGGATACATTGTTGTTATATAATCCTTAGTACAGAGTTTAAACTGAGTTGTTTGTTGGGTAATCATCAGTTCCGGGCTTAAGGAAAAACCTTTTAGGTGACTAAAATGAAGGATTATAAAGAGAAAAAGGAAAAAGACATTTGTCATTTCCTCCTCCTTTAGAATTCCAGACCCCTATCTCCTCTTCAAAAGCTCCAGACCCCGCCTCCTCCTCGGGGAACCCGGACTTCTTATCAATCTGCCTAGGAATTAACTCTCTCACTCCCCCCTTTTCTTTTAGGAGAATTATGTTGCCAAGCAAAAGGGGTATCATTTCATTCCATAAATACTTCCTGCTGTTGAGGGGCATCATCCCTAAATTGTTGGAGCAGCATGTTCTCCTAACCCTCATATTGAGGGTCTCTAATCCAGGGGCCCCAAGTAATAGTTGGAGGAGACTGCGGCACTCGTAGGAGCTTGGACAACCAGTAACTTGAAAACTTTCAGACGGTTAGAAATGAACCTTATTCTGCAATTACAGATGTGAGGCAAAACAGTCATTAAAACAAGTTAAAACATAATCAGAGTTAAAAGTTACACTATATCCATAGTTAAGGTACAATATGTTATTCCAGTCCATTTTAGGATTATTAGATGGCATCAGATCAAGAAGAGTTGAAGAAAGTCTTTTTTTTTTTTTTTTTTGGCTTGTAGCCAAATTATGTAACCTATCTCTCAGTTCAGTTCAGTTCAGTCGCTCAGTCGCGTGTCTGACTCTTTGCGACCCCGTGAATCACAGCATGCCAGGCCTCCCTGGCCATCACCAACTCCCAGAGTTCACTCAGACTCACGTCCATCGAGTCAGTGATGCCATCCAGCCATCTTATCCTCTGTTGTCCCCTTCTCCTCCTGCCTCCAATCCCTCCCAGCATCAAAGTCTTTTCCAATGAGTCAACTCTTCGCATGAGGTGGCCAAAGTACTGGAGTTTAAAGTAAAACTTTATATTAAATATTTGGCTTACTAATATACCTTAGCTTTATCTGAAGAAATATATTTTTTCTCAATAATTTCACATGGATAACTTAGAGGTACAGAATCAGAAGAGACTGAAATGGAGGTGTTTGTGAACTAGGTGGAAAACTAGCATGAGGGGATCTGAGAAGGGAAGAGTAGAAAGTAGGGGAAAGTAACCACTTGCTACTCATTGAAAAAGACTCTGATGCTGGGAGGGATTCGTGGCAGGAGGAGAAGGGGACGACAGAGGATGAGATGGCTGGATGGCATCACTGACTCGATGGACGTAAGTCTGAGTGAACTCCGGGAGATGGTGATGGCCAGGGAGGCCTGGCGTGGTGCAATTCATGGGGTTGCAAAGAGTCGGACACAACTGAGTGACTGAACTGAACTGAACTGAACCATTTACTGTAAGAATGTGGAGACAGAGTTTGTCAGTGACTTGACTAAAACACCTCAATGCATTTGGAGAGACCAAAGCCAGATTGGAACATGAGAAAGTGGAAACAGCTGTATTGAAACTTTTTTCCTTTTTTTTTTTTCAAACAGTTCTCGTTAAATACTTCTGTGCTTAAACAGTTCAATAAGGGCAATTATGTAGGGATTTTAGAGGTAGATAGGAAAGAGCCACCAAAATGTTGAGGGCAATTCTTTCTATATTCTGATTTACTCAGAGGAATATTTTCAAAGTACAGACTGGACTAGATCTTAGGGAAATATTCCGTAACTTTTGTTTTATTTACTATGAGCATATGTGTGTGTGTGTGTGTGTGTGTGTGTGTGTGTGTGTGTGTGTGTGTGTGCGTGCACATGAACTAAAATATTTATGCTCCCCAAATGGATTTTAGACATCTTTGATGTAACACTGGGACTTCCCTGGTGGCTCAGACAGTAAAGCATCTGCCTGCAAGGTAGGAGACCTGGGTTTAATCCCTGAGTGGGGAAGATCCCCTGGAGAAGGAAATGGCAACCCACTCCAGTACTCTTGCCTAGAAAATTCCATGGATGGAGGAGCCTGGTAGGCTACAGTCCATGGGATTGCAAAGAGTCAGACACGACTGGGCAAATGTAACCCTTATTTCACTTTTATGAAAATGGTGATTCTTATAGAAATATATTGAACCGTGATTAAGGCAGAAGACAATGAAGAGGAAAAATAACAAACATGACGTGAATTGAATCAAGGCAGTCCTTGGGGTCACAAAGATCCGGACATGAGTGAGCAACTGAACTGAACTGGAAAAGCAAACTTCTGTCACTCATTCTTCACCTATCGAATGAGGATAATAATCGTTCTAAGTTCCAGAGGGTTCTTATGACAATTCCATGTGTTAATACCTATAGAGGTCTTGGATAGTTTCTGACTTATAATAAGTGTCCAATAAATCTGAATTACCATTAAATGCTATTAAAAGTGAAAGTGAAAGTAAAGTCGCTCAGTCGTGTCCAACTCTTTGCAACCCCGTGGACTGTAGCTCTCCAGGCTCCTCCATCCATGGGATTCTCGAGGCAGGAATACTGGAGTGGGTTGCCATTTCCTTCTCCAGGGGATCTTCCCTACCCAGGGATCGAACCCAGGTGTCCTGCATTGCAGGCAGGTGCTTTAACCTCTGAGCTACCAGGGAAGCCCAAATGCTATTAAAGATTTTTGTTATTGGTGCTATTCTTATACCTATTATAAGTGACAAACATAAACAACTGTATAAACAACAACAAATAATTTATATTTGTTGTTACAAGTGAATATTATAAATATATAATAATATATACATTTGAATAATTTCAGAAAAGGATATGAATCATAAACATATAAAGAGATATAACAAGAAAGGTGTCACACTACTGAAGGTGATGAGGTCAGAAAATGATCTCAAATATAGTAATGGAATTAATATTTTTGTTGAAGCGTAGTTGATTTACAATATTATGTTAGTTTCAGGTGTACAGCAAAGTGATTTGTTATGCCTATGTATATGTATATATTTGTATTCTCTTCTTTTCCACTATAGTTTATTATAAGGACCAGTTATATAGTAGATCCTTGTGTTTATCTATTTTATATATAGAGTAGTATGCATTTGTTAGTCCCATACTCCCAATTTATCTCCCTGCCCCCACCCCTGCCAATAACCATGTTTGTTTTGTATGTCTATAAGTTGTTTGTCTTTTGTAAATAAATTCATTTGTACTATTTTTTAGATTCTACATATAAATGATATCATATTTGTCTTTGTCTGACTTTCTTCACTTAGTATGAAAATCTCTAAGTCCATCCATGTTTCTGAAAATGACATTATTTCATTATTTTACATAATTGAGTAACATTCCATTGTGTATAAGTACCATATCTTCTTTATTCATACATCTGTGGATGGACACTTAGGTTGCTTCCAAGTCTTGGCTATTGTAAATAGTGCATCTCTGAACATCAGGATGCATATATCTTTCGAATCAGAGCCTTTGTCTTTCCTGGATATATGTCCAGAAGTAGACTTGCTGGATCATATGATGACTCTATTTTCAGTTTCTTTAAAGAATTTCCTTACTGTTCTCCATAATGGCTGCAACAGTTTACACTCCCAGCAACAGTATAAGAGGGTTCCCATTTTTTCCATGGTCCTCATAGCCATTCTGACCGTAGTGAGGTGATTCCTCATTGTAGTTTTGACTTGCATTTCTCTAATAATTAGTGATGTTGAACATCTTTTTGTGTACCTGTTGGCCATCTTTATGTTTTCATTAGAGAAATGCCTATTGAGATCTTCTAAATAGAAGATTTTTTGATTGGGCTGTGTTTTTGTTGTTGCTGTTGAGTTGCATGTACTATTTGTGCATTTTGGAAATTAAACTTTTGTTACTCTCATTATTTGCAAATATTTTTTTCCAATTCTATAACTTGTCTTTTCATTTTGTTGATGATTTATTTTGCCATGCAAAAACTTGTTAAGTTTGATTAGGTCCCATTTATTTTTACTTTTAATTCTATGTAGCAGAATTATTTTAATACACATGATATCAAGAATTGCCTAATGTTACATGAAAACTCTCAGCATAGATTTCTGGGTCAGTCTGGACTAAAATTTAAAAAAAAAATTAGAGAATAGGTGTTACTTTCAAGTGTTTACTATTTGTATATTTTAATGGTATTCTAATATGTCATTGCATATCATTGGAACAGATATTGAATAATAGTCTCAAGACTGAATTATTAAAATTAAATGTTGAAGAGTTCAAATTGAACAAATTAGCAGTCCATAGAAATATGGAGCTATCCATTTTGTTTCAATTTTATTATAATATTGATGAAAAGAGAACAATGAAGCTCACCAAATTAAAAGGCATTAAAGCATTTAGTGCACTACTTGCAAAACCATGTAGGGAGCCCACATTTTTATCATATCATTAGGTACACGTGAATGAGATATTTACTATTTCATAGTCTAGGATGCTTCAGATAGACTCAGCCTAGATTTGTGTTTACTCAGCAAAAAGTTCAAGTTATCTACTCACATTCAGATATTTCAGGACCAAATGCATAGCAAAACATCCATGATTTTTACATTTTGAGGCTTAAATTCATTGATTTTTTTCTATATTCATCCAATTAGTTATTCTTTAAAAATGAATATAGCTAAATTAGAGTTCAGTTCAGTTCAGTTGCTCAGTCGTATCTGACTCTTTGCAACCCCATGAATCACAGAACGCCAGGCCTCCCTGTCCATCACCCACTCCCAGAGTTCACTCAAATTCATGTCCATTGAGTCGATGATGCCATCCAGCCATCTCATCTTCTGTCATCCCCTTCTCCTCCTGCCCCCAATCCCTCCCAGCATCAGAGTCTTTTCCAAGAGTCAACTCTTTACATGAGGTGGCCAAGGTATTGGAATTTCAGCTTTAGCATCGGTCCTTCCAAAGAAATCCCAGGGCTGATCTTCCTCAGAATGGACTGGTTGGATCTCCTTGCAGTCCAAGGAACTCTTAAGAGGGAGATTCATTCTGAATAGTCAATGAGTAATATATATATATGTGTGTGTATATATATATATATATATATATATATATATATATATATATATATATATATATATATATAGCTTCTCTGGAGGCTCAGTGGTAGAGAATCCACTTGCCAATATTTGCAAATACAAGAGACTTGGTTTCGATCCCTTGGTCAGGAAGATCTCTTGGAGACGTAAATGGCAACCCACTCCAATACTTTCACCTAGAAAATCCCATGGACAGAGGAGCCTGGCATGCTGCAGTCCATGGAATTGCAAAGAGATAGGCACAAATTAGTGACTAAATAAAAACAAAATATAAACCACGTTTTTAAAAAATATGGGAAATATAACAAAACAATAATGAATATAATTATCTATAGGATAGTCTATGAAATCTATTCTACAAAGAGCAGGCTCATAATTACTTAGAAATATAAATGTTAAGTTGGAATAAAAATATCTCAGCAGTTTAATTTGGAAATGCATATGTGTAGGTTCTTTCTTGTTTTTATAAATAACTGACTATTTTGATGGTTTCAAGACATGGTCGTATAATAATTGCATATCTGTCATAATTGAAAGCATGAGTAAAACAAAATCTATGCAAGTAGGGGCATGGCCCCACCCCTCAGAATAATTGCATATTCTGTCATGTCTGATTGCTTAAGTAGTACAAAAAGGAAAGAACAAAAATAGACTTCACAAATCAGTCATACTCAGAAAAAACTGAAATTAAATAGCAGTAAATGAATCCTACTAGAATACTCCCATACTTTTCATAGATTAAAAAGAATAAACAATGCACATATGCTTGCTTTACTTCTTAGCTATATTATGATTGACACCTTACTAAAACCCCAAATTTGCCAATCAGTAAATCTTAACACTGCTCTGTAAATGTGTGCTACAAAGAAATTTAAGAGATAATCTCTAAATTCAAGGAGTGTTTAGTTAATTAAAAATACAACCTTATTGTTCAATATTACATGAATGCTTTTAAATTAACAGAGTATTGCATTAAGCTAATTAAAAAGTATTATTGTGATTGAATGCTTAGAAACTATAGCAACCAAGTGTTTTAGAAATGGAAGGGAACATTTCCATACAAATATGTATATGAGCATAAGCTTTTTGGAACACTACTGATATTTAGAGTTGAAGTCCAAAGATAAAATAGAGTGTTTAAACTATGTTTAAAACATCTGTCTTCTATTTTAATGATTAGAGAAATGCATACATAGAGTATATCCTAAATGCACGTAGGCCAAAAGAGAGGAGGAAATACAAAATGGAGATGGGTAGAGGTCTTCACAGAAGAAATTCTAGACATGGTTGGTTTTTAGCTGCGTTTTCAAACAGGAGGCCACCTGAGTTCAAATAGGCTTCAGTTGAGTTCAGTCGCTCAGTTGTGTCCGACCCTGTGACCCCATGAACTGCAGCAAACCAGGCCTCCCTGTCCATCACCAACTCCTGGAGTTCACCCAAACTCATGTCCATCGAGTTGGTGATGCCATCCAGCCATCTCATCCTCTGCCATCCCCTTTTTGTCCTGCCCCCAATCCCTCCCAGCATCAGAGTCTTTTCCAATAAGTCAACTCTTCACATGAGGTGGCCAAAGTATTGGAGCTTCAGCTTCAATATCAGTCCTTCCAAAGAACACCCAGCACTGATCTCCTTTAGAATGAACTGGTTGGATATCCTTGCAGTCCAAGGGACTCTCAAGAGTCTTCTCCAACACCACAGTTCAAAAGCATCCATTCTTTGGTGCTCAGCTTTCTTCACAGTCCAACTCTCACATCCATACATGACCACTGGAAAAACCATAGCCTTGACTAGATGGACCTTTGTTGGCAAAGTAATGTCTCTGCTTTTGAATATGCTATCTAGGTTGGTCATAACTTTTCTTCCAAGGAGTAAGTCTTTTAATTTCATGGCTGTAATCACCATCTGCAGTGATGTTGGAGCCCAAAAAAATAAAGTCTGACACTGTTTCCACTGTTTCCCCATCTATTTGCCATGAAGTGATGGGACCAGATGCCATGACCTTCGTTTTCTGAATGTTGAGCTTTAAGCCAACTTTTTCACTCTCCTCTTTAACTTTCAACAACAGGCTTTTTAGTTCCTCTTCACTTTCTGCCATAAGGGTGGTGTCATCTGCATATCTGAGGTTATTGATATTTTTCCCAGCAGACTTGATTCCAGCTTGTGCTTCTTCCAGACCAGCGTTTCTCATGATGTACTCTGCATAGAAGTTAAATAAGCATGGTGACAATATACAGCCTTGATGTACTCCTTTTCCCATTTGGAACTAGTCTGTTGTTCCATGTCCAATTCTAACTATTACTTCCTGACCTGCATACAAGTTTCTCAAGAGGCAGGTCAGGTGGTCTGGTATTCTCATCTCTTTCAGAATTTTCCGCAGTTTATTGTGATCCACACAATCAAAGGCTTTGGCATAGTCAATAAAGCAGAAATAGATGTTTTTCTGGAACTCTCTTGGTTTTTGCATGATCCAGCGGATGTTGGCAATTTGATCTCTGGTTCCTCTGCCTCTTCTAAAACCAACTTGTTAGTGATTAGTAAACTTAGACATAAAGGGTTTGAGGTCAGGAATAAAAGAACTAAGATTCAACTCTATGAATGTACATGTACTGCACATTAACACCCTGCACACAGTTCTCCATGAGAATGTCTAGATTGCTTGGTGAGTTTGGAGTCAAAAACATGGAGCATTATGAACAAATGTTAATTAGTATTTGATGCACAGAGCCTAGACAGTTATTTCATCCCATGTGTAATGAATGGTCTTATCGGAAGAGTACTGAACACAGCATATCAGGTGTTACAAATCTGAATGCATACAGGAGCCAGAATAATAGTGCCTCTCATGGAAGTGATACTATCATGAATTGTTACCCATTCATGGAGATTGGAGGATGCATGTTCCATATCTGAAAAGTGGATCATTAGTCTTATGGAATGACCACATAAGACATTAGAACCAAGTTGACATGATTTTTTTTTAAACAAAGGATGTTTATGTGAAATAATCTAACTTTTAAATGTTGCCGACTAATTAAGACATTAATAAAAGATATTGTTGTATCAAATAAGACCCAGTTTGATGCTTCTGTCCTTTAGTTATTTCAGTATAGAAACCATCGTGTCCTTGGGGCAAGAAATATTCAGAATCCAATGTTGAAGACTTCCTGCTATCTTAATAATTGGTAGGACAAGTATTTGCTTCTGTGATTCCTTGTAACTCTCTGACCTTACAGAAGAGAGCCGTATTTGTTCAGTCTGATAGTCCATCCCATCAGTATACGGAGAATTCTGCTTGGCCTGGAAACTATTCAGTCTTCCTCAGTGAATTTGTAAAGCTTCACACTGATTCATTATATATCACTCTCTCAGCCTAACATGTTTCTTCTTTATATGAGAAAAATTAAAATGTTAAAGAAAAAGCCCTAGAACAATCGATTCTTCTGTACTCATTACCCAAATTCAGAATTATCAAGATTTTATCACATTAGCTTCATGTATTATGTTTTCTCACTTTTACTGAAACATTTTCAAAAATTTTCCAAATATCATGATGTTTAAACCTTATATATTTCAATATACATCTCTAAAAAGGAATATAATTTTATAAGATTGATTATCCCAGTGCCTTTAGGCCATCTATCAAAGTTAACAGTATTTCATTCATCTCATGTTCTCCTTTTTTCTCTTTGCCTTCTTGCGGTGCTTTTTTTACTGTGTTCTCCTTCCCTTGTATTTCTTGTTAATGGATGTTAGCTCTAGAAACATGCTTGGGTTTAGGGTTTAGTAAGAATACTTCAAGGAGGTGCTGTGTGCAGTTTAGCTTTCTGAAAGCAATCTCATTGCTCTCATCTTTGTGACACAGCAGTTCCGGGTATCCTCCAATTACCAACAACCATTTTATTTTCTTACAACCCTGAGAGTGTTTTATTTGAAATCACAGGCAAACAAAGCAAATTCACAGTGGGCAGTTTGCCTTTGATCATTCCTTCCTTTTTCACTATGACCATCTGTCATTCAATGCTTTTTGAGAGTTTTTTTCTAGGACTTATTCTCATCCTCCCTTCTAAAAGTCTTTGGAAATTGTCTTTCTCCATTCCCAACGAATAGGGGTCTCAGGTGTATATGTAACACAGAAATGCATCTAGAAAGAATTTAATTCTAAAATACTGTGCTCCTCAAAATAAATCAGTACCTATCCATCAGCTTTATCTATATTTACTTATACTTTGAAAGTTGCTAGCCCCCAGGACAACACCGTGGTAGCATCTTTCCTTTTACTTTCATCTAAATATCCTCTATTGGAGAGAAAATAAGAGGAAAAGGATCTGAGTGTTTTAACAGATGGGTTGATATTAATATTTAGATACTAGCTGATTGTCAGTAGCTTGCAGTGAGACTGAATATTGGTACCCATCAATTACCATGGAGGAGAGTTAAACTAGTGATTCCTGTTGGAGACCATCTTATTCCTCTGGCTTCATTAGATTAGAAGAACATTGCTCTTGCTTTTGCTATAGGTTGGTTACATTACAATCATAGTCTGCTATTGGTTGACAAAGAAGGATGTGTTGCATGTTCTTTTATTCCCTATTCTTAGCCTTCTCCCTAAGTGGAATTAGTCTTAGCTTACTCCATATCTGATGTTCAGAAGCAGCAAGAAACAAATGTAATATTGTTGTTGCTGTTTAGTCTCTAAGTCATGTCCAACTCTTTGAGACCCCATGGACTGTACCCCCCAGAATCCTCTGTCCATAGGATTTTCCAAGCAAGAATACTGGGCTGCCATTCCCTTTTCCAGGGTATCTTCTTGACCCAGCAATTGGACCCGTATCTTCTGTGCATCTCCTGTATGTCTCCTGCATTGCAGGCAGATTCTTTTACTGCTAATCCACATTCAACCTAGGAATTATAGTACAACTGCTTTTGAAGATTTATTTCAGACTATTACCTCAAATCAGTTCAGTTCAGTTGCTCAGTTGTGTCCAGCTCTTCGCGACCCCATGAACCACAGCCCACCAGGCATCCCTATCCATCACCAACTGCTGGAGTCTTCCTAAACCCATGTCCATTGAGTCAGTGATGCCATCCAACCATCTCATCCTCTGTTGTTTCCTTCTCCTCCCACCTTCAATCTTTCCCAGCATCAGGGTCTTTTCCAATGAGTCAGCTCTTCACATCAGGTGGCCAAAGTATTGGAGCTTCAGCTTCAACATCAGTCCTTCCAATGAACATCCAGGACTGATCTCCTTTAGGATGGACTGGTTGGATCTCCTTGCAGTCCAAGGGACTCTCAAGAGTCTTCTCCAACACCACAGTTCGAAAGCATCAATTCTTCAGTGCTCAACTTTCTTTATAGTCCAACTCTTACCCACATCC
Organism: Ovis aries; assembly: GCF_016772045.2. Lineage (NCBI taxonomy): Eukaryota > Metazoa > Chordata > Mammalia > Artiodactyla > Bovidae > Ovis > Ovis aries. Next base: position 74,600,428 of record NC_056058.1, read on the forward strand.
ATACATGACTACTGGAAAAACCTTAGACTTGACTAGATGGACTTTTGTTGGCAAAGTAATGTCTCTGCTTTTTAGATGAATACAATTTTTCCTAATTGTGCTCAATTCTCCATCTTTTGATTCCTAAGTTACTAATTTGAACACAACTATAAACTCTATATTTAATAAAAGACTTCCTCTCTCTTTGCATGTACATGAGTATATCTTTCAGAAATTCTTTCTGCTAAACTATGTGTATATTCTGAGAAAGGTACAGAATGTGCCCAAGAGATATGAGAACAGATGACACCTCCTATTAGTTTGCTAGATCTGCCATAACAAAATTCTATTAGTAGGTGGCTGAGGCAATGTAAGTTTATTTTTCCCATTATTCTGGATGTTGGAAGTCCAAGATCAAAGTGTTAGCAGGTCTGGTTTTCCCTGAGGCCTCTATCCTTGGTTTGCAGATGGCCACATTTCTACTGTGTCCTCATGTGGCCATTTCACTGATATTTCTTTCTCTTCTTTTAAGGTCACTAGTCATATTGGATTAAGATTCTACCCTTATGACCTCATTTCATACTTACCTTTGGTGGGCCCTATCTCCAAAATACTGTTACATTGGGAGTTAAGGCTTCAGTGTATGAATTTGGAAGAACACAATTCAGTTCATAACCTGCCCTTGAGATTACTTTTTCTGGTCTATAACTGTTTATGTAAAGTAAATCATTTAAGCTATGTGGGTTCTACATTCCAAGTATGCTTGCCAAAGTCTGAATGTATATTTGTTAGCAGACTTGGCTCTCTGCCTGATAGTTTGTAACTGAATCATATTTACATTTAATCATAGTTGACTGGGGAAATAATTCAAGGATTTATCCTGCTTTTTTTGTGTGTGTTTGTACACATAGTCGTTTAATTATTTCTGGTTTTGATGATTCAATAAAGGGATGCCCTCTACACCATTACTTTCACCCCTCACAGAGAATGAACACAACAGATATTTGGATCCATCTTTATGTTTGAAAATTCACTCTTGTATTTTCTAAGTGACATTACTCCTGTGAAGGATAGCACTTTTTTAGCTACTTGCCTCCATGTATAAATTTTGAGGAAATCCACAGTGGCTCAGTAGTAAATAATCTGCCTACAGTGCATAAGACCATCTGCAAAGCAGGAGACACTAGTTCGATTCCTAGATCAGGAAGATCCCCTGCAAAAGGAAATGTCAGCCAACCCACTCCAGTATTCTTGCCTGGAGATCCCCATGGAAAAAGGCACCCGGTGGGCTACCGTTCATGGGATTGCAAGAGTTGATCCTGACTTAGCAACAAAAATACCACCACTACATAAATTTTAAATTCTTTTCTTACTGCATGCATGGTGAGTTAGGAAAAGTGATCAGCATTATAGTTTTAGTATTTCCTTGAGAGTCAGTGAAAGGGAAGCTCAAATATAAGCAGTGTATTAAATTAGGTAAAGAAAAATAGTCAATAATAGAAATAAAATAAGATAGTGATGTGTATAAAAATATGAATGAAAAATGAGTGAATTGGTGATTGAATTTTGCAAAAATAATGTCCATTCAATGTGGAAGCAATATTCTCAATTGAAAAAAGTTGGCTAGAAGTCTCTTTTAAAATAATAGTTCTGAAGAATAATAATTCTGGAGAAAATTTAATGTCATAATGCAGCTTATATATAACACAATTTCCAGTACTGACTGTGTAAAAATCATTAAGTTGGGGGTCAAAACTGTGTTTCTGAAAGAGTTTTTGTTCCTAAAAAAGACTCTTGATAAAGAAAACTCACATTCATACACTGTGGTGATTTGTTCCAAAGTCTTGCAACTTAAGACAAACTGAATCCTAAACTGTCTCCTGTCTGCCACAGGCTAAGACAATTAGCAACAATTTAGAGTAATGAAATTAGACACTACTCAGGATAAATGGCTGCCTTTGGTTTGCATGATAAGCTGTAACTCTGTGATGAGTGTGAAAGTTTATGTGCCAGACAGAAGGAATTGTCACCTTGATTTTTTTTCTTTTTTGAAGTCTGTCCCAGACCAGTTCAACTGTTAAATTTCAATTAAACTAAATGTGGTCAGAAAAACAACACACAAAAAGATTGGAAATGTAAGTATATTTCTTTTATCTAGCCTGAGCTGTTGGCAAAGTAAACTGGCTTTTCCATACTTGGCATTTATTAATAATATTTTGAATACCATTGCGCTTTTTAAGCTGAGTGTGGTGGAATTCTCTTGTGGGATTATTAAATGAGTCGATTTGCATTCTAATGAGAACAAATGTTTGGGATTGCATTGTTAAAATGCTAAAACGGTGTGTGTATAATTATTTTGCAGCTTAGATTCGCAGAACTCATTTCCCCAAACTCCTTTTTTTAAATAACTAAAGAGTCAGAGCCTACTGACGGCTGGAGGGGAGGTGATTAGGGTAATTTAAACTGTTCACAAATGACTTTGCCACAGAATGAAAGCATTTCTTTGGCTTTGCCCGGCTCCTTTCATTATCTTTAAGCGGCCGCAGTGTTGAGTCCCATAAGAAGTCTCACCAAGCTCTCTTTCCTTGTACAGTTTCTCATTTGTATTGATTAATCATTTTGTAATTCCATTCTAGGTTGACTTGCTCATCTTTAAGGCATTTGCTGCTTTTTCTTTGCTTGTCTATCCTGTAACGGTTATGTTGTCTGTTCTAATACCTTAGCTTTATCACTGCAAGTCAAGCTTTAAAACATTAATCCCTTCATGCTTTAATTTCATATTCTATTACCAGAATGAATGCAAATACTGTTTGCTTTTTCTCCTTTTTAATCATCTTTACTACAGCTTTTGCATATGGGCCAATAGTAAAGTAAGCTTTTATTATTTAGAGTATAACTCTTTTTAAAATAGGTTTTCAGCTCTCTTTCTTTAGCTTAAAATTCTATTGACAAAATACACATGCTTACTGAAAAAATATCTATAGCCTTAATGCTTATTTTGTTGTCACCAATTTCTAATAAAATAAACATATTGTAATTTAACAGTCTTAAGATACTACTAGTACCAGTAAAAATGTTTAACTATCATATTTTTAAGTATTCTGACTATTAACCTTGACCTGAGGAATTCATTCTGGTGACAAAGTTTTGGAACAATAATGATTTTTTATTCCTTACTTCATGCAGTTTGAAATTTGGAGAGAAACTAAAGAAAATATGATCTACCTTACTCTTCATGTAGAAAAAGATTGAGAATCCAAAAAAATTAAGTAATTTTCTTACAAACAAGAAATGATTTCATGTATATGTATTTTTTACAAAAGCAATTAAACTGAGTCTTGTTTCATAATTTTGTATTGTGATGACCAATGCTTTATTATTAAATAAATGATACTTTGCATTTATTGCATAAATTACTTAATTTACATATACATATACATACATACAAATCATATATTATATACAAATATGGCTGTGTATAATATATAATTGAAATTGGCTGTATATAATATACTATTGAAAGTGAAAATATTGATAAGTATATTACTTTGAAAAAACACAAAAGTGAAAATCAGTAAAGCATAATTATGACAGGTGCTGATTAATACAATGGAAATAGGTGGCTTCAATTAAAACAAATGTTAAAATTGATGCTATTCTAATATATTTAAATGTCAGTTAATTAATACGCTGATGGCTATTCTTTCCTTGAGACATTAATTAAAAGCTTGTGATAACTGATATCAAGACTTTTGCAATCTAAAAATTGGTACCTTTATTTAAAGTCAGTCTTTGATGATTTCAAGAACTTAAAATTTTTAGAAAGTGGCATGTTTTACGTAGTACAGTTACAAAAATGGAAAGGCTTATTCACCCATAACCCTAATTTAGCTATTATTAGAGGTTTCCATTGAGAGATCATCTAGGATTCATTTGTTTACAGCATATAAGCAGAAACACAGCACAGACAATTTTATAGAGAACAGTGAATTGTTTTTAGTGCAAATAGCTGAAAAGAATAGATGTGGAACTGACCTAAGCTTTGCATATTGACTTGATCTGTGTTAGTGAACTCATTCCAAGACAGCTTCCTTGGATCACATTGTTTTCTAAAGATAATCAGCAACCTCTGGGAAGAATGGGGAATAAATGCTAGCAAAGCAGCCCCCAAATATCCACTATATGAAATTATCAATAAGCATTTTTAAGTTTATTCTGCAGGCGCTACTTCCTCATTTTCTGCCTTTGTCTCTATTTTCCCCCCCCAATATGTGCTTTTACCATGAGATTGATAGAATGCATGAAGGAAACAGTACCTGATAGAATGAACTGAAGTAAATGCAAATTATTCTATATTCTCTTCATCTTATTTTCAGACTTAAGATGCATGGCCGATATATGAATCACAAACAACATCTTCTCTTGTACACAGGAAAATTACAAACTTTGTTCTCAAAACTTGGAATCCTTTAATCTTCCTGCGGATGAATTGCCCCCTCCTCCTGGCCCCCAAAGCCTTAGTCTGCCATGACCTTTCGTACCTGTTTTGTCTTTAGAAACAGCTTTGTAAATGTCACAAGCTTAGGATTCTTTTTAGAGGCTTTCAGTTTCAGCTCCATAACCACTGAGTAATCAAATTCAGGTTGGTCCTGGTTCATGATATTTATTGACTGCTAGTTTGGCTTTAGGACCCTAATGCCATAGGCTGGAGTACCATATTGTTCTGTTATCAAAGAAAAGTCAAAGACTATGAATCTTAGTTTCTCTTTTTATCTATATATTTAAAAATTTCTGAGAAAACAAAAAGAAACCCAAGCTATGACCAATTTGCACCTAGATAATATCATCCAAAGACTGAACTAAGGATTGATGGCCAAAACTAGAAATGCAAATAAAATTGGAAGGAGGAAAATATAGCTAGGCACTTATGGAGGCATAAGAAAAACTCTTAAATTACAGAGATTATAAGCAAATGCAAAAACTGAAAATTGAAAAACTATTGATTATAAAAATGTAGTATTATGTATGGATGATGTTGATATTTCAGAATGGCTTAGAAAACTATCATTCCCAAGAGCATTAACCTAATTTTTGAAACATAATAAGTTAAGATCAAATGTTAAATAGTACTGATAATACAAGTAGTTTGCATAAAATACATAAAAGTCTCATGGTAAAAAATTTTACTCAAGAGCCAGAGCCTGTTCATAACTGGCACAAACCACAATTAGACTGGAACAAACACCATTGGGGTTGATTAAGCAGCTCACCCATTGTACAAATGCAGTGAAATGTGTTGCCCTGACCTGTTTTGCTGGTGCTTTCTAATTGAACAGGTGTGCTGTTTAAACGGTGTTCATAAATTGGATGTTGTGTGTGTGTGTGTGTGTGTGTGTGTGTGCGCATGTGTATGTGTGTATGTATGTTTGAATCCATATTTCAGATTTACCAAATGACTCTCAAACAAATTTATTTTCCTTTAAAAATAAACATAAAACATGTAAACCCTGCAGTATTTAGATGAAAATCTGTTTCTGTTACTTATTCACCTGAAAATATAGAGAAGCTTTTTTATCTTAAAACAATCCATACCCTTATTTTTTCTTTGCTTTGGGGCTTTAAAAAAACTGTTATTTTAACAACACAGTGCTAATCAATTTACCAAAATATTAAAGTGAATTCAGAACTCTGATAATATTGATTTGCAATGAATGTTAATCTTGGCAAAGCTTATTCCTCTAGTTGTAATAAATCCAATTATTCAAAAATACTTTCATTGTGCTTTTCTCTTTTTTAAACAAATTTCTTTTGCTTCTTTCTACCCAGGATTAAAATGCTTAGTAACACTATAAAGGTATTTAGCTAGTTTCAGGAATCTCCTACCAGTCTGTAAGACATGGAAAAATTAAGCTTCAGTGTAGACACGTAAATTAATATACTTAAGAAAAATTAATCCCAAGTGGTCTTGTAAGTTACTGAACTCAACACTATAAATTATGAGCTATGAGGGGATTTTAAAAGCCATTGTGAACTCCTGGCACAAGGTTTTACTTTAGTCAAGGGCCAAAACTTAATGAAAGCAAAACAAAAATATCATAAATGCATATTTGTTGTATTGTTTCTGTGCTTTGCAACTTAGAAAATGCATTGACACATATTTTTAAAATGTGCTCACAAAATCCTGTAGCAGAGAATTTGTAAATAGTTCTCTTCATCATACAAGATTAAGAAATGCAGATACAGTGAAATTAATTTACTGATGAAAATCCAATAGATTATCATCAGTGGATCTAAGACCTGGAGATATATATTTGTTTTTTCTGTTGTGCTAACCTGTTTCATAATGAACATGAGAGATCAGATTATATGCACAGTAGATCTCCAGAAAGTTTAGACAATACAAAAAAGATTGAAATTGGCTCAGTTGTAAAGAATCTGCCTGCCAGTGCAGAGAAGCAAGAAATGTGCATTCAACCCCTGGGTCAAAAAGATCCCTTGGAGAAAGAAATGACAACCTACTCCAATATTTTTGCCTGGAAAATCCCATGAACAGAGGAGCCTCATAGGCCACAGCCCATGGACTTACAGAGTTGGACATGACTGAGTGATTGACCACACACGGTAAATGTCTCACAGCAAATATTAGCCAAGTGGTAAATGTACATTATACAATGAATTATGCATGGTATAGAAACTAAATGAATAAGTAAGTAAAGATGAAGGCTTGCTTTCAAATAATTCATATATAATTGAAGACAAAATTTAAGCACAAGAAAATTCTTCAAGAGTTTTGGGCATAAATTTTTGGAATTAGGATCTTGGAGAAGAGAAATTGACTTGCATAACATTGAGTCAGCTATTTAACACAGTAGTCACTAGTCACACATGGCTACTGAACACTTGAAATGTGGCTAATCCAAATTGAGATGTACCATTAAGTGTTAAATGTGTAGAGGATTTTGAAGCCTTAGTATGAAAAATGACACATACTTTTTTAAGCTTTTATATTGGCTAATGTGGAAATTTTATATTGGTTAAACTGTGGAAAATTCTGAAAGAGATGGGAATACCAGACCACCTGACCTGCCTGCCTCTTGAGAAACCTGTATGCAGGTCAGGAAGCAACAGTTAGAACTGGACATGGAACAACAGACTGGTTCCAAATTGGAACAAGAGTACATCAAGGCTGTGTATTGTCACCCTGCTTATTTAACTTATATGCAGAGTACATCATGAGAAATGCTGTGCTGGAGGAAGCACAAGCTGGAGTCAAGATTGCCAGGAGAAATATGAATAATCTCAGATATGCAGATGACACCACTGTTATGGCAGAAAGTGAAGAGGAACTAAAAAGCCTCTTGATGAAAGTGAAAGAGGAGAGTGAAAAAACTGGCTTAAAGCTCAACATTCAGAAAACAAAGATCATGGCATCTGGTCCCATCACTTCATGGCAAACAGATGGGGAAACAGTGGCTGACTTTATTTCTCAAAAATCACTGTAGATGGTGACTGCAGCCATGAAATTAAAAGATGTTTACTCCTTGGAATGAAAGTTATGACCAACCTAGACAGCATATTAAAAAACAGAGACATCCCTTTGTCAACAAAGGTCCATCTAGTCAAGGCTATGGTTTTTCCAGTGGTCATGTATGGATGAGACAGTTGGACTGTGAAGAAAGCTGAGTGCTGAAGAATTGATGCTTTTGAACTGTGGTGTTGGAGAAGACTCTTGAGAGTCCCTTGGACAGCAAGGAGATCCAACCATTCCATCCTAAAGGAGATCAGTCCTGGTTGTTCATTGGAAGGACTGATGTTGAAGCTGAAGCTCCAATAATTTGGCCACCTGATGCAAAGAGCTGACTCATTGGAAAAGACTGTGATGCTGGGAAAGATTGAAGGCAAGAGGAGAAGGGGATGACAGAGGGTGAGATGGTTGGATGGCATCACCATGGACATGAGTTTGAGTAGGCTCCGAGAGTTAGTGATGGACAGGGAGGCCTGGTGTGCTGCAGTCCATGGAGTTGCAAAGAGTCAGACATGACTGAGTGACTGAACTGAACTGAAGGTGAAAGTAGTCAATGTTATGAGGGCTTAGTGGAGAATGAAAAATTTTCATCTGAGGATATGCTTCAGCTTCACAAAGAAGATGGCATTAAAACTGATTACTAAGAAAAGGTTTAGACATAGCTATGTACAAATTTTTGAAGAGTGTATTCTGTCTATAATTAACAAAGTTAACATTGAAGGAAAACTTAATAGGAATAGATAGTTCAAGTTGATCAGAGCAAAGAGATTTTACTTTAGTGTACAATATGGAAAAATAAATTTGGAACATATTTTGAAAACCCCATACTAAAAAGGCCATGAGATTCAATGAGGGAGATAGTACCATATAGCAGCAGTGTTAAGATAACAATAATAGTAACAGTACTAATAATCATTTATTTACATGGAAAGGTAAAGGTAAGTAAACAATGTGAATGTGTCCTGTGACTGATAGACTAACTTAATAGAAGTGACATTAATGGCAAAATAACAACAACAAACACAATTTAATCTGCTAATGCCTTGTTTAGTTTTCGGTAATTTGAAAAGAATTACATTTAGAATGTGGCCTTCACTAATGATTTCTCAGATTTCTTTATCTGCCTTAATTGGTCTAACCCATGCAGAATCACTCCTGCACTTTTGTATTCAGTTGAAATATTATATCACAAGGCCTGAGATCTGGCTTCCTATGCAGCCTTCAGGGAGCTACATGAAATAACCTGGAAATGGAAAGGCCAGTGAGACAGGAGGCTGAAGGGACCCAGAGAAGTAAACTTTCCTTCTTTTCTTCACTCTGTCTATGGTTTCTAGGTTCTTCCAGCCATGAACCTTCCACTGAATGCCCATAGGACAAGCAAACACATGTGCCATGTGATTTTTAGTTCTCTTTGCAGGTAATTGGGAAGCAGATATAACGGTAACAAAATTCATGCTTCTCCTTGCCTCATTCAAACCACTTACAGTTTATATCTTTCAGATAAATTATTAGCACTTTAATTTTTGCCTGTTAATTTCTTTCTTTCTTTCTTTCTTTTTTTTTTTTTTTTTAAAGAAGATTCAAGCTAGGAAAGGCAGGGATATTGACAAATGTGATTAAGTCGAAAGGAGGGCAAAAATACTAACATTTTTAAAGTGCTTATATGTTTCAGAAAAATTTTTTGTATTTTTCCAAATTATCTCTGACAGTACTTCACAGCAACTCCATTATTTCCATATACAGATGAGAAAATATGGATTCAGTAATGGAAAACATATTACTCAAGGTCAAACAGATAGTAGGTTTTGGAACAAAGGCTCAGAGAGTTTGGATAAGTTTCTTACAGTCTTAGAAGTGGAAGAAGAAATAAAGGTTCAGAGAGATGATTTATCTAGTTTGATCCAAACACAAGTTAATGGGAGTAGAAAAGAATTTCACAGTCCAACATGATTAACTCTACAAATTGGGTTATCAACTACTTTGTCTCACTTACTCTCCCAGAGCAAAGAAGGAAGATGAGGAAATCTTACAAAAGCTTAAAATGATTAAGATGCATACATAAAAGAAAAGATAACTTCAAGGGATAAAGAAACTTTAAAGTATGTGAAGTGTTTTCTTGTGAAAAATAGATGTTACACTTTGTTTATATGACACCAATAGCAAAAGAGAGAATTAGCATTGCTGCTGCTGCTGCTGCTAAGTTGCTTCAGTCATGTCCAACTCTGTGCAACCCTATAGATGGCAGCCCACCATGCTCCCCTGTCCCTGGGATTCTCCAGGTAAGAACACTGGAGTGGGTTTTAGCTCTTTATAAGAAAAAAACTGTCTGCAAATTGAAACTACTTAAAAATGCCAAAGGCTTGTGATATTTCCCATCACTGATAGGAAGATAGGAAGGGGTAGGAAACAAACTGGGTCTGAAAAATTTTAGGAAGTCTACGCAAACTCAAATTGAAGAAAGTAGGGAAAACCACTAGACCATTCATGTATGATCTAAACCAAATCCCTTATGATTATACAGTGGAACTGAGAAATAGATTTAAGGGACTAGATCTGATAGAGTGCCTAATGAACTATAGAATGAAGTTCGTGACATTGTACAGGAGACAGGGATCAAGACCATCCCCATGGAAAAGAAATGCAAAAAAGCAAAATGGCTGTCTGAGGAGGCCTTACAAATAGCTGTGAAAAGAAGAGAGGCAAAAAGCAAAGGAGAAAAGGAAAGATATACCCATTTTAATGCAGAGTTCCAAAGAATAGCAAGAAGAGATAAGAAAGCCTTCCTCAGTTATCAGTGCCAAGAAATAGAGGAAAACAACAGAATGGGAAAGACTAGAGATCTCTTCAAGAAAATGAGAGATACCAAGGGAACATTTCATGCAAAGATGGGCTCGATAAAGGACAGAAATGGTATGGACCTAACAGAAGCAGAAGATATTAAGAAGAGGTGGCAAGAATACACAGAACTGTATGAAAAAGATCTTCACGACCTGGATAATCATGGTGGTGTGATCACTCATCTAGAGATGGAATGTGAAGTCAAGTGGGCCTTAGAAAGCATCACTACCAACAAAGCTAGTAGAGGTGATGGAATTCCAGTGGAGCTGTTTCAAATCCTGAAAGATGATGCTGTGAAAGTGCTGCACTCAATATGCCAGCAAATTTGGAAAACTCAGCAGTGGCCACAGGACTGGAAAAGGTCAGTTTTCATGCCAATAAGAAAGGCAATGCCAAAGAATGCTCAAACTACCGCACAATTGCACTCATCTCACATGCTAGTAAAGCAATGCTCAAAATTCTCCAAGCCAGGCTTCAGCAATACGTGAACCGTGAACTTTCTGATGTTCAAGCTGGTTTTAGAAAAGGCAGAGGAACCAGAGATCAAATTGCCAGCATCTGCTGGATCATGGAAAAAGCAAGAGAGTTCCAGAAAAAACATCTACTTCTGCTTCATTGACTATGCCAAAGCCTTTGACGGTGTGGATCACAATAAACTGTGGAAAATTCTGAAAGAGATGGGAATAGCAGACCACCTGGCCTGCCTCTTGAGAAATCTGTATGCAGGTCAGGAAGCAACAGTTAGAACTGGACATGGAACAACAGAGTGGTTCCAAATAGGAAAAGGAGTACATCAAGGCTGTATATTGTCACCCTGCTTATTTAACTTCTATGCAGAGTACATCATGAGAAACGCTGGACTGGAAGAAACACAAGCTGAAATCAAGATTGTGGGGAGAAATATCAATAACCTCAGCTATTCAGATGACACCACCCTTATTGCAGAAAGCGAAGAGGAACTAAAAAGCCTCTTGATGAAAGTGAAAGAGGAGAGTGAAAAAGTTGGCTTAAAACTCAGCATTCAGAAAATGAAGCTCATGGCACCTGGTCCCATCACTTCATGGGAAATAGATGGGGAAACAGTGGAAACAGTGGCAGACTTTATTTTGGGGGGCTTCAAAATCACTGCAGATGGTGATTGCAGCCATGAAATTAAAAGATGCTTACTCCTTGGAAGAAAATTTATGACCAACCTAGATAGCATATTGAAAAGCAGAGACATTACTTTGCCAACAAAGGTCCATCTAGTCAAGGCCATTGTTTTTCCTGTGGTCATATATGGATGAGAGCGTTGGACTGTGATGAAAGCTGAGCACCGAAGAATTGATGCTTTTGAACTGTGATGTTGGAGAAGACTCTTGAGACTCCCTGGGACTGCAAGAAGATCCAACCAGTCCATTCTGAAGGAGATCAGCCATGGGATTTCTTTGGAAGCAATGATGCTAAAGCTGAAGCTCCAGTACTTTGGACCCCTCATGCGAGGAGTTGACTCATTGGAAAAGACTCTGATGCTGGGAGGGACTGGGGGCAGGAGGAGAAGGGGATGACAGAGGATGAGATGGCTGGATGGCATCACGGACTCGATGAATATGAGTCTGAGTGAACTCTGGGAGTTGGTGATGGACAGGGAGGCCTGGTGTGCTGCAATTCATGGGGTCGCAAATAGTCGGACATGACTGAGCAACTGAACTGAACTGAACTGAACTGATGCTGTGAAAGTGTTGGACTAAATTATCTTTATAGTAATTCTTTCTAAAGCAGGGATTACATGATTTTGAAATGTTTTAGTTTGAGTAACATTTGAATGTGCTAAAGTTTTAAAAGCAAGACATTATAGTTAACTATGAATAGATACTATGTCAATTTGCCCCCAAATTTCAACTAGGCGAAGATTTCCTTTTAATCATGCAAATGAATACTGGAAAATAGGCATCTCATTCACAGTGTCATGAGTTTTTAACCTTAAACTAATACAGTGCCCACATCATTGTATGACTATTTTAGAAAGCATTAATTCTTCATTTCAAAGAATAATTGTATAAAGGTCAAGGTAAGATTTTCATGCTTGATAAAGAATGTGTTGGTGTCAACTTTAACCCAATAATTGCTCTCTGTTATGGAGAGTTATTATACATAAAACATCAGTGACAAGTGGAACGTATATCCACTTTGAGTATGTGTTAAAAATACCCAGGGAGCAAAAGTGGCTTTTGAGATCTAGGTTATATGAAAATATCTCATTGTTTCAAAAATGATCTTTAAAACTAGTTTTTCAATCTATTTTATTATGAAACTTATGATAATTAAGAATTCATGATTATAGCTAATATCAACAAATCCTTTATATACCCACTGGATAAATTAAAGTCTGTTCAGTGATAATTATTTCATATCATGTAAAAATATTAAAATTTTTAAAGTTAGCTGTTCTTAGAGAAGCAGAATTCTTACAGAGAGATGTTTCAAGAAGTTTATTCAGTAGGAGAAGTATGAGTTGGAAATAGCTTCTGATTACAAATAGAAAAATGGATTTGGTTTAGGGTTAGGTATGGATGTGAGAGTTGGACTGTGAAGAAGGCTGAGCACCAGAGAATTGATGCTTTTGAACTGTGGTGTTGGAGAAGACTCTTGAGAGTCCCTTAGGCTGCAAGGAGATCCAACCAGTCCATTCTGAAGGAGATCAGCCCTGGGATTTCTTTGGAAGGAATGATGCTAAAGCTGAAGCTACAGTACTTTGGCCACCCCATGTGAAGTGTTGACTCATTGGAGAAGACGCTGATGCTGGGAGGGATTGAGGGCAGGAGGAGAAGGGGACGACAGAGGATGAGATGGCTGGATGGCATCACGGACTCGATGGACATGAGTCTGAGTAAACTCCGGGAGTTGGTGATGGACAAGGAGGCCTGGCGTGCTGTGATTCATGGGGTCGCAAAGAGTCAGACACGACTGAGCAACTGAACTGAACTGAACCCTAACCCTAACCCTAATCCTAACCCAACCCTAATTTTTTACTGAACATTTATCATAATCTTTGAGTGGAGAACAAATGAATTTATATAAATGGTGGATTTTCCTTTGTCTATTAGACTATGTTAGGAAGCATGGCCTTCCAAACTCAGAAAGAAGTATGTCTTAAGACTGCTTGCTGCAGATAATTTAAACTTTCAGTGTAGTCATCTTTCTTTGATAACTCTGGAGGAGCAATAAAGACAACAATTGTTGTTCAGTTGGTAAGTTGCGTCTAACTCTTTGTGACCCCATAGACTGCAGCACACCAAGCTCCCCTATCCTTCACTATTTTCCGAAGTTTGTTCAGATATATGTCCATTGATTCAGTAGAAAGAAAATAGTAGCCTCATCTAAAAGTTGCAGTTGTCCTCTGCTTTTTAATACAAATAGCTCGTGTATATAATAAAAGGGTCAGAGGTTTTTTGTGTTTTTTTTTCCCCTCCCTCCCTTCAAAGGGATTACACCAAATTAATTTTTTAGTGTTCCTTTTCAGCTATTCCCCTCCAAGCATCTATTATTGATTAGTACTTGCTTGAACTGAAATGTTTTTTTTTCTCAAATATTCACTTTCAGTTATTACTGTATCATATTCTACCACCTTCTGTCCTTTTCCCACGGATGTGATTCGCAAAGTGAAATCCTGAACTTAGGGTTTCTTCCTTGAGTTTCTCAAAGTGTACTGTTGCAGTAGCTGTTTTACGTGTACCTATCATAGCAACATAATTTCAGTGAGTAGATCTTATTTTGGAATATGGCAGACTTGCTGTGTAAGCCAGGTTATAATTATGAGTCACTGAAGGAAGTTTCTGAGTAGTTTTCACTTTCTCTTGGAAATTTCTCTGTTCAGAGATGGCATCCCCGTGAAATGTAATAGAGAGAACCATAGGCCAATGGACTAGACTCTAAAGTGAGTTATATTTTGTACAGTCAAATTTTGTAAAATATAGACCTTCAAGTAATAAATGTTTCTATAGTGTAAGGCTCTGAAATCAGTAGGATACAGATCACAGAGAAATTCTTTCATCCTGATTTTTTCCCTAGAAATCAATAAGTAAGACATGACCCTTCTCACAGTGACATCACAGTCTATTTGAAATATATTTAGGATTTTATTATTTATAGATTCTAAGAATGAATATTCCTATGTGATTCCAGAGCACATGTTTAATATTGTAGGGGAGGCTAGATGAATTGAACAGAGATAGGTTTGTTGGACTAGGTGTCCTGAGCATTATTTTTAACACTAATAAAACTGAAATTTTGGAAAATCACTCAGAAAATAAAATTTGTTTTACTTAACTTAGGTAGGTTATAAATTTTCCTTTTGAGTAATTGAAAAAAGATAGAATATAATACTCCCTATGGTAGACAGGATTTTGGTTTCTCTGGTCTTCTTCCCTGCCCTCACCCCTACCCTTTACATTATTCTGGTATTACCCTCTATGGTAAAAGGACTTTGCAGATGATGAAAGTGTTATGCACCTTAATGAAGGAAGATTGTCCTAGATTATCCATTGATGTAATTATTAATGCAAGTGAGTGTTCCCAAAGCACAGTGAGGCCAAACAAATAAAAACATTGGAGTTTGGAGCAGAGAAATGTTTATTGCAGGGCTGTACAAAGAGACAGGTGGCTCATGCTCTTTAAAAAATCCCTAGCTTCCTGAATGATTTTTTGGCAAAGCATTTTTAAAAGGCAGGTAAAAGAGGCTGGGCTCGCAGGGTATGCGATCAACTCATGCACAGTCCTCTGACTAGCTCCCAACCCAGGGATAGAACCCGCTTCTCTTGAGTCTCCTAGATAGGCAGGCAGATACTTTACCACTGTGCCACCTGGGAAGCCCCATGAATTTATTAACCACCCATAAAAAGTTATAGGTATTGTTAGAATTTGCTGAGATTTTCACTATTAGTCACAGGGGTTAACATTATAAGTCCCTAGGCTACAGAAGGCCTGGGGCTATGTGCTCATTACCATCAAGTAGTGAACATCTTTCATTTTGGGAGGAGGGGTTCCACATCTGTAAATATGTAAAATATCAGAGAATGTGCATCAACTATCTAGGTTCTTCAGAGAAGAGCTGAAGCAGAGGATATAGGGGAAGGGCCTATGCCTAGAAGGTCCCATATGGTCGGGCTCAGTTTCCTGATCACATGGACCTGTACAAAAGTAAGAGGGAGGCAGAAGCATCAGAATGAGAATGAGTGTATTGGAGAAATGTGGCATAAAGAAGAGTCAACCTGCTGTTACTGGCCTTGGATATCAAGGAAGGAGGCCATGAGCCAAGGAATGTGGGAGGCCTCTAAGACTGGGAAAGGCCCTCAGCTGACAGCCAGCAAGGAACTGGGACCTACGACTGCAGTACAACTACACAGAACTGAATTCCACCAACAACCTAAGTGAAAAAGAATGCACATCCTCCCCTAGAGCTTTCAGAAAGGAACGCAACCCTGCAAACACCTTGATCGCTGCTTTTAGACTCTGAAGAGACACCCTGCTGAGCCCATTAGACTTCTGACCTACAGCAACTATGAGATAACTATGGGTGTTGTTTTAAGCTGCTCAATGTGTGGTTACTTCTTAAGATAATCGTAACAAACAAATACACTTCCCTCCTGTTTCAGTCAGCCCCATCACTGCTTCTATATTTGAACTGTGTGTGCTAGAATTTCAGTGCGCTCAAGTGTTGTGGTCCTACTTCTTCAGTGTATAGTTGGGACTGGAAAAATAATTCCTCTAACTTCCTTTATAGTTTTTAATACAACTTGCAACTTATTCTCCAACTTAAAATTTTTATGAGACTAATTTAGAGATGGAAAAGAGCAATAATATTATCTACTTCTTTGTGACCTGACATCACAGTTCACAATTTTTCAAAAATTAAGTAGATGCATCAAAACTGTCAACATTCTATTTTGTATTAGAAGACATTAGCAAGGTATGGGCAAAAATATTCTTTTTTCCTTTTATCGAGACTTGTTTCTCACACATTTAGTAAATCTTTCTTTTGGAAATTCAGATGTAATGTCATGAAATTATTGCATGTGCAACATGCTCAGTTGCTCGGTCATGTGCAATTCTTTATGACCCAATGCACTCTAGGCCCCCAGGGGTTTATCTTGATGAGTCTCCTGGATTGGCAGGCAGATACTTTACCACTGTGCCACCTGGGAAGCCCCATGAATTTATTAACCACCCATAAAAAGTTATAGGTATTGTTAGAATTTGCTGAGATTTTCACTATTAGCCAACCACTCTGGAATAAAATTATCATAAGGATATTGGTATTGTTAATGCAGTGTTGTGCCTATCTTTGCCACAGATTTGTGTGTGTCTTACATAAATTTCCCACTGGAAGTCTGTAGATTTAAAAAGAAAGTAAGAAAACCATATATGTGACTAAGCTGTACTGTGTTTAGCTCTAGTGCTATAAGCCAGAAATCTCATGGTATCTTTTTCACATTTTCTCAGCCTGTTTCCTGAGAATTTCTTACTACCCTTGAGGAGAGCAATGTATTTCTTTCTCATCAATTGCGAGATTCTGGGGTCTCTCTCTTAAGGTTTCATTTTGCATGGTTTGATGACCCTGCCCACATTGATAACTCACCACATGCTCCAGATTTTATAACTCAGTCTGATTAAGCTATAATCCTAAATCACACTGTTACTTACAACAGTGTTATAACAGTACCGATTCAAGTAAAACACTGACACAATTAACATTAAAGAACTGTTTAAGTAGAAAATGGGAGGCACACACATTTTCTTCTTCTGCTCTGTAAACAGCAGGTTGACTCAGACATCTTCCTCATTTAGTAAACTACCTAAAAACAATAGGCTATAATGAGGTAAGTTGGCAACTTCACATTACAGCATAGCTTAGGGGTGTGTGTTCTTTCCGTAAAGGAGTGTATTTTTAAAGAAAAAAAAAAAAAAGTAAGTGGTTCAAGTTAAAATCTCAGTGACAAACCAGTGCTAACTAGCACATGTCTGCATGTCACCAGAGGTGGCTGTGCCTGACATTTCCTGGAGGACAGCCTATAGTTAAGTGGTATTGAAAGGCACCACAGGCATTATAGCAAATGTATAGGGGACAATGAACAACAATGGGGCAAAATCAAGCTATTTGAGTTAATGGCTGATGCTGTGTTCAGAGTATTATACTGGTGCCATTCACATCACTATGGCTAAGGTTGTGTCAGTGTTTTCATAATAGAGCTACTATTTTAGAGGCTTATAACCTGGCAATAAAAACTGGCTTCTGGCAAAAACTTGACATACAAGACAGGACCTCACTCAGTAAGAAAGTGATTTTTGAGAAATCATATTTTGTTGAGGAGAGAGGGTATGGAATATGATTTGTTGTTTCAGATGTTCATTTGAGTTTCTGAAACTCAAAATACATTTCAGATATAGAAAAATGGCATTTTGTAAGTTATTCGACTACAAGGAGGAATCAAATTTGTGAAAGGATGGTCAAACAATACTTATTGTTACAGGCTTACCTGAGAACATTTTTATCTTTCAAAATGTTCTTTCTAGACTTTTCAAAGTGGGAGTATGTGTAACGACTCAGAGACTTTTATTTTGATATATAGAAAGGCATGATTGCGTGAAGATCAAGGAGTTAAAGGAGTTTTATTTTCAGAAGATAACATATTATGAGATGTAGCTTGTTATTTGAAGTTGAACTCCGTAATAACACCTAATTCATTAATCCTATTATTAAATATCATAGACTGATTGTATCTAAACATTAGAAAAAAATCCAACTTCCACAGAGAGCTGTAAGATATATTTCTGTTGTCATTACCATTATCACCCACTGTTCATTCCATCTTTGGTCTGTGCCCAGTAGTGCACTGACAATTTGGATATACTCATGTGACATCCAGTATTTGACCCCATGAATTTTGGATTCATAGATTGTCATAGAGATATACTCAAAGAAAAAAATAAGATAAAAAGGAACACAGTTTACAAAATACATGCTGTTGCAACTAAAATATTAATGATAGTTTTCAATAGAAATACAAAAATGTTTATTTTAAATGTTTGCAGTAGGCATGGAGCTGATTGGCTTATAAGAACCAAGTTGCAAAGCAGGAAAGAAGAGAAAGTTGAAAGATTTGGAAAAAGAATAATGCCAAGAGGGTAGAGGGGAAGACATCAGCAGAGCAACAATTCTTTACTCCAAAAGATATAAATGGTTATTTTAATATTATTGGTAACTATTAATATATCATTAACACTATTAATATATTTAGTAACTATTTTTGCTGATGACCACTTTGTGTTAGGCATTAAACTGCTTCCTAGGCTTAACAACAGTTTTCTTACAAATAGCATTATTGTATATTTCTCCTTAGACAATGTCAAGCTTAAGAGTACAGAATAAAAGTAGATATATTAAGTTAAAGTTAGATGCTCATGCTTTTGAACTACCTGTGAATTTTTCAAAGGGAATGAAAAAACTGAATGGCCTTCAGAAAACCAAGCAGTTGACTAATGGATGTTTACTTACAGTCCTCATAAGATAATCTCTGTTTTATGACAGGGTATCATTGTTGATACCTTGGGTCAGCTAATTTAAATAATGAACATTTATTTTTCAGCTTATGTTAATATGAAATGGAACAAAAAATAATAAAATCTTTCAAAGGCAGGATTGAAGAACTGAAACTGAACTGAAAAAAAATTTAATCTGACCCCCTTTCATATTTATCCAGAGTTGTAACAAAGACCTGACTAAATTAGAGAAAGCCCATTTGTAAATTATTTTCATGAAAGAGACAGAATCATCTCTGAGGTTATAGAATATTTCTCTTCATTAATGAGAGCCATATCTTGCCTTACTTTAAACTTTTCTACTTTCTTTCAATGTGACTCTTTGTTTAACACTGAATCTCATATCAGAGACTTGACAAGTTGAGAGGTGAGTTATCTGGAGCAAAAAAATTAAGCTTGTCAGAAGCAGTCCTCCCACACAGAATTAAGATAAGATCTCAAATTCTTAAGTTCTCAAGATAATAGTTCTAAGGATATATTTTTATCCACACCACCAATACTGAGTAGATTGTAGGAAAAATAATTTTTCCTTCCCATGTTTGAGAGTCACTGTTTTTACGGAGATTCTGATATTTTTTGTTGTTGAATTTGTCCTAAAGAGAGATATATGCTGCTGAGATTCATGGTTGCCAGAAAGTAGGAGGCTAGGAAAACACACTTTTTTTTTCTTTTTTAACCATCTTTTACTAGTGCCCAAGAAGCAAAATAATTTATACATTATAACAGGAATTGAGAGAAGAATTGAGATTTGTTTAAAATGCATTGAGCTGCATTTGGAAAGATGTGATTGCAAAGCTAAAAAACAAGCAACAACAACAACAACAAAAAAAAAACAACAATAAACTCGTCAAATGCCAGAAATGAGTAGTAAATCAGAGTTTTAGTTCAATAGAGAGAATCAGTCACTGATTTAAAAACTGAGCTCTTAATATCCACTTGGAAACCTGAGCAGAGAAAATAGACTGTGCATAGCAGAACGCTGGAATGAGGCTTCCTGCAATCAGCTGATGCTCTATAGAATTTGCCCTTTCTGTGAAACAAGAACTAAAAATATTGAAGCACTAGCAGTGGAACTGGCTACAAAAGTAAGTCACCCAGCCTGAGTCACTGGACATTCTGAAATAGCCTATGAAGTTTCAGTAAGCTTCAAGCTTATTGGTGTGAACATTACAAATGAAAGCTGACCATGCAGTAGTAAAACCTAGATATCCTAACCATGGTAAAAATGAAACCACTCCAATAAAAAAGC
Source organism: Ovis aries (assembly GCF_016772045.2). Taxonomy (NCBI): domain Eukaryota; kingdom Metazoa; phylum Chordata; class Mammalia; order Artiodactyla; family Bovidae; genus Ovis; species Ovis aries. The sequence goes on from NC_056058.1 coordinate 74,620,596, forward strand.
CTCTACAGTTCATGACAGAGAAGGGAAAATGTTAGGTTAGATGGAAACTCAGTAACCCTAGTGTAGATTAAAAAGTATTTGAAAGACTCTCAGATGTGCAATTAATCTGTATCATATATCTTTCTTTTCTATTCCCAGAATCCAATTTTAAAGACCAAGAGTATAAATAGGAAAAATGCCAGCATCAACTATCAGTTCAGTTCAGTCACTCAGTCGTGTCCAACTCTATGCAACCCCATGAACTGTAGCAAGCCAGGCTTCCCTGTCCATCACCAACTCCCGGAGTTCACCCAAACTCACGTCCATCCAGTTGGTGATGCCATCCAGCCATTTCATCCTCTGTCGTCTCCTGTCATCCCCTTCTCCTCCTGCCCCCAATCCCTCCCAGCATCAGTCTTTCCAATCAGTCAGCTCTTTGCATGAGGTGGCCAAAGTGCTGGAGCTTCAGCTTTAGCATCAGTCCTTCGAAAGAACACCCAGGATGATCTCCTTTAGAATGGACTGGTTGGATCTCCTGGCAGTCCAAGGGACTCTCAAGAGTCTTCTCCAACACCACAGTTCAAAAGCATCAATTCTTCAACACTCAGCTTTCTTCACAGTCTAACTCTCACATCCATACATGACCACAGGAAAAACCATAGCCTTGACTAGATGGACCTTTGTTGGCAAAATAATGTCTCTGCTTTTGAATATGCTGTCTAGGTTGGTCATACCTTTCCTTCCAAGGAGTAAGTGTGTTTTAATTTCATGGCTGCAGTCACCATCTGCAGTGATTTTGGAGCCCCCCAAAATAAAGTTTGACACTGTTTCCACTGTTTCCCCATCTATTTCACATGAAGTGATGGAATCATGGGGCCATGATCTTAGTTTTCTGAAAGTTGAGCTTTAAGCCAACGTCTTGACTCTCCTCTTGCATCAACTGTAGATATGAGGAAAAGTTATCATATATATGCTATAGATAATGGTGAATAACTGCCATATTTATTAAAGACAGTATAAGATTAAGTGAAGTACTAATTTCTTTATAAGTCATAAACTACCAAATATCACAGACACAGAAACAGATAACCTGAATAGTTCTACAACCATATATGTATTGAAATTTTAGTTAAAAAACTTAATCCTGTATACAGACAAATAAACAAATTTTTACAAAGAATTACAGGTCCAAATGAATTCACTGGTGGATTCTCCCAAACATTTAAAAAGGAAATAAACATACTCTACCAAAACTTCCAAAAAATTTAAAAATAGCTTATTTTCCCCAAATCATTCTACAAGGCATAAATTACAGTGATGCCAAGCACAAACAAGAATATTATAGGGAAACTACAAAGAAGTATCTCTATGAACATAGATGAAAAAAATCTAAACAAAATTTTACAAAATAAATTCTAACAAGAAATACAAAGTATAAATATATCATGATCAAATAAAATATAACCAATAAAAATTTCATTTAACATTGGAAAGCTGATCAATGTAATTCTTACTAAATTAAAGAGAAATCTATATGATCTTCTGAACAGATCCAGAGAAAGCATTTGAAAATATTAAGCATTTATTCTTTTATTAAATTAATTAATTTATTTTTTAATTGAAGGATAATTGTTCTACAGAAATGAGTTGGTTTCTGCCAAGCATCAACATGAATCAGCCATAGGTATACATATATCCCCTCTCTCTTGAAGCTCCCTCCCAAGTATTCATTCTTAATTAAGAAAAAATGATTAAAATTCTCAGAATGTAAGAAAAAGGGGAATTATTCTACCTGAAAAAGAGTATCTAAGAAAAACCTACAGCTAAAATAATAATTTACAACTGGACAGTTCCCTCTAAAAGCATTAGTAAGGGAAAGATGTCTGTTCTCATCATATCTATTCAACTTTACACATTCCATCCAGTGAAATAAAACAACAAAGGCCATTAAAGATAAGAAGGCAATAAAGATCTGTAAAAACACACAGATTAGAAAAAAGGAATAAACTTCTGTTGAACATGGCTCAAACATCTCTGCAAATAGATCCTACAGAAAGTAGCAAAAATATACTGTCACTGTTAAGGGAGTTTAATAAAGTTGTAGGGCACCAGATCATTAATGAAAAATCAGTTGAATTTCTATATACGAAACAAAAACAATTGGAAATTAAAATTTTAAATAGTATTACATATATGAAATACAGATACTGATAAAAATGTGCAAAATCTGTACTCTTAAAACATGAAAAGTGATTAAGAAATTAAAGAAAAACTACTGAAAGGAAAAATGCTTCATAATTATGGATCAGAAGCCTCAATATCATTAAGATATCAATTCTCTGTAAATACATTTACAGATTTATTCCCAGTTAAAATTTCCAAATGGTTATTTTTCAAAAATTTTTTTTCAGAAGTTGACAAACTGATTCCGAAATTTTAATGGAAACAACAAAGGACTTCCCTAGATTATTAAAAAAGAAAAATAGTAGATGACTTAACTTTATTTTAAGTTTTTTTTAAATTTATTTATTTTAATTGGAGGCTAATATTTTTACAACATTGTAGTGGTTTTTGCCATACACTGACATGAATCAGCCATGGATGTACATGTGTTCCCCATCCTGAACCCATCTCCCACCTCCCTCTTCATCCCATCCCTCAGAGTCATCCCAGTGCACCAGCCCTGAGCACCCTGTCTCGTGCATCTAACCTGGACTGGTGATCTGTTTCATATATGATAATATACATGTTTCAATGCCATTCTCTCAAATCATCCCACCCTCACCTTCTCCCACAGAGTCCTAAAGTCTGTTCTACAATCTGTATTCTCTTTTGCTATCTCACATATAGGGCCATCATTACCATCCCTCCAAATTCTATATGTATTCATTAAAATACTGTATTGGTATTTTTCTTTCTGACTTACTTCACTCTGCATAATATGCTCCAGTTTCATCCACCTCATGAGAACTGATTCAAATGCATTTTTTTAAATAGCTGAGTAATATTCCATTCTGTATATGTACCACAGCTTTCTTATCCATTCATCTGCTGATGGACATCTAGGTTGCTTTCATGTCCTGGCTATTGTAAACAGTGCTGCAGTGAACATTGGGGTACATGTGTCTCTTTCAATTCTGGTTTCCTTGGTGTGTATGTCCAGCAGTGGGATTGCCAAGTCATAAGGCAGTTCTGTTTCCAGTTTTTAAGGAATCTCCATACTGTTCTCCATAGTGGCTGTACTAGTTTGCATTCCCACCAACAGTGTAAGAGGGTTCCCTTTTCTCTGCATCCTCTACAGCATTTATTGTTTGTAGACTTTTTGATGGCAGTCATTCTGACTGGCGTGAAATGGTACCTCATTGTGATTTTGATTTGCATTTCTCTGGTAATGAGTGATGTTGAGCATCTTTTCGTGTGTTTGTTAGCCATCTGTATGCCTTCTTTGAAGAAATATCTGTTTAGTTCTTTGGCCCATTTTTTGATTGGCTCATTTATTTTTCTGGTATTGAGCTGCATGAGCTGCTTGTATATTTTTGAGATTAATTATTTGTCATTTGCTTCGTTTTCTATTATTTTCTCCCATTCTGGAGGCTGTCTTTTCACCTTGGTTATAGTTTCCTTTGTTGTGAAAAATCTTTTAAGTTTAATTAGATCCCATTTGTTTATTTTTGCTTTTATTTCCATTACTCTGGGAGGTAGGTCATAGAGGATCCTGCTGTGATTTATGTTAGAGAGTGTTTTAACTATGTTTTCCTCTAAGAATTTTATAGTTTCTGGTCTTACATTTAGATCTTTAATCCATTTTGAGTTTATTTGTGTGTATGGTGTTAGAAAGTGTCCTACTTTCATTCTTTTACAAGTGGTTGGCCAGTTTTCCCAGCACCACTTGTTAAAGAGATTGTCTTTACTCCATTGCATATTCTTGCCTCCTTTGTCAAAAATTAGGTGTCCATAGGTGCATGGATTTATCTCTGAGCTTTCTATTTTGTTCCATTGATCTATATTTCTATCTTTGTGCCAGTACCATACTGTCTTGATGACTATAGCTTTGTAGTATAGTCTGAAGTCAGGCAGGTTGATTCCTCCAGTTCCATTCTTCTTCCTCAAGATTGCTTTGGCTATTCGAGGGTTTTTGTATTTCCATACAAATCTTGAAATTATTTGTTCTAGTTCTGTGAAAAATATCGCTGGTAGCTTGATAGGGATTGCATTGTTTGTTGGAAGATTTTTGATTAAAGTTTTGATTTCCATGCTTGTGATGGGTCTGTTAAGATTTTCTATTTCTTCTTGGTTCAGTTTTGGAAGGTTATATTTTTCTAAGAACTCATCCATTTCTTCCACATTGTCCATTTTATTGTCATATAGTTGCTGATAGTAATCTCTTATGATCCTTTGTATTTCTGTGTTGTCTGTTGTGATTTCTCCATTTTCATTTCAAATTTTGTTTTGATTCTTTTCCCTTTTTTTCCTTATGAGTCTGGCTAATGGTTTGTCTATTTTATTTATCTTTTTAAAGAACCAGCTTTTAGTTTTGTTGGCTTTTTTTTTTCTATAGTCTCCTTTGTTTCTTTTTCATTTATTTCTGCCTTAATTTTTATAATTTCTTTCCTTTTAATAACCCTGGGGTTCTTCATTTCTTCTTTTTCTAGTTGCTTTAGGTGTAAAGTTAGGTTATTTATTTGATTTGTCTCTTATTTCTTGAGGTAAACTTGTATTGCTATGAACCTTCCCCTTAGCACTGCTTTTACTGAATCCCATAGGTTGGGGTTGTCGCTTTTTCATTTTCATTTGTTTCTATGCATATTTTAAGTTTTATTATGTGCTGTTCTGTGCTAAGTTGCTTCAAGTCATGTCCAACTCTGTGCGACCCTATGGACTGTAGCCTGCCTGTCTCCTCTGTCCATGGGATTCTCCAGACAAGAATACTGGAGTGGATTGCTGTTCCCTTTTCCAGGGAATCTTCCTGATCCAGAGATCCAACTGAAGTTTCATGCCTAACCTGCCTTGGCAGGTGGATTATTTATCACTAGCTCCACCTGGGCAGGCCTAAGTAATAAAGATGGTGTACTATTTATACAAATGTAGACAGAAAGATGTTGAGTACAGAATAGATCCACATATATACGATGGTCAATGACTTTCAGCAAAAATATAAGTAATTGAAAGGGAAAGAATAATCTTTGTAACACATGATGCTGAAAAAAATTCAATATCCATAAGCAAAGATGAAAAAAAGAACAGAAAGAAACAAAAAACCCTCAATTCTTATCTTAAGCATAGGTAAATTTTACTCCCAGTGAATAATATACCAGTGTGTTAAACTCAAACCTAATATACACCTAATTAAGGTCTTTAAACACTGAGCATTTCCCATATACCATGAAAATATATAGTCAATGGCCAGTATATAAAATGATTTCCATATTAAAAGACCAATAATTTTTAAGAAATTGACCATATATCTGCATTTTCCAGGTACTGTCCAGTCCATACTTGAAACAATTTGAAATGGACTTACCAGAGGGTAAATTTGAAAGAATATTATAAAACTAATGAGGCTAATAATTTTTGGCTATATTACAATGTAATGATTATAATATTTTTCTAATAGCAAGGAGTTTTATTTAGATTGGTAATTCAAAATGGATATACGATCATAAACCACATGGCAAGAGATGTGTACTACTGGGGTTAATTGGGTGGAAAGTTCAGCGATGGAACAAAATGAAATAAAACCTATGAAAGCACGGCACTAAACCAAAAGGGTATATTAGATGACATCTAAGAAAATTATGACATTTTCTTGACAGTAAGTGAAGTTTACTGGGATGAATGCAGAGGGCAGGAGTAAAGGGGGAGGGATATACAATATACTACAGAAGAGTTAGTCTCTCTGAATACAGTTCTCTGAGAACTTTTGAATTATTTTCTTTCCCAAGGAAATCAAATATTGCAATCATGGACTTCCATCTAAGTGTAGAATGTTCTTATGGTTTATCTCATGAGATCATATGCATTAGGTTTAACATTCCCAATCTCAACAAATCATTAAGTCTTTCTCAGGACTCCTGTGTAGTCAGGTGACTAAAGGTAAATGTCATGGAAGATAGTAAGATGGCACAGATTAGCATATTCATCACTATCTAATAAGAATCTTCTGAAGAGACAGGAAGTACTGAAATTAATTTACAAAAGATCTTACTTGTTTTATACATAGAAAATTGGCTAATATGGATGATTCTCTTAAATTTACAATGGGTGACTTATTATAAACATTTTGAATTATTTACACATAAAATATGAATAAATCATTAAATATGAATAAATGATTATTCATATGTAATATTTTTCTGTTCAGTTCACTTCAGTCTCTCAGTCGCGTCTGACTCTTTGCGACCCCATGAATTGCAGCACGCCAGGCCTCTCTGTCCATCACCAACACCTGGAGTTCACTCAGACTCACGCCCATCGAGTCAGTGATGCCATCCAGCGATCTCATCCTCAGTCGTCCCCTTCTCCTCCTGCCCCCAATCCCTCCCAGCATCAGAGTCTTTTCCAGTGAGTCAACTCTTCGCATGAGGGGTCCAAAGTACTGGAGTTTCAGCTTTAGCATCATTCCTTCCAAAGAAATCCCAGGGCTGATCTCCTTCAGAATGGACTAGTTGGATCTCCTTGCAGTCCAAGGGATTCTCAAGAGTCTTCTCCAACACCACAGTTCAAAAGAATCAATTCTTCACCACTCTGCCTTCTTCACAGTCCAACTCTCACATCCATACATGACCACAGGAAAAACCATAGCCTTGACTAGATGGACCTTTATTGGCAAAGTAATGTCTCTGTTTTTGAATATGCTATCTAGGTTGGTCATAACTTTTCTTCCAAGAAGTAAGTATCTTTAAATTTCATGGCTGCAGTCACCATCTGCAGTGATTTTGGAGCCCCCAAAAATAAAGTCTGACACTGTTTCCACTGTTTCCCCATCTATTTCCCATGAAGTGATGGGACCGGAACCATGATCTTCGTTTTCTGAATGTTGAGCTTTAAGCCAACATTTTCACTCTCCTATTTCACTTTCATCAAGAGGCTTTTTAGTTCCTCTTCACTTTCTGCCATAAGGGTGGTGTCATCTGCATATCTAAGGTTATTGATATTTCTCCCGACAATCTTGATTCCAGCTTGTGCTTCTTCCAGTCCAGCGTTTCTCATGATGTACTCTGCATGTAAGTTAAATAAGCAGGGTGACTATATATAGCCTTGACGTACTCCTTTTCCTATTTGGAACCAGTCTGTTGTCCCATGTCCAGTTCTAACTGTTGCTTCCTGACCTTCATACAGATTTCTGAAGAGGCAGGTCAGGTGGTCTGTTATTCCCATCTCTTTCAGAATTTTCCACAGTTGATTGTGATCCACACAGTCAAAGGCTTTGGCATAGTCAATAAAGCAGAAATAGATGTTTTTCTGGAACTCTCTTGCTTTTCCATGATCCAGCAGATGTTGGCAATTTGATCTCTGGTTCCTCTGCCTTTTCTAAAACCAGCTTAAACATCAGGAAGTTCACGGTTCACGTATTGCTGAAGCCTGGCTTGGAGAATTTTGAGCATTACTTTACTAGCATGTGAGATGAGTGCAATTGTATGGTAGTTTAGCATTCTTTGGCATTGCCTTTCTTTGGGATTGGAATGAAAACTGACCTTTTCCAGTCCTGTGGCCACTGCTGAGTTTTCCAAATTTTCTGGCATATTGAGTGCAGCACTTTCACAGCATCATCTTTCAGGATTTGGAATAGCTCTACTGTAATTCCATGACCTCCACTAGCTTTGTTCATAGTGATGCTTTCTAAGGCCCACTTGACTTCACATTCCAAGATGTCTGGCTCTAGATGAGTGATCACATCATCATGATTATCTGGGTCGTGAAGATCTTTTTTGTACAGTTCTTCTGTGTATTCTTGCCACCTCTTCTTAATATCTTCTGCTTCTGTTAGGTCCATTCCATTTCTGTCCTTTGTCAAGCCCATCCTTGCATGAAATGTTCCCTTGGTATCTCTACTTTTCTTGAAGAGATCTCTAGTCTTTCCCATTCTGTTGTTTTCCTCTATTTCTTTGCATTGATAGCTGAAGAAGGCTTTCTTATCTCTTCTTGCTATTCTCTGTAAATCTGCATTCAGATGCTTATATCTTTCCTTTTCTCCTTTGCTTTTTGCCTCTGTACTTTTCACAGCTATTTGTAAGGCCTCCCCAGACAGCCATTTTGTTTTTTTGCTTTTTTTTTCCTATGGGCATGGTCTTGATCCCTGTCTCCTGTACAGTGTCACGAACCTCATTCCATAGTTCATCAGGCACTCTATCTATCAGATCTAGGCCCTTAAATCTATTTCTCACTTCCACTGTATAATCATAAGGGATTTGATTTAGGTCATACCTGAATGGTCTAGCAGTTTTCCCTATTTTCTTCAATTTGAGTCTGAATTTGGTAATAAGGAGTTCATGATCTGAGCCACAGTCAGCTCCTGGTTTTGTTTTTGTTGACTGTTAGAGCTTCTCCATCTTTGGCTGCAGAGAATATAATCAATCTGATTTCGGTGTTGACCATCTGGTGATGTCCATGTGCAGAGTCTTCTCTTGTGTTGTTGGAAGAGGGTGTTTGCTATGACCAGTGCATTTTCTTGGCAAAACTCTATTAGTCTTTGCCCTGCTTCATTCCACATTCCAAGGCCAAATTTGCCTGTTACTCCAGGTGTTTCTTGACTTCATACTTTTGCATTCCAGTCCCTAGAATGAAAAGGAAATCTTTTTGGGGTGTTAGTTCTAAAAGGTCTGGTAGGTCTTCATAAAACCGTTCAACTTCAGCTTCTTCAGCGTTACTGGTTGGGGCATAGACTTGGATAACTGTGATATTGAATGGTTTGCCTTGGAGACGAACAGAGATCATTCTGTCATTTTTGAGATTGCATCCAAGTACTGCATTTTGGACTCTTTTGTTGACCATGATGGCTATTCCACTTCTGAGGGATTCCTGCCCACAGTAGTAGATATAATGGTCATCTGAGTTAAATTCACCCATTCCAGTCCATTTTAGTTCGCTGAATCCTAGAATGGTGACATTCACTCTTGCCATCTCGTTTGACCACTTCCAATTTGCCTTGATTCATGGACCTGACATTCCAGGTTCCTATGCAATATTGCTCTTTACAGCATTGGACCTTGCTTCTATCACCAGTCACATCCACAGCTGGGTATTGTTTTTGCTTTGGCTCCATCCCTTCATTCTTTCTGGCGTTATTTCTCCACTGACCTCCAGTAGCATATTGGGCACCTACTGACCTGGGGAGTTCCTCTTTCAGTATCCTATCATTTTGCCTTTTCATATTGTTCATGGAGTTCTCAAGGCAAGAATACTGAAGTGGCTTGCCATTCCCTTCTCCAGTGGACCACATTCTGTCAGACCTCTCCACCATGACCCGCCCATCTTGGGTTGCCCCTTGGGCATGGCTTGGTTTCATTGAATTAGACAAGGCTGTGGTCCTAGTGTGATTAGATTGACTAGTTTTCTGTGAGTATGGTTTCAGTGTGTCTGCCCTCTGATGCCCTCTTGCAACACCTACCATCTTACTTGGGTTTCTCTTGCCTTGGGCGTGGGGTATCTCTTCACGGCTGCTCCAGCAAAGCACAGCCACTGCTCCTTACCTTGGATGAGGGGTATCTCCTTACCAAGGCCCTTCCTTACCTTCAACGTGGGATAGCTCCTCTAGGCCCTCCTGTGCCCGTGCGGCCACTGTTCCTAGGGTTGCTCCTCCCGGCCGCCCCTGGCCTCAGGCGTGGTGTGGCTCCTCCCGGCTGCAGTCCCTGGCCTCCAGCACAGGGTGGCTCCTCCTGGGCACCGCCCCTGGCTTTGGGCACGGGGTGGTTCCTCAGGGCCATCACCCCTGGCCTTGGACATGGGGCAGCTCCTCTCGGCCACCACCCCTGACCTCTGACTTGGGTAGCTCCTCTCGGCTGTTACTGTGCCGTCACAGCCTGGCACTCTCGGCTGCTGCCCCTGACCTCAGATGTGGGGTAACTCCTCTCGCCCGTACTTAGTGTGTCAGGTCGCAGCCGTCCGCCCTTAGTTTGCTCAAATTATTTAAATTGGAAATAAAATCATGATTGCTAAGGTATCATATGATATTTACAATATTAATAGATAGCATTCTCTACTATTTTATAACACCTATTGTCTGTTCCTTTATTTTGTTGTTGTTCAGTTGCTAGTTCAGTTCAGTTCAGTCACTCAGTCGTGTCCAACTCTTTGCGACCCTATGAATCACAGCACGCCAGTCCTCCCTGTCCATCACCAACTCCTGGAGTTCACTCAGATTTGCGTCCATCGAGTCAGTGATGCCATCCAGCCATCTCATCCTCTGTTGTCCCTTCTTCTCCTGCCCCCAATCCCTCCCAGCATCAAAGTATTTTTCAGTGAGCCAACTCTTCGCATGAGGTGGCCAAAGTACTGGAGTTTCCACTTTAGAATCATTCCTTCCAAAGAAATCCCAGGGTTGATCTCCTTGCAGTCCAAGGGACTCTCAAGAGTCTTCTCCAACACCACAGTTCAAATGCATCAATTCTTCGGCGCTCAGCCTTCTTCACAGTCCAACTCTCACATCCATATATTCCAGTAGTCAGTTGCTAATTAGTGTTCAACTCTCTGTGACCCCATGAATTGCAGCACTCCAGGCAGGCTTCCCTGTCCTCCACTATCTCCCTGAGTTTGCTCAGACTCATGTCCATTGAGTCAGTGATGCCATCCAACCATCTCATCCTCTATCACTCCCCTTCTCTTATCCTCAGTCTTTCATTTATTATGCATTGATGACATACTTAGCATCTTTTTAGGTAATGTGGAAAATGTAACTAGTAGACTGTACAAAACTTGTCTTCAGTTAGGTTTTGAGAAGCAAAGCGATTAAGGGGGAAGCAAAGCAATTAAGCGATTAAATGTGATTGAGGGGGTGTCCCTTAGAAAAGCACTTTTGAAGTGAGGGAGTGAAAACAGATTTGGTAGGAAAGGGGAGGAGCGAGGATGTGATCTCAGGTAAAGTGTAGCTTTATCTGATACACAGAGGAAAGTTGTAGAGCAGTCACTATAGTTTAGCATCATTTCCCCCTGGAGGAAGATGGGCTGGCTCTCTGTTTCCTGCCTCAGTCAGTTATTGTCCATGAGGAGGCGCTGGGAGGGCCTAGCTTCCAAGTGAGGGGATTCCGTCTAACCTATGGCTATTCTTCAGGGGAGGTGTCAGCTGGGGAGCATGAATAAGCTGGAAGAAAGAACATGCAACCTGCTAAAGGGAAAAGGCACAGGGTAACTAGTGTAAGGCTTTTCTTCTTCTCTTTCTTCCCCTTGACTGTTTCCTTCTTAGTCTCTTATCTCCCCCAATAATCCAAAGATACACTTTAAAAATTTTATGCTATCCGTTTCATGTCTCTCACCTACATTTTAACATTGCTCAGTGAACTCTGCTTATACCTTTGACCTTCTTCACTGCATTTGCAACACAGGTTGATGTGATTGCTGACTGGAGCCAGTGTTACTCAGAGTAGTCAACTTCAGTAATCAAAACCCTCCAATGACTTCGCAGATCCTTAAGTATGAACTAGCATACCCTAATTCTGGACCTCTAATAGTTTGTTACTTTTTCCTGTCACCCATCACTCTACCTGGTACACTCATTCAACTTCAGTTACATTAGCCTCTTGCTGATTCTCAAATATGTTAAACACATTCATGCTCCAGGTCATTGCAATTTCTGGTTGCTCTACCTGGAACATTCTCCTTGTCCAGTAAGTTTATTCACTTGCTGCCTTTAGGTCCTGGATCAGATGTCATTTTGCCAGTTGGACTTTTCTGAGCACACAATCTAAAGTGAAGTGAAGTGAAGTCGCTCAGTCGTGTCCGACTTTTTGTGACCCCATGGACTGTAGCCCACCAGGCTCCTCCGTCCATGGGATTCTCCATGCAAGAGTATTGGAGTGGGTTGCCATTTCCTTCTCCAGGGGATCTTCCCGACCCAGGGATCGAACCCAGGTCTCCTGCATCATAGGCAGACGCTTTAAACACATTTATCATTATTTGAAGTATTAACAACTTTGTGATCGATTGGTTGATTGTCTAACTAAACTAGAAGATTCAGTATACCTGCAATAGCAAAATCATTGTTCTGTTCATCACTGGTTCCCTTACACCTAGAACAATGTCAGGACCACAGTAGATACTCAGTGAATGTCTGGTTAATGAATAAATAGGTGTTGAAGGAGGAGAAGGCAATGGCACCCCACTTCAGTACTCTTGCCTGGAAAATCACATAAATGGAGGAGCCTGGTAGGCTGCAGTCCATGGGGTCGTGAAGAGTCGGACACGACTGAGCGACTTCACTTTCACTTTTCACTTTCATGCATTTGAGAAGGAAATGGCAACCCACTTCAGTGTTCTTGCCTGGAGAATCCCAGGGACGGAGGAGCCTGGTGGGCTGCCATCTCTGGGGTCGCACAGAGTCGAACACAACTGAAGCAACTTAGCAGCAGCAGCAGCAGCAGCAGGTGTTGAAGGAACAAAAGAGAAAAAATATAATATTCTGCAATTGTCAAAGAGAGCTATGTTAGAATGAATTTTGTGCTGTTACTTTACAGGTAAATAGAAGATTTACAGGTAGGAAAGTAGGTGAGAAATTTCCAAGCAGAGTAAGGAGCCAATGTCTTTGAAGCAAGAAAGCCCACAAGACTCTGCAATTCTTTGCACATGCTCTCTACTTTGGAGGGTCCATCAATAATTGCAGCAGTGTTCTCCAAGAAGGTTATGTCTCAGGTCTGTATTCTGCTTTCTACTACCAGACACCTTACTGGATATTTCCAGCTACATGATTTTTCATTATCTTTAACTAATACTTTCTAGATTTATTCCTTTCTTAGTGGCTAAAGTATTGAAATCATCAGAGACACTTATTTGTCCCTTGCCCTCTCATCCTATCAGTGAATTTGAATTGGCTTTTTTTTAATTATAATATCCTTTATTTTCTCCATTGCTGTTGTTGTTTAATCACTAAGTCATGTAATGTCCTGTCTCTAAGTCGTGTCCCTAAGTTGTGTGTCTCCATACCTCCTGCCATATCCGTAGCCTAGTATATCATGCTATTGACTGGTTTCTCTGACTCTAGACTTTTCCTTTTTAATTCATTCTTCCCAGTATTGCAACATGTTGTCGTTGTTCAGTTGCCCAGTCATGTCCAACTCTTTGTGACCCCATGGATGTCAGCATACCAGGCCTTTCTGTCCCTCAACACCTCCTGGAGTTTACCCAAGTTCATGTCCATGCATTGGTGATGCCATCCAGCCATCTCCTGAAAAACATGAGCAACATGAACAGACCTGTATTACATTTTGGCATGGCACTCAGTAAACACCTTGGGTTATTAATGATGTTTACTTTCAAAGTCATAGCTAATGGTCAAGGCCATCTGGACTTGGCACCAATCAACTTTCTACTTTCTTATCTTTTCTTTCTTTTAAGTTTCAATTTTTGTCATATAATTGCAGCAATTTTGGCATATAATTGTTTTTACTTACACTAGTCTGCTCCTGTACTTTTGCCCAGTTTCCTACCATCCCTCAATACTCTCCATTCCCATACTTTAACCTATCCTTTCTTTGAAACCTGTCTCACATCTTCCCCCCTACACACAACTGCCCTGACCAATCCACTGAAAGTATCTTCTGCATATTTTGAACATCTGAACACTTCATCTCTGTGATTCATTTAGAAAGTAATCATGTATTTCCATGGAATACATTTCCCTTCTTTCATATTGAAATAGTCTTTAAATTCATTATTTTCATTTTTCATTTTGCCTTTCAATCTCCTCTTTCTCCAAGAAGATTTTAGGTTCTCTTTGGGGTAGGGATAAAATCAAGGTGTAGGAAGGAACCTACTGCCTAGTCTCAGGTGCCCCAGGTCATCTTGTGCAGTACTGTCAAATTAACTTCTCTAAATAGGTTCTCCTTATTAACCTCTCTAAAATGGTAAAAGAATCTGCCTGCAATGCAGGAGACCCAGGTTTGATCCGTGGGTCGGAAAGATCCCCGGAAGGAAGGCATGGCAACCCACTTCAGTACTCTTTCCTAGAGAATCCCAGGGACAGAGGAGCCTGGCAGGCTACAGTCCATAGGGTCGCGCAGAGTCCGACACAACTGAAGCAACAAAGCACAACAGCAAATAGGTTCTACCAACCATAGGATCACAGTATTTAACTGCAGTAAATATGTATACATGTTATGCTTTCTGGCAAAAAGCTTATTTATTACCATTTACATATAAAATTCCTACTTAGCCTTTAAAGATTCATTCAGGAACAGAATCATTTCAATTAAAATGTAACTAAGCTCTCTGTGTAACATTTGCTTCTACTTTATTCTCATCAGCACCAGGAGGTTCCGTTTTGTTCTACCTATTGTTTTATGTATGAACAAAAATTCTGATTTGTAGGAATTAAGAACACAGGCTTCAGAGTTAGACCTGGCTTCAAACTTGCCTTTGCCCTTGTATTGCCTTTATGATCCAGAACAATTAGATGTGATCGCATGCTCTGCTCACTTCAGTTCCTAAAAATAACTCTGTAAGTAAACAAAACCAAAATGCCTCGTTTTCATCATCCTGTAGATTCATAAAAGCAAAGTAGGTAGATCCTTTGGTGTTTCCTTCTTTTATTTATGTTTAAAGGGTTTGTATAACCACATATATACAAACTGAGAAGGAGATGGCTGGAAGAGGGTGTTGCAGATTAGGAGAGCTGCTCTAATTAATTCTTCAGGGAAAACATTACCACTTTTGTTTTACATAATTTTATTCTGATTAAATTTAGTAGCTCTTCTCTTGTCTTTCACTAGCCTATCTAATAACAGTTTGTGGTCATTTTCTTTGCCTTTTCAGGTCTCTGGATGATATCTTCTTTCATTACAAAGCTTTCTTACAAAAATAGCATCAAAATATGTATTCATATTTAATGCTAAAGGAACCAAAACCAGAATAGTGTTACTTACCTGGCAGCTATCTTGTGATTAAACATTTATTTTCCTAGAATATGCCAGCATAGATAGTGTTACTGCATTTTATTTTTTGTCATATAATCTCTTTATCTTTTGAGAAATAAACTGCCAACTTCTGTTATCCTATGTAATACCTGTTTCTTCTAAGCATGGAAAGCTCTAAAAAATATTTAACAGTGCAATAAATATTATTAACTGAAAAAGGAATGCTTCATTCAGCAAATTTAGTTTAAGAGACTTTATTATATTTGTCATTTGGAATGCTTCTGCCTTCTAATAACAAAAACCCTGACTCAAGATGACAAACAATAAGGAAAATGTATTGTCTCTGTAATAGAAAGTCTTGATTCATCATGGGTGTCTGGCTTGGTTGATTTATTGGCACAGCAATATGATCAGCTATATCAATTGTTTTCATTTCTGGTCTCTGCCATCACAAACATTTGCTTCTTTCAGGATGGATGCAAAATTTCCAGCCATCAAATCCAGGAAGAATAACACAAGGAAACAAAGAGATCATTCATTCCTTTATCCTCTCCTAAGAAACAGGAAAATTCCCAGAACTCACTGACCAAAATATCCTTTCCCCCATGCCCCATTGGTGAGATTTTTTACTTCATAACCATTTCTGGGCCAATCAAGTTCACTCCTTGGGCTGCAACAGGCCAAGTTTCTAAGGCCAACCATATAGTCCTGCAGTCTACCCAGGAGCACAAAAACTTGGGCTTGGAAGAGTTCCTTTCTTAGTTTATTACACTGCTAGTATCATCATGGAAGTCTTAATAAGTTTTAAATGAGGCACCTGTGTGCTCATTTACACTGAGCCTCTCAATATTATGTGACTGATTCTCTGTATTCCACTGAGGTAGTCAGCTGTATGAGGCAGGGATGGGTAGTACTTGTAAGTCTCCAAAAAAGAGATTGCCTGGGTGGGATGCTGGGTAGACCTCCAGCAGGTTTCACTTCATTCATTACTTGACTTTAGAAAGGATTTCCTCCATTCTAAATCATCAAAAGAAAAAACAGTGAAATGACCAGCGCTTCACATACTAGACAATTAATCCTCAAGTTAAAGAAGCCACTGAGTACAAACTAGAAATCGATGGTACAGTGGGGGATTTAAAGGGAAGTGATTAAGAGCAAAGACATTTCTTCTTATATTGTTGTTCTTGATATCACCCCAAAATCATAGCTGACCTGATGAAACTCATTCTTCTCCACTGATACCTATTTATATTTCCCAAACTTAACACATTGCCGTTTTGCCTCATGTACAGACAAACACACATTCACGCACACAACACACACATTATATTTTTTCAGTGCCTCTTATTAAAAAGAAAAGCAGAAAATCCTTAACCACAAGGGCCACCATGATTCTGCCCTCTACCTCTCCTAAATCATGTAGCACTTCTTGCTGCTTCAATCTCTCCTCTCTGGCCACCTGGTTTTTTCCATTTTCTTAAAGCTCCATGTTATCTGCAACATAGGAAGCGTTGTCAAGCTATTTTGCCTGCTTCCACTGTCCTCTTGTCTTGTTTATCACAGTGAACTTTTATTCAAACTTAAGATCAAATTTGAGGTCACTTCCTTGGAAAACCTTCCCTGCATCCAATTCTAGATCCAATTGTCTTGTTATGGAGCCTATCAAATTATGTTACGTTCTTTCAAAAGTGATATCTCAGTTCGCGTGCACACTTTTATCAGTATCTGCAGTTTGTAGATTAATACCAACAAAGCTTAAGCATAGGAGATCAAGAATAGTGATAAAAATCAGCTTCATGAGGCTTTTTCAGAACTTGGCTCAGATCACCTTAGAACTACTAATGGGTAATATGCGAAGAAAAATATCCATAATCATAGTCATATCCATAATCAGAGATTTTGTTTGTTGAGGATACGAGTTAGACTAACTAAGCTTCTATCTGTTATTCATTCAAACATAAAGCTTTCGAGTCGTTTATTTTTTATTTGAACCTATGTAATTGCCTATTTTGATTTAAACATGGAAGCAACAAAAATATTTAAATACCCTGATATAGCGACAGATCTATGTTCTTTTGTTTAAATGATTTCTACAGTACCTTGAGGATGATTTTTAAATCTAAACTTTAACCTGATTACTTTATTAAATTCTGTCCAATTATTTTGCTGTTTTTTGAATCTTTTTACATTGCTTAACAAACACTGAAGTATTATACTAGTGAATCTGGTGGGCTTGAGACGCTTCCTAATGTAGTCTGGAGGACAGGTTTTTATTTTTCTCTTGATTGGTTGTTCTTCATTAAAGAAATTAAAGAAAACTTTGAATTTATATTTTCATTAGGCCTTTTTCCAAGTTTTGTCAATATGGTTGGTTATCTGATTAGTAATTAAAGATCTAGAGTTAAAAATAGATCTGTAGATTTAAAAACGCCATGTGTGTGTATATGTGTGTCTGTATATCTGTGTCTATCCATATACAGGTTGATACATGTACACAAACACACACATTGGCAACTAAATTGCTTTTTTAGGATTCAGTGATTATACCATATCCATTCATCCATTCATTCATTCATTCACTCATTCACTGTATATTTTTTGAATATCTGTTACGAGCACAAGGTACTCATCTAAACACTAGAGTAACAAACCAAATAGACAAAGTTACACTGCAAAGAGTCGGACACGACTGAGAGACTGAACTGAACAGAACACAGTAATTTAACATATTCTAGCAACAGAGACAAATAAGGACAAAAAATAGGTAAATAATATTTGTTCATATATTTCACATAACAGTAAGCTCCATGAAGATATTGTAGGGTTAGAGAATGATTGCAATAGGGAAGAGTGTTGGTATTATACAGAGTCAGGAAAGATCTATCAGAAGATATGATATTTGAGCTGTGACCAAAATTATTAGGAGTGAGCTAGTTGATGATTTCAGGAAAAAAAAGAAAAAAAATGCTCAAAGTAAACTTAATTTAACCTTGATGCAGAAATTGTGTCCACCTTTATATAGCTAGAAACTTTAATTGGTTGGTACATATTTTCTATATCTAAAATTTTGGGGCTTGTTCTATTTTTATTTTCTGCTTTGTGATTGCATGAAAGGGCAACATCTGGCTGTTACTCAGAAAGTCAAGGACTCTTCATCCTTCTCAGATAAAGTTTTTGTCCTGCTTGCCTCTGATTGACTATACTATCTTGTTCAAATTACTTAACTTCTTGGATGCTATTTTTAAAATTACTTAAAAGGTTTTTTCTTTTTATTTTTATTTTAAAGAACAGTCATCCCTGTTCTGTTTTCTTGCCAGAGGGTAAATTTGTAAGAGAAACTATATAGGGTCATATTGAAGGAGATGTGGGAACTGGATTTGTAATTCAGTATCTACGAAAGTTTAGGTAAATTACTTATCATTTAGGAATCTCAGCTTTTGATTTGTAAATTATGGAATAATAGAATTCATATAAGAGTCATTGTGAGAATTATAGGAGATAATTTATGGAAAATACCTGGCACATAGAAAGTACGCTCAAAAAAATCTTAGGTATTATTACTATTATTTTAAGGAGAAAAAAAAGAGTGACCATAAAATGTCTCTGTAAATGAAAGAAACTCTATAAACAGAGGCTATAATTATGTGTTTGGTAAGTAGTCACACAATAATTATTGGGTAGTGGCTTTAAGCATTTTGCTAAAGAATAGTCTTTATTTTATTTTATTTTTTGCTTAATTTATGACATATTTTGAGTAGAGAATTGGGCTTTTTTAGAACACTTATAATTTACCATAATTCATCACTGTTTTTAAAACATTTTGTCCAGAAATAGCTTTTTCACTTGGGATATTAGACATGTAGTAAGCCAGCATATTTATTATCTCCAGAGAGGTAAGTATTCCTTATCCTCTTGTGGAGGAATGAATGTTTTCATCTGACACTCTAGTCTTAAAAGAGACAAGTATTCCCTCCTTATGCACTATGTACAAGGTGAATGAAGATAAATGGAGACAGTTTTAGATACTCAGAGGAATAAGTACAGTCAGAATAAAAGGGTCACTTCCATTTCTAAGCTTAAGAAAGCTAGCAAGGCCACAGTGAATAATTATATCCTAAACGAAGCGTGCAATTATTAATGGCACTGTCTCACTTTTAGCAATTTAATTGTCTACCAGAAGACTATCCAAAGATACTACATTATATTCTCTAGCTTTTTACTTCTTTGCCTACTGAAGCTTTTATAATGATTTACATTAGTAATAGGCTTTCTCCAGTTCACTTAATTTAATCATCCTCAATTTATTCTTCCTTTGATGGAAAGCAATTAAAGGGAGTGTAGAGTTCCCCCAAATGACAGCCCACGCCTCAGTAGACCCAGGTGTATGATAGAATATACTTCTTAACTGTGCATTTGGTCTAGAAGTTTTGTCCATAAGGTAGGAACCATGGATTACAACCATACCTTAAGGCAGGAAAATAATCTTATTTTGCAACAATAGGGAAACTAATACAATAATAATAAGAGCAAACATTTCTCAGACACTCACTGTGTGCCAAATACTGTGCTAATATCTTTGAGTTTCCTCACTTAATTCTTATTTCCAAAAAACAAGAAAGGACTATGCATAGCCCTTATAATATAAGTGGGAAACAGGCCCAGAGAGGTAAGGTAACTTTCCATGGCCATGTAGCCAGGGCAAATTAGCCCACATCCAAATTCAGGAGCTTGGACTGATCTTAGAAACTGTACTTCGAACCACCACTATCAGTATAAATCAAATGCACAACAATCAAATTCTCCCATGCACAACTCCCCAGAACTTTCTCTTTAGACTTCACAACTACTAGGCTCAATGCCTGACTCTTTTCCCAGGTATTCCTATATTTCACTCGCTCATTTCATTCAGAGCTATGCTCAATATATCATCTAAACACAGCATCCCTTGCTACTCTATCTTTTAGCCTGCCTTTTTTTTCATAGTTTTTTTTTTTTCATTACTCAACACCACATATTATCTCTTTGTTTATAGATGTTCTTTCACTGCTC
This sequence comes from Ovis aries, assembly GCF_016772045.2. NCBI lineage: Eukaryota > Metazoa > Chordata > Mammalia > Artiodactyla > Bovidae > Ovis > Ovis aries. The sequence continues at coordinate 74,640,683 of NC_056058.1, forward strand.
CATAAGAATCTTGGATATAGAGAATGGTTATGTTAAAACACTGTGGGAATTTATGAATTGATGTTAAATAATAAGTAAATGAGTGTTAATATTGAGCACAGTACCTGGCACAATGAAAGCATTCAATAGAGGTTGGTTCATTTTTTATAAAAAAATATAGTAACAATAATTGTCAATATCAAAAGAGATACAATGAAATATATTAAAATGTAAATAGAAATCCACTGTGGAGAATGAAATGGCAACCCACTCCAGTATTCTTGCCTAGAGAATCCCGTGGACAGAGGAGCCTGGTGCGCTGCTGTCCATAGGGTCACACAGAGTTGGACACGACTGAAGCAACTTAGCATGCATGCACGTATTGGAGAAGGAAATGGCAATCCACTCCAGTGTCCTTGCCTGGAGAATCCCAGGGACAGGGGAGCCTGGTGGGCTGCCGTCTATGGGGTCGCACAGAGTCGGACACAACTGAAAAGACTTAGCAGCAGCAGCAGCAGCAGCAAAAATCCACTATCTTGAATTCCTCTGAAGAGACCTAAACAACTGAAGTAAATCCAATGATAGAAATAATCTTCCTAAAGAAAAGAAACACCTCCTTGTTTTCCTGGAAAAGGAAGAAAAAATATTCCAAGCTGAATCTATTTTTTTCAAATTATCAGTAGTTAACATTCACTTGGAGATTCACATCATAAACTCTAGGCACAGAATGAAACAACACATATAAAATATTTTCCCCTCAAGTGAAATTTTAAAATTCAACATATATCAGCCCTAGTTAAAAATGTATTACACATCTTATTTTGAAGAATATCAGGTCATATAATTAGATGCGATAAAGTAATATAAAGAGTTATTTATATGAATTCATTATATATTTTCTTCAACAGAGCTGAATTATTCTCAATATTCCTATAGTCTTGAAGAACTGATTAATCAACTTATAGTAAACACAAAGAAACACAACTAACTTACTCATATAATAAAAACGATGTTCACATTCTGTAGTTTAGGATGAGTACACTGCTTACTTCATGCACTGAGTTTTTATGGATCTTTTGCTAACCACAATGCCAATTGGTTACCCAGAATTACTTTTTATAGCTCTCCTCAATTGAAATGTGGATATTAGGTTATCACAATTCTCTTAAGGATCCATGTAAAACTAGTAGACTGTCTTAATCACAGAAATGTCACTTTCTGTTTCCTTAGTTCAGAAATAAAGAAGCATTATCTAAAGAAAGATGACTAGTATGTCTCTGATAATACTCCAAATTGTGAGAAAATATATAATTAACGGGTAGACTCTGGAGATGCATCAGTAAACAATGTAAACATCATCGTTCTGGTTCTGTAGTTTATATCATTTGTAGAAGACAGGGATGGGTGTGGCTCCCTGGCTGATACACCTACTTCTTCAATAGAGACAGAGAAAGTTTCTAGTTGCCCGATTTCTGCTACATTATTCTCAATTATTTCACAACTGATACTTCTAGAGATGGATTCTGAGAGTAAATCCATGTAATATTTTATTATATTTTTTAAAAATCTGAGGCTAAGTTAGAGTCCCCTCTCTGTCTTCCTTGATTGTAATAGCTAAGGGATTTGAAGCTTGTTAGCTGTTGGCAACTACATTTCCTTCTATAGAGGTAAAGCAATTCATCGTGCAACAAAAAGTCAAGAGACCTACAAAACGAGCAATGGAGGCAATGCAGAGGCATGGATGCCCTGTGTCTGGTTAAACTTCAAGCCCAGATGAGCTCTGTACTTTTAGGGGTTTAATTTTATGAGATAGTTTCAATTCAGTTCATATGGATGTGAGAGTTGGACTGTGAAGAAGGCTGAGCGCCGAAGAAGTGATGCTTTTGAACTGTGGTGTTGGAGAAGACTCTTGAGAGTCCCTTGGACTGCAAGGAGATCCAACCAGTCCATTCTGAAGGAGATCAGCCCTGGGATTTCTTTGGAAGGAATGATGCTAAAGCTGAAGCTCCAGTACTTTGGCCACCTCATGCGAAGAGTTGACTCATTGGAAAAGACTCTGATGCTGGGAGGGATTGGGGGCAGGAGGAGAAGGGGACGACAGAGGATGAGATGGCTGGATGGCATCACGGACTCAATGGACGTGAGTCTGAGTGAACTCCGGGAGATGGTGATGGACCAGGAGGCCTGGCGTGCTGTGACTCATGGGGTCGTAAAGAGTCGGACACGACTGAGCAACTGAACTAAACTGAACTTAGTATATTTTAAATCAATATACCTATTTTTAACTAAACTAATATGAGTTATGTTTTAATCATTTATGATCAAATAAGTTGTTTTTAATATTATTAGACCTGTTATTTATCTGCTCACATCCAAAAGTACAATTGACAAGTATAAGTACCACCAAGAAAAGGATTTGAAGTGAAAAGAAATAAAACCAATGTTTCTCAAACATGAAAATCACTTACAGTCTTAGTCAACAATCATAACAGAAATTGAAACTATCAGCTACTAAAATAAGTGATAAAAGCAATCAAGAAACTGGCATATGTAAACAGGTAAAAGTGTAAGACACTTCAAGTAAGAAAAGATGATCAAGATGGGAAATAATTAATAATTTTAACATTTTAAAGAGGAGTATAGGTTTCTGTTAGCATATTTAATACATGGAGAGCAAAAACAACCACACTAAGAAAAAAATTAGAACTAAATCCATTACGCATTAAAGTAAATAGAGTGTATAGGCTATGTTGTCATTAAGACGTATATATGCTGCTCTTAAGAATATGGGATTTTAAAGTGCAGAGAAACCTCTTCCAAGAAAATTACAAGGATTCTCCATATCTAAAGTGTAACTTCCATTCCTTATAGCTCCTTTTATTCTTTCAATTATGAACCTAAACTGATTCACTGTTTGTTTACTATGAAAGGTGGAGTAGGCAAAGCTTCACATAGGAGGCAAAACCTCAAACTGCTTTATCCTCCAGTAGATTTAGTCAACACTTACTGTGGCCATACATCCATCTCAGCTCTTAGTCATTGTATGGCAATGATCTGTTTTTTCTTCTCATTCTCCATCAGACAGAGAAAAATTGGAGGACAATGACCAAGTTGCATTCATCTTTGAATTCTCAGTAGTGAGCAGACTGTGTGCCACATTGTAGGTGCCCAGCAAATTTTGGCCAAATTGAGAAAAATGGTGCCACCACTCCCACAGCATTCTCTATTACTCTCTGCTATAGTCCCTAATATACTATATTATAATTTATTTTATGTGAATTTAATGAGATAAAACTTACCATTTTATTCATGTTTTTAATCTTTATTGTCTACTACTTAGTAAGTATTTAAAATATTGTTGCATGTATGAGTGAAATCAACGAATGTGTAGACAAATCACTGAATAATAAATATGGTGAAATGAAGGAAAATTATTATTGACCTTTGGGGCATGAAAAATGAGGTAGTAGATGATGCATATCTTGTTGGAAAATATTCAGTTTGAGAAGCAATAGGAAATCCAAATGGTCAGAAAATCTAGCCAAGAATCATTTGTCCTCTGTCCCCTGTGGTTCAGTTGTATTGTGAAATAGTTTTTCTCTGTAACTTTACTTATGTGATTCATCCACCTGGAATAACCCTACTTTCTCAACTCTAATTTTTTTTTACTCAGAGTCCTCTTTGTGCTTCAAGAACATATTCAGATTCCATATCCTTCCAAATATAACCTCAGTACTGCCCAATGGCATGCAGTTCTCTTTATTTTGGATCACTTTATATTTCAGATAGGCATTTTTGGTATCACTTAGCACTGTCCACCCTGTATTATCATGTTTATTTGTTTAAGTTCTGTCTTCTTCAGTACATTGAGATGTCTTGAAAAGCAGGGATAAGTTTTTAATTCTATTTACAAGTTCTAGACTCTTCACACAAAGAATGTATATCATTTGTGTATATTTCATACCACACAATGGTACATGTACTCAGTCCTGTCTCACTCTTTTGTCACCCCATGGACTGTAGCCCACCAGGCTCCTCTGTCCATGGACTTTTCCAGGCCAAGAACACTGAAGTGGGTTGCCCTCCTTCTCCAGGGGATCGTTATGACACGGATCAATTCTGCGTCTCCTGTGTCTCCTACATTAGCAGGTGAATTCTTTACAATTGAGCCACCTGGGAAGCCCATACCATACAATATACTATCCTAATAGTGGTTTCAGCTAAAGCTGAAACTCCAATACTTTGGCCACCTCATGTGAAGAGTTGACTCATTGGAAAAGACTCTGATACTGGGAGGGATTGGGGGCAGGAGGAGAAGGGGACGACAGAGGATGAGATGGCTGGATGGCATCACCAACTCGATGGATATGAGTCTGAGTGAACTCCAGGAGTTGGTGATGGACAGGGAGGTCTGGTATGCTGCAGTTCATGGGGTCGCAAAGAGTTGGATATGACTGAGCACTGAACTGAACTGAACTGAACTGAATAATGGTTAGAAACATACAACTAGAGTTTATGCAAAAAGTCAACAATGTAGGCACATCAAAAATTTATTTCTGTATTATATCTATTAGAATAAATAAAATAGATAAATATGTGTAGAAATATTTCAGTTTTAGGAAGTAGTTTGGAAGAATCAAAACTGGTAACACAGATAATATAACTTTTACAATGCATCCATTTTTAAAATATACAGAGTCAAACTTATTTTCTTCTTTTTAGCTCAGGACAGGACTTAATTCTGTATGTACATGTACTGCTGACCAGGATCTCAGAGCAATATAAGACTTGAAAATGTTGCACATTCATGGGGTTTGCATAAATTACTTTCTAGTTATTTTTTTCCTCTTTTTGTTCCCAAATGGTTTATCAAGCTTGGGAGAAAATATTATGCATAATTGCTACACCTTAGATTGCAATATACTATACAAAACTAATCATAGATATTTATAGCCTGCATAAACTCTGTTTGCCCATCCATGGCAAGCATTTAATAAAGCTAGTTCATCTGGAAAGGAAGTTAAATTAAATAATCCAAAATGAATGTGATGCATATTCACAAAAATGTGGTGTTTAGATTGAGCTAACAAAAAGGAAGTCAGGCCCCACCAAAGATGGACAAGCTGGAATTCAGTCTTTCTATCTACATTATACATTAAGCCTTCACCCTAACTTTTGTGTCCATTCTTTTTAGATATTATGCCTAGGTCCATTTTTATTAAATCCTTTAAAATCCAATGTATCTCTATTATATACTGGATAATACTATATAAAAAACCATCCTCTGGCTGTTGTACACAAATCTAAAAACTATATAAGAATACTTAAATGAAACTTTTAAGGTAAATTTCATTACCTTAATATGAGGGGAAAAAAATTTTTTTGAGGGGAAAATTAATTGAAGTGTAAATATGCATTCAAACTAAAGAAATGATGGTAAAGTCTGGCATTTTCTATCTTGAAGAATAATCATACTGTTGTAATCATTTGTGAGTGACCCCGGGTCATTAGGTGCCCAATATGCTACTGGAGATCAGTGGAGAAATAACCCCAGAAAGAATTAAAGGATGGAGCCAAAGCAGAAACAATACCCAATTGTGGATGTGACTGGTGATAGAAGCAAGATCCGATGCTGTAAAGAGCAATATTGCATAGCAACCTGGAATGTCAGGTCCATGAATCAAGGCAAATTGGAAGTGGTCAAACAAGAGACGGCAAGGGTGAATGTCGACATTCTAGGAATCAGCTAACTAAAAGGGACTGGAATGGGTGAATTTAACTCAGATGACCATTATATCTACTACTGCAGACAAGAATCCCTCAGAAGAAATGGAGTAGCCATCACGGTCAACAAAAGAGTCTGAAATGCAGTACTTGGATGCAATCTCAAAAATGACAGAATGATCTCTGTTCGTCTCCAAGGCAAACCATTCAATATCACAGTTATCCAAGTCTATGCCCCAAACAGTAACACTGAAGAAACTGAAGTTGAACAGTTTTATGAAGACCTACAAGACCTTTTAGAACTAACACACAAAAAAGATGTCCTTTTCATTCTAGGGGACTGGAATGCAAAAGTAGGAAGTCAAGAAACACCTGGAGTAACAGGCAAATTTGGCCTTGGAATGTGGAATGAAGCAGGGCAAAGACTAATAGAGTTTTGCCAAGAAAATGCACTGGTCATAGCAAACACCCTCTTCCAACAACACTAGAGAAGACTCTACACATGGACATCACCAGATGGTCAACACTGAACTCATATTGATTATATTCTTTGCAGCCAAAGATGGAGAAGCTCTATACAGTCAACAAAAACAAGACCAGGAGCTGACTGTGGCTCAGATCATGAACTCCTTATTACCAAATTCAGACTTAAATTGAAGGAAATAGGAAAAACTGCTAGACCATTCAGGTGTGACCTAAATCAAATCCCTTATGATTATACAGTGGAAGTGAGAAATAAATTTAAAGGCCTAGATCTGATAGATAGAGTGCCTGATGAACTATGGAATGAAGTTTGTGACATTGTACAGGAGACAGGGATCAAGACCATCCCCATGGAAAAGAAATGCAAAAAAGCAAAATGGCTGTCTGGGGAGGCTTTACAAATAGCTGTGAAAAGAAGAGAGGAGAAAAGCAAAGGAGAAAAGGAAAGATATAAGCATCTGAATGCAGAGTTCCAGAAAATAGCAAGAAGAGATAAGAAAGCCTTCTTCAGCTATCAGTGCAAAGAAATAGAGGAAAACAACAGAATGGGAAAGACTAGAGATCTCTTCAAGAAAATGAGAGATACCAAGGGAACATTTCATGCAAAGATGAGCTTGATAAAGGACAGAAATGGTATGGACCTAACAGAAGCAGAAGATATTAAGAAGCGGTGGCAAGAATACACAGAAGAACTGTACAAAAAAGATCTTCATGACCCAGATAATCATGATGATGTGATCACTCATCTAGAGCCAGACATCTTGGAATGTGAAGTCAGTGGGCCTTAGAAAGCATCACTATGAACAAAGCTAGTGGAGGTGATGGAATTCCAGTAGCGCTATTTCAAATCCTGAAAGATGATGCTGTGAAAGTGCTGCACTCAATATGCCAGCACATTTGGAAAACTCAGCAGTGGCCACAGGACTGGAAAAGGTCCGTTTTCATTCCAATCCCAAAGAAAGGCAATGCCAAAGAATGCTCAAACTACCGCACAATTGCACGCTAGTAAAGTAATGCTCAAAATTCCACAAGCCAGGCTTCAGCAATACGTGAACCGTGAACTTCCTGATGTTTAAGCTGGTTTTAGAAAAGGCAGAGGAACCAGAGATCAAATTGCCAACATCCCCTGGATCATGGAAAAAGCAAGAGAGTTCCAGAAAAACATCTATTTCTGCTTTATTGACTATGCCAAAGCCTTTGACAGTGTGGATCACAATCAACTGTGGAAAATTCTGAAAGAGATGGGAATACAGACCACCTGACCTGCCTCTTGAGAAATCTGTATGCAGGTCAGGAAGCAACAGTTAGAACTGGACATGGAACAACAGACTGGTTCCAAATAGGAAAAGGAGTGCGTCAAGGCTGTATATTGTCACCCTGCTCATTTAACTTCTATTCAGAGTACATCATGAGAAACGCTGGACTGGAAGAAGCACAAGCTGGAATCAAGATTACTGGGAGAAATATCAATAACCTCAGATAGGCAGATGACACCACCCTTATGGCAGCAAGTGAAGAGGAACTGAAAAGCCTCTTGATGAAAGTGAAAGAGGAGAGTGAAAAAGTTGACTTAAAGCTCAACATTGAGAAAACGAAGATCATGGCGTCTGGTCCCATCACTTCATGGGAAATAGATGGGGAAACAGTGGAAACAGTGTCAGACTTTATTTTGGGGGGCTCCAAAATCACTGCAGATGGTGATTACAGCCATGAAATTAAAAGACGCTTACTCCTTGGAAGAAAAGTTATGACCAACCTATATAGTATATTCAAGAACAGAGACATTATTTTGCCGACTATGGTCCGTCTAGTCAAGGCTATGATTTTTCTGTGATCATGTATGGATGTGAGAGTTGGACTGTGAAGAACACTGAGTGCTGAAGAATTGATGCTTTTGAACTGTGGTGCTGGAGAAGACTCTAAAGTCCCTTGGACTGCAAGGATATCCAACCAGTTCATTCTGAAGGATATCAGCCCTGGGATTTCTTTGGAAGGAATGATGCTAAAGCTGAAGCTCCAGTACTTTGGCTACCTCATGCGAAGAGTTGACTCATTGGAAAAGACTCGGATGCTGGGAGGGATTGGGGCAAGAGGAGAAGGGGACAACAGAGGATGAGATGGCTGGATGGCATTACGGACTCGATGGGCGTGAGTCTGAGTGAATTCCGGGAGATGATGATGGACAGGGAGGCCTGGCATGCTGCGATTCATGGGGTCGCAAAGAGTCAGACACAACTGAGTGACTGAACTGAACTGAAATGAATCATTTGTGAAAAGATAAAGGAAAGTCCTGGGGCATTTAGCTGATCATTTTCCACCATGCAAACTAAAGAACCACCCAAGAGCAGAAAATAGCAGTGGCAGGCAGGGCTATTTTGACTCATGAATAGGTTATCTGACAAGGATACAGTCCATGATCTCTTATCAGCAATTCTAAAATTCAAATCGCTGTAAACATCAAAAATATTTTAAAAACTTATTTGGTATCAAAAGCTCTCTTGACATGATAGAAAGTGATACATAGTCTTTTCCTTTTAGTGTGAATAGCCACACATTTTGCTAAGGACACACTAATGGTGATATTGAGTTCAGTTCAGTTGCTCATTCATGTCTGACTCTCAGTGACCCCATGGACTGCAGCACGCCAGGCTTCCCTGTCCATCACCAACTCCTGGAGCTTGCTCAAACTCATGTCCATCTGGTCGGTGATACCATCCAACCATCTCATCCTCTGCCATCCCCTTTTCCTCCTGCCTTCAATCTTTCCCAGCATCAGGGTCTTTTCTAATGAGTCAATTCTTTGCATCAGATAGCCAAAGTATTGGAGCTTCAGCTTCAATATCAATCCTTCTAATGAATATTCAGGACTGATTTCCTTTAGGATTGAGTGGTTTGATCTCTTTGCAGTTCAAGAGACTCTCAAAGTTATCCAACACCACAGTTCAAAAGCCATAATTCTTTAGTGCTCAGCCTTCTTAGTGGTCGAATCTCACATCGATACATGACTGTTGGAAAAACAATAGCTTTGAATATGCAGACCTTTGCTGGCAAAGGATTGTCTCTGTGTTTTAATATGCTGTCTAGGTGGTTCATGGGCTTCCCTGGTGACTCACCTGGTAAAGAATCTGCCTGCATTGAGGGAGACCTGGGTTTGATCCCTGGGTTGGGAAGATCCCCTAGAAAAGGAAACAGTTACCCATTCCAGTATTCTGCCCTGGAGAATTCCATAGACTGTATAGTCCATGAAGTTGTAAAGAGTCAGACAGGACTGAGTGACTTTCACTTTCACTTTCTTTTAGGTTGGTCATAGCTTTTCTTCCAAGGAGCAAGTGTCTTTTAATTTCATGGCTGCAGTCACCATCTGCAGTCACTTTGGAGCCCAAGGAAAGAAAGTCTCTCACTGTTTCCATTGTTTCCCCATCTATTTGCCATGAAGTAATAGGACCAGATGCCATGAGGGATCTGGAACTAGATCTTAGATTTTTTAATATTGAGCTTTAAACCAGCTTTTTCACTCCTCTTTACTTGTATTAAGAAGCTCTTTAGTTCCTCTTTGCTTTCTACCATAAGGGTGGTGTAATCTCCATATCTGAGGTTATTGATATTTCTCCCAGCAATCTTGATTCTACCTTGTGCTTCATCCAGCTCAGCATTTCATATGATGTACTCTGCATATAAACTAAATAAGCAGGGTGATAATATACAGCCTTGATGTATTCTTTTCCCAATTTTGAACCAGTCTGTTGTTCCATGTCTAGTTCTAACTGTTGCTTCTTGAGCAACAGGCTCAAGAGGCTTCTCAGGAGATAGTTAAGGTGGTCTGTTGTTCCCATCTCTTGAAGAATTTTCCACAGTTTTTGTGATCCACACAGTCAAAGGCTTTAATGTAGTTCATGAAGCAGAAGTAGATGTTCTTCTGGAATTGTCTTCCTTTTTCTATGTTCCAACAGATGTTGGCAATTTGATCTCTGGTATCTGTGCCTTTTCTAAATGCAGCTTGAACATCTGCAAGTTCTCTGTTTGCACACTGTTGAAGCCTTGCTTGGAAAATTTTGAGCATTACTTTGCTAACATGTGAGATGAGTGCAACTGTATGGTAGCTTGAACATTCTTTGGCATTGCCATTCTTGGGATTAGAATGAATACTGACCTTTTCCAGTCCTATGGTCACTGCTGAATTTTCCAAATTTACTGGCATCTTGAGTACAGTGCTTTCACAGCATCATCTTTGAGGCTTTGATATAACTTAGCCGGAATTCCATCACCTCCACTAGCTTTGTTTGCAGTGGTACTTCCTAAGGGCCACTTGACTCTATTCCAGGATGTCTGGCTCTAGGTGAGTGGTCACACCATCGTGCTTATCTGGGTCATGAAGATCTTTTATGTATAGTATTTTATGGGTATTCTTGCCACCTCTTCTTAGTATCTTCTGCTTCTGTTTGGTCCCTACAATTTCTGTCCTTTATTGTGTCCGTCTTTGCATGAAATATTCCCTTGGTGTCTCTCATCTTCTTGAAGAGGTCTCTAGACTTTTCCATTCTATTGTTTTCCTCGGTTTCTTTACATTGGTCACTAAGGAAGGCTTTCTCATCTCTCCTTCCTATTCTTTGGAACTCTGCATTCAGGTGGATATGTCTTTCCTTTTCTCCTTTGCCTTTCACTTCTCTTCTTTCCTCAGGTATTTGTAAGGCCTTCTCAGACAACCATTTTGCCTTTTTGCATTTCTTTTTCTTGGGGATGGTCTCTATCACTGCCTCCTGTACAATGTTACGAATCTCTGTCCATAGTTCTTCAAGCACTCTATCTATCAGGTCTAATACCTTGAATCTATTTGTCACTTCCACTATATAATCATAAGGGATTTAATTTAGGTCATACTTGAATGGTCTATGAATGGTCTAGTGTTTTTCCCTACATTCTTCAACTTACATCTAAATTTTGCAATAAGGAATTCATAATCTGAGCCACAGTCAGCTCCCAGTCTTGATTTTGCTGACTGTACAGAGCTTCCCATCTCCAGCTGAAAGAATATAATCAATTTGATTTTGTTATTGACCACTTTTTTGGGTTCCAAAATCACTGCAGATTGTGACTGCAGCCATGAAATTAGAGGATGCTTGTCCTTGGAAGAAAAGCTATGAGAAACCTAGACAGCATATTAAAAAACAGAGACATTACTTTGCTGACAAAGGTCCACATAGTCAAAGCTATGGTGTTTCCAGTAATCATATATGTGTATGAGTTGGACCATAAAGAAAGTTGAGTCTGAAGAATTTATGCTTTTGAACTATGGTATTAGAGAAGATTCTTGAGAACCTTGGACTGCAAGGAGATCAAACCAGTCAATTCTAAAGGAAATCAGTCCTGAATATTCATTGGGAGGACTGATGCTGAAGCTGAAGCTCTGATACTTTGGACACCTAATGGGAAGAACTGATTCATTGGAAAAGACCCTGATGCTGAGCAAGATTGAATGCAGGAGGAGAAGGGGATGACAGAGGTTGAGATGTTTGGATGACATCACTGACTTGATGGGCATAAGTTTCGGGAAGCCTGGTGTGCTGCAGTCAATGGGAATACAAAGAGATAGACATGACTGAGCAACTACACTGAACTCTATTGACTGAACTGATTGATAATCTGGTGATCTGTTAGATCATCTGGTGATCATGTTAGAGTGATCTGATCTGTTGTTGGAAGAGGGTGTTTGCTATCACCAGTGTGTTCTCTTGGCTAAAGTCTGTTACCTTTTTCCCTGTTTCATTTTTCACTCCAAGGTCAAACTTACCTGTTACTCAGGGTATTTCATGATTTCCTACTTTTGCATTCCAGTCCCCTATGATGAAAAAGACATCTTTTTTTGATGTTATTTCTAGAAGGTCTTGTAGGTCTTCAGAGGAAATTTAATTCAGATGAGTGTTCCATCTACTACTGTGGGCAAGAATCCCTTAGAAAAAATGAAGTCGCCCTCATAGTCAACAAAAGAGTCTGAAATGCAATGCTTGGGTGTAATCTCAGAAATGACAGCATGATCTCTGTTCATTTCCAAGGCAAACCATTCAACATCACAGTAATACAAATGTATGCTCCAACCACTAATGCCAAAAAAGCTGAAGTTAAATGGTTCTATGGTGGTGTTATCAGAGAAGGCAATGGCACCCCACTCCAGTACTCTTGCCTGGAAAATCCTATGGACAGAGGAGCTTGGAAGGCTGCAGTCCATGGGGTCGCTGAGGGTCAGACACGACTGAGTGGCTTCACTTTCACTTTTCACTTTCATGCATTGGAGAAGGAAATGGGAACCCACTCCAGTGTTCTTGCCTGGAGAATCCCAGGGACGGCAGAGCCTGGTGGGCTGCCATCTATGGGGTCTCACAGAGTCGGACACGACTGAAGTGACTTAGCAGCATGGTGGTGTTATATATAGGTGTTTTTTGTTTGTTTGTTTGTTTTTCCCCCCTAAAATCAAAAACTTTTGAATTCTGAAATACATAAGCCCCTAGGGCTCCAGATAAGGGATTTCAGATGAGATGAACTCAATTTCCCCTCTCAAACCTGAAACATCTTCTCCATCTTCACTCCAGCCCATACATAGACTCAAGTTTCTATTTGCATTCAATGATTTGAGAAGAGGGTTTTTTTGTTTTTGGTTTTGTTTGTTTGTTTGTTTGTTTGTTTAGACAAGGTTTTGAAAAGGGAAAGGAAATAGAAACATTAAGAAACATACTTTTGCCTTTTTTTCCCTACTCTGCTCAAATGAGATTTTACCATGTATATTTAGAAGGGTATGAACCAGAAGTTGAAAAAACTTTTTTTTTTCTGAGTTATTGAGAATTTCGGCCAAAGCAGATCCCTTTCAGGATTCCTATGATACTGTGAGATGTGTATCAGAGAAGAAGCAAGTATCCTCATCACCTCTGGCTGGCACTATGAACACTGCAATGTTGGAAGCGTAAGGAAACAGGACTCGTGACATGACAACTGGTGTTTACTTCATAAGATCCATGAGCAGTTGCAGTCACTGATTTGGAAGAGATTTGCCTTTAATGACTCAAAAAGCATTAAATGTTAACACATGAATTCTAGAGCAGGCAAATAATATTACAGACATAAATTGGTGATGCATATGTAATTATGAGTCATGTGCAGACATGACTTCCAGAATCCAAAAAATAAGTAGGAATATTTGTAAGGGAGCTAAGTTCTTGAAAATGCATGGGACTCAGAGCCATTCTAATAGGGACACAAGCACAGAATATGCAGTGTTAAGGTCATGTAACATTTCGGTTTGGTAGTTTGGAGTTTTGTTTGTTCATTTTACAATCAATAAACAGCTGATAAAACTATAATAATGGCAACATGCTAAGATCACCAATATCCTCAAATACCACAAAACTCTCATGTTCCTTATTAGCATTATTTTCTATATTTTTCAATTAAAATTTCCCACCTTCAACATTACTTGATTCTAAAAATTGCTATCTTTGCCTCTAAAGTAATCATGTCAAATGTACTCACTTCCAAATCCATTGGATACAAGCCAGTAATATCTTCTTGATTTGCCTGTCATAGCTACATTTATTTTCAATGCCATATTTCAGGCATTTATTAGCTCATACCTAACCTATGGCAGGAATCTCCTGTACTGTGCTGTGCTTAGACATTCAGTCATGTCTGACTCTTTGCAATCCCATGGACTGTAGCCCACAAGGCTCCTCTGTCCATATGGATTCTCCAGGCAAGAATACTGGGGTGGGTTGCCATGCCCTCCTCCAGGGGGTCTTCCCAATCCAGGGATCGAACCCACGTCTCCCATATTGCAGGTGGATTCTTCACCATCTGAACCACCAAGGAAGCCCAAGAATACTGGAGTGGTTAGCCTGTCCCTTCTCCAGGGGATCTTTCTGAGCCAGGGATCAAACGGGGTCTGCTGCATGGTAATCTCCTAAGCAATGTCTGCACTTCCACTCTTTTATCCCTCCAATTGTTTCTTCTAATGTCAGTGTTTTGTGATTAAAATCAGGTTTAATTAGTTACTTTCATTTCTTAAACTCTCTCACTGGTTCTCTTTGTGAGGGGAAATATCTCAAATTCTCATCCTAGAGACTATGATCCTTCATATTCTGAATCTGATGCATATTCCCAATGTTATTCTTCTTATCTTTCACCCTATACTCAAAACAGATCACTCACCACTCCCCATTACTTAAATTTTCTATTTATTCTCCAACACTCATTGCTGTCTACCCTGGAATATATATCCGCTTTCCTAGCCCCCCAGTGGAACAAGTCCAGACCTACCAGTTCATTCAGTTTATGTGGATTTATTTTCACTGTTGGCATTTTTATGAAATCAAAAGAAACTATCCCAACATGGACTCTCTTAAACAAAATGGTTCTTTGTTCTTCTAAGTAAGAAGGAAATCGTTTTGTACTTATATTACAGACATCAGCAGCGACGGATCTCAGTTTAACTATTAATCACAACTTGTTCCACCACTCTCTTGTCATGGGCTGAATAAATTTTGATGGGTTCGGTGTCTGGAATGCAGTTAAATTTTGGAATGCAGTCAAGAATGGGTGTTCAGAGCCTGGTGCTCTGATGGTAAGATGATATATGGCTATGACTCTGGTGACTCCAACACTTTCTTTTGGTCAAATGTACAATTTCTGCAGAACTGGAAGAACATTACTCACAATGATACTTGACCATTTATAAGTTGTGTGGTTTAAACAAGTGAATCAATTACCTTTTCAATTGTTAGCAAGCAAGGAAGGAGTGAAGAAGTCATTTATTAGATGTACTTCAGGTAACAGCAAAGGTCTGAAATGGGATGCTCTCTTGAAAATATTACTTGTTGACGGATGGAGGCATAAGGAGCATTGGACTAAGCATATAAAAAACATTGTTTGTTTGTTTGTTTGTTTGAATAAGAGGAGAAATATATCCCAGATGTTTACCTTGTGGAAGAAATGCCCCACACTGTGTCTTAGATGTGACGAGAGTCATTTTCAGATTACAGAAAAAGTGTGTTTTTGCCAATGTAGGCATTCAAAGGCATTTAGAATAATAGATGCCAGGCTCTAGTTTTGTGATGTGTGTTTGTATATGTATGTAACATTTTTGTGTAAATGTTCAATATTTGGAATAGGCTTTATGAATAATTTTCAATAACCTTCCCCACTTATCTAATTTCTATTACATGTAAGTCACATAAAGTTATGTAGTCTTCTTTTTCCATGAATTGTTAGGCCCCTTTCTCTATTTACTTGGCATCTTTACATAGTTCATTATGGTGTATATGTGGTCAGCAGGATCATATTATTCCTCTTCCAGTTTGCCTTTCTCTTTACAAATTAAAACTTTTATTTTTTTGAAAGTATGGGAAATTAGCTTCTGTTCTTATTTTTATCCTTCTCTATTTATTACTTCCCCTCAAAAAAGAGGTAGACTTTAACAGGTGACTTTAAGGAAGGGACACCTATGCATAACTTACCCATTCCCAAGCTCTTGCTTACTTGAAAGTTTCTGTCTTCTGTTTTCTATGTGATGATCAAATGTGGGTTAGAGCTAAAGGCTTGTCTTCTAGCTTAAAACCTGGGGGATCATATCTCTAACCCTGCTATTGAGACTCCTCCAACTGGTTAACTACCTACTTTGAAAACCTGCCTCAGCAAATGTGGGTTACAAAATCAAGAGTTAGAGGAAGAATTTGAATCCAGCTGCTCTTGCAGTCCTAAACAGTTCTCCAGATCATGTGCTTCAACAATAAAGTTAAAAATTATACTTAGGCATGCTGTATTATGACAGATCTAGAAAAGAGTGAATATTATATGTATCTTCTAAGTTTTTTTAATTTAGTTTCTAACTCCATTTTTAAAAATATATATCCAAGACTGAATATTTTCTAAAGTGGAAAAAGTAAACTTATTAAAATGTTTTTCACCTAACTTTATTGGTTCAATGACTGAATCTTAGCCAAATGTTTAGTTTATTGCTAGAAAATACTAAACTGGAACCATTTTGAGTACTTTCATATTTCCTTAAACTTTCCATTTTTAGTGTGCATTATTTCCTTAAACCATTCTTTTTTAAAATAACTTGTGATATCATATTCATTAATATAGTTGTTTAGTTATATGCAATATATTATTTGCATTCACTAAATCAGATGGACACTTATTTTAAATCCACACATACCACTTCAGCTTCAGTAATTACCATGACATGGACATTTGTATTTCATCTACATTCACTTCCCCTCTTCTCCTATTATTTTGAAGTGAATCTCAGAGAGCATATTTTAAAATTCATAAATTGTGTATCTTTAAAGTGTTTTTTTTAAATTAGCCATAGTGCCATTCTTATACACAAAGAGAGAACTTTTAAATATTGTGAAATATTTAGTCAGTGTTGAAACTGCCAATATTCTCATAAATGCTGTTTATCTTGTCTTTTATATATGTTATTTTCTTGGTCTGTATCGCAAAAATGTTCACCTGTCTTGCTTCATCAATATGTCAGTTATGTCCCATTAGTTTATAAGAATCTGTCCCCTGACCTTTACTCTTTTATAGCTGAGATTGCCAGTATATACTTTGCTGATTACATTCCCATGGTAACTTTCTGTGTATTCTGTCTTATTTTCCTGTAAACCACTCTCCAATATGCTAACCACCTGACCAGTTCAGTTCAGTCAACCAGTCGTGTCTGACTCTTTGAGATCCCATGGACTGCAGCACACCAGGCTTCCCTGACCATCACCAACTCCCAGAGTTTGCTCAAATTCATGTCCATCCAGTCCATGAGGCCATCCAACCATCTCATCTCTGTCATCCCCTTCTCCTCCAGCCTTCAATCTTGCCAAGCATCAGGGTCTTTTCCAATGAGTCAGTTATTCACAATCAGATGGCAGAAGTATTGGAGCTTCAGCTTCCTTCCAATGAACACTGAGGATTGACTCCTCTTAGGATTGACTGGTTGGATCTCCTTGCAGGCCAAGGGACACTCAAGAGTCTTCTCCAACACCGCGGTTCAAAAGCACCAGTTCTTCAGTGCTCGGCTTTTTTTATAGTCCAACTCTCACATCCAAATATGACTCCTGGAAAAACCATAGCTCTGATCAGATGGACCTTTGTCAGCAAAGTAATGTCTCTTCTTTTCAGTGTGCTGTCTAGGGTTGTCATAGCTTTTCTTCCAAGGAGCAAGTGTCTTTTAATTTCATGGCTCCAGTCACCATCTGCAGTGATTTTGGACCAAGAAAAGAAAGTCTCTCACTGTTTCTATTGTTTACCCATCTATTTGCCATGAAGTGATGGGACCAGATGCCATGGTCTTAGTCTTTTAAATGTTGAGCTTTAAGCCGACTTTTTCACTCTCCTTTTTCACTTTCATCAAGAGGCTCTTCAGTTCCTCTTCACTTTCTTCCATAAGGGCAATGGTGGTTTAGTTGCTAAGTCATGTCTCACTCTTGCGACCCCATGGACTGTAGCCTGCCAGTCGCCTCTGTCCATAGAATTCTCCAGGCAAGACTACTAGAGTGGGTTGCCATTTATTTCTCCTGGGGATCTTCCTGACCCAGGAATTGAACCTGGTCTCCTACATTGCAGGCAGATTCTTTACTGACAGAGCTATGAGGGAAGCCCTTATAATGGCAATATATGTATCTATTTAAAATTAATGTAAACATTTCCATAATGGTAAAAAGTTCTACTGAAGAGTGCTGATCTATAGGATTTATCAGACTTAGATTTGATTTCTTTTGTCAGTAGTTTTTCAGATTGAGGCTGTCTTCTTTCACAAGGAGCAGTTTAACCTTTCATCTCTGTTGTGTTAGCAGCCATCTAGGATCAATATCTAGTTGTTATTCATCAAGGGTTGCAAAATGATTATATTCTAATTATGTCATTTCTCAACTTGTGAACTGAAATTGTTATATAGAATGGAAATCATGCATATATACTCTAATACCAGTTATAACAGTTCATATAGAGAGAGTAGAATCGGTGCTTGATTTTCTTTTTCTCTTCATTGGCTAGTTTACAGAATCATAGATTTGTGACTAGCATACTCCAGTTGCATATTTTTTGAGGGATGGGGGGATATTAATATCAGTTTGTGAATTTTAAATTGTTTGATGTAATTCAATTCATTGATTTCTTTATTTGTATTAGTACTCCAAATGTCCACTTTGGCAACTCTTCAAGTTGGCTCCTGAGTCTTTTTTTTTCTTCATGATTTTAGGGTTCTTCATAGCTTCTTATTTTCTGGTGTGACAAAATGTTGCAGTTTATCAAGCATATTCCATATCTGGATCTGAGACCAACTATTTCTCCAGGAAGCTCTGGCTATTTTTATCCAGAAGTAATTTTGTTAGACTATAATCTCAGTAGTAGGGGCTCATTGCTACCAGGTTTGACATTGCCCAGGTGTGCTCAGTGGACAGACCCAGGATTTTTTTTTAAGAGAAAACACATTATGTATTCTTTAAAGATAAATATGCATTTCCATTCTTCTGTTTCCAATTGAATTCAGGACTGCAAGAATTTTATCTAACCTGTACTACCTTATATCTATATTTCCTTTTCCCCAGGCTCAGAAACCTAGTTGTCAAAGTTGTCTGTAACAACAGAAACTATGGAATATATTTACTCATTTGCTTTGTCCTATGATGCAGCAAAACAGCTTCAAAAATCCATCTTCAAAATTATGATGAACAGTATTTGACAGAAAAGGTTTAAAGATTTTTTTTTGGTCCTTATATACTTTAAAGGCAACTTCAGTCTGCAGTAAAATTATTGCATTTTAAAATTACTTGGAATAGTGAGTGAGAGAAAAGTGAGAGAAAAGTAGAGGATACAGGCCATTGTTCATTGAATGCTTATTACTAGCTGCATACTTCTCCAAGTTCTTTATATGGAATAATTCATAATTTGGAAAATAAACCTATGTAGTCAGTGCAACTTTAGATATAATGGAAATGAGGCAAAAGTTAGTTTGATAACATTGAATATTATAGGACTAGAAAATGTCTCAATAGGAGTTTGAATTCCAAGTCTAGAACTCACCCTCTTAACCAATTGATATCATCTAGGATTTATTAGAGGAAGTAGAACATGAAGTCCTTTAGAAAAGGAGAGTTCCTGGTAATATCTATATTACTGATAGATCCTGTAAGGTCCACCCAAAATTTTGTTTCTGGGGCTATGAGTTTTATATATATATATATAAATGATAGGTATATAGTATGTATATATGCTAACTATTTCCTTACAACCAAATGATGTTACACTGAGACAAGTTAAAGGAATAATTTGTATTGTGATTGAGAAAGACCTATATTGTATCCTTACCTTAATATAGCTAGAGCACAGGTAAGCACATTTTATTCCAAAAGAACCTCTGTTAAAAATGACTGAGACTCCTGTCCTGTCTGAAGTGAGCACTACAATATTTACATCTGTTTTTGATTTTAAAAAACCAAAACTGAAAATTTCATAAATATGATCTGGTCATTTCTTACATATAAAACATGATACACCAATAACTAGATAGTGATGAATGTAAGTTTTCAAGCTACATGAAAACACAAGTCTCTCCTCTTTTGAAAATCAAGAATGATTGTGTGCACTAGCACTTTTGGGTAAATGTCTCGACTGGAGTGTCTTTGCCATACGCAATATATAGCATTAGACATAATTATCAAAAATATAAAATGGTGATCAAGATAAATTTATTGAACTTCAGTTTCTGTATTAGTAATCTTAAAATTAAGGTATTTTCAAAATTAGAATATATTCTTATACATTGTGAGAACATGAACTGAAGGCAAGGGAAAGGAGAAAAGGACTAAGAGATAAAAAGTTTGAAAAAAGTAGCTTCTTGAAAAACAATCAAATACTGCATGCTTATAATATAACAACTATGTGCAGCTGTTTTGTAGGTTACTTTATATTAAAGTAGAGACAAGAGGAACTTTGAAGAAGAATTCAAAGAACAATATACACGTAGAGCAGAATGATCTAAATGGAAAGACTATGCTCCGTTATCCCTCTATTTTATCTAGCATAGGGATGAAGTGAGTGCTGTATAGTTCCTCTTTCATGCTCCAGGGGCGTCTCAGACTTGGATTTTACTTGGTGTGACTTCTCAGAGACTGATAGCTCTCTGTGAGCAGTAAATTCTCCAAGAAGACTTACATTACAATATAGTAAGACTCACATTACTATATAGTAATCAGAGCAGGGGCTCTCTTGATGAAAGGAAACTAGGAGTTGAGGATGGAGGGATATCTCAAGTCAGAATCATAAATCAAAGGCTTAAAAACAAAGTGAAATAAAATATTCTTAACCTGTACTTCTCCCTACTAGAAGCTTTAAAAAGGTAATCTACTATGTGTTATTTTACTCAAAGGCCAAAGTAAAAGTTTACTGGTTCAAAAGTCAAACAAACCATATTTCCTTTATTTAAGATGAAATAAAGAACAATAAAAGATTTGGAGAAGGAAATGGCAACCCACTCCAGTAAATAAAGACCAATAAAACTGCCTCTAACTCCAAGTGAGGATGTCTTTTGTGTGTGTGTCAAAAGGGCAAATATTCCTTTAACAAGTGCTTTCACTGGCAAATTGTTAATGGGGCTATCATGAAGGGCTTATGTGATGATCCAGGAGATAATTGAGAAATTTGGGATGCTTGTTCTTCTCTATCAATCTGGCTTATGTTATTTCTGAGCCAAACTGTTGACCTTTTCTTACTTCTTTTGTTAAGCTGTGGCACCTAAAGGATTACATATCCAAACAATTTTAGAGAACCTTTTCACTGTGAGAATAGTAAGGGGCTTAAATTTATTGAATACTGCTGCATTTAACCTATTTAATTGGAACACGTTAATTAGATCTAATTGCAAAGTTGTTTTAATTGGAAAATCAAGCATTGCACTGATATTGGTGTGCATGATTAAACAAAGTAACTGAGGTCACCAGTAGATTGTATAAGATTCATGCCTGTGATTGATTAAGTATGAAAGTTAATCAATTTAATTTATGTGATTGATGTTGATTCTTTCCTTTTGAAATTGCCTGTTCGTATCTTATTTTATCAAGATACTCTGTCTGGAATGTCAGCTAAACTACAGTAGCTCTTCAATTTGTTTGTTTTGGTATAATGATGTGTTTATTTCTGATCTAAGTAATTTTAACATGGCTTTTGTGTCACTAATTAAGATTTTTCAAGTTACTAGAGATAAAATTAGATTTTCTATTAACAAAATTTAATTTTCCTGGGGAAATAATTCAAGCAACATGGGAAACTTAACCTATTAGTTCCATTAGTAGGGCTGATAGTTTATTGCCTTAAAACATATGCCACACAGCTCAGGAACAAAGGTGTCCCTGTTTTAATCATCTCCATGTCAGTGTTCTTTGCATTTCCCTATGACTATGATGATAATTGTAATAATAATGAGAAGATGGGGAACATTTATATAGTCCTTATTATGTGCTGGGCATTGTTTTAATTTTATTAAATATAATGACCCATCTAATAACATATTATATAAATGCATTGGTATCTGTGAATTTTCTTTTATGAAAGTCACGGTGGTAATATCTTCTTATATACTGGATGCTGTCTTCTGAACCATGGCAAACATACATTGTTAAGTCATAACAAGGGAATGTTATTCACCTAGGTTGCAGAGTTAGTAGGCACTTGATAAATTCTCATATATAACATTGACAAAATTGACCCTATCCATATGATTGAGTCTATACCTTGAGTAGTCAGGGTCCTCCAGAGAAACAGAGCCAAATGGAGATGTCTCTACCTATATATCCTATATTTCTATGTCTCTGTCTACCTATCCACCTACAGATAAAATTATTTTAAGAATTTCTTTTAGGAATTGGCTCTTTTGATTTGTGTTGAGAGATGGCAAGTCTGAAATTTGTAGAACAGGCTGGCAGGCTGAATACTCAGGCAGGAGATGGTAACGTAGTTTTCAGTCTGAAATTGTGAGGTAGGCCACCGGAAAACTGGAAGCTCAGGCAAGAGTTGATGCTAGAGTGTTGGAAAATTTCTCCTTCTATAGGAAAACTTAAGTTTTGTTCTTAAGAACTTTAACTGATTAGAGGAGGTCCATCCATATTATGGAGAGTGGTATCCTTACTTATAGAAAACTGATTCTATTTTATTTATTTTTTCAATCACAGTTGTATGTTTTTGGTATTTATTTTTTGGTTTATTTTTTTTAAACAACTGGAGTATAATTGCTTTCTTGCCTTTTCATACTGTTCATGGGTTTCTCGTGGCAACAGTACTGGAGTGGTTGGTCATTCCCTCCTCCAATAGGAGAAGTAGAAGAGGGAACAGATGATGAGATGGTTAGATAGTATCACTGATGCAAAAGACATGAATCTGAGCAAACCCTGGGAGATAGTGAAGGAGAGGGGAGCCTGGAGTGCTGCAGTCCATGGGGCCAAGAAGAGTCAGACATAATTTAGCGACTCAAAGATGACAGCAGCATCATTGATTTACCATGCTGTGCTAGTGTCTGCTATACAACACAATGATTCAGTTTCATGTATACATACATCCCCTCCCACTTGAACATGCCTCCCACTCCCCTCTTATCCCACCCATCTAGGTCATCACAGAGCACCAAGCTGAACTACCTGCGCTATACAACAGGTCCCCACTAGTTGTCTATTTTGCACATGGGAGTATATATATGTCAATCCCAATCTCCTAATTTGCCCTGCCCTCCCCTCCCCTCCACCCCCACATATACATGTCCATTCTCTATGTCTGCATTCAAGACAACAGTTTCTAGATTTCAACCATACCTACAAAACAACTTTACAGAAAACTTTCAATTGTTTAGTTATATAACTGGGTACTATAGCCTACCTGAGGTGATACATAAAATTCAGCATCACATACCTTGAATTTGTATGAATGGTATATATATTATATGAGTGGTTCAGGATTCTTGGGCATAAGTATATAATTAACAATAATAAACATCAATGTGGTATTTTTCCTCAGCTAGATAACAGTACTAATAACTTAGTGATATTTCTGCAATGTTAAAGTTGTGATAAACATTGAAATTTGATTCACTGAACAACTTTTATAAACTAGTCTTTTCCTTTCCTTTTAATTTGTCAAACTCCCTTGTAGCTTGGAGGCCATGTACATCAGTTTTGTTGCATAAGACATAAGTCTGCCAAGGAAGAGACACTATCATGAGGAAATCTTACTATTTTTTTCCTAAATAAAAGAAATACTGTTGCATAGATTTTCCTCTTGCCTCTCTTCTTACCCAAGCTACAGAGATAAAGCCTACTAGTGTAGCAATGACTGACAACATGAGGACAAAAGCCAACACACCAAAGATGACAGACCTGTGAGACAGAAATAACCAGCTTCCTGGCGGGTAGTGCGGAATTCTTGCTCTAGGCTAATACTAACTGTCAGTGGATTTCTTGTTATATGAGAAAGAAAAGCAAAAAAGAGAAGAAGAAAACACTCCTATTTAAGCTACTGACTCCTGTTTAAGCTATCGCAAGATTCGTTCCTGGGAATTGTTCACTTTTTGTTTGTTTGTTTGTTTTGGTCTCTGTACACAATCCTAACTTCAAGTTCTTTTCCTATTTTTATTAGTAAAGGGAGAATGAGTTTAAATGCAAAACAAATTGGGACACAGAACTGAGCAATTGTCTATCACAACCATTGTCTCCTTATCAAGAGAGACAACTCTAAAAAAATCGTGGAGCATTACAAACACTATAAAACAAAACCAAGTGTTCTTACAAGAATACGCGATGTTGACTTCCAGGGACTATGAAATCATCTATGTTTGTTCTTCTGAGTTGCATTATGTTCATTCCTTGGTCACTGATGTTATTTATTGTCTCATGTAAAGGATGAGACAGCGGATGTTGGCAATTTGATCTCTGTTTCCTCTGCCTTTTCTAAAACCAGCTTGAACATTGTGAAGTTCATGGTTCACGTATTGCTGAAGCCTGGCTTGGAGAATTTTGAGCATTACTTTACTAGCGTGTGAGATGAATGCAATTGTGCGGTAGTTTGAGCATTCTTTGGCATTGCCTTTCTTTGGGATTACTATCAGTCATATGGTTTAGATAGAGTTTAAACCACCCTCCGCTCCAGATCATGCCAATCAACACATCCCTTTATCTTTCCAGTAACTAGTTCATGTATAAGTAAACACTACAAATAGGCTGATGCAATGTAACATGACTATGTATCTGTTGAGGTTTCCTATGAGGAAAACCTTTTCACCTTCTCTTTTATAGCTTTCTATTATCAGAAAAAAAAAATCCTCATGCAAGATATAAGGTGTGAATGTGAAACCTGGACTCTTACGTGAGAGGGAAAGCACTGTTGATACACAATGTGGAGTGTGGTGGAGAAGTCAACACCAGTGTGGTCAGATCAGTGAGAAGCCAGATCTCAGCTTACTGTACTTGAGCTGCTGAAACAAAGCTTATGTGATATAATTCTCAACTTTTCAGTTGTCAGATAAAGACATCCATTCATCGTTCTTATTTTTAAGTCAGAGTAAGTCAAGTTTTCCATCATGTACAACCCAAGAGACAGGGACTGAATCTTAATAACTTTTCTATTTATCTGGAGCAAGCACATGGTAGGTACTCAACAGATTTTTGTTGATGAATTAGGTTAAAATTGACCTAATGAAAAATCTAACAAAAACTCAAGTTAAATGTATATAAATATACAGAAATATAGTAAAGAAATAGCCTTATTGCATCATTGTGAGAATTATTAATACACAGTATATGAATTATGAAAATTATATAGGTTAAACATTTCTGGCAAAATGGCAGATGGAAATAGGACAAATCCTCTCATTGAAAACAACTAAAATTACTGAATAAATTATTCTTGAACTAATAAAGTGAATCTGTGACAAGATTCAATGGTAACAATGCAAAATATACTCGTGAGGGACTGACTGATGACAGGAAGATACTTCTTCTTGATATATTTAATAAACCAGTTAAACTCAAAAGTTAGTTTGCATCAGTTCAGTTCAGTTCAGTTCAGTCGCTCAGTCGTGTCCAACTCTTTGCGACCCCATGAATTGCAGCACGCCAGGCCTCCTGTCCACCACCAACTCCCAGAGTTCACTCAGACTCACATCCATCGAGTCAGTGATGCCATCCAGTCATCTCATCCTCTGTCGTCCCCTTCTCCTCCTGCCCTCAATCCCTCCCAGCATCAGAGTCTTTTCCAATGAGTCAACTCTTCGCATGAGGTGGCCAAAGTACTGGAGTTTCAGCTTTAGCATCATTCCTTCCAAAGACAGTTGCATAGTTTTATGCAACTTAAGGCACATAAATTTTACAGGCAAAGCTAGGAGTGAACAAAGTGGGCCTATTAGAAATAATCAAGATTGATTATTATTACATATAATCAACTGCAGATGCTCCCTCCATAAAAGATATGCTCAATATAAATAAACAGTATATATGAATACTTTTTGAAGTACTGATTATTCATGAATAAATATAAAATTGAATATGGCTTTAAAACTAGCAAACCTGATTGAAGAATTTATCTATTGACTCTCTTAGATACTTCAGATAAGCAGTCATCTGAAGACAATGACAGTTTTCTCCCTTCCTTTATAATTCTTTTATAATTTATTTTAATGCATGCATTACTATCTGGCTAGGACATTCAGCAAAATGTTGAAGACAAATACTGAGATCAGGTACTCAGTTTTTTCTCATGTTTAATGATATTCATACCTCATTAAAAATAATAAAAGAATTATAGCTAAGGAATTTATTAGAAAGAGATAAAGAAAAATAATAAAATATTAAATGAATCCATAAAAAGCTAAAAGGAGAAAAATGGGACAAAGGCCCATGATACTAACAGAAAATAAATTATATGATGATACATTTAAACCTAAACATAATAACCTAAATATAAATATTCATAATCCTTGGAAGAAAAGTTATGATCAACCTAGATAGTATATTCAAAAGCAGAGACATTACTTTGCCGACTAAGGTCCGTCTAGTCAAGGCTATGGTTTTTCCGGTAATCATGTATGGATGTGAGAGTTGGACTGTGAAGAAGGCTGAGCGCCGAAGAATTGATGCTTTTGAACTGTGGTGTTGGAGAAGACTCTTGAGAGTCCCTTGGACTGCAAGGAGATCCAACCAGTCCATTCTGAAGGAGATCAGCCCTGGGATTTCTTCAGAAGGAATGATGCTAAAGCTGATACTCCAGTACTTTGGCCACCTCATGCGAAGAGTTGACTCACTGGAAAAGACTCTGATGCTGGGAGGGATTGGGGGCAGGAGGATAAAGGGACGACCGAGGATGAGATGGCTGGATGGCATCACTGACTTGATGGACGTGAGTCTGAGTGAACTCCGGGAGTTGGTGATGGACAGGGAGGCCTGGCATGCTGCGATTCATGGGGTCGCAAAGAGTCGGACACAACTGAGTGACTGAACTGTACATTAAAATTTGTCTGTGTGTGTGTTCAGTTGCTTCAGTTGTGTCTAATTCTTTGCAACCCTATGGACTGTAGCCCACCAGGCTCCTCTGCCCATGGGATTCTCGAGGCAAGAGTACGGGAGTGGGTTGCCATGCCCTCCTCCAGGGCATCTTCCCGACCCTGGGATTGAACTTGCATCTTCATGCATCACCTGCACTCTAGGCAGATTCCCTACCCACTGAGCCACCTGGGAAGCCCAAAATGGTCTAGATGTCACTAATTATAATGCAAAGATTGTTAGATTGGAAAAGCACATCCACTCATATGCTACCTACAAGTAACATGACTTAAGTAAAAGACACAAATGAATTAAAAGTAAAAGAATAGAAAATGACATACCAGGTTAATACTAATCAAAAAGAAGCTGGAATTGACATAGCAGCAGTAGGCATGACAATTTCAGATCAAGTAATATCATTAGGGATTTTTATAAATTTATAAATATGATAAATGATTAATTAATCAGAAGGATGTAACAAACAGTGATTATGCCCCTAATGCTAGAGTTTCAAAATACATGGATCATAAACTGAGAAAAACATCAGGGATGGATACATAATATGAATGAAATGCTTCCCTATCTCGTCTCAACAACTGATACAAAAGGCAGATAGAAAAATCAGTAAGGTTTAAAAGACTTCAAAAACAAGATCAACCAACTTTTTATAACTGGCATTACAGACACTCTGCCCAATAACAGGAGAATACACATTCTTCTGAGGTACATGTCAAACATTTACCTAGATAAATGATATTTGGAGCAGTAAAACAAGTCTAACTAAATTTAAAATGATTTTAGGCATACAGAATTTGTCCTCTAATCATAATGATGTAAAATTAGAAATGAAAATATAAAGATCTCTGGAAAAAAATACAAACATTTGGAAATTAGGTAACACATTTTAAAATAATCCATGAGTCAAAGAAACAAAGCAATGCAAAAGGAAAAGCAGTACTTTAAATTAAATGAAAATGAAAATATAACTTAAACATGTCAAATGTTGACGAAGCAAAATTTAGTGGGAAATTAATAGTGTGAAACACCTATGTTAGAAAAGAAGGAAGTGTCAAATCAATGACCTCAGCATCCACCATAAGAAACTAGAAAATAAAAGAAAATGAAACCAAATTTGACACAAGTAAGGAAGCAATTAAAAATAAGAGTAGACACTGATTATATAAAATACAAAAACTATAATTAAAAAACAAACCATAAAGCTGGTTATTTGAGAAGAATAATAAAATTATCCACTCTTTCCCCAGACCAATTAGGAAAATAGGATGAGATGGCACAAATTATCAATCTCAGGAATGGAAGAGTGGCATTAATACAGATTTTTCAAAATTAAAAACATAATGAAGAGTATTACAAAGATATTATGCCAATAAAGTTTACTCCTAGGTGGAGAGGAAAAAGCCTTTAAAATATACAAACTATTGAAGTCCATTCAAGAAGAGATACACAATCTGAATAACCGTACATCTATTAAATAAATTAAAGTCATAGTTAATAACTTTTCCACAAAGTCAGCAATGTTTCAGTGTCTTCACAGGTAATTACCATGAGGCATTTAAGGGCAAATAAATCCATTTCTATACAAATTCTTCTTGAATATTGTAAGGAAAGGAATACTTCCCAACTCTTTCTTTGAGTCTAGCATTCTCTCACTACAAAGTCTAATAAGCGCTATAGAAAGAAAATAAACTATGAACTAATATTCCTCTTACACATAAGTGCAAAAAATTAACATAATTTAAGCAAATCTAACAATATATAAACAACAATACAAACTAGCCTAGGCTAGCAAGACTGGTTTAAACATTCAAAAAGTAACATGAATCACCATATCAACAAATTGAAAAAAGAAAAAAAGAGATCATTTTAATAAATAGAGAAAAAGCATTTGAGGAAATCCATTGTCCATTCCTGATAAAAATTTTCAACAAAGAAGGAGAAGGGTATCC
The DNA here is from genome assembly GCF_016772045.2 of Ovis aries. Classification (NCBI taxonomy): domain Eukaryota; kingdom Metazoa; phylum Chordata; class Mammalia; order Artiodactyla; family Bovidae; genus Ovis; species Ovis aries. The sequence continues at coordinate 74,669,397 of NC_056058.1, forward strand.
TTTCAACCTGAGAAAGGTCATCTACAGAAAACCTACAGCTGACATCATACTTAATGTTGAAACACTGAAAGCTGTTGTTGTTGTTGTTGTTGTTTTCTGTTAGCTAAGAAATAAGGTAAAGATATATACTTCATTGCTTCTATTTAACATTCTGTCTGAACAGGAGGTTCTAGCCAAATAAATTAAACAAGACTTTAAAAACGCACACAAACCAATGCTACTTAGTGCTGGTGATTAAATAAACAGTCACCACCACCACCAACAACAAAAAAAGCAAGAACATCTGTATAGCTTTTGCAGTTTTAAAGCCTGTAACATAATTATATAAATTACTACATAGAAATGTTTAAATGCATGATGAATTCCCTAGAGTATTCTTTAGAAGATACAGAAAATGATGTAGTTAACCAGTAGTGATATACCCTGAGAGGGAACAGCATTAAGTAAACAAATCAAAAATTATTTCTTTAATCTACAATTATAATCCTTATTCCAGTTCTAACCAGATTCCTGAATATGGGTGTGTTTCTTAATGCAATTTTATAATCCAAATTTTGTTTCAAGAATTCAATGAGGAAAAAATAGATCTAAACTGCCTAATCAAGGGTCTGGTATAGCATAAGGGTTCAAGAAGTGAGAAGCATAAGCCTGAAGGCAGTACAGAGTCTAGAAGATTCAAAATAGGAACAAATATGGAGGTATGGTATTTGGCCCACTTGACTTCACATTCCAGGATGTCTGGCTCTAGGTGAGTGATCACACCATCATGATTATCTGGGTCATGAAGATCTTCTTGGTACACTTCTTCTGTGTATTCTTTCCACCTTTTCTTAATATCTTCTGCTTCTGTTAGGTCCATACAATTTCTGTCCTTTATCGAGCTCAACATTGCATGAAATATTCCCTTGATATCTCTCATTTTCTTGAAGAAATATCTAGTATTTCCCATTCTGTTGTTTTCCTCTATTTCTTTGCATTGATCCCTGAGGAAAGCAATCTTATCTCTTCTTGCCCTTCTTTGGGCCTAAGAAAGCATGACTATGAACAAAGCTAGTGGAGGTGATGGAATTCCAGTTGAGCTATTTCAAATCCTGAAAGATGATGTTGTGAAAGTGTTGCACCTAATATGCCAGTAAATTTGGAAAACTAAGCAGTGGTCACAGGACTGGAAAAGGTCAATTTTCATTCCAATCCCAAAGAAAGGCAATGCCAAAGAATGCTCAAACTAACTATGAAATTGCATTCATCTCACACGCTAGTAAAGTAATGCTTAAAATTCTCCAAGCCAGGCTTCAATAATACATGAACTGTGAACTTTCCGATGTTCAAGCTGGTTTTAGAAAAGGCAGAGGAAACGGAGATCAAATTGCCAACATCCGCTGGATCATGGAAAAAGCAAGAGAGTTCCAGAAAAAACATCTATTTCTGCTTTATTGACTATGCCAAAGCCTTTGATTGTGTGGATCACAATAAACTATGGAAAATTCTGAAAGAGATGGGAATACCAGACCACCTGACCTGCCTCTTGAGAAACCTGTATGCAGGTCAGGAAGCAACAGTTAGAACTGGACATGGAACAACAGACTGGTTCCAAATAGGAAAAGGAGTGCGTCAAGGCTGTATATTGTCACCCTGTTTATTTAACTTCTATGCAGAGTACATTATGAGAAACGCTGGCTGGAAGAAGAACAAGCTGGAATCAAGATTACCAGGAGAAATATCAATAACCTCAGATATGCAGATGACACCACCTTATGGCAGAAAGTGAAGAGGAACTAAACAGCCTCTTGTTGAAAGTGAAAGAGGAGGGTGAAAAAGTTGGCTTAAAGCTCAACATTCAGAAAATGGAGATCATGGCATCTGGTCACATCACTTCACGGAAAATAGATGGGGAAACAGTGGAAACAGTGTCAGACTTTATTTTTGGGGGCTACAGAATCACTGCAGATGGTGATTGAAGCCATGAAATTAAAAGACGCTTACTCCCTGGAAGAAAAGTTATGACCAACCTAGATAGCATATTCCAAAGCAGAGACATTACTTTGCCAACAAAGGTCCATTTGTCAAGGCTATGGTTTTTCCAGTGGTCATGTATGGATGTGAGAGTTGGACTGTGAAGAAAGTTGAGTGCCAAAGGATTGATGCTTTTGAACTGTGGTGTTGGAGAAGACTCTTGAGAGTCCCTTGGACTGCAAGGAGATCCAACCAGTCCATTCTGAAGGAGATCAGCCCTGGGATTTCTTTGGAGGGAATAATGCTGAAGCTGAAACTCCAGTACTTTGGCCACCTCATGGGAAGAGTTGACTCATTGGAAAAGACTCTGATGCTGGGAGGGATCGGGGGCAGAAGGAGAAGGGGACAACAGAGGATGAGATGGCATCACCAACTCAATGGACGTGAGTCTGATTGAATTCCAGGAGTTGGTGATGGATAGGGAGGCCGGCGTGCTGCGATTCTTGGGGTCGCAAAGAGTCGGACACGACTGAGCAACTGAACTGAACTGAACTGAACTGAATGGTTGATCAAGGAAAGGTTTTGTGACGCTAAATCAAAAGGCAATTAAGAGTAAGGCAAGTGAGAAAGAGGGTACTGATAAACCTATTTGTGGGGCAGCAATGGAGATGTAGACATAGAGAACACACTTGTGCGTGCAGTGAATGAAGGAAAGGGAGGGAGGAATTGAAACAGTAACACTGAAACATATACATATCCATAAAATAGATAACCAGTGGGTTTTTGCTGTATGATGCAGGAGCTCAAACAGTGCTTTCTGACAACTTAGAGGAATTGGCTGGGAGGTGGGAGGGAGGTTGCAGAGGGAGGGCACATATGCATGCCTATGGCTTATTCATGCTGATGTATGGCAGAAACTAACACCATATTATAAAGCAGTAGGGTAGTGTTAGCTGCTTTGTCATGTCCAACTCTCTGAAATCCCATGGACTGTAGCCTGCCAGCCTCCTCCATCCACGGGATTCTTCAGGCAAGAGTACTAGAGTGGATTGCCATTCCCTTCTCCAGAGGATCTTCCTGACCCAGTGATCAAACCCAGGTCTCCTGCGTTGCAGGCAGATTCTTTACCATTTGAGCCACAGGGAAGATCTAGCAATTATCCTCCAATTAAAAATAAAATTAGAAAAGAATGAGGAAGGTGAATGGAGGCTAGAGAGGTATGTGTGTGGGGAGGTGGATAACTATTGCTGAGCTCCAGTCCATCTCCAAATAATTTATGAACCAGGAACTTTAAAGTTCATCATTAAAATTGATAAATCATTGAGAATAGTCAAGAAAAAAATCTAAGTCTTAAACAGCAAACTGATGTTAGGCTAGACTTCTCTCCTTGTACTTTCTTGTGATATATTTGTCTCTGCTTTTTAAACATAATTATAACATTTAGATTTATGCCTATAAATTTTTATTGTGTTTATTTTTCTCCATCATTCTACTGTTGAGCCTTTTCAGAATTTTAATTCTGTCAACTATCTATTAACTTACCCTTCCAGAATGAGGCCACCTGACAATGTGATAAGCACACCTCTTTTATCTCTATCCACAGTGTAGAAAACAATGTTTCATGGGACAAGGCAAAATACACTGATAGAACCTGTGTTATTTTGGATAAAAATTTGAATAAGTAACCACTAGTACAAAATAAAATTATGGTAAAAAATTCAATCTTTATATTAGTATCCATGTCAGCTGCATTAGTAATGTCAGTAGTAAGCGTTCACAATTATACATGATTATAGTCAGGACTGGGTAAGGATAAGAAAGAAAATAAAGATTAGTTTATTTGTTGTATAGATTTCACAGTTCAAAGAAAGCAGACAATGATTTTACATTTTACTGCAACCATTTTGATCATGTCAGAACAGACAAAGGAATTCAATAATACTGTGTTCAAATGTCCACATATCTAGTGTGTATCTATTGGTTCTCATTTTGTAAAAATACTTACAGTGAGAGTTACTGGCCATCTGTTAACAATTCATTCTCCTCCCCAACTGGTCTGGCACTGTGATAGTGTAGTTTCTGAGTTCAAACTCTCCCATTTGACCTTTTACATGGCCTTTATTAGCCCTGTCTGTTCTCATTTTCCCTGTTTAATCATTTGGTATATGATGTGAACCCATACTTTGTGAGACGTGGTGTGTGAATCATGTAATTTATTTATAGATAGTGGATTCTCTAGATTAGAGAAATCTACCAACTCAGGAAAAAATAAAAACAAACTGCAAGTAGAAGAATTGTAACAGCAAACCTTGCCAGTAAAAGACTTAACAGAGAATTTGAAGGGGAAATACTTCTTCTTTCACACAATGCCAAGGTCAAGGGAGGGGAGTTCCCTTTATGCCTTCTTTGGTTAGCAGAGTTTTTGTTGTTTTTCTGTTATTTTTATTTTGTTTTTGCTGAAGACCACAACACATCCCCACCTAGACCAAGGCCCCTGTATCTTGTTGCTGAATGACCACTAAAATTTAAGCCTCTAGATTAGATATTGTTGTTATATCATTACATATATTAATATGTTAGATCTAAAAAATATACTTATATGTGTTAGGATATTTTGGAACACAATTCATTATGCTTAGTATTAGTTGCTTAGATATTGAATTTCTAATACAGTATGATTAAATTCATTTATAATGTGTACTACTGTAGATTGTTGATTTGAGTGCTTTTGTGTTTGGTATATGTTTCCAGAAAGTGTGAAGTATGTGGAATATGCACAGCCACATTCTTTTCCAGACATTTTTATATACTTCCATTGCTGAAATCAGGAATTCACAGAGAAAGATATAGTAAAGGAAATCAAATTTATAGTCTCTGATTTTTAAAAATACTTTTTATTAGATAACTTACTATCCCCTTCTGTTGGGGCTATAACTATTCAGATGACAGAGAGGCAGAGAGAACACACACACACACACACACACACACACACACACACACACACACAGAGGTATATCATTCTATATTCACCAAAATGGAATTCTCTTATCACAAGTGTACTTTTCATGATTTGCATGTCTTTATTTTTCTTTTTGAAAATTTAATAATCTCAAAAAAGTGACCCAAATACTTTTTTTTTCTCAAAATAAGAACACTTTTAGCAGACATCAGGACAATATCAACTCCTTCACACAATATTCTTTTCACAATTCAGCTTGACCTTGACTGTGATTGCTTTTCCAGCTGCAAGTTCTGTTCTTAAATATATGATGCCTACCGTGTTGTCAGATGAGTAGCAGATCTGAAATGTGCAAAATTAGGATGAGATGTCCAGCCAGGTGCGTGGAGTTTGTGAAGGCCAGATACAATCCTGTTGCAATGCAGTGGTAACTTGAAATGATTGTTAACCAAAAAAAAGTAGCCCACCATGTACTCAGCCACACCTGAATTCAGCTGGTTAATGCAGGCTGCACTTCTTGGCTTGAGGTGAAATTCACATGAACTATAAATGCTTGATAAGGAATGTTTCTCTGACTTTGCCTGGCCAGGGCGGCCCACAGAGAGAAAAGCCCTAGGCCAGGAGCATCCTGCTGGCCAATTGTTTCCAATCTAAGGCTCAGAAATGAGGAAAGAAAGTGGATATCATTAAGCTTTATGGAGAAATCAGGCTTTCTGACATTTCATTTCCTGACCTCTCAATAATGTTTGTTATTGTCCATTCATTTCCTGCTCTAAAACAAAACAAACAAACAAAAAAATACCTTCCAATCTGAAGATAGAGTTCCCATTTCTCTGTTTTCCATTTAAAACCACTAATGCTAAATCTCAGGAAATGCTGAAATTGGTCAGATTATTTGTAGTGCAGGACCAAAGATGTCAGCCTCCTCTTATAAGAAAGGTTACAACTCGGGTTGGAACTGGAACTGTAGAAATTAAGGATAGAATTAAGAAAAAAACCAAAGACCTGGATCTAGGAAACTGGAAGAATGAGAGGATTGCATAGTGGCACAAAGACAGAACCAACCAGTGAAACCAAACATGACATTTTGAAAAGATTTTAAAATTAGAGGAGTGGAAAATTTTCCTCAAGATCACATAGCAACGAGTACCAATGGTAAATTACTAAATACAAAAGTTGACACTTTTTCTGCCTTTCTTTGTAAAATGAGAGATAAAGTATAAAAGATTACAGGTCAAACAAAAGAGAAGGGTGTTTCAGAATGACAAATACAGTGATAAAGATGCACTGGATGGGTAGCTTAGAATGTTTTATTTCTTCAACAAGTAGTTATTGAGCCACTTTTTCTTTTTTTTTTCTTTTTTTTAAATTCAGGCACTGTGCAAAAAGCTAGGGATAGTATAGTGTATAAAACCAAGCACAACCTCTGGAATCTTTGGTAAAAAAGAATAACACACATCAATTAAAATTATAGCTATGTTATTACTAGAAAGGAGATGAGATGATGGAGATAATAATAAGGAAACCACATTATATACAGATGATTCTTCCTTGGGAAAGTGAGTTTCTAACTGGGAACGGAGGAAAAGAGCAGTTTGTTAAAAAAGAGTAGCTGGGGAGGAAGTAAAGTATGGGCAGAGAAAACTGCATGACTGGAGGGGGTGTAGTAGTTACGAGTGATTAAAAATAAGGAGTCAGAGAATGAAAATGAACATAGAGTTGAGGCCCCCAGATATGATTATTCAGGGTCCTATAAGCCACGTAAAGAGAACTGGAAGTCAAATGTGAAGAGGCAATTTGCAGTCAGCAAAAGAAGATAAAGGCTGAGTGGTAAGGAGGCTACTTTTAGTAATGGAGAGGGGTGATGATGATAGATTGGTCCAGGATGCTCATGGAAAGAATTAAGAGAATGGGTAAATATTAGATATATTTGAGAGAAAAAGTCAGTATGCAAACACATACAACAGAAACAAGCTAATGCAGGTAACACCCATCACCCCCCAAAAGCAACATTTGTCAAAGGCTGTTCACCATGCTAGGGACAGTCCATCTGCAGGATGAATGCCGCTCTCTGGTTCAGGTTCACAACTTTTAAATGGTTCTTATTATGATAAAAATAAATCTTAGCATAGAAAGTGCTGGTGCAAGGAGGTAGTTCCAAGTACGTAAGGAAAGAAAAACATGTGCCTATGGGCAGAGGGAGAGAAAAAGCTTTAGAAGAGAAGCTTTATAGCACTTCTTTCCTTAATATTTATTCCTTAAGTGCATGTAAGTAACACTCCCTGATCAACATTTATTTGATATGAAGATAAATAACGAAGGGCCGTGGAGAATGGAAGCAAAAAATGTAGGAAAGTAACACATCCTCGAGTCCTGCCACTCGTGTTGTCTCCTCTTTCAGAAGGCTTTCAAGAACTGCAGAATATTAGATTCAAAACTCAATCCTACTACATCAGAATCTGCATTTTAACAGAGCTCCATGTGATTTGGATATGATTTCATGTTTGAGAATAACTATTAAAAGTATGCAATAAACATTTCAGAGATGGGGTGAGATATGGTGCCAGTGCATATTAGTAGGCGAATTTCAGTCTTTTTGCTACTCAGCCTTTTCAGCATACACATTCACACAATATGATCTTTTTAAATGCTGCATGTATACTCAAACATGGTGTTAACCATAGTTCTATCTAATATTATTCAGAATTGAAATTTTAAAAAGAAGCACACCAACTTTTTAAAATGGCAATGGATGAAAATAAAGTTGATAGCAATGACAAACGCAAAAGAAAAGTGTAAGTCAGAGCTCACATTAGACATAAAGAAAGTTCCACCCGAGAATTTCAGTAAGATGTATCGCCAACCACAAAATTAAGTCAGAAAAGCAAAAAATTTGTGTTGTCTGCCCATGGATTTCTTATAGTTTTTCCCCTTTTCTTTCAAAAACACACTGCCTTCTGTTTCAGTTATATATTGTTGCCTAACTAATCACCCTAATATTTACTGGCTTAAGATTACAATGTATTATTATCTCTTATGGTTCTGCAAATTGAGCAAGCTCATCTAAGCGGTTCTAGCTTGGGGTCTTTTCATTCAACCTCAGGTTGGGGATATTTGGAGGCTTGACGGGGTTCTGTTTCTAAGGTTATTCAGTATGTGACTGGCAGCTGGGGCTTGCTATCCACTGGTTGCTGAGCTGGTGGGTTTATTTGAATGACCACACGTGGTTTTTCCATGTCCTTGCCTCTCATTTCAGAGACAGAGAAGAGAAGAGAGGAGAGAGGAGGGAGAGAGAGGGAAAAAGAACTATTTTTAAAGAACACTAGACAGACTTGAGCAGAATTTCCACAGGTAGAACAGAATATGTAATCACTACAAATTAGATGCTGTTTTCACCCCTCCCTAAATATAGATTTCATTTGCATCATCATCTCGTCTGCTAAATGTCATTTTAAAATGTGAATTTTTAAATGTCAGCTAACAAGGAAGTTTGACTGCTCTCTCTTGTTATTCCGACTCTACCAGTCTATTATTAGGGACGTTTTAGCAGTTGATTGCTGATATTCCTAATTAAGTATTGGTTCGTGTAAATTGATTGAAGGTGACATAATTTTTAAAAATCATACAGCATAGAATCGGCTGGATAGTTACAGTTCAGTCTCATATCCCTTTCTTGGACAAAATGAATTAAGTAGATTTGCACTAAGAACTATAAAATTGTAATGTAATTGTTAAAACTCCCACTGAGCCACAAATTGCATGCTCTTAAATTCCACTGCTCAGGGGTTCCATTGAAGAAGTTTCTGCTTCAGATGGAAGACAGGACAAGCCTACACAAACTAGAAACCCTTTATAGTCTTTTTTACTTGATAAGTCTATAATTTTTGTATCCCTTCTACATTTAACTTGGGCAAATCATAGTGGGCCTTCTCAACTCAAGCCCCTTAGATGCTTTCTAAAAGAGACTCAATTAATCGCTGCAGCCATTGTCACAATGAAATTATCTATCCTCTGAAAAACCTGACTCTCTAATTAACGTTGTAGCATATGTGCATTAATCTGTCTGCTCCTCCAGTTCTCTAATGAGACACAAACTCGCTACAAGATCTTTCTTAAGAAATAATCAACTGACTGACTTGGTATGACACGTCACCTAATTAATAAAATGGTGACAATTTTGAAATCCCTGTACTGTGATTTTTCTTTACAGAAAACTGCTTTGCAGATTTGTAAAGGGACACAAGAAAGGATGTAAATTTAGCAGTTAACAATCTTGGACTAAACAACAAGGGCTTAGATGGAATCAATACTGCCAGAAGGAATTTCCCCCAAACAGTCCAGGAAACCTGGAAATACATGAAAATAAATCTGCATCAGAGAAAATGGTCTGTTTATAGTGACATCTAGTGGTACTCATTTTCATACTCTCCCATTCCTAAATGAATTCCCAAGGAGGATAACAAATATAGGAAACTTACTATTTTTATCAATACAAATGTGTAATTGATATAATAGAATAACAAAAATATTTCATGAAACCTCATGAATTGGTATCATCAGGTGATCTGAAGAATCTGTTTTATAAAGGGGTATGGGTAAACAGATTATTTCTAGGATGATGAACACAAAAAGGAGAGCCTGCCCTCATGTATAAATAGGTATATTTCTTGATGTTGGAACATGTGGCCATGTATTCTTTTTTTTCATATCTTTATTTCAGATGCATGAAACCAACCAATCAGGCAATTCATGGTGTAAATAACTTTGTGAGAAGTGAATCATCTTTTGATAAATTTAAACTAAGATAACCAAAAGGACTACATTTCCAAAGGGTTATGATGCAGAATAGTGACACTCTCTATTCTCTGATGGTTTTAAACTAGTAGAGTTTGACTCACTCTACTAAAAGTACATATGTCAGGGACTGAGGGGGAGCAGGGTGAGATGTGGAAACAGAACATAATCCTAGCAATTATGGGAGACCTTTTTATTTACAATGAATTTTGAAAATGTTAGAATTAAAAGAAGATTTTGAATCAAATTGCAGTACATCAAAATAGTAAGCAGCAACTTATAAAATTTGTAGGTTTGTTCCCATCAAGGGGCTTATGAAATTGCTAAAATTTGCTTCAGTTACTTCAGAAGAGAAGAAATTTTGCCGAGCAGCACTTTTTCAGAGGCAGTTTTTGCTTTGTGCAAGTTCTGATACTTGTCCTTCTGGGAGAGCCCACAGAGAAATCCATCTCAGGCATTACTCTTATCCCACCGTCTGGATCATTTTAGGGCAGGGCTCATCCGTTATGGACAGATGCCTTAACCTGCCACTTCATTCATCTAATATTAATGGCCACCCATGTGCCAACCTCAGTTTGAACCAGTACAAGCTCTTAGTTCTCAAAAGTCCATGTCTTCACTTCTTTACCAAAAAGCAGCTTCCCTGATGTGACGCAATTTTTGTTCCCATCACTGTCCTATTTTCAGCAATTGTCATCAATATTCTACGATATTAAATGTAAAGTTTCAGAGTGTCCTTGAAGTTTCTATCTGTCCACTTGTACCCTCTTTACTTCAAGGAACATAGAAACTGCTTTGACCTTTGAGACTATCTTTTCCCTTCGCAAGATAAATCCCACACAGCTTGACATAGTAAGCATTACTTCAAAAGCTCACCATTCTACTTTATTCTCCCATGTGACAACCATTTTGCCTGCAAGTGTCATGGGTGAATATTTTGAAAGACCAAATGTGACAATAATATCTCCAAGTTCTACTCAGAGCAGTTAGAAAAACACCTTCTCCTTAGAATGTATAATAAAGCTAAATAACTTGACTTTTTCAGGAATTAAAATTTATTATTGAGGCATAAGTTAGTTATACAGTGGCATGATTTAAATACCACTTCTTGCCCACAGAAGGGAATTATGGTAAACAGATTCATAGAATTTCTCACCTAAAATTTTGTCTGAGTGTTCTAGGGCATAGCTGCAGGCGGATTTCAGAAGCTTTTTAGATATGGGAATTGAAAATGCTTCATATATGTACCTAAGGAAAAGGAGAAAAAAATTTACTTGTAACGTCTATCCACAGGCTTGAATTCGACTGACTTACAAAATCTTTCTAAGGGAACATATTAAGATTCAGGGGAAATATTTAGTGATGCAACATGTCAAGCACTCAGTGAACATTTGCAACCTTAAGAACATACACTGCCTTTCCATCACCTTAGGTTTTACTATGTGCTGAAAAATGTAGCTGCTGCCTGGTACAGTGTCATCTGTCCTTGTGTAAGACAAAATATCAATGAGGTTTTGTTATTCTGACAGTGACCAGAATCTCTGCAGGATTTCTCAAAGGGCATTTTTTATGGTAGTATGTAATCAATCGTGGGCTTCTGTGTTGGCAACGGTGGTAAAGAATCTGCCTGCCATTTTAGGAGACAAGAGACCGAGGTTCGATCCTTGGATTAGGAAGATCCCCTAGAGAAGGGAATGGCAACTCACTCCATTATTGTCGCCTGGAGAATTCCAAGGACAGAGAACCCTGGCAGGCTACAGTCCTTGGGGTTGCAAAGAGTCGAACATGATTGAATGACTAAGACACACACATGGTCAATAGTACCTAGTACTTATTTTTCCATTAATGATGGTAATAAATATCAAGTGTCTTTTATTGCTTTACTCAGGGAATAATCAGCCTTATGTAACTCTCCTATCTCTCCTTTTTTTCTGTCTTACTCTTATTTCATCTGGCTGAGTCCCTCATGACTCTTAAGTTCAATCTAAACTTCAGCCAAGTTGGTATTCATCTTTGCAGGGCTGACCCAGCTTTCATTTTCAGAGTAAATTTGATCTTCTTAGAAAAGGAGTCTTTACTCTGCCCTGGTGAGTCTCAGATCAGCTTACATATTACAGTCAATAGGGAATGAATATATATATATATATATGTGTGTGTGTGTGTATGTGCAATATATATATAATATATATATATATATATATATATATATATATATATATATATAAATACATGCACATGTATATGTAAAGTCAGGTTTCAACCCAGCTATTCAGTACTATGCCCTTGTGATGTTAGTTGTATAGCCATGGTTGGTAATTCTGGCATCTGGTTTCTGCCCCACCCGTAAGACTCGTTTTTCTTTTTTTAGTGAGAGGGAGTGGAAGGATGGGTGATATAAGCCAATGATACAAAATTCAAAAGATAGAAAACACATATAGTAAAAAAAACAAAAACAAAACCTTCGTTTATCCTAGTTACTCAACCATTCAGCTATCTTGCCCAGAGGTGAAGTGAAGTGAATTCGCTCAGTCGTGTCCGACTCTTTACGACCCCATGGACGGTAGCCTACCAGGCTTCTCCGTCCATGGGATTTTCCAGGCAAGACTACTGGAGTGGGTTACCGTTTCCTTCTCCAGGGGATCTTCCCAATCCAGGGATCGAACCCGGGTCTCTCGCATTGGAGGCAGACGCTTTAACCTCTAAGCCACCCAGAGGTAACTAATAATATACCTCATACCACGCTTATAGATAATGCATTCATAAACAGATAGGATTTTTCCTTCAACAATGTCTCTCTACTTCCCCTATATATACAAAAGACAAGATACTACACAAACTCATATGACTATTGTTTTTAATACTTGATAGCACATATTAAAACCTTTCTGTATCAGAACATGTAATTGTGTTTCCTTCTCTTTAACAATGGCATAATATTCCATTTATGAAAGTGACATACTTCATGTAATTGGTCCCTGTTGTAATATTTCAATGTATTTGCCTATTTATCACTGTATCTACATGTATGAGGATATCCATAGAATAAATATTTGGAGTGGATGTGCTGGATCCAAAATACAGTGCATCTTTCATTTTGGTAGTTAATAGCAGGTCACCCTCCAGAGAGAGTGAATGACTTGACACTCTTGCCAACAACATGCAATTCCTTTGTTCTCTCTTGCCAACATAGCATATTGGTAACATTTTTAAAAGCTATCAATGTGATGAGTGAAAAAAAAAAAAAGGATTACTTTGTGGTGCTAAATGTTCCTATTTTCTGAGGGATGAGGTTAAACACATTTTCTTATGCTTAAGAATCATTTGTATTTCATCTTTTGTGTACCTGTTGCTCATATCCTTTACCCACTTTCCTACTGGATTGCTAGTTTTAGGTTATTGGTTTCAAGGTTTATCTTATACATGAACAAAATCATTCTTTCATCTTGAGTTCTGTATGGTGCTTTTTTTTTTTTCCTCAGAATTTTTTTTTGTATTCTTCTATGAGAAAATTTCTTAATTTGCTTTTTTTTTTCCATTATGGTTTATTACAGAATATTGAATATAGTTCTCTGTGATATGCAGTAAGTATGACTTTGTTATTTATCCATTCTTTGTATTATAATTGCATCTGCTAATCCCAAACCCCCAATCCAACCCTCCCTCCTTCTCCTCCTCTCTCTTGGCAACCAGAAGTCTGTCCTGTACCTCTGTGAGTCTGTTTCTGTTTCATAGGTAAGCTCATTTTTGTAATATTTTAGATTCCACATATAAGTGATAGCCTTTGCTAATTGTCTTTCTCTTCTTGATGTACTTTGTTTAAAATGATTAATCTCTAGATCTATGAATGCTGCTGTAAATCACTTTTCATTATTTTTTAAGGCTAAGTAATATTCCCTTGTATGTATATGCATCTTCTTTATCCATTCATCTGTCAACGGACATTAAGTTGTTCCCATGTATTATTGGCTATAGTTTTCTAAAAACATCAAGGTCAAGTTATAGTTTGTCTGGACGTGTGCCAGGAGTGGGGTTGCTAGCTCATGTGGCATCTCTATTCATGTTTTTAGTTCCTTAGGAACCATCATACTGTTTTCCATAGTGGCTGTAGCAATTTACTTTCCCACCAACAGTGTAGGAGAGCTCTGTTCCCTCCACCTGCTCTCCAGTAGTCGTTATTTGTAGACTTTTAAACGATGGCCCTTAATTTGTTTGTAATTACTTAGCTTTTAAAACACACTAAAAAAGTATCTCTGTACTCTGGAACTATTTAAACATCATAAAAGCTTCTTGTATTTTTATAGTTTCACTCTTACATCTAAATATTTTATCAACCTAAAATGTATTATAAATTTATAATGTTCATTGTTTATTTTTTATATATTTTAATATTTTACTTATTTACATACTGCCTTCTCTATTAGATTTAAGTTGACATAAAAATGTTAATATAATACAAGAAATCAGTTTAAAAATAATGAAAGCAATGAAGAAGAAAATTGATCCAAGTAAAGCAGAGATGTATGTATGTAGTGAAGAAAAATACTCCATTTATTAATGAACCACAAATTTGGGCATAAGCTTTCTGATAAACAGTGTGAGAAGGAAATATATGATAATATAATTGTTAAATGTATAGCATTGTTAAAATTAACATACAAGTACACAGACACACACATACCTTATTTGTCAAAGCAATCAGAATATTTCCTAACACTAAAAATGAAATAAATTTCTCCCCTGAATTTCAGGAAAATGTCCTTAAACAATGAGCAAATTCTATTAATCTGTTTATACTACAAGTCAGGCAGCATCAAACCAAACAGCTTAGCAAAGGGGTGTTAAATATATGGGTCCCCAGAATGATTTGAGGCAGAATATTTGTTGTGTTGGGGAATTTTTTTTTTTTTTGGATTTAGAGAAATGATGGACAACATATCTTTCAGATATTCTCTATAACTTAGCCTTGAAATGTACTTAGTAGACACATTTCAAAATATAAGTTTGAAAACTATACCTATTCTACGATCTTCCAATTAAAAGCATTGCACAGTCAATATTTATTCTCTAACTTACAGTCTATAAGTAAATTATTTTTAATTTACATTATGGGCTTCCTTGATGGTAAAGAGTCTGCTGCAGTGCAGGAGATCCAGGTTCAATCCCTGGGTCAGGAAGATTCCCTAAAGAAGGAAATGGCAACCCACTCCAGTATTCTTGCCTGGAAAATCCCATGGACGGAGGAGCCTGGCAGGCTACAGTCCATGGAGTCCCAAATAGTCTGATATGAATGAGTGATTTTACTTTCTTTCTTTCTACCTACATTATGAGATCTCAAAGTCAGAGGATATACTTATATTTATAATATACTTAAATCACTATAATATATAACTTTAGGAAGTTTTTTTTTAGGAATATGTTCTCAATAAAATCTGATTGATTCACATGAAAGTGGTTCCATTTTCATGAAAGTACTTAGCGATAAGGAGGGATACCATTAAAAAAATTGTTATAGTTTGCTAATACACAATTATCTTACATTAGCCTTATGCTGAAAAAAATAGTTGAATTTATTTTAGTTTGGTTTGCACAACTGTGTTTTCTGATAAGTTAACAGCAAATATAACCTTTTGTTATTGGAGATAATAATTGACATGAAATTTCATTCGTATCACCTGAGTAGGTTCTATCAGTTGAAGGAATTTGTCTATTTTGTTCAGCCTTGTACTTCCAAGCATTTAGAACAATGCCTAGAATATTAAGTATTTCTCAAATTAATGCATGAATAAGAACTTATGTTAGCTTTTGACATGAAGCAAATTAATCGGCTAGAAAAACTTGCTTATATATTCTTCAAAATGAATATAACCTGTTTACAATTCTAGTATGAATAGCCTTGTGATAGAGCCTTAAGTAGAGTTTCTAGAAAGTGGCAGAATACCATTACTTTAAGCTAATTACTAATAGTATTTTATAACATTGCTTAGTCTCATCAATTCTTTGGTAAATAAAAGTAAAAAGTACTTGACTGTGTTAGCATTGTACTTCTATGTGTCAGAAAATGCCATACCACTTACATTTTTCATATGGCCTTGTCCCAATATCTTATTATGATTGAATTCAGAACACTTACTTGACCCCGCATTATTTAAACTTCAGCTGTTTATAAATGTATTGCCTCTTCTCCCAGAAGTTAGTGCTAAATTATAGTACTAATATAATTCCTATTTATAACTATTCTTCTATGTTATTCCATATTTTGATGCATTATACTTTCTTATTTTTTTTCTTTTCTTTTCTGCTGTGACTGAATTTGTCATCTGTTGATTTATAAGTTATAAACACTATGGCTGTACTTCTGGTGGTTGTCCTGTACAATGATTTCCACATATATTTTCTTCTATTTTTTAGATATATCAAATCTATAAAATGCTTTTCTCCAATACTTTAAAAATGTATATTCCTTTATTTCTTCCATATCCAGTGTGAATATTAAAAATTCTGGTGCCAATTAAGTGGTCTTATCTTTCTGAGTTTTTAGAGTTCTTCTGTCTTGATATTCTTTAATGTCACTAAAATGTGTCTATATATGGATTTTATATTCTCTCTCCTGATTAGTACTCTATCAAGGGTTTATGTCTGAGATCTGCAATCATTCTTTTATACTAGTGTATTAGTTAGTTCATGCTCCTCTAGCAAAATACCCAGACTTAAGGAACAGGGATTAATTTTTTCACTGTTCTGAAAGCTAGAAGTCTAAGATGAATGTCTGGCTGACTCAGGTTCTAATGAGAGCTCTTTCCCAGGTCTGTTCTGTATCACTTTTCACTCTATCCTCACATGGCCGTTTTTTTCATTGAGTGATTCTGATACATATTTTGTGAATCATGGCCTTAAATATATTCTTTTACCTAGACTCCAGTCTTCCCCATCCGCACTCAAAATGCTTACATTCTCCTTCACAATGACTTTTTTCCTGCCTACTGATATATTTATTTACTTTTGTTCATTTTAATTGTTAATTTTTTTTTATATTCCCAGAGGAGGGCCTGGCAATCTACTCAAGTATTCTTACTTGGAGAATCCCATGGACAGAGGAGCTTCGTGGGCTACAGTTCATAGGGTTGCAAAGAGTCAGACATGACTGAGGCAATTTAGCACACACTTTTATATTGTTCAATTATTAATTCCTATGATCCTTTTTATTTTATTTTATTTTTTTACTTTTGTAGATTCCTTAGAGTTGACTTTTGAGGACACCTAGTGTCCATTTTATTTGCACTCTTAATAAAAACAAGAAACTCCTTCAAGTTTTCTTATCACAATTTTAAAAGTAATGCTTTTCTGAATATGTACATTACAGAAAATATGTATAACACAAAAATTTGAACAAACAAATTCATCTTTAATCCTCAAAACTAAGATAATGATCCTTACTTAACTTTTGGGTTTAAAATCTTTTAGTCTCTTTCTTTTAAAAGTGTTTATACAGAAAAATAACTGCTGATTTATATTATGGATTATGTATTTTGGTTTTTATATTGTGGATTATGTGTTTTAGAAGTTTTGGTCCAAATGTACATAGATGACTTTTTATTTCCTGTACCAAATGTTAAAATTAAGTGCTGAATGGAGAAATTCTTTTTGGAGCTAAATGTTCTCTTGATACCTTTGACTATTATAATGTAAATTTTCACAGTCTCTACATCTTTTACTTGAACTTATCCTTTCAAATTATAGGAGCACTCACATCTGCATTTCTTAGGTGGGAAAAAAAAAATATGAGATGTATGCTTGAAGAGTGCTTGTTACTAGCATGATTATTGATAATAATACCATACTCCTGAAATACTTATCAGAATCTACTTAGCTTATATTGCTAATAAGTCATCACTGAGTGCATAGAAATAGCATCACTGCATGGTTTGAAGCAATAGAAATAACATCATTTAATGATTTTGTTTACCTTTCCCCCTTGCCATCTGTCTTCTTTCATAGTATAGTAACTTTTGGCATTAGCAATACATCAAGGTAGCTAAGGTCAGAAATCTGCCAATAGATTAACTCACGGTCTATGCCAAACAAAAGAGATGTACTTTATAAAACACAATTTACCCTGTTCTGGATGCTATATAGTAACGACAGGCTCAACTGGTAACACTTATTGAACAGTGCTCTATTAGGAGTGCTGCAATGCGTGCTTTCTGTGGTTTAACTTGTTGAATTCTCACAACATAATAAGGTAGGCCTATTACTAAGGTAAAGGTCGTATGTTTAAGTCAGCCCATCATAGTTCATTCAACAATTATTTATCTGGTTTATCTGTTTGCTAGGCAGTGTGTGTAGAGCTGAGAACATGAGGTAGACACTTTCTAAGAGTCTATAAAATAGAAAAAAACACAAAAACTAAAAAAAAAAAAAAGCCACAGCTAATGAAAAGTGCTTTGAATAACATAAATAGGATGGTGTGAATATGATAAGATGACTAGAGAGGTATAGTTAGAGAGGACCCTTTGTAAGAGATGATACTTGGTGAGACAGCCATATGCTCACCAGTGTTCCAGACAAGCAACTGAATTTAAAGGCCTTGAAATGAGAATGATCATTCTATACGGTCCAACTTTTTCCTTAGTAATTTCTGTTGCTTAGAAGTCTACATTGTCTAATATTAGTATATAGTTATTCCAGCTTTCTTTTGATTAGCAGTTGCTCAGCATTGTTTCTACAGTCCATTTACCTTTAACTTAATTATCTTGTTCAGTTGTTCAGTCGACTCTTCGCAACCCCATGAACTGCAGCACGCCAGGTTTCCCTGTCCTTCACCATCTCCTGGAGCTTGCTCAAACTCATGTCTTTTGAGTCGGTGATGCCATCCAGCCACCTCATCCTCTGTCGTCCCCTTCTCCTCCTGCCTTCAGTCTTTCCCCGCATTAGGGTCTTTTCCATGAGTCAGCTTCACATCAGGTGGCCAAAGTATTGGAGTCAATTACATAAATACATATAATTAGGATTGTTGTAAGGCATAAGTATTTTTAAACCATTTTGACAAATTCTATTTTTAATTTGTGAATTTAAATCACTGCATTTAATAAAATTATCAGTATGTTCAGATCAAGGTCTGCCTAAATATAAACATATTAGACTTACTCTTTGTTTTCTGAGTTTTCCCTCTGATATTTATACTTCTGTTTCCCCTTCTTGCTTCCTTTTGAATTGTTTAAACAAATTTTAGCATTCCATTTTAATTTATCTATTGAAGCTTATAGGTTTTATGGCACATTTTTTTTTCATTTTATAAACACTTAATATTTTACCACCTTAAATGATAAGCAGAAACCTCACCAAAACATAAGTTCTTTTACCCTCCTCCTTGTAGTCCTTAGACATTACAACTACATCAACTGAATAACTCATTAGAAAATATCATAAGTTTCACTTTCAGTCCTCATGGGTATTTTAAAGAAATAAAAAGGAAGATAGTCTTTTATATGTACTGGATGTTTGCCATTTTTGTTACTCTTCCTTTTTTGCTAGTTACAGATTTCTTGCCTGTGATTTCACTGATAACAGAATTTTTTTTTTTTTTTTTACTTTATTTTACTTTACGATACTGTATTGGTTTTGCCATACATTGACATGAATCCACCACGGGTGTACTGGTAACAGAATTTTAATGTAAAATTTTTTGTAGCACTTTAAAAATGTTTCACTGCCACTGACTGTTATGGTTTCTGATATCAAATATAGAGTCATTTGAATGAGTGTCTCCTTATATAAGGAGTCCTGGCTTGTAGTCAAGATTTTGTGTTTAATTTCAGAAGTTTGATTATGCTGTGCCTTGTGTGAGTTTTTTGAGTTTATCTTGCTTGGAATTTTCTGAGCCTCCCTCTTGCATCTGTAAATTTGTATTTTTTACCAAATTGAGAAGTTTGCAGTTATTTTTCTTTAAAACACATTTTTCTCTATCACATACATTTTTTTTTCTCTTTCTATGACTCAGATGATGCCAATGTTAGACCTTTTTATATTGTTCCACAGGATATTGAAGCTCTTTTTATTTTTTTCCTTTTAATCTTTCATTTCTCTCTCTCTCTTTTTTAAGAATGCTTGATTTCTCATAATTTACCTTGAAGTTATCTTCCTGTTTATTATGTCATCTCCATTCTCTCATATAGGCCATCTGGTGCATTTTCTAATTTAGTTATTGTATTATTCAGTTAAAAAATTCCATTTTAACCACTTTGTTATTTTGGTTTTGATATCTGTTTTGTTTTTTTTTTTTCTTTAAGTGCCAAGATTTCCTTGATTCTTCATATACCAAGTAGTTTTGGATTGTATCCTTGACATTTGATTGATGTGTTATGAGACTCTGACTACTATTTAAAACGTGGGAAGATGGTTGGTTTTCTCTTTTCGAGTTTAAACTGAAAAGTCTGATCTATATTCTTTAGATTGGGGTTTCAGTGTCAGTGCAGATTTTAGTGTTTGCACTGCTGTTGGATCACTTGGTGTTTTCACTTTCTAGTAGCCGTTTGGGGCCTGGTCTGCATCATAGTCAGTTTTAAAGCCTTTGATATTGTATTTAGGGGCAGATTCCCACATGTTCAGTTCAAAGGTAAACACAGGGTTCATATACACTTTTATGGGATTTCTCTCGCTCTCTTTTAAGCTCCCTTCTCTCTGAAACACTCCATGATACTTCCCAGTTCCCTGCAGCTTCCTTTCTAGATCCTTTGGTCAGAGAACTTGAGCTTTAGTTAACCTGCTCTTCCATGTACTTCCCACAACTGTGTCTAAATTTGAAGGCAAGTAGGGCTTCCCAGCCCCACTCCAGTACTCTTGCCTGGAAAATCCCATCGACGGAGGAGCCTGGTAGGCTACAGTCCATGGGGTCACTAAGAGTTGGACATGACTGAGCAACTTCACTTGCACTTTTCACTTTCATGCATTGGAGAAGGAAATGGTAACCCACTCCAGTCTTCTTGCCTGAAGAATCCCAGGGATAGGGGAGTCTGGTGGGCTGCCGTCTATGAGGTCACACAGAGTCGGACATTACTGACGCTACTTAGCAGCAGCAGCAGCAGCAGGGCTTCCAAAGTGGTGTGGTAATAAAGAATCCATCTGCCCATGAAGGAGACACAAGAGATGCAGGTTTGATCCCTGGATTAGGAAGATCCCCTGGAGTAGGAAATGGCAACCCACTCCAGTATTCTTGCTGGAAAATTCCATGGACAGAGGAGCCTAGTGTGCCTCAGACCGTGGGTCAAAAAGAGTTGGACATGACTCAGCAACTGAGCACACAGGGAAAATATAACAACAACAACAACTAAAAGCAATGAGGAAAAAATAGAAAGAAAGCAATGAGCAACAGATTCATCACCCGGCCCCACTGTTAAGAAGGTTTCCCTCTCTCGGAGTTTTAGGTGCCTGCTCAACTACCAAGCTGCAGCTTCAGTTCCAGAGTTCTCCAGGGGCTAGAGAGTACAAGAGACAGTAGAAAACAGGAAGAAAAATACCCAGGAAATTCTCCTAGTTTCTCTGCATTTCAGAAGTCCCCTGTACAGTTCTTGGAAACTCCTTAAACTCTGTCTATCTTTAGTATGCGGTTTTGTCCTCCCTTTCAGTTCAGGCTAGGTCAAGCAATATAGGAGCAGAGAAAATAGTAAATTCACCACCAGCTTAGTGGCACTTTGAATTCTGCTCTTATTTCCCAGTCCACCTGTTACTATTTGTTTTTCTGAATCCTCAGATATCTGTATTCTTTCCAACAAGTTATACTTGCATTCGGTGGAAGAGACTTGAATCTCCCTGTCTTGGCCTGTTTAAAAAGCAGAATTTTAAAAGGTATCCAGAGAAGAATCAGTTCAGTTCAGTTGCTCAATCATGTCTGACTCTTTGTGCCCATGGACTGCAGCACACCAGGCCTCCCTGTCCATCACCAACTCCTAGAGTTTACTCAAACTCATGTCCATTGAGACGGTGATGCCATCCAACCATCTCATCTTCTGTCGTCCCCTTCTCCTGCCACCTTAAATCTTTCCCAGCTCCAGGGTCTTTTCCATTGAGTCAGTTTCTCACATCAGGTGGCCAGAGTATTGGAGTTTCAGCTTCAGCATCAGTCCTTCAAGTAATAAAAATTAGAGGAGGTGTATAGTTGGAGAATATAGACTGGTACAACATTATAAGTGGTAAGGTGGCCTGTATTTTATTCTAATAGTAATGAGAAACCCCTGGAGGATTTTGATCAGGAAATAGATATAATCTAAATTACATTTCAATCTGAACACTGGGGCAGCTATATGGAAAATAAATTGTGAGAATTTAAGGTATTTGTTGATATAGTAAATAAATATCTGTTGCATACAGCAAAAAAAAAAAAAAATTAAAGGTAGGATCCAAATGAGTTAATAATAGATAGAAGACAGGGAAATGGGGAAAAAGAAAGAGATAATGATAATGTTGATCCTTTTGACATATACAGTGGGGTAGGTGACACTGACATTTACTGAGATTTGAAAGACTGGGGCAAAGCAAGGTTTGAGGCTAAAAATAAGATTTAAGAGGTTTTAAAAATTAGGTTTATTTGTTTGTTTTCTCTTCTTTGGGCATGCCACAGTTGGCATGTCCCTCAAATATCCAAGCAGGTTTGCCAGCTAGGCTATTGGATACACTCTTGTCCATGATCATAGATTGTGCTGATGGTGAACAATCCTGGATATATATGACATAGATCCTTGAAAAAACTCCTTAAAGAATACCTATAAGACACTCAAGAATATTTCTCACAAATACAGTGTCCCAGTAATGCCAAGTTACTATATACAAAACTCATTTTTATTTTCTTTAAAACTTTTCAGGAATACTTTCAGTGGCTTGATTGGAGGTCATTGCATGTTAAGTCCAAAGTGTTTATATTTCATTATATTTTTATCATATTGCAAGTGTAAACAAATACTTGTTTCTTTGGTTTCTTTCATAAGCAGAATACAATATAATATACTGTGTTCCCCAATGTCTGAGTTATTCAATCTGGAATAACATATTACAAATCTTTGCAGCTTGCAGTGTTCTTTTCTCATTCCAAGTCACTTTGATGTCTCTCTGATTCTGTGTAGCATCATTTGCTCTTCTGGTCTCTAATGAACAAATAATATTCAGAACACCCCACTTAATGCTTACTGACTTCCAGATCTTTTTATCACCTGAAATTTAAAGCCTAAATTGAACTTAGGTTTCTACTTTCTAGCAAATTATGATAGGTTTTCAGTAACTCATTCTATCAGGATTTTTATCCTAAAGACATCACACAACAGGAATGTTTATATATGAACCCATACATGCACCCATATTCTGTTCACATACATACACTGTACATGCAAACATATTGTTCACATGCGTACATTGTAAATGTACATATTTTTGCATAGACACAGACTGTATTCACACCCACAGACAGTAGTGTTGAAGTGACCTATGTTTTATACATCGTATGTGTAGCATTCTCTCAGGAGGTAGAAGGTAATAGGAGCCGTGTTTCTCCAGAAAATAAGACAGAAGCAGAATGGTATCTAATTAAAATGTTTACAACATTTCCCATGAGATATAAGCCACTGACATTTTCCAGACTGCAAGCCAAGAAATGCTTAGGATTATACAGATGTACTTTGCAAACTACAATTGCCATGCAATGAAAACATAGCTTAGACACAGTTCAGGAAATATGGATTGGATAACCTTTCTTTAGAGCTCAGAAATTAAAAGTTAGGTCCTATGAGAATTTACGGTTAAGTTGAGCAGTTCATCTCTTCTAAAAGTAAATCAGAAATCCATTTCCTCTGCTTCATAGGTCTTCCTCTAGAATGGTTTCCAACGTCTGTATCTGAGTCTGCTGAAACCAGAGTTGCTTTGTTGTATTTCCTTTTCCTACACACTGCTCTCATCTCTACCAGAACACTCTACTCTTTGCTTTAGTTGTCATGCTGTGGTCCTCCAGCATTACATGTCTATTATGTAAATGATGACACTGAACTCATGTGTACTTAGTCACTCAGTTGTGTCTGACTCTGTGTGACCCCATGGACTGCAGCCCACCAGGCTCCTCTGTCCATGGGGATTGCCCAGGCAAGAATAGTGGAGTGGGTTGCCATGCCTTCCTCCAGGGGATCTTCCCAACCCAAGGATCGAAGCCAGCTGATTCTTTACCATCTGAGCCACAAAGGAAGCCAAAGAATACTGGAGTGGATAGCCTATCCCTTCTCTAGGGCATCTTCCCGACCCAGGAATTGAACTGGGTTCTCCTGCATTGCAGGAAGATTCATTACCCTCTGAGCCACCAGGGAAACTCAAAAGTTACCTCCACTCCTCTTAATTACCCTGTTCCTTAATTCCTTATAGTATTAATCATACATATATCAAATGGCATATGCTTTTTGATCAACTACCTTGTTCCAAACATCTTTAGAGAGAAGGGGAGGTAACAACAATCAATGTAGACAGACTGCCTGTTCTCATAAAACTTACATTTTAGTTCAAGGAGACGACAGATAATAAACAAGAGATAAGCTGTCAACAGTTTTTTGTATACTAATAAAGAATACAATGAAGAAAATAAAACAAAAGAAAAGATAATGATAACGGGGAGGGTCACTTGGGCATTTGTATTCAGTCCCTCAGAATGCAAATCTTCACTTCTTTCCTTCAAGTACTGGTAGTGCCCTAGAGTTATTTACTTATTTATTTTTTCACACACATAGGTTACCGAATCTTTATTTTATTTTCCACAGTTCATCTTCATTAGTCTAAAATAACTGTTTTCAGGAGAATAATGTGAGAGTGTACTTTGTCACTTCAAGCTTAATTTCCTATTGGCAACAGATATAGGTCTTTGCATTATTACACGGAACATCATCGGTTCCTCTTTTCTCACTCTCTTGCCTCCATACCATACCCAGAGGCCTTTGCTAATAGAAATATCTGTATTTTTCCTACTAATATTTTTTTTCCAAAATATGCTGTCTTTATGAGGAAAATAAATAGTTCTATATATTTGAGCCCAAATTGATTCTTTGCAAATGTCTTTCTTTAGATGATCACTGTGTATGAAAATATGGCAGTATACAAATGACTCTGTGACCGCATGGACTGTAGCCTACCAGGCTCCTCTGTCCATGGGATTTCCCAGGCAAGAATACTGGAGTGGCTGTCATTTCCTTCTCCAGGGGATCTTCATGACCCAAGGATTGAACCTGTGCCTCCTTTATTGGCAAGCAAATTCTTTACCGCTGAGCCACCAGGGAAGCCTAAACCAAAGTTAGCAGAGGATGGTATACAAATATTTTTCCCTTAAACAAGGCAATGGATTACAGTGGACTGGGGGAGGGTATATATTTTATTATTTTAATAACATCACTCATTAGAGTGTCTTAATGCTTTGAAACTAAGGAAAGCATTCCAAATTAAGGTTTGTACTAAACCAGAATTTACCTTGAAGACCTGAAGATACATTTAGAAGCTGAGCACAAGGTTGAGTAAAGAATAACACCCATTTTTAGCTATTCATGAATCTACATGAATGAACCGCTATACTAAAATCTATATGCTAACAATGACTCCTGAATGACTACAGCCTTCATAAGGAATATTTTCTAGCACTCTTAAACTTTCATGCCGGGAGCCAGCGTGAGGAATCCCGCCCATGGCAAAGGTCATGAGGAAGGAAGACCGACAAAACGCAAAGGCATGATCTGACTTCAGGGGTTCCCCCTGAGTTTTCCTGAACATCTACCCCCCAAAACCAGAGTCAGCCTGATTTTATTGTACTATGCTCTTCCACTCTTCTGACACTGTCTGGAAAAAGTTAACTTAGGGCTTCAGTCTTCTGCATTTGAAAGGAATGTTTCAGCTCAAACTCCCTCTGATGGCTCTCTAACTTGCCTAACAGGTTCCCCTAGACTCTTTACAACTTGTGAATTATTTACAGTCCCCCAACCACAAGAGGCACAAAGCTTAAAGCATCTTAAAGATACACAGCCTTTTCTAAAGAGCTGAAGATCGTATTGGTGATGGGTTTTCACTGTTGACTCAATGACTGCTGCCAGGCCTCCATATTCTTTATCTCTTAGCTACCTGAAGGATATTAATCAATGTAATTGGGATATAGAAATAGGAATATAGTAGTTTTGATGTTAGCAACACTAGACTTTTGAGTTAATTACTTTTCTTTTGTTATGAATCACTGTACTCCTTTTATTTGTTGTAAATTGTTGTGCCTTTGCTATGTAAGAATGTAGCTTTATTTAGTGTTTTCTGAGAGTGGCACCAGACTTTGAGAAGAACAACATTTTCAACACAAATGAGTCTTCTGGTTGACAAACCCTTATCAGAAAAGGGCTGTAAAATGTTAATTGGCCCTCTGGCCAGAAGATGATGTAAATCACCTAAGACTTGCGTGTACAACTATGTATGCAGAAAGAAAGCCTGGTTTTGATAAGAGTCAGGGCTGCTGATGCTGCATAATTTTATATTATCCATTGATGTCTATGTTCATAAAGAGGTATAAAAGGCCTTTCTGGACAATAGGGGATGGGCAAGTCACTGGACTGGTTTCCCCCATGTCTTTACTCTATTTTCAAGCTGAATTCCCATCTGGGGCATGGAGGCTCACCATGTCTACTTACTTGCCCCAGCTTCTAAGATCCATGTGAGAGGGAGCCCAAGGTGGGGTATCCCCTGCTATTCAAGAGGATGCTGGTGGCCTAACGTAGATGGTACAAGTTCCTTGTCTGGAACTTTATTGGCTTTCCCCGTAAACCAAGTTATTCAGCTTCTTTTCTCCACTAAATTTTCCTACTACACTATTTCTTTCTAATCTAATCTTATATTTCTAAATAAATAAGCTTTTCTTGCCTACACTGTTCACCCTTCGAATTTCCCTGGATCCACCAGGGCAGGATCCCGGCACTTTTATATTCTTACATCCTCTCCAAATGGATTCTTTGAGCAAAGGATTTGTTTTCTTATTAATAATCACCATTTATCTGATGTGCAATACCCACTTTTTTCTAACCTGTCCTTTGCATAATAACATATATGTATAAAAGCCAAATGTAACTGAAATCATCTTGACATGCGTACCTTTAATAGATCTAAGCAGAGAGCTATATACAACATACTGCTTTTTAAGTATCAGTTACAGAATGAATATGGGCTTCCCAGGTGGCACTAGTGGTAAAAAACCCACCTGGCAGTGCAGGAGACATAAGACGTGTGGGTTCAATCTCTGAGTCAAGAAGATCCCCTGGGGAAGAGTGTGGCAACCCACTCCAGTATTCTTGCTTGGAGAATCCCCATGGACAGAGGAGCCTGGAAGGGTACAGTCCATAGGGTAGCACATAGTTGGACACAACTGAAGCAACTTAGCATGCACACATGCACAGGATGAATATATGGAATTGAATTTTGTTGTTTTTGGTGAGGTGGGGGCAGCATGATTATTGCTCTATATGTCTGATACTAGACCGTAGGTTCTTGTTTCATAGCAGAAGGAGTTCAGAGAAAGACCAAGAAAGCAAAGCCAGAATTTTGTAAGCGATACTACATTCTAAGGAAGGCTTCCCAGGTGGCACAGTGGTAAAGAATCAGCATGCCAATGTGAAGATGCAAAAGGTGCAAGTTCAGTCCCTGCATTGAGCAGATCTCCTGGAGGAAGAAATGGCAACCCACTCCAGTATTATTGCATGGAAAATTCCACGGACAGAGGAGCCTGGTGGGCTATAGTCCACGGGGTCACAAATAGTCAGACACAACTGAGCGACTGAGCCTACACAGCACACAAATTCTCAGGAGGTAGACGGGGCAGGTTCAGATGAGCAACTGCTGTGAGTTTCTTTGGCACACTGGTTATATGGAATGTGAAAATGATCAAGTGGGATAGTCATAGCAGAGTGTCGGGTTTCAGGTTATATTACCTGATTTTCAACCCATCTCCACTTCCCCAAGGGGAGGAAGGATTTTTGGCCTTATCTAGTCAGACTTGATCAGAAGTATACTGGTGTCAGGGCATAATTGGTACTTCTTATTTGCAAGGTAATTTTATTGTTATGAAGCCATAATGAGCAAAAGGTTACAGTTGGAGATGCCCATCTTTTCCCACCTTTCTTTGTCTATCTTTAGAACCTCTGTCATCCCAGAATACATGGTTTCCTGCCACATTACCCATGCCATGCCTCCCTTATCTGCTTATATCTGCCTAACTGCCTGCTCTAACTTGTCCAATGGACTCTATTAGCCAAATGGTAAAAAAAAAAAAAAAAAAAAAGTGTCACATATACGGTAGGAATTCAGTGATATCAAAAGAGAGTAAAAAGTTTGCAAACTGTTTCAAAATGATGTATATCCTTTAGTATAAGTTTATTTTTTCTCTAAAAATTAAAATGTTATTGATGTAAATTAGAAATTACAGATAAATAATTTTAAAAATACTTAGTGCTATTAAAACCTCGGGAAAATTTCTTTCAAAAAGTGTTTTTACAGAAAATATATTATCTTTGATAATCTGATCCCTTTTCCTTTATTCCAGGTACTGTGCTATGTTAATAGTGAGCACATCAGATAGTTTCTCCTCTCACATTCTATTGTATATCTTTCCATGCTGATAAATATTCATTATCATATAAATACCTAAATCAGCATTCCATATATTATTTAACTTTGCCCTACAACCAGACATTTAGTTGTTCAGTACTTTTTTCTGTTATTACAATAATTTACCAGCTGTGAAAGACCCTGAGGTCAAAAATCTCTTCCCTCTCATCCAGGTGAACTTGACCTCCCACCCTCTCCCCTAGTTCAGAGCACATTGTTGATCTGATTGGATTAAAGTTATTAGCACTACTGTAAGGGATACTTCCCATACAGAAAAGTTTAATCTAGAGTATTTAGTGGCTTTTGACACTACCAAATTCAGCCATCATCAATTTGTTAAAAGTCATTCAATGAAAATCACCTTGCCAAATATTGAATTTATGGAATGATTTTAGATACCCAGCATCTCCTCATTTCTGAACATTTTCTAAGAATAGGTGAACTTCTCCATAAACACAAATTTTCCTCTTTAGTTTTGAGAACATTCAGCCAACTTATCTTCACCTGCCCCAGAATCTGTCCTCCCACCCATTTGCCCTGGCATTTATATTTGAATCTCCTGCTGCCTCCTACCTGTTTTTGCCCCTACTCATGCCTCTGGCAATAAATAGCTTAAAATATTACCCTGGATTAGATTAACATATTTTTGATAGTTTTATGAAAATTGGTCACTTCAAAGATTGCTGCTGTGGCTGTTCAGTTGCTCAGTTGTATCTGACTCTGTGATCCCATAGTTCCCCAGGATTCCTTGTCATTCACTGTCTCCCAGAGTTTGCTCAAACTCTTGTCCATTGAGTCAATTATGCCATCCATCCATCTCATCCTCTGTAGCCCTCTTCTCCTCATGCCTTCAATCTTTCCCAGCGCCAGGAGCTTCGATCAAATTTTTTGTCCTCTTCCACCTCAATGAACCATTGCTGAAAACATGGCTTCTATCTGGGGCTTTCAGCATGTAGCAATACTTGCTTATTCAGTCAAACCACCTTCCTTATCTATCCTAACAAGGATAGGTATCTTGTAGGTATCCTATCTATCCAAAACAATAGCATCACAACTTTCATCTTTCTTTCTCATCAGGTCAAGGGGTGTTTTGATAGTTTGAAGAAAGTGAGTGATACATATAAATATTTCTTATTTTATGAATAAGAAGTCCATGGATAAAAAGGACTTGCTAGGTTTGATTTATAGGTGATGATTATACCTGGCATTTTTAGCCTATGTTATTTTTCAAAAAGATGAATTTTGCCTGCAAAGCATGGATACAACAAGCTGAGTCATCATCTCTAATTTTTCATAAAAATCTTCATAGACTGAATTCAAGCATAGATACTGGAAATAATTTTTCAGAGTTTTCCCTCATCCTAATATACTTGAAATTCCACAGGCACAGCTGGATTTCAGATGGTTACAGTCTCACACAGCTGCTTGGTGAGCCTCATGACTCTGCCTTGGTAAACAGGAGTTCCTTGAAATTGTGAAAAGCCAGAAATGAAATCATTTTACATAATAGGAATATAAATCAGAATCTCTTGTGTGCGTTGCATTTGCATGAAGGTTGCTGCTGAAGTTTGGTCTTCTTCTGTGATTTCATCCTTTTATCTATTCACTCTCCAGCACATGTAAGCTACAGGCAGTCTGCAAGTGCAAATATTTACTATGATTGAGAATAAGAACAAAACAGAGTCCAAGGAAGTAAATACATTGCACTTTATGAAATTTAAGTAAACATTATATAAAGAGGACACAATTCATCCTTTGTTTTCCTACTTGATAAGATAAATCATATAGCAAACCATAACACAAGATATAGTACTTAACATACATTCAGCATAATGGCTTAAGCACATTTTCTCTGGAGGAAGTATTCCTATGATAATGGGGCACCATGAAACATCGCCTGTGATAAAAATAAAACATGACCATGAAAGATAACTCAGCATCTATGACACCTCAAATATGATATTGTAACAAATGTACATCTATTTATATATTTATATGCACTGTGAAATCTTATTAAGTAAATATCAATATGTAATTCCATATACTTTCCTTTGATAATTTTGTAAAAATGTTAAATGCAGCATTCAGTAAATTAAAAAGTTTTGCCCTGTCTTATTGCATCTCAGGTTTTATATTAAAAAGCACTTTACACTTTAGAATGCCGACATGCAAATAAGCACTAGTCTAGCCATTAAAACACATTAATCAAGTGTTTATTTTATCTGGACTCATCTAGATCATGCAGACAACATTAACTGTGTGTGAAATTAACCAAAATATTCAGATAAGAAACTCTCTAGACACTTAATAATATACATATGGCAGAAACCTCTATTTAAACACCCCAAATCTATTCTTTCTACCTTACTTAGAATATCTTGTTTTGGTTTATGATAGATAATCAGTCAGTTCATTTCAGACACTCAGTAATGTCCGACTCTTTGCGACCCCATGGACTGCAGCACACGAGGCCTCCCTATCCATCACCAACTCCTGGAGTCTAGTCAAACTCAGGTCCATTGAGTCAGTGATGCATCCAACCATCTCATCCTCTGCTGTCCCCTTCTCCTCCCACCTTCAATCTTTCCCAGAATCAGGGTCTTTTCCAATGAGTCAGCTCTTCGCATCAGGTGGCCAAAGTATTGGAGTTTCAGCTTCAGCATCAGTCCTTCTAATGAATAGTCGGGACTGATCTCCTTTAGGATAGACTGGTTGGATCTCTTAGCAGTCCAAGGGACTCTCAAGAGTCTTCTCCAACACCATAGTCCAAAAGCATTAATTCTTTGGTGCTCAGCTTTCTTTATACTCCAACTCTCACATCCATACATGACTACTGGAAAAAACATAGCCTTGACTAGATGGAACTCTGTTGGCAAAATAATGTCTCTGCTTTTTAATATGCTGTCTAGGCTGGTCGTAACTTTCCTTCCAAGGAGTAAGCATCTTTTAATTTCATGGCTGCAGTCACCATGTGCTGTGATTTTGGAGCCCCCCAAAATAAAGTCTGCCAATATTTCCACTGTTTCCCCATCTATTTGCCATGAAGTGATGGGACCAGAAGCCATGATCTTAGTTTTCTGAATGTTGAGCTTTAAGCCAATTTTTTCACTCTCCTCTTTCACTTTCTTCACGAGGCTCTTTAGTTCTTCACTTTCTGCCATAGGGTGGTGTCATCTGCATATCTGAAGTTATTGATACTACTCCCAGCAATCCTGATTCCAGCTTCATCCAGCCCAGCATTTCTCATGATGTACTCCGCATATAAGTTAGCAGAGTGACAGTATACAGCCTTGGCGTACTCCTTTTCCTATTTGGAACCAGTCTGTTGTTCCATGTCCAGTTCTAACTATTGCTTCCTGACCGGCATACAGGTGTCTCAAGAGGCAGGTCAGGTGGTCTGGTATTCCCATCTCTTTCAGAATTTTCCACAGTTTATTGTGATCCACACAGTCAAAGGCTTTGGCATAGTCAATAAAGCAGAAATAAATGGTTTACTGGAACTCTTTTGCTTTTTTGATGATCCAGTGGATGTTGGCAATTTAATCTCTAGTTTCCCTGGCTATTCTAAAACCAAATTGAACATTGGGAAGTTCACGGTTCATGTATTGCTGAAGCCTGGCTTGGAGAATTTTGAGCATTACTTTACTAGCGTGTGAGTTGAGTGCAATTGTGCAGTAGATTGAGCATTCTTTCTCATTGCCTTTTTTGGGACTGGAATGAAAACTGACCTTTTCCAGTCCTGTGGCCACTGCTGAGTTTTTCCAAATTTGCTGGCATACTGAGTGCAACACTTTAACAGCATCATCTTTTAGGATTTGAAATAGCTCATGAACCTCCATCCATAGTTCTTCAGGCACTCTGTCATCAGATCTAATCCCTTGACTCTATTTGTCACTTCCACTGTGTAATCATAAGGGATTCGATTTAGGCCATACCTGAATGGTCTAGTGATTTCCCCTACTTTATTCAATTTAAGTCTGAATTTGACAATAAGGAGTTCATGATCTAGGCCACAGACAGATCCAGTCTTGTTTTTGCTGACTGTATAGAGCTTCTCCATCTTTGGCTGCAAAGAATATAATCAATCTCATTTCTGTATTGACCGTCTGGTCATGTCCTCATGTAGAGTTTTCTTTTGTGTTGTTGGAAGAGGGTGTTTGCTATGACCAGTGCATTCTTTTGGCAAAACTCTATTAGCCTTTGCCCTGCTTCATTCTGTACTCCAAGGCCAATATTGCCTGTTACTCTAGGTGTTTCTTGACTTCCTGCTTTTGCATTCCTTTTTTTGGTGTTAGTTCTAGGTCACTAGTTTAGGTGCTAGCTCTAATTGTTAATTCTAGTTCTAGGTTAGTTAGGTCATGTAGGTCTTCATAGAACCATTCAGCCTCAGCTTCTTCAGCATTGCTGGTTAGGGCATAGACTTGGATTACCATGATATTGAATTCTTTGCCTTGGAAATGAACAGAGATTATTCTGTCTTTTTGAGATTGCATCCAAGTACTGCATTTCAGACTCTTTTGCTGACTATGATGGCTACGCCATTTCTTCTAAGGGATTCTTGCCCACAGTAGTAGATATTATGGTCATCTGAGTTAAATGCACCCATTCCAGTCCATTTTAGTCTGCTGATTCCTAAAATGTCGATGTTCACTCTTGCCATCTCCTGTGCTACTGGAGATCAATGGAGAAATAACTCCAGAAAGAATGAAGAGATGGAGCCAAAGCAAAAACAATACCAAGTTGTGGATGTGACTGCTGATGGAAGCAAGGTCTGATGCTGTAAAGAGCAGTATTGCAAAGGAACCTGGAATGTTAAGTCCATGAATCAAGGCAAATGATAATAATAGACAGTGATTAGTATTACTGACTTGTAAGAATTATGTTTCTGGCTTTGATGTTCTACCTTGCAAGTAAAAATGGTCTTGAGTAACATCCAAATTTAATGAATCTAATGGGAAAATATTTTGGGGAAAGTGGATTTTAAATTTTTAAGTCTCTCATGTATTTTAAAAACACATAAAATTTTAAATTCTTGATCAATGCCAAGTTTGTGTTATATTAGAACTGTCCTTTGTTTAAATTAATTAATTTATTATATTGGAAGCTAGTTACTTTAGAATATTGTGGGGTTTGCCATATATTGACATGAATCAGCCACAGGTACACATGTGTCCCCTCATCCCAAACCCCACTCCCACCTCCCTCCCCATCGCATCCCTCTGGGTTGTCCCAGTGAACTGGCTTTGAGTGCCTTGTTTCATGCATCAGACTTGGATTGGTCATCTATTTCACATATGGTAATATACGTTTCAATGCTATTCTCTCAAATCGTCCCACCCTCACCTTCTCCCACAGAGTCCAAAACTCTGTTCTTTATATCTGTGTCTTTTTTGCTGTCTCACATATAGAGTCATCATTACCATCTTTATAAATTCCATATATATGCTTTAATATACTGTATTGGTGTTTTTCTTTCTGACTTACTTCATTCAGTATAATAGGCTCCAGTTTCATCCACCTCATTAGAACAGACTCAAATGTGTTCTTTTTAATGGCTGAGTAATATTCCATTGTGTATGTGTACCACAACTTTCTTAAACATTCATCTGCCAATGGACATCTGGGTTTGTTCCACGTCCTGACTATTGTAAATAGTGCTACAATGAACATTTGGGTACACATGTCTCTTTCAGTTCTGGAGTCCTTGCTGTGTATGCCCAGCAGTGGGATTGCTGGGTTGTATGGCAGTTCTATTTCCAGTTTTTTAAAAGGAATTTCCACACTGTTCTCCATAGAGGCTGTACTAGTTTGTATTCTCACCAACAGTGTAAAAGAGTTCCCTTTCTCCACACCCTCTCCAGCATTTATTGTTTGTAGACTTTTACAGCCATTCTGACCACTGTGAGATGGTACCTCATTGTGGTTTTGATTTACATTTATCTAATAAGTGATGTTGAGCATCTTTCCATGTGTTTGTTAGCCATATGTGTGTCTTCTTTGAAGAAATGTCTGTTTAGTTCTTTGGCCCATTTTTGATTGAGTCATTTATTTTTCTGGCATTGAGCTTCATGAGCTGCTTGTACATTTTTGAGATTAATTCTTTGTCAGTTGCTTCATTTTCTATTATTTTCTCCCATTCTGAAGGTTGTCTTTTCACCTTGCTAATAGTTTCCTTCATTGTGCAAAACCTTTTAAGTTTAATTAGGTGCCATTTGTTTATTTTTGCTTTTATTTCCATTACTCTGGGAGGTGGGTGTTCATTTGGTTTTATCACTCTCTTTATTTTCCTGCCTCAGTTTTTTCTCTTATTCTCCCCTGAATAGAAGCTAAAAATACTCAAAGTCTGTGGCCCAGGGACCTTGGAAGTATTAGGAAAAGACTAAAGGAAAGTCCAGCTTTCAGGATATTTTAGAGATACCAGAATAACTGATTCAGTATTGTAACCCTTATTTACTTTTAGTTGTGGTAAGTAGACATCCACATCATGTACTATAAAACCAAACAACAGACACAAATAGCCCTTGCACTGATCAGAAATGACCTTCAAGCATCTGATCATTAATGCCACTCTTGTTAGCCAACTGATTTTCTGGATTGAAGTTCTTAGAGAATTTCCAGACTATGGTATTGTACAGTTAAGATGCTTTGACTAAAAATACTAGGATACACAATAGAAAGTGGCTAATATAATAGGTTTTTCTTTTTCAGCTCATATAATTCCTGAGCCTATGGATACCAGGGTTTTTGCAGTGTCCTACACAAGTACACCAGTTAATTCCTCTTCTGATATACACTCAATGTGTTGGTGATGTTTACCACGTGGTTACAAGACATCTGTAGTACTCTATGAGACAATTTCTGTGGCAGAGGGTAAAGAGGTGGAGAGAAACACATCTCTTCTTACATGGCAGTCTCTTTCCTTAGAAAGAAAACCCATTTCCAGAAGGCTCTTAGCAGATTCCCCTTGTGAGTCATTGGCCAGAGCTAGATTGTAGGAGTTTTTTAGATCAGTGAGGGGCAACTTAGAGTAGGATTACTATGAGTAGGCTGGAGGAGAGACCCAACTTCCTTGAATCTATACAATCATCCTAATTATATCTGAATAAAATTAAATTGCAGCTAATAATGACTGTCAGGTACTCTAAGATAATTGTTAAAAGGTGTTTTATTTTTTTTCTTGAAGATTTTGGAGTAACTGGCTCTTTTAGTTTTCTAGAACTGAGATAATAAAGAACTACAAACTGGTTGGCTTAAAAACAAAAGACATTTATTCTTTCTTCCTGGATACTTGAAATCTGAAATCTAGGTGTTGGCATGCTCTCTCTTGAATTCTCTAAGGGAAAAAGTCTCTATTCTCAGCCCATTTCTTAGCTTCTGATGTTGCATGTAATTCTTGTCTTGTAAACCCATCACTCCCATTTCTGCCTCTGATATCATATGATTTCTTGCCTGTGTATTTGTTTCTGGGTCTCTTCTCTTCTTTTAAGGATGATAATCAGATTAGGACCCACCTTCATGATTTCATCTTAATTTGATTACATCTGGAAAGATCCTCTTTTAAAATCAGGCCACATTCACAAGTACTGTGAATTAGGACTTCAACATATATTTTTGGAGCTCATAAGTCAACTACTGATGGAGTGCTTGGGGGGTGGAATAAGGGAAACAACCCTTAGGAAGCACCAAAACACCTGCAGTTGTGAATTCATGTGATAGAAATTAATAAATAGTGTTGTCAGAATGTTGTCACTGAGACAAACTATTTAGTTACTTAATAACGTGTTAATTTATTTTTAGTTTTTCTGTTTCTTTGCTCAAGATTCAAATTTCTAAGAGTGACAGCTGGACGGGTTATGTTTGGAAAGCATGCCTCCCCATTGGCAGGGCACAAGGGAAGTCAACAGAGCACTTTGATGAAAGTCCTACCAAAATTTCACCCATGGTCAGTGAGGGAGTTCCCTGGAAGAAAACTAGATGTGTTTACCAGAAAAAAAAGAAAGTGCTATGCAAATAAAAGTAAAAAATAAAATGGTCTACCTGATTTAGTCAATCCTATCTTATCTGCTGGGAAAGATTGAAGGCAGGAAGAGAAAGGGACAGCAGAAGATGACATGGATGTATGGCATCACTGACTCGATGGACATGGGTTTGAGCAAGCACTGGGAGTTGGTGATGGACAGGGAGGCCTGGTGTGCTATAGTCCATGGGGTTGCAACTGAGCAACTGAACTGATCTTATCTGCCCCAGTGATTGGCAACTCGCCCCTTAACTGCCTCACAGACCATGAGAAATAGAATAGTCTTGGCTCCCCTTGGACACACTGATAATAGGACATGGGGGTGCTGTAGAAAATGATATGGCACAAACATTAGACAATAAGAATTGACAGCATATATAAACAGTCTGTTCATATCAGCACGCACTGGATTAATATCAGCTCAGGATATACACACAAATAAAATGTAATATTGACTGGTATATGTACAAATATTTTATACACAATATGTGTCATCCTTAGCATTGAATAGAAGTTATAACAAGGGGAATTTGAAGCAGCAAAAGAAGAGTAATATGAATATAAATTTCACCTGTCACTATATAACATAGATAACAAACTAATTTGACTCAGTGTATAGTTTAACATTCTGGAATTGGCCTAAAGTTTTGGAAGACAAAAGAGGATAGAGATGAAACAGACCAAGCTTCAGAAAGATCTGGATTAAAATCTGGGTTCTGATCACTGTTGTGTTTATAAACCATAGTCCAAGCAAGTAAGCCATATAGTGCTTTTATATTAATGCATGCGTATGAATAGCATGTTAGTCATTCAGTCATGTCTGACTCTCTGTGACCACATGGACTATAGCCCTCCAGGCTCCTCTGTTAGTGGAATTCTCCAGGCAAGAATACTGGGTTGTCAATTCCCTTCTCCAGGGGATCTTCCTGACCCAGGAATTGAACCCAGCTCTCCTCCATTGCAGGCAGATTCTTCACCATCTCTGCATACTTCAGGGCTCTGCTTAGCAACAGGCATTTGTTAAATGAATGAATGAATGAAAGAATGGTCAGTCATTTAACTTGATAGTAGCTTATGATGAGTCCAAGTATGTTTCTAAACAAATATTGGAAGGGATGTACACATATACAACTAAATCTCCTTTTCAACTGTAATCTAAATGACACTATACATAAAATGTAAAACAAGAATCATCCTTGACTAACTCTAGTGATATACTGTGCCTAATCTCAATATCCATTCAGCACCTGTCTGGGTAAGGTACTAGGCTTGGTATTTGGGAAATACACTGAAGTCACAAAGTCTTTGCTCTTGAAAAATATGTAAATAATTTCGGGTTGGGAAGGGAGACATAAACTTTATCCAAGATAGTGGAAATAAGTCAGTAGAAGGGTCAATTTGAATAGCCCAATGAGAGAAAACAGAGAAAGGCTTGACTTATCAGATTGGTAATGCCAATAAAGTCTGCCATTGTGATAAAATCTGAAATTGGATACTGAAACTATTAGCCAGATATTATTTTTATCCTAGTAAAATGAGATATTAAGAGAATAAGATGTTACATATTCCTACTCAATAAGAATTAGACATCAAACCGCTTTGAGCCCTTGCCCAAGTGTTTTTTTTTCTTTATGAATTGGTGTTCATTTTCTTGACTCACATACTTCCTAAAGCTAACTGTAAGATTCACTTGTTTCTTTTTAAATTGGGGTATACTTGCTTTACAGGGCATCCCCTGGTAGCTCAGACAGTAAAGAATCTGCTTGCAATGCAGGACACCCAGATTCAGTCCCTGGGTTGGGAAGATCCCCTGGAGAAGGAAATGGCAACTCACTTGAGTAGTCTTGCCTAGGAAATCCCGTGGTCAGAGGAATCTGGCAGGCTGCAGTCCGTGGCATCACAGAGCTGAACATGACTGAGCAGCTAACGCACAGTTGCTTTACAATGTTGTGTTAGTTTCTGCTGTACAACAAAGTGAATCAGTTAAATAAGAAAATATTATGAGGGATAAAAGAAATGTGAAGGTTACAGCTATTATAGAGCATCATGTAAATAAGCAGCCTCAGTTTAAATATTAGAGAGGAAAGCATGGATGTTGTTTGTGATAGCTCCTGAGATAGGTTAGCTTCGCAAGGACAAGTAGGGACAATTTTGCTGTGGATGTTTACCTTTGCACCATGTCCCCTTATTTAGCTCTGATTCTGTTTTTTTATTTAGGTAAGAATGAGCAATCCGTATGCAAGTGTGCAGGTGATTAGTTTAGCTTACATAACCACTTACTTCCCTGAATCATTTGTCAACATATATCCCAGCAAAAATGGTAAGGTAAAACTGAAGGGTGAGGAGAAAATAATACTTTTAAAAAGTATAACTGAGTTTGTGTTGAAGGGTGCTTAGGCTGATATATGGCAGTGTTCTTTAAAATAAATAGATACGTCATTTCAGTACAATACCCACAGCTTTCAACTTACCAGTTCCCCTGTGTTTAGTTAAGAGTTCAAATATTTTTGAAGGCACTCCAGTATAAATTAGAATAGTCTCCAGATGTTTTGGCACTGTAAATGGCCAGGCTAAAATTCACTTTTAATGAACCATATTTTAATGTCAGTCTCTCCTGTCTTCATAAATGACAAAGAACTCATCTGACTTTGTAATGAATGCTCAACTGTTCCATTACCAATTCTGCCATTTACTGTGCCTCTGTCCTTTCCTGTGAATTCATGGTGATTTTAGATGTGCAGAGTAGGAAAAAGGTTAAGATTTAGGGAGAGAGTAAAGCTAGAATCAGTAGGACATGGATTCTCTGGGTAGAATACAAAAACCTAGTTGTGACAGTTTCCTTACTGAAAACTGAAGGTTTGGAGGCCAGAGAAAACATAAATAAATGCAGAGGATATTGAACAGAATAAATAACCTGAGACTGCAAGCTCAGAATCCATGACTTTGAGTCAACTGTAATTCCTGTGTCACTTTCCTGATATTTAGACTCTAAGGTTTAAGGAGAGTTGTGTCCAAAGATTTCATAGAATTCAGCTTCAGGATTATTTGGATCATTGTATTTGCAATTGCTTTTGCTTTGTAAACTTACATACATATGGTGTTTTTCTCTCCTATTCTACCCACTAAATTATAACTCTTGACTTTATGACTGGATGGAGTAAAAGGTTATATATCTTTCTCTGTAAGTTTCTCCTTTCATGCTTACATGGAACTTTAGTGCTAAAACTGGGGAAGTCATGGGCACGTCATGTACTTGGCCACTTTATTTGCCTGGAAGAGCCCCTAGGAAAGAAAAACAGAAAGAAAACATTCAAAAATTATTATCAATAAAATGAATGTGTAAATAAAGTGTAATTTATTGCATGTTTTCTTCCAGGTAATAAAGAATGACTTTTGATTTTAGAAAAATCAATGTATAAAAGCATAGGTTGACACTGAATTTATAAATAAGTGAAACCATACACAGAGTGGTATGACTCAGCAGAGTTTATCTGTTACTTACAGATTCTAGGCCCTGTGATGAATATTATAGGAATAATTTGTCAAACTAATTTGACAAGTATAATCACCAAGTAAGTAAATTCAAAGAAGAAAGATTTTATTGAATCATATTATTTTTCTAGTTCCACAGTAGGAAAGGAGATATTTTAGATTAAATATGCATGTTAGAATGTGGAGTAGGGGAGACAGATGTATGCTTTTATAAAAAAAAAAGTCTTTACTTGTGATATGTTAAGCATTTATGAATTTGACATATTTCCTCATGAACGTACTTTTCAACCTTGTTCCCTAAAGCTGTTAAAGTAGATAAAGCTGCCATTCTGTTTGTAGTCATAAACTACCCAAGAATGTTATGTTGAAAGATGATACCTTTATGACATCTTTTATTTCTTTCATCAATTCTATTATTTAATTTGAATTTATGAATATAAAAAGAAGGTTTGAAAACGGATTGTGGAAAAGCTTCAAATATGTGGGCTCTTTGAAATGCACTTGGTTTTACTCTATTGCTACTTCATTTGCTTCCTGCATTATACCACTATTTTGTTAAATTTTGCATTTGAAATGTAATTGCCTATTCAGTAATTCCTAGCATTAGTCAGATTTCTTGGATGACATAAATATTGATTTACTTTGACTGATAAAAAGAATCAGTATCACTGAAGCATGTAAAATTTAAAAAAAAAAACTGTTGAGAAGTCTATTCAAAATGCTTTCATTTGAGCAATCTGTGTTTATATTTTTTTAATATGTCAGCTTTGTTACAAAAGAAAAATCCACTTGAATTGCTTGAGTAAGATTTGGAAAGATTATTTTTGTGGATCTTTAGCTGTCAGTCCTAGAGTCTGCCTGTAAGAAAGGCAGCTATCAGTATCACCACCAACGAGATAATAATACGTCGGTTGGAGGCTTTTATATTCGATCATAATGAGTACCTATTAAATTGCACTCTACGTTAGACAAGAATTTGATTTAGTATTCTAGGATATTCATTTCATGCATAAGGTTGAAGATGCCAGGTCTGTAAAACCGTAAGGATGGAACAGGAGGTGAGAAAGAATCTGCATAGATTCTGTATTTCTATACTATAGCCTAATTATCTCTTACACATTCAAGGCCATGCATGTGAAAAGATTGATTCTCTTCAGTCCATTTATTTCCTGGATATAAACCAGGGTTTTCAACCTTGGCACTATTGACATTTTGGGCTGGATAATTCTTTATTGTTGGGGAGCTGTCTCGTATGGTGTAGAATAGTTAGCAGCATCCTTGGCCTCTACCTACTAGATGCCAATTGCCCCTCCCTAGTTGTGACCATAAAAGATATTTTCACACATTGTCAAATATCCTCTAGGGGTCAACATTTCCCCAGTTGAGAACTACTGGTGTCAACTGTAGTATATTCTTCTAACA
Organism: Ovis aries; assembly: GCF_016772045.2. Classification (NCBI taxonomy): domain Eukaryota; kingdom Metazoa; phylum Chordata; class Mammalia; order Artiodactyla; family Bovidae; genus Ovis; species Ovis aries. Next base: position 74,710,673 of record NC_056058.1, read on the forward strand.
CTTAAGCATATCATTTTTCAAATTCAGGTTGCTATCAAAATAAACTGCAGCTGGATCAGCTCCGCCAAGAGGAAGACAGATACAGGAAAGAATCAAAAAGGAACTTAAGGGAAGGTTAGGTCAAATGCTCTGTCCTTTAACTTTGAGAACAGTAGAAGGTGTGTCAATATTTTACATGACTTCTCACTGTTATTATCACCTACTGTACTTTATTTGCACTAATCCAGCCAACAGCTAAGGACTTCATGAACTTGGCTCACTGAAGGGTCAGCCTGTCATGCCTGTGAATGGTTCTTAAACAAATTCTCCATTGCATTAGGCACGAATAAGCTTTTCTTTAATGTCAGGCATGCCTATCATCTCATTCCTCCTCATTTTCTTCTGGAATATATGTGGACACTGAAAAAGCAATTCTGGCCTGTGGATTCTGTTCCTGTAATGCACCTCTGTATATTAGATTCAATACCTCTTTCACATAGTTGTTTTTATTTTCTAATGGTAATGTCAACTGATAAAATGATCTTAAAACTAGATTTCACAACAGTGTTTAAAGCGCAGTTCCTAAACTGTAGTCTGATTAGTAGTAGCATCCTCACCATCCTCACCTGGAACTTGTTTAAAATGCAAATTGTTGAAAACCATCTTGCGTCTTCTGAGTCAGAAATTTTGAGGGGATTTAACAGACCCTCCAAGTGACTCAGACATACACTAAAGTTTGGGATCCACTGGTTTAGAGGTCTCATTTGGGGGGAAGTTACAGTTTATCCATAAAATGATTTGTGAGCACTAAATGGCCTTTACTATTTCTCCTTTAGCTGTCAGTGTGATAGCAGATTTTTCATAAGGCAGAGCTTTATAAAATTAACTAATGGCAAGTGAGATATCTGTATTGACAGTATCTTCTAAGCTCATACTCACTCCCACTTTTTTTCTTTCTCTGCTTCTAAAAGGCCATAAAGTTTATCCCTTAGCCCTGTAAATTGGCAGTAATTGACAGCCCAACTGGGAGTTGGGCTATAATTCCAAGTTTGAAAGAGCTAGGGACACGAACTCTTGCTTCACCTCTTAAGATGGATGTTAGGTTCGGAGCAAGGAGAAATGGGATAAAGAGTTCGCTAGAAGCCTGGACTCAAGGCTGTTGCCTGCAGTCTTTGCTTTCAGTACACTGAGTTCAGCATGAGGGTTTATATACCTTTCCCCAGCATTACAATCATGTTTTTCTTTTTAACCTACACCTGAATGACCTAGAAAGTGTTATACCCAAAGACAAATTCATCCATGCTGGCTGACAAACTCCAAGTGTTCCATTACCCTGAAGAAAACAGTGCAAAAGACTCTAAGCCAAGCCGGTGCTCCCTTTAGTAAATGGTAAATAATAACATCATCCTGACAATTACAAACAGTTTCATGTGACTGACATGTCAGCCACATTTATACATTGAATGCATAAACCTAATATCAAGTCTCAATCTACACTTTATTCTGTCAACAAATGCCTCTTAAGCATTTGCTTTGTCTAGGAACAGTCTATAGAAAGTTAACTTCATATCCTTGGCATCCAGATGATCAGAGTGTCATATGGAAAATCATAAATTTATCAATATTTAAGAGCTAAATGCTATGATCCAGCATGTGGGAAATGCTAAATAAATTTATATCTGGAACTTTTAAAGACAGTATAGTATTTCATGTTTAATCCTCATGACCTCTTCCTTAATTTTTCAAGTCAGGTATATTTCCCATTTTTGGCTTAGAGAATATGTAAAATAAAGTGTCTATGGATTTCATTTTAAGTCTGATTTTCTACCAATTCCTGTACAGTCTTTTCATAGTAAATCATTTGCTGTTTTTGAAATACAGGAAGGAACTTAGACATTTTTTGGTAAGCAGTAGAAAATCATGTTATTTACAAGCACAGGAATAATCCAAGCACTTCCATGTTTTAGGATATCCAGGAAAATTTGCAGGAGTGATCAGAGTGGTGAGAAATTAACCAGGAGAGAGGAAAAAATTACTCTAATTAGTATTCGTGGAGCAATCTAACTGGAAACTGAACAATAAAACAATTTAAAGCAAAGTGTATGAATCATTCCTTCATACAGAGAAGTGTCATAACTCTCTTTAATAGGGGTTATATTTAAACAATAGAACAATGGATTGTTGCAGAACCATGCTATTTAGATCCTTGTGTTTGCGTGCTCAGTCATGCCCAACTCTTTGTGACTCCATGGACTGTAGCCCACCAAGTTCCTATGTCCATGGAATTTTCCAGGCAAGAATACTGGAGGGGGTTGCCGTTCCCTGCTCCATGGGATCTTCCCAACCCAGGGATCAAACCCGCATCTCCTGCTTTCGCCGGCAGATTCTTTAACCACTGTGACAGCTGAGAAGCCCTTGATTGATCCTTAAATATATTAATAATAAATTAGAGAGCAATATTTATAACATTGTTTAATCTAATAAAAAGTTATTTTTAAAAATATCTGAGCATTTATTAAAATAGGCCCCCCATAGTATTTATTCACTGGGTATTATGCTAGACTAGAAAAATATTAGTAGTCATAAAAATAAAATTCATCCTCCAGGGAGCAATAGAATGAAAGTGAAAAAGTTTACTTTTGATTCAGCAACACTGTCATCACTGCCAAAATATGTTCCTTTTCTTTCTAGTCATTATTATCAGTTTGCTGCAATGTCATCTACACTATTGCTTATTCCAGAAACCTGGAGGTCTTTCTTAATTCTTTCTCATATCTTCCATTTACAACCGGGTTCTATGAATTCTACCACTGAAATCATAACTCTCTGACACACCTCCCTAGTCAGAAACCACCACTCCCCCCCAAATATGCTACAACCTGCAAATTTCTTTTCTCATCTCCACTTTTCTCTCAGCCATCCATTCCTCACAAAGAAGTCAGACACTCGTTCAAAACAGTAAATAGAAATTCTCCTTAAGACACTTTAGTGGTTTCCCATTGCTCTAATAATGAAACTCAGGCAACAGCATTATAAAGTAGCTATGACTGTTATGCCCAGGCTGCAGGTAAGGGAGCCAAAGCTTTTAAAACTTAATCTTATTGAGGACACATAATTGGCAAGTGGTTCAGCCCAGCTAGTCTAAATCCAAAGTACTGATCTGCTGCAAATTTGCTGCCCCCGATACACTAGGTTTACAGTATTACAGAATAGACATGACAAGATGCATGAAGCTAATTAAGAAACAATCATGCCAAGAACTGTCAGATTAAAATATTAATAATGATAATCATAAAATCAACAACTAAGATTTGCCAAGCACACACATTGAAGACCTATAAACTTGAGGATCGGTGGAGTGTTATGTTTGTGTCTAACAACAAAATTCATTAACTTATAAATTTAATAATAGTAAATAAATTCAATTAATTTACTCTGAATAGCAATTCAGCATTTTGGACGTAAATGAGCAGCATATGGAGTTAAATATCTTGTATTCAAAGTATCCTGTCATTTAATTGCTATGTGATTTGGAAGAAAATAAACAATTCTAAGCCTTAGTTTCCTAAATCTGCAAAATGACCTTACTGATAATAATTTCACATAATTTTATTGAGCACAGGAAAAGATAGATTATTATGAAATAAGTGCCATTAAATCAGTTATAGAATTATTAAAGATATATTTGCTTATGATTTTAAGTTTAAATGTTTTTGCTAAATTGGCTTTTAGTTAGTTTAAGTCCTTGATAAATTCAATCAGACTTCAAATAAGTAGATCTATATTGACGAAATGAGACACTGTAGCGTTAGTGGAATGTAATCATGTTGACCAAATAATACATAGTTTTGTTTTCTTTAATACTGGCAATTTTATAGGAATATTTCATGAGAGTACTTTAATTACAATTTATTTATAATCTATTTGTATCAGAATTCAGAGAAGCAGAACCACTGGAGATAAATGGATGGATTGATAGATGATAGATAAGATATATGTGTACATATACACGCACACACACATACATAAGCACACATGTCTGTTACACAGATTTGACCATATGCAGTTGTGGGAGTTGGTAAAGCTGTTTCTTCACAGCTGTGATCTTTGCTTCTAATGTGGAACTAGAAGTCCATAGGGAAGACAATTGGGAGGGAAGATGGATACAGAATGGGCAAGATAAAAAATAACCTAGATAACAGAACTCTAGGAGGAGGAACTGAAAGACATACCATTTCTTATTGCTTCTGACCTTCATGATGTGAGAATCCTGCAAAATGTGGGGTCCTTTACCCAGAGCTAAACACGTACTTGGCCCAAGAGTGTATCCAACCAATGCAGATACATATAAAATGGATGTATAAAATGGTATAGTATTTGCATTGTGAGTAGGTTTACTCACACTCATTTACTTTAAATTGTCTCTAGATTATTTATAATATTTAATACCAAATAAAAGCCAGATAATAGTTGTTAATACATGAAAGATTCCCTGTTTTTTTTTTTTTTAACTTTCTGAATATTTTTGGTCTATGGTTGCTTTAATTTGTGGGCATGATGTGGAACCTGTGGATATAAAGGGCTGATTGTATACAAGAAAAGGGATTCTGGGAAATGCAGTTCAATACAGTCATATTGTAGGTCCCATAGTAATACACTTTTTATCAACTTGACACCTGTTACCATCTTAAATCATACTTTGCCTCCAAGTAAAAATAATGGCAAATTCGAGCTTCTATCTTGTTGGTTGTTTTAAATATACCAGAAAACAAGCTCACTTTTTCCTCACTAGAGGACAGAAGTCCTTCTTTTGTTTTTGGATGATTTTCATTCTTCTCCTAATTCATACTTCAAGTTGGATATATTGTGCTGGTTATAAATTTGACTTTCTATTAATGCATCTTATAACTGATAAGGAGATGAGAGAGGAAGACAAGAAAGATTGGAGGTTGATAAACAAACATGGTCATATTAAAATAATGAGTAAATATTTCTGATTATCATAGCTCTCCTTTTTACAACTGGCTGCATGGTCACAGCTGGTATTTATAGCTACTTCAACTAATTTTCTACCCCTTTTCCTCAATTAACATCTCAACTGGTATTTGTTTCTTGCCTATGACACCAGACATTTTCTTTCTGAAGGTTCTGGCCCTTAGCAGGACACCCTGAATTGAGTCATTTTATTATTCCATCAACTTTAATCAGAAAACGCAGGAGTGCTAAAGAACATACAAAGGAACTTTTGCATTACAGACGTGTTGTTCTTATCCTCATTGTGTAGCTGCAACCCAACTTCTCCTTGAAGGTCAAGATCAATAACCCAGTCAGTCCACTAACTATCTTCTTTGGCTCTTGACTTAGATTACGTCAGTAATCCCAACGCGACCAGGTGGCAGGCTCAGTTTGTAGTTTGACATAATCATTTTGTGTTTCCTGAGGTTAGTCTACAGTTCAGCAACATGTGTGAGCTACAAAATGTTTGATGTTTTCTTTGTTTCTCTAAATCTCATAGAATTTCCTTGTGGTCTACCCTAACCAGAAACAGAAGAAACGGATTTCTGGTGAATGTAGTTCAGACTAGCCAAGTTGAACAATAAGTAATCAAGCTATTGTAAAACTGTGAGAATTTTCAATTCCCTTGAGACTGAAATCTCCATATATTTTTGGTTTGGAGACCTTTGTTTATGCAGAAGCATTCTTCTTTTGGAACTAAGAGCTCTATACCAACAGAACCTAAAATTATATGGAGAGAATGTATACATTCTTGTCATGGAATGCTAGGGACAATATTGTGAGGATCCATTCTTATTTCTATCCTTTGACTCCTGGTTAGCAGACAAACATCATCGACCAGACAAAGCATGTACCTTATCCTGGAGGACTGTGCAGAAGCCCTGCAAACACTTCAACATATGGAGAACTTCTTAAGACCAGCATGGATAAACTACCCAGGACATTGAAGGACAGTACTGTGGGGGATGCGCTACAAGCAGAGAGTGTGAATCTACAAAATCTTGTCTATCGTAATAACAGCAAAGTGTTGATCTGTCGATGTTGGAAGAGGTCCACTATAATCAACCTGGCAGGCAGCTGACTGATTTTTCAGGAAATGGTGCCATGATGGGGATTACAGAGTTGGTTTTTGCTGTTGGCTAAAGGGCCACCTTGCAATGGCTGTAAGAAGATCAGCCAGGGTGAGCAGAAACCCAGGTTGCTGACCCTGTGAAAACTTCCATCCAGGGCATCGTGGCATCTACTCATGAACCCATGAATGCATTGTGTAATGACAGGAGTGGCTGGGAAGACAGTTAGGGATGGGAGATAAAGAGACTGAGTAAACAAGAGCCTCATGAAAACAAGACAGAAAACTGACAGTTCTTGTTGCTTCTGAAATTGTTGACATGGGTCTTCCATAAAAGCCAGACTTTTTGTGGCATAGCTAAACACATACAGTGGAAACAGTGACAGACTTTATTTTTTGGAGCTCCAAAATCACTGAAGATGGTGAGGCAGCCATGAAATTAAAAGATGTTTACTCCTTGGAAGGAAAGTTATGACCAGCCTAGACAGCATAGTAAAAAGCAGAGACATTACTTTGTCAACAAGGGTCCATCTATCAAAGCTATGATTTTTCCAGTAGTCATGTATGTATGGATGTGAAAATTGGACCGTAAAGAAAGCTGAGCCCTGAAGAATTGATGCTTTTGAATTGTGGTGTTGGAAAAGGCTCTTGAGAGTCCCTTGGACTACAAGGAGATCCAATCAGTCCATCCTAAAGATTAGTCCTGAGTGTTCATTGGAAGGACTGATGCTGAAGCTGAAACTCCAATACTTTGGCCACCTCATGCGAAGAGCTGACTCATCTGAAAAGACCCTGATGCTGGGAAAGATTGAAGGCAGGAGGAGAAGGGGATGAGAGAGGATGAGATGGTTGGATGGCATCACCGACACAATGGACATGAGTTTGAGTAAATTCCTTGAGTTGGTGATGGACAGGAAGTCTTGGCATGCTGTAGTCCATGGGGTCATGAAGAGTTGAACACGACTGAGTGACTGAACTGAACTGAACTGAAACACACACACCTGGGCTAGGAGTCAGAAAAGCTGAAGGAGGATCCAGAGACGTGTGAAGCACTTGCAGACCCAGCTGTAGATTCACACTAGTGAGGTCAGTAAACCAATCAGCAACAATGTATGTAAACTACAAAACCTTTGCTGTCTTACTTCCCTTCTCAAAGTCTCAGAATATTCTCCTTGTCAAACTGCCCTAACCAGAAACATACAAGAGAGGAATTTTGGAAAATAACATAGTTGAGTCTTGGCAAAATGAATATAAAGCTACTTTAACATTGTGAGTAACAGTAGCTCCCTAAATGATTGAAATCACAACACATTGTGGTCTGGGAACTTTATTACAGGCATAGCAGGAAGAGTTCAGGATTGTGAATCCTGGGGTCTGAGAGTTTCTGTCATCATTCCATCATCATCTGGACATGAGAACTTGGTAAGTCATTTATTCTTACTTGGCCTTCATTTCTTCAACTGTAAAATAAAGGGAATGCTGTAGATGATTTCTTGGAGATCTTGTTGCATAATGGATACAATGATTTCTTTCCACGCTATTGTGAATCAAATTCTCGTCAACTGTGTGATATCATATGGGATCTGGGAATTCTGTAATTCAGTCTCTTCATCTGTAAATAGAGATAATACTGAATCGGGGTGCTGTGAGAATTGAATGAGTTAAAATATTTAAAGCTTTTAGGGGCATGTAGTGAGCACATGTTAAATGTTAGCTAGTAGTAGTAATGTGCCTGTGGATTTTATGATTGCTTGTTTATTGTAGAGGTTTAAAAACCATATTGATTGCTTCCAAATGTGTGCTTTGGCTTAGAGAATTAAAAGGAAATTACTACAGGTCTGTGTGAATTTGTTTTACCATTTGTAAATCATGATTTTTTTTCCCTCTTTGTTGACACCAATGCTATTAATAAGGGTGCATTGAATACCCATAATGAGGTAGACATTGTATAAATATGCAAATAAAGCAATTATTTAATAGCTTTAATGAAGAGTGAGTATAATGGTATGGAGGGTTATTGCTTGTATAAAAATGCTGACAGAGGAGCTTTCCCCCTTTAATGATAACAGTGCCCAAATAAGTTTAAATAATTATGACATGCATTTTCCATTTTGGATAACTACCAATTTTTTTTTAAATTTTTACAGATACAAAATATGATTCTAGTAGAATTTTTTCTTTTATTTCCTCACCAATATCCTAGTTTGTTCAGTAATCCCAAACATCATGTGAGTATGTGTTGAGAAGCCCACTCACCCTATCTTTCTTAAAGAGCTATCTACTGCTTTTGTATTTGTGAGCTAATTCAACTCATTTTCTGCCTTCACTTCCTGTTCTTTTTAAGAGTATATGTGGGAGACTGGGCTGAAACAGAATCAAGATATATAAGTTGTGACTCTTTTGATCATAGGAGACAGGAATTCAATTAAAATCAGCTTAATGAAACCTAACAAAACAAGGAAAGAAGGAAGAAAGGAAAGGGGGATTTATTATTTCACATCACTGAAAAATCTGTTGCGTCACTGGCTTCTGACATCATGCTCAGTTGCTTCAGCTGTGTCCTGTTCTTTGCAACCTCATGGACTGTAGCCCACCAGGCTCCTCTGTCCATGGAATTCTCTAGCAAGAATTACTGGAGAGGCTTGCCATTCCCTTCTCCAAGGGATCTTCCTGACCCAGGGACCAAACCGAGGTCTCCAGCATCACAGACAGATTCTTTACTGTCTGATCTACTAGGAAAGCCTGGCTTCTGACATTATTGGACCCAAAATTTCAAACAGTGCATCAGCTCTTTGTCTCCATTCGTGTGCCTCTGTCTCCACTTCTTTCCTCCATAATCTCTGTGTTGCTCTCACTCAGTGTTTATATTTTATATTCAGTTCAGTTACTCAGTTGTGTCCAACTCTTTGCGACCACATGGACTGCAACACACCAGGCCTCCCTGTCCATCACCAACTCCATGAGTTTATTAAAACTCATGTCCACTGAGTCAGTGATGCCATCCAATCATCTCATACTCTGTTATCCGCTTCTCCTCCTGCCTTCTTTCCCAGCATAAGGGTCTTTTCCAATGAGTCAGTTCTTCACATCAGGTGGCCAAATTATTGGAATTTCAGCTTCAACATCAGTCTTTCCAATGAACACCCAGAAATGTTCTCCTTTAGGATGGACCAGTTGGCTCTCCTTGCAGCCCAAGGAACTCTCAGGAGTCTTCTCAAACACTACAGTTCAAAAGCATCAATTCTCTTTATAGTCCAACTCTCACATCCATACATGACTACTGGAAAAACCATAGTTTTGACTAGATGGACCTTTGTTGGCAAAGTAATGTCTTTGCTTTTTAATATGCTGTCCAGGTTGATCATACTTTTTCTTCCAAGGAGCAAGTGTCTTTTAACTTAGTGGCTGAAGTCACCATCAGTAGTGATTTTATATTATATTGAATATAAAAATCCTGTGTGTGAGAGAGAGAGGGGTGTTTTATAGCGCTGTATAAGGTATAGAGGCTTCTGCTCCAAGATTTTGTCCTCACAGAAAAAGAGAACTGTCCTATCTCCCTCAATGCCCATGCGCTCTAATGCAGTCTACTTGGACTGTAATTGACATGCACATGAGTTACCAGTCTGCTTGGCTGCCAGAACAGAATACCCAGATGAGGTGGCTTAAACAACAGAACTTATTTTTCTCACAGCACTGGAGGTCTGAACTCCAAAATCAAGGCATCTGTAAGGTCAGTTTTTGATGAGACTTTTCTTCCTGATTTACATATGGCCACCTTCTCGTTATATGCTTGTATGGGTTTTGCCCTCTGGGTGAGCAGAGAGAGAGTTAGAGAGCTCCGCTGTCTCCTCCTCCCTTATAAGAACACCAGTCTTATCATACTAAGAATTAGCTTCTTAAAGACCCTATTCCAAATACAGTCACATTGAGAGCTAAGGCTTCAAGAAATGAATTTTGGAGGAACACAATTTAGTCCTCATTCCATGTATGAACAAATCACTGTGCCTAGACTGATACTCAATTTGCTGACTGAGAGACTTTTGATAGGTAGCAAGGTCCATACTATTGTCATCCCTACCATAATCATATAGACAAGGGCAGTGGCCAACAGGAAGGAAAAAAATAAAAAAACATATAGGACAGACAAACATGATACCCAGTGGATACTACAATAATATACATGTTAAGATGTTCTTGCTTGGGTGATGTCCTCAAGGTGATGACACAGGTCATTCATGATTTTAATCTCCCTCAGAGAAAACAAACTAGCAACTATTTATAGAGTAGACAACACTATGAAAATCCCAAATCCTAGAGGTTAGGTTGAAGTACCCTTCTGGATTTCAGAGACTGAGAAACATCACATTAGAAAGAATACCTCTCTCCCTGGCAAGGACAACACTAAGTCAAGGGTGCCCTTTTAGACTTATGATTTCCCCAGGGGAAAAAGAGCACAAAATAGATAGCCAGCTCCCTCAGAGGTCCATCTGTTTCTTGCCCTACAGAGTTCACTGAGGGAATCTGTAGGACTTGATCACCAGAGATCAGATAGAAGCAGAGAAATGGGTGGGGCTTACAGAAGTTCAGTTCAGTTCAGTTCAGTCGCTCAGTCTTGTCTGACTCTTTGTGACCCCATGAATCGCAGCACACCAGGCCTCCCTGCCCATCACCAACTCCTGGAGTTCATCAGACTCACTTACATCGAATCAGTGATGCCATCCAGCTATCTCATCCTCTGTTGTCCCCTTCTCCTCCTGCCCCCAATCCCTCCCAGCATCAGAGTCTTTTCCAATGAGTCAGCTCTTCACAAGAGGTGGCCAAAGTACTGGAGCTTCAGCTTTAGCATCATTCCTTCCAAAGAAAACCCAGGGCTGATCTCCTTCAGAATGGACTGGTTGGATCTCCTTGCAGTCCAAGGAACTCTCAAGAGTCTTCTCCAACACCACAGTTCAAAAGCATCAATTCTTCGGTGCTCAGCTTTCATCACAGTCCAACTCTCTCATCCATATATGACCACAGGAAAAACCATGGCCTTGACTAGATGGAACTTTGTTGGCAAAGTAATGTCTCTGCTTTTGAATATGCTATCTAAGTTGGTCACAAATTTTCTTCTAAGGAGTAGGCATCTTTTAATTTCATGGCTGCAGTCACCATCTGCAGTGATTTTGAAGCCCCCAAAAAATAAAGTCTGACACTGTTTCCACTGTTTCCCATCTATTTCCCATGAAGTGATGGGACTGGATGCCATCGTCTTCATTTTCTGAATGTTGAGTTTTAAGCCAACTTTTTCACTCTCAACTTTCACTTTTATCAAGAGGCTTTTAGTTCCTCTTCGCTTTCTGCAATAAGGGTGGTGTCATCTGCATATCTGAGGTGGTTGATATTTCTCCCGGTAATCTTGATTCCAGCTTGTGATTCTTCTAGCCCAGCATTTCTCATGATGTACTCTGCATAGAAGTTAAATAAACAGGGTGAAAATATACACCCTTGACATACTCCTTTTCCTCTTTGGAACCAGTCTGTTGTTCCATGTCCAGTTCTAACTGTTGCTTCCTGACCTGCATATAGGTTTCTCAACAGGCAGGTCAGGTGGGCTGGTATTCCCAACTCTTTCAGAATTTTCCAGTTTATTGTGATCCGCACAGTCAAAGGCTTTGGCATAGTCAATAAAGCAGAAATAGATGTTTTTCTGGAACTCTCTTGCTTTTTCCATGATCTAGCGGATGTTGGCAATTTGATCTCTGGTTCCTCTGCCTTTTCTAAAACCAGCTTGAACATCAGGAAGTTTATGGTTCACGTATTGCTGAAGCGTGGCTTGGAGAATTTTGAGCATTACTTTACTAGCATGTGAGATGAGTGAAATTGCGCAGTAGTTTGAGCATTCTTTGGCATTGCTGTTCTTCGGGATTGGAATGAAAATTGACCTTTTCCAGTCCTGTGGCCACTGCTGAGTTTTCCAAATTTGCTGGCATGTTGAGTGCAGCACTTTCACAGCATCATCTTTCAGGATTTGAAACAGCTCAACTGGAATCCCCTCACCTCCACTAGCTTTGTTCGTAGTGATGCTTTTAAGGCCCACTTGACTTCACATTCCAGGATGTCTGGCTCTAGATGAGTGAACACACCATCGTGATTATCCGGGTCGTGAAGATCTTTTTTGTACAGTTCTTCTGTGTATTCTTGCCACCTCTTCTAATATCTTCTGCTTCTGTTAGGTCCATATCATTTCTGTCCTTTACTATGCCCATCTTTGCATGAAATATTCCCTTAGTATCTCTAATTTTCTTGAAGAGATCTCTAGTCTTTCCCGTTCTGCTGTTGTCCTCTATTTCTTTGCATTGATCACTTTCTTATTTCTTCTTGCTATTCTTTGGAACTCTGCATTCAGATGCTTATATCTTTCCTTTTCTCCTTTGCTGCTGTTCTTTTCACAGCTATTTGTAAGGCCTCCCCAGACAGCCATTTTGCTTTTTTGCATTTCTTTTCCATGGGGATGGTCTTGATCCCCGTCTCCTGTACAATGTCACAAACCTCATTCCATAGTTCATCAGGCACTCTATCTATCAGATCTAGGCCCTTAAATTTATTTCTCACTTCCACTGTATAATCATAAGGGATTTGATTTAGGTCATACCTGAATGGTCTAGCAGTTTTCCCTGCTTTCTTCAATTTATGTCTGAATTTGGTAATAAGGAGTTCATGATCTGAGCCACAGTCAGCTCCTGGTCTTGTTTTTGTTGACTATATAGAGCTTCTCCATCTTTGGCTGCAGAGAATATAATCAATCTGATTTCGGTGTTGACCATATGGTGATGTCCATGTGTAGAGTCTTCTCTTGTGTTGTTGGAAGAGGGTGTTTGCTATGACTAGTGCATTTTCTTGGCAGAACTCTATTAGTCTTTGCCCTGCTTCATTCCACATTACAAGGCCAAATTTGCCTGTTACTCCAAGTGTTTCTTGACTTTCTACTTTTGCATTCCAGTCCCCAAGAATGAAAAGGACATCTTTTTGGGTGTTAGTTCTAAAAGGTCTTGTAGATCTTCATAAAACCGTTCAACTTCAGTTTCTTCAGTGTTACTGGTTGGGGCATAGACTTGGATAACTGTGATATTGAATGGTTTGCCTTGGAGACTAACAGAGATCATTCTGTCGTTTTTGAGATTGCATCCAAGTACTGCATTTTGGACTCTTTTGTTGTCCACGATGGCTATTCCATTTCTTCTGAGGGATTCCTGCCCACAATAGTAGATATAATGGTCATCTGAGTTAAATTCACCCACTTCAGTCCATTTTAGTTAGCTGATTCCTAGAATGTCGATGTTCACTCTTGTCATCTCTTGTTTGACCACTTCCAATTTGCCTTGATTCATGGATCTGACGTTCCAGGTTCCTATGCAATATTGCTCTTTACAGCATCGGACCTTGCTTCTATCACCAGTCACATCCACAGCTGGGTATTGTTTTTGCTTTGGCTCCATCCCTTCATTCTTTCTGGAGTTATTTCTCCACTGATCTCCAGTAGTGTGTTGGGCACCTACTGACCTGGGGAGTTCCTCTTTCAATATCCTATCATTTTGCCTTTTCATACTGTTCATGGGGTTCTCAAGGCAAGAATACTGAAGTGGTTTGCCATTCCCCTCTCCAGTGGACCACATTCTGTCAGACCTCTCCACCATGCCCTCCCATCTTGGGTGGCCACACAGGGCATGGCTTAGTTTCATTGAGTTATCAAGGCTGTGGTCCTAGTGTGATTAGATTGACTAGTTTTCTGTGATTATGGTTTCAGTGTGTCTGCCCTCTTGCAACACTACCATCTTGCTTGGATTTCTCTTACCTTGGACATGGGGTGTCTCTTCACGGCTGTTCCAGCAAAGCTCAGCTGCTCCTCCTTACCTTGGATGAGGGATATCTCCTCACTATTGCCCCTCCCAACCTTGAACGTGGAATAGCTCCTCTAGGCCCTCCGGCACCTGCACAGCCACTGCTCCTTGGACGTGGGGTCATTCCTCCTGGCCAACCAACACTCATATCTTGGCCAACCATATTCCTCCCTGAAGCTGCAATTAAGCAGAGATCTCAGCCACAGGCTCTGCCCATCTGTAGAACTGAGTCCATAGCCCCATATGGCTAAGGAGTTCAGCTGATACAAGCTTTGTTGGCCATGAAGCCTGTTCTATGACCCCCACCTTGGCAAAGGAAAAAAATAAATAAATTGATGTCCCACCCAACTGTTGAATATAGCCTCCAGACCCTCCAGGCTAGAGAATACAGACAGCTTCTGGTTCCATCCTGTAGCCAATTTAGGCAGGAAACCAAATGAACAATCCTGTCCAACTACTGAGTACAGCCTCTAGCCCCACAAAACTAGTGGCTCAGATAGTTTAAAAAAAAATCTGCCTGCAATGCAGAAGACCTGTGTTTGATTCCTGGGTACCATCCCTGGGTCTGGTCCCTGGGTTGATAAGATCCCCTGGAGAAGGGAATGGATACCCACTACAGTATCCTTGCCTAGAGAATTCCATGGACACAGACTAAAGTCCACGGGGTCATAAAGAATCAGACACAACTGAGTGTTTCTGACTTTCACTTTCACTTTCACTTTCCTGCACAACCAGGGAGCCTGAGCAGTGACCTTGGACAGCCTCAGAATTCAGCCTACAGCCCTGCCCAACTAGGGAAGGATGTCAACACTGCCTTACCCTGGAGCACAGCCTCTAGCCTCATGGGACTATTAGACACATCCTCCCAAAAGAAAAGCACCACCACAGACTTACTAATTCAGTCAGTTATTAAAAACATACCAAGAAAATCCAGACCAGATGGTTTGGTAAACTGTTTATTGGTTTTTGCTTTTGTTTTATTTTATTTTATTTTGTGTGTGTGTGTGTGTGTGTGTGTGTGTGTGTGTGTGTGTGTGTTTTGTCATTTTTAGTTTAAATAAATTGAATAAAAATTTTAAAAATAAATCAATAAAAATAAACAGAACCTCAGCTATCATTTAAGATCTACTTAAAGATTTTCCAGTGTGTTTTCCTAGCTATTTTAAACCCACAAATGTTATATAGGAGATTGCTTAAACTGATTAACATTATATAGAACAGTGGCATTCATTTATTGTTGGGAAATGTTCTATTCACCTGAGTTCTACATTAGCTTTCATTCCTCAGTGTGGAAGCATCTGAAAGACATGATCTAACAATCTATACGTTATTAACAGCCTTGATTACCAAATTCTGCTCTATGTAAATCACAAAATTCCTGACTAAAATGCTAAAACCTATAAAGACATCAAATATTTGTTAGCATTTTCTCTTATTCTTAATTTTGTTTTCTTATTGGATTTTTTAAATAAGATTTCCACTTTGTCAACTATGATGAAAAAGTCCACATGAAAAATTTCTACTTCACACAAAATAGAAAGCTGTTTTCCAAGTGATTGACATTCTATGGATAATAAATATATTACATTATTCTGTACTTGGGATATGGTGCTCAGTTGTTTAGTCATGCCTCACTCTCTGTGGCCCCATGGAGTGTATCCCTCCAGGCTCCTCTGTCCATGGAATTTTCCAGGCAAGAATACTGGAGTAGGTTGCCATTTCCTACTCCAGAGAATCTTCTTGATCCAGGGATCCAACCCATATTTCCTGTATTGACAGGCAGACTCTTTACTACTAGCACCACCTGGGAAGCTTGGGAAGTTTAAAAAATGAGGAATCAATCTAAAATTACAGTGTTTACAAAGCAGGTTTCTCATTAACATACTTTTTTGTTGATAAATCCTGCAGTAACACAAGCAACAATACAGGAACAAAAAGAAATTAAACATTTAAAGCCATTACCTAACAGTTTGACTATTGTGAGAAATCTATGAAATGTGAATCAAAGTATTGGCATTATATAAAATTAGTACAAGATTAGGTTAAAAAAATAGGTCACAACTAAAAAAAAATTAAAGGCAAAATATCAGGCCTTAAATGCGGGATCATAATTCAGGGATAAGCAGAGTATTTGGTACAAAGCAGAATATTAGTATAAGAATATTTTAAAATCTCCTATTCTTTTTTCTACATATATTTAAAATGAGCTCCATTTCTATATAGTGTTTATTTTGCTCACATTAAATAGAACTATACTAGTGATAATATTTTATAAAGTAATATTTCAGCAGATTTTCAAATTGAAAGACATTGGAGTAGTAAAAAAAAAAAAAAAAAATGCCTAGACTAGCAGTACCAGGCAGATGTTTATAGACAAGAGCATTATATTGGTCAAGCTATATTTCTTCTGATAGTGACTGATCATGATTCATATTGTTATAAGAATAACATATATCTATACATGCATATATGTATATATGTTATTAGAATATATAATATGTAATAAGAATATATATATATATATATATATATATATATATAAAAGAAGAATTATCCTAAGTCTTTTCCAAAAAATTTAACAGGAAGGAATGCTTCCAAACTTATTTTATGAGATCAGCATTAACTTCATACCAAAGCTAGGTACTGCAAGATAAGAAAATTCTAGTCCAATATCCCTGATGGATACAGATGCAAATTTCTCAACAAAAGATTTAGTAGGCCAAATCTAAAATCATATTAAGGAAGAAAACACAGGGGCATAGAGAAAAAATTCTTTGACATTGGTCTTAGATTTATGGATTTAACACCATTTGACACCAAAGCACATGCAACAAAAACAAAAATACTTAAGTACTATACATCAAACTAAAGCCTTCTGCACAGCAAAAGAAATAGTCAACAAATGAGAAGGCAGCCTACCTACAGAATGAGAAACAAATATTTGGAAACCACAAATTTGCTAAGAGTTAATATCTAAACATATGTAAGGAACTCATACAACCCAATCCAGTTAAAAACTGGGCAAAAGACCTGAATATTCTTCCAAGGAAAATATTCAAATGATCAACAGGTACATTAAAAGATACTAATCACAGGGGAAGTGCAAATTCAAAACCACAGTGACATATCACCTCATACATGTTAGAATGGCTATCATAAAAAACTCAAGGTAACAAGTGCTGCCAAGGATTTGGAGGAAACAGAACCCTCGCATACTGTTGGTGAAAATGTAAACTAGCATAGCCACTGTGGAAAATAGTGTGGAAGTATTTCCTCAAAAAAGTAATCAAGAAAACTACCATATGATCTAGCATCCCATGTCTGAGTATATATCTGAAGGCAATGAGGTCACTATCTCAAAAGGCATATTTACACTCATATTCATTGTAGCAGTATTCACAATAGCCAAAATGTGGAATCAACCTAAGCGTCCATCAACAGATGAATGGATATGAAAGCATAGTATCTATATACCACGTTGTGGGGGAAGGGGGCCTGAGAAAACAGTCACTGTTCCCCATTTTGAAACAAAAGTATAATTTGAAATTTACAAGTTTTGTTCAGTAACATGGTAGAGCATTCCAATGTCCCTAGCTGCAAGGGAGTAGTTCTACTGAAAAGTGGACAGTGGAGACTAAAACTTTTGAAAACGTTTGGGAAGAGAGAAAGGTAGCCTTCTCTTAATTGACAAATATTCCAGTTAGGGCCCTCTTTTGGTTGGAATGTGTAATATTGTTATATTGGTATGACACACATACATTGATCAAGGTCTTGGCTGAGTTTACAATGTTCAGAAAAGATGGCTGGTAAAATTTTGATTGAAATAGTAAATGAAATGATGAATGAACAGGAAGAATAGGGGGAGATTTTAAGAAAGCAGTGGGATTTACCCAAAACTAGAAGAGTACTGAGGAAAGACTGCAAATTCTGTCCCTCTCACCCACCTCCCATAAAAAGTTTAACAGTGCTGGGATTGCTGTTGCTTCTAGAAATATTTAGCCTAAAATTGTGAACTTTAATCTTTTGTGCACAGTCAATGAGTTGAAATCTTACATTTCCTGAAAAAGAAGTGTATATTTTCCCAGTGATACCACCATTTTTTGTAGACTTTTAATATTCCAAATTTATATATATATATATATAAAATATATATAAAATAAGCTATCATACAACAAATAAGGAAAAAAATGTTTTTAGTCATATTATTTGACATGTTAGGGAAAAGACTTAGATTGAGGAAAGATGGAAGAAAGTAGGAAAGGGGGAAATATTAGAGGGAACTTAAAATAAGGAAATAAAGAATATTGTTTAGTTAGTGCACTGAGATCAGATATAGAAATAGTTAATTATGTTCTATACTATGTACGTTCTCAGTAGCTAAGTCGTGACCAACTCTTTGCGACCCCATGGACTATAACCCACCAGTTCTCACTGCCCATGGGATTTTCCAGGCAAGAATACTGGAGCGGGGTGCCATTGCCTTCTCCGTTATTTCTCATGGCAATCCAGAACGTAGGGAGTGTTATAAAGGAAGAAAATAATTACAGTATGTAATCTGTTCAAGGTCAAGCAGCTAATAAATATGTGAAGCTGGGGTTCATATCCAGTGGACCCTACCTTGTTTTTCAGTACCCGGGTGTTACAGTGATCTTTACACTCAATAATTTGAAATGAAGTGCACTGTCTGAAAATTAAACTTTATGATGAGCTGACTCATTTGAAAAGACCCTGATGCTGGGAAGGATTGAGGGCAGGAGGAGAAGTGGACGACAGAGGATGCGATGGTTGGATGGCATCATCGACTCAATGGACATGAGTTTGGGTAGGATACGGGAGCTGGTGATGGACAGGGAGGCCTGGTGTGCTGCAGTTCATGGGGTCACAAAGAGGCAGACATGACTGAGCGACTGAACTGAACTGAACTGATGACAGGCTGTATTATATAAATAAACTCACTGTAACCACAAAGGTGGATTTTCTGGTCCAAAATCTCAATATATGTATGTTGATACCTGAACTGAGCAGGTTTAGGATCACTATAAACCAAAAAGCTGCCCCTGCCAAATTGGTAGCACCATTTTTAGAATTCTATCAGGGTGAAATAAATTGTCATAGCAGTGGGATTATATTTTCAGCTGCTACTATGGAATTTTTGAAAAGGTCATAATATAATTTTAGGATATAATCTCATCATGGGCAATATTTAAGCCTCTTATTTATGGAACAAATGTGTAAGATTTTTTTCCTCTTTCCTTGCTGCATATGTTAAGTGGTAATATTTTGAGGCCAATGAATTACACTGATTTTTTTTTAATAGCAGATTTTAGGATAAGTAGAAATTCCAAACTTAAATTTGAATGTACTTTGAATGAAAGTATTTTTTTCAGGATGTCTACATTTTTTAGAGCAAAGATGTGTTCCTTTAGCAACTACTTGTGTAAGGAATAAAAGAGATAGGTTTAATCAATATAAAATTAAATATATAACCAAACATAATTGTTATTTATTGTGTAGGATTTAACATCTTAGTTTTAAATTTGGAATAATATTTTCATTATTTAAAGTTTTAATCTTGAATGCAAATTAAATAAGCATGTAGATATAAACTCCTTAAAAGTATTCGATGTTCATGGTGTCCTGGGGTCATTTACTGAGTGAAGACTTCCTCTTTGACATTTAAAGAGAGGCACGTTGACTAGCTAACAGGATTGCTGGTTCTGATTTTCCATGGTGGTTTCAGAGGCCGTGAGGTTACAGAATTCGATTTCCTTGATGTCAGTCTCAGTCAGTCAGTCCCCACATGGGCCAACTCCTAGATATGTTGTTGTTCTTCTTTTTTTCTACCTTTTACTCTCTGAGAAAGAAGAAGAGACAACCTACTCTTAAGAACTTTGGCTTAGTGGATAATTGTATGTGTTGGGAAACGTGGCAATAACTATAATGTCTATAAAATAATTGAAATAAAAGCTAAAGTATTACAGATTTTATTTGCTAAGCATTATCCTATGTCATAGCATGTAAATATTTCTTTCATTTTTGAATAATTTTTTCCATAATTAATTACATTTAGTCATAAGGATACATTACTAATATTTGTTCACAAATTTATACTTTAACTTCTGCCTACTATATTAAAATATTTTATAATTGTCTATTATATGCAATGGACTTCCCTGGTGGCTCAGAGGTTAAAGTGTCTGCCTGGAATGTAGGAGACCAGGGTTCGATCCCTGGGTCAGGAAGATCCCCTGGAGAAGGAAATGGCAACCCACTCCAGTACTCTTGCCTGGAGAATCCCATGGAGGGAGGAGCCTGGTAGACTACAGTCCATGGGGTCGCAAAGAGTCGGATACGACTGAGCGACTTCACTTTCACTATTATATGCAATACCAATTAATTAACTGGATCACTTAAACCAGTTTAGTTATCATGGAGTGAAGGCAAAAAGAGATCCTCTTTTAAAGATTTAGAGGGTTTTGAAATATAAAATGTAGACATAGGGAACAGTGCAAACAAATGGAGGAAAACAATAGAATGGGAACCATTAGAGATCTCTTCAAGAAAATGAGATACCAAGGATACACTTCATGCAAATGTGCACAGTAAAGGACATGAATGGTATGGACCTAACAGAAGCAAAAGATATTAAGAAGAGATGGCAACAGTACACAGAAAAACTATATATAAAAATATATATAAAACTATCTTCATGACCCAGATAACCATGATGGTGTGATCACTTGCCTACAGCCAGACAACCTGGAGTGTGAAGTCAAGCGGGCCTTAGGAAGCCTCCCCACAAAGCTAGTGGAAGGTGATAGAATTCCAGTTTAGCTCTTTCAAATCCTAAAAGATGATGCTGTTAAAGTGTTGCACTCAATATGCCAGCAAATTTGGAAAACTCAGCAGTGGCCACAGAACTAGAAAATGTCAGTTTTCATTTCAATTCAAAAAAAGGCAATGCTCAAGAATGCTCAAACTACCTCACAATTGCACTCATCTCACACGCTAGCAAAGTAATACTAGAACTACTCCAAGCCAGGCTTCAGTAGTTTGTGACCATGAACTTCCAGATGTTCAAGCTGAATTTAGAAAAGTCAGAGGAACCAGAGATCAAATTGTCAACATCCGTTGGATCATCAAAAAAGCAAGGGAGTTCCAGAAAAACATCTAATTCTGCTTCATTGACTATGTTAAAGCCTTTGACTGTGTGGATCACAACAAACTGTGGACACTTCTGAAAGTGATGGGAATACCAGATCACCTTACCTGCCTCCTGAGAAATCTGTATGCAGGTCAAGAAGCAACAGTTAGAACCAGACATAGAACAACAGATGATTCTAAATCTGGAAAGGAGTACGTCAAAGCTGTATAATGTCACCCTGCTTATTTAACTTATTTGGAGAGTACATTATGAGAAATGCCAGGTTGGATGAAGAACAAGCTGGAATCAAGATTGCAAGGAGAAATATCAATAACCTCAGATATGCAGATGATACCACCTTTATGGCAGAAAAAGAGGAATTAAAAAGTCTCTTGATGGAAGTGAAAGAGGAGAGTGAAAAAGCTGGCTTAAAATTCAACATTCAAAAAACAAAGATCATGGAATCTGGTCCCATCACTCCATGGCAAACAGATGGAAAACAATGGAAACAGTGACAGACTTTATTTTCTTGGGCTCCAGAGTCACTGCAGAGGGTGACAGCAGACATGAAATCAAAAGGTGCTTGCTCCTTAGAAGAAAAGCTATGACCAACCTAGACGGCATATTAAAAAGCAGAAACCTTATTTTGCTCTCTAGTACATCTAGTCAAAGCTGTGGCATATGCACCAGCCCCCAAGCACATGCGTCAGACATAGACTGGCGATTCAATTCACATGATAGTATACATGTTAGAATGTCATTCTCCCAAATCATCCCACCCTCTCCCTCTCCCTCTGAGTCCAAAAGTCCGTTATACACATCTGTGTCTCTTTCCTGTCTTGCATACAGGGTCGTCATTGCCATCTTCCTAAATTCCATATATATGTGTTAGTATACTGTATTACTTCACTCTGTATAATCGGCTCCAGTTTCATCCATCTCATCAGAACTGATTCAAATGAATTCTTTTAACGGCTGAGTAATACTCCATTGTGTATGTCCTGGCTATTATAAACAGTGCTGCGATGAACATTGGGGTACATGTGTCTCTTTCCATTCTGGGGTCATAAGGTAGTTCTATTTGCAATTTTTAAGGAATCTCCACACTGTTCTCCATAGTGGCTGTACTAGTTTGCATTCCCACCAACAGTGTAGCCATTCTGACTGGTGTGAAGTGGTACCTCATTGTGGTTTTGATTTGCATTTCTCTAATAATGAGTGATGTTGAGCATCTTTTCATGTGTTTGTTAGCCATCTGTATGTCTTCTTTGGAGAAATGTCTATTTAGTTCTTTGGCCCATTTTGATTGGGTCGTTTATTTTTCTGGAGTTGAGCTGCAGAAGTTGCTTGTATATTTTGAGATTAGTTGTTTGTCAGTTGCTTCATTTGCTATTATTTTCTCCCATTCAGAAGGCTGTCATTTCACCTTGCTTATATTTTCCTTTGTTGTGCAGAAGCTTTTAATTTTAATTAGATCCTATTTGTTTATTTTTGCTTTTATTTCCAGAATTCTGGGAGGTGGATCATAGAGGATCCTGCTGTGATTTATGTCTGAGAGTGTTTTGCCTATGTTCTCCTCTAGGAGTTTTATAGTTTCTGATCTTACATTTAGATCTTTAATCCATTTTGAGTTTATTTTGTGTGCGGTGTTAGAAAGTGATCTAGTTTCATTCTTTTACAAGTGGTTGACCAGTTTTCCCAGCACCACTTGTTAAAGAGATTGTCTTTACTCCATTGTATATTCTTGCCTCCTTTGTCAAAGATAAGGTGTCCATATGTGTGTGGATTTATCTCTGGGCTTTCCATTTTGTTCCATTGATCTATATGTCTGTCTTTGTGCCAGTACCATACTGTCTTGATGACTGTGGCTTTGTAGTAGAGCCTGAAGTCAGGCAAGTTGATTCCTCCAGTTCCATTCTTCTTTCTCAAGATTGCTTTGGCTATTCGAGGTTTTTGTATTTCCATACAAATCTTGAAATGATTTGTTCTAGTTCTGTGAAAAAAGCTGTGGCTTTTATATTCATGTGTGGGTGTAAGAGTTGGACTATAAAGAAATCTGAGTGCCAAAAATTGATGCTTTTGAACTGTGGTGTTGGAGGAGACTCTTGAGAGTTCCTTGGATTGCAAGGAGACCCAACCAGTACATCCTAAAGGAAATCAGTCCTGAATGCTCATTGGAAGGACTGATGCTGAAGCTGAAACTCCAATACTTTGGCCAACTGATGGGAATAACTGACTCATTAGAAAAGATCCTGATGCTTGGAAAGATTGAGGGCAGGAGGAGAAGGGGACAACACAGGATGAGATGGCTGGATGGCATCACCAACTCGATGGACATGAGTTTGAGCATGCTCTGGGAGGTGGTGATGATCAGGGAAGGCTGATGTGCTGCAGTCCATGGGGTCACTAAGAGTCAGACACAACTGAGTGACTGAACTAATCTGAACTGATACACAGATTAGTGAATAATGTTTTTGGAGATCTTTCCAGAATCTGATGTGATTGAAACACAGGGCAATAGCCTGGAGATTAGGATGGGGGTACAATACAGATCATAGAAGAAAGGGTTAAAGGCCAAACTAAAATGGACACTTTTGTTTTTGGAGGATTTGTCATCTCTATCTTGACCTTGAATGGAACTAAATAGCAGGTAACAGTCACTGATACATCCATTTAATATTTACAGAATCTGTATGTGTATTGAGCTGATTGATGAAAGAGTAAATGTAGTATAGCAGGACATATACATCTCAGGAGAAATGTATTTAAAACACTTTTTAAAAAATCTCTGTTGAGAGCTATCTTCTTTGGATCTCTACATGGAATTTATTAATTTTTTGGATTGGTTTTAATTTTTAGGTCTTAATTCTATAACAAATATGAAAGTCAACTCTTTTTTTCCTTACAAAATGTTGAGAGATATTGAGTTGGTGATTTCATATATTATTGGTTTGGAAAGGCTGATCCTAAACTGTAAAAGTATATATAATGTTTTGCTGACATGGTTAAGTTGCTGCAGTCAGTGTCTCAAATCCTTCTTATTCTTCATCCGTCCTCTCATCTCTGAAGTCAGCTAGCTGAATCTGTGTTTAAAATCAGAGAAACTTCAGGTAAGGCAGGTGTTTTATTTAACCCTGCCCTGGATGATTCAATCTTATATGAGTTTGTTAGATGACAGTCACTGAACCATGAAATTTCATGTAACTCTGTAGTTATTGTTTTATAAATAAGATCATTGAGAAAAATTTCATTACAGCAAGAGTCACCATGGGAGATATATCAAACACACCTATGTTGGTAGACCATAGACAGGCAGATTTTATATTTAAAAACTCTAATTTATGTTTATTCTAATTTTGTTGACGTTTCTGTTATCATGTTGTCATTTGATTTTATAGAAACAAAAATTAGAACCATATAGTTCTTTTTATCATAGGCATACATTTAAAGATATGTGGAATATTTATCTTACTAGCAATTTTGTCGCAGAGCTAGGCTGATAAGCTCACCTTTACTACAGGGCCCTTTGTTTCTAAATCTTTTGACAACAGAAATGAAACAACAATAATTCACAGTTATGGGCATTGGAAAAAAACTGAGGTAACATTTTGGATGGCTGTGGCTTAAAAGGGAACTCAAGTTGGAGACATAAATCTGTCTGTCATGATGTGCTGGTTAAGAAATCAAATGGAATATTGATTTTGGAGATCATGACCATGCTTTTTAATGATAGAAGAAAGCCCCCCCCCCCAAAAAAAAAGATAAAGAAATAAAGAGAAAAATAAAGGAAGAAAGAATGGAAAAAAGAAAATGGTAAAATAACTGATTACCTATAGGAGAGTAGGATGTGGACATCTTTTCTTTTTTTTAATGCATAGTAATTGGAAGAAACAATAAAGCGAAATGTGTCAGAGTTTATTGGCATTATATACAGAAGTACCAGAAGAATGTATAATAAGGCTGAGAATATGGAACTAATGAAGAAGTATTACAAGGAAAAAGGAGGATTTGTGTGGGAAACTGGACATGAAGTAAAGAGTAGCCAGTGAGGAGATCAGAAGATTTCTCTAACCCTCCAGGAGCTAAACACACAAAGGAGCCCAATTAGAAATAAACTAGCTAGAAGAAATATTTCATAATAAATTGGGGATTATCAGTTTGCCTAAAGGGAATGGCATCAGAGATTTGAGTCTCCTTGTTTCAAAACCACATACTTTATTTCTTTCAATTTTGATACAAATGCTCTTGCTTTTCACATCTTGCTAAAAAACAATCATGAATGAAACAAATTAGCAACTAACCAAACTTTCTTATCTTTGAAAGAAGAATCATTTTCAACTGAATTATGGATACAAGGAAATTTCAAAAGTATTTTTCCAGGTCTTTTTTTGTCAACACCAGGTTGCTGTGATGTATTCTCTGGTATTCACAAATTTCTAGGAAACTTTTCAACTGTTAATCTAACCTGAAATTTAGATTAGATTATTACTTGTATTCTCCAGATACAAGTAACATGTATCATACAGCATATAGTAACCTGATACTCTGCCTTAAATAGAATATAGATGACTAATTAGGGTCATTTCTGGCTGCTTAAATAAATTAATTGGAAACAACAAAAACTGTTTTGCAATGCTTAGGGCAATTCTGTTCCAGGGTCTTTTACCATATCTGTTCTTTTGCTGGTCAGCACCAAGTAAACCTAAGGGAAAACAAAGAATACCATCAGTGTGCAGTTACTTAGAAATCTTTATTATTCCTGAGAAATGTGTGACTCCATGAGTAAGAGAAGTATGCTTTCTCCTTCTCCTCTTAAAGGTTTAGTTAGTGTGTTTGTTTCTTTATAACAATATATTGCAATAGATGAAGTTTCTGATGACTCTGTTCTGAGGTCAGTTTTCCTCAGTACCCACAACACAAAAAATGTTTAGTCCTTTCATGGCTACTTCAGATTTTCTGGAGGTTAAGACTGACATCTTACTTTTAAAGATTCCAGGTTGTCTACTCTTCACACACAAGAGGGCGACCTAGACAGGATTTGAAGAATTAGCTGCCCTGTCTTACAGCCATAAGCTGGGCATGTTTATTCATTCATTCCACAAATATTTATTGAGCATCTGATATTTGGCTGGGTGCTTAGGGACAAAACCTCTAATGTAATACATTCTCCAGACTCAAGGAAATCACAAGTAAGCAAATAATTGCAAAAGAATGTGATAAAGATAAGATGAATGAAGCATGAGGAAGATTAGTAGGTAGTTTGGAGGGAAAGAAGAAATCAGAGTAGGATTCCTAGAAAAGTAGGCTTTTGAACTGAGTCTTAGAAAGCAAATAGAAGTTGAAATTAACTACTTGAAAGTGAGTTTTTTGGGGAGATAGGGTAAGAATTGGGTTTCCCAAGTGGCTTGGTGGTAAAGAATCCTCCTGCTAATACAGGAGATATAGGTTCCATCCTTGGGTCAGGAAGATCCCCTGGCGAAGGAGATGTCAACCCACTCCAGTATTTTTGCCTGGGAAATCCCATGGACAGAGGAGCCTGGCAGGCTGCAGTCCAGGGGGTTGCAAACAGTCGGAAATGACTAAACTATTGAGCACACACACACAGAGTATTCTACATTAAAAAGAAAAAGGAAATACAATTTTGAGGGAAATTTGAGAGAAGAACAACATGAGAAAGGGAGGAGCAAAGCTGTTGTGACTGTCTGGAGTGGAGAGAGGACAGGGAGTAAGTGAAAAATGAATTTGAGATGTAGGTGGGGACTGGGTAGCAGAGATCTCTTGAAGAATCACTTGGAAAGTACCAAAAATAGAATACTGTTTTATGTTAGACCAGAAAAGTAAATAACTGGTAGAGTGTGGACTCTAAAGGCAGACCTCAGAGGAGATCTAATATAACTCTTGCTTTTTTCTAAATGAGCAAAGAGGGGGTTCCTGGTCACCTTACTAGAAATAGGGAAACACAGGTCTTCTACCCAAACATGAATCCTAAATCTGTTTATTTCCCAATTTACATTTAACAGAGTCCTGCTCATCTTAGAAGCTTACTATGAGAAAGTACAACAAATCAAAGAGAAATGAACAAATCGGTTAGTCAGTTCAGTCACTTAGTTGTGTCTGATTTTTGCGACCCCATGGACTGCAGTACACCAGGCTTCCCTGTCCATCACCAACTCCCAGAGCTTGCTCAAACTCATGTCCATCGAGTCAGTAAGGCCATCCATCTATCTCATCCTCTGTTGTCACCTTCTCTTCCTGCCTTCAATCTTTCCCAGCATCAGGATATTTTCTAATGAGTCAGTTCTTCACATCAGGCTGCCAAAGTATTGGAGTTTCAGCTTCAACGTCAGTCCTTCCAATGAGTATTCAGGACTGATTTCCTTTAGGATGGACCGCTTTGATCTACTTACAGTCCAAGGAACTCCCAAGAGTCTTCAACACCACAGTTCAAAAGCATCATTCTTTGGTACTCAGCTTTGTTTATAGTCCAACTCTCACATCAATACATGACTACTGGAAAAACCACAGCTTTGACTAGACGGACCTTTGTTTCTGCTTTTTAATATGCTGTCTAGGTTGGTCATAGCTTTTCTTCCAAGGAGCAAGCACCTTTTGATTTCATGGCTGCTGTCACCCTCTGCAGTGACTCTGGAGCCCAAGAAAATAAAGTCTGTTACTGTTTCCATTGTTTCGCATCTGTTTGCCATGAAGTGATGGGACCAGATGCCATGATCTTTGTTTTTTGAATGTTGAATTTTAAGCCAGCTTTTTCACTCTCCTCTTTCACTTCCATCAAGAGACTTTTTAATTCCTCTTCACTTTCTGCCACAAGGGTGGTATCATCTGCATATCTGAGGTTATTGATATTTCTCCTTGCAATCTTGATTCCAGCTTGTTCTTCATCCAGCCTGGCATTTTACATGATGTACTCTGCATATAAATTAAATAAGCAGGGTGACAATATACAGCCTTGATGTACTCCTTTCCCAATTTGGAACCAATCTGTTGTTCCATGTCTGGTTCTAACTGTTGCTTCTTGACCTGCATACAGATTTCTCAGAAAGACAAATAAGGTGGTCTGATATTCTCATCACTTTCAGAATTTTCCACAGTTTGTTGTGATCCACACAATCAGGCTTTGGTATAGTTAATAAAGCAGAAATAGATGTTTTTCTGGAACTCTCTTGCTTTGTCAATGATCCAACGGATGTTGGCAGGTTGATCTGTGGTTCCTCTGCCTTTTCTAAAAAGACATAATAATACCAAGAGTACAACTTCCCAGGGCTACAGTCAATAGGGTTTCAGAGTCACACATGACTTAATGACTTAGCAGGCACCCCCACAATACCAAGAGTGACTCCTTAGAATGAACAAACGATAACTGTTTTTTGTTTTTGTTCTCATTTTTCGCTACTGCTTCTCCAACTTCAATATAGAACATCTCTGTCTACTATCTCCAGCGAGGGGTGAGCAGGCTGAGAGGCAGTTACTGTCTATCCTGTGGAATTCCATGTGGGTATAGTTAAGGCAGGTCTGGAAGCCAGGCTAAGTTTCTCATGGGCATCTGAATACAAGAATTTCTGCTCTGTGGGCTCCCCATCTCAAACACTGTCATATATGTGAATTCTAACATCTGCCAGTAAATGGATACTTGATATCACCATTAACTCAATCATCAGCTAAAGTTCTCTATCCAAATAATGATATTGGTGGATTGAATCTTTGTGCAACTTTATTTTCCAGAACTAAGCAAGTGCATGGTGAATTTATTTGATATGTTTGCTGCTTACTGCAAGAGATGAGACGTATTCTAGTAATGCCAAAGGGAGGGATTGAATCATTTATTAAGTACAGTCTTGGACAGGTGTCTCAAATGTCAGTTCTAGGATTTAATCTAAACTAATCTTCAGAAAAGTTAGATTTAATGGAAATAAAAACCCAGAGGAATTCAAAGTACAGGGAGCTGGATGCTTAAATCACAAACACCTCTGTTTATAGCAATCTTTTAAATAAGCCCTTTTATTTTGCTATTATCCTTCTGTGTTCTGAGATAGAAAGGGTTTGGAAAACTATATGGCTCATGGGTAGGCAGGATTTATACAAATCAAGTTGTTTACTCTTTATTTCTAACCCCAGCATACAGTCAGTTATTTGCAAATAAAGCCACAAAGTTAAATCTGAGTTCAGCCCACAGAGCTTTTGACTTCTATAAGTGTCCCTGCAGAGTTACTGCATATAGAGTGTACTTAAAATCTGCTATCCTAGGTCGTATTTCCTGATCACAAAATATGATGACAGAAGACGGCTTGAAATTGATAAGGAAAACCTGCCTAAATGGCCACCACATATCATATCTAAATATTGACAGGTCAAAAGGAATGTGGGTTATCCATCACAGAATGCAATTCGTAAAATATATTGGCAAGGCTAAATCTGAAAACTAAGCCCTTACATCTGTCCCCACTTCAAGGCACTGTATCTTTGCGTGTGAGCTAAGTCACTTCAGTTGTGTCTGACTGCTTGCAACCCTATGTATTGTAGCCGACCAGGCTCATGTGTCCGTGGGATTCTCCAGCCAAGAATCCTGGGGTGAGTTTCTGTGCCTTCTTCTAGGGGGTCTTCCTCACCCAGGGATTAAACCTGTGTCTCTATGTCTCCTGCATTGGCAGGCAGGTTCTTTACCACTAGCACCATCCTAACAAAAATGATATTTTAAAGTACAGTTATACAGACACACACACACACACACACACACACATATATATGTTTTACATAGCATGCAAAAAAAGAAAGTGTTAGTCTCTCAGTTGTTTCTGACTCTATGCAACCCCACAGACTCCTCTGTCCATGGGATTTCCCAGGCAAGTCTGAGCCACTGGGGAAGTCCCATAAAATTTAAAACCTTGGCTTTCAACAGCACAGAATTAAATTGAAAATTGTACAAACAGATGCTAGAAAAGCAGAAATAATTCATGATATATTTTGTGAATATATTAATCTAAATTAATTTCCCAGTGATGGTGGTATTTGGGAGCTCTTGCTGGCAGTTTTATAACACAGGAAATATCTTATGGAATATTTGCTTTTTAATATTAAAGAGAAAAAGGCTGGCACAAAAACAATTACTAATGACCTGTTCAGTGATATAAAATCTAAAGACCACTTAAAGCAGTTAATAACTGCCAAGAAATTTAAGTAGAAGAGAGCATTGCTGAAGTTGTAAAGTAAATAAAGAACACAGTTCAAATAAGGGAAATGAGTTAAGGAGAAAGACATGAAGTAAATCAGTGAAGTCTATGAAGTTACCAGGGAATTTCCTAGGCCCTCAGACATTAACAAAGACTTTTCTTTGCTCTCCTCTTTCTTCCTCTTCCTCCCTCTCTCCTTATTCTTCCTTCCTTCTCTACTTTTCTTTCTTTCTTTCCTTTTATTTCACTCTTTTTTTCTCATATAGACACTCTGATAAACTATTGTATCTTGTGAAATTGAAGTTAATGAACTTTTTCTACAAATAGCCAGATAGTAAATACTTTCAACTTTGCAGCGACGATAATCTTGGCTGCAACTCTTCATCTCTGCTATTGTATTCTGAAAGCAGCCATATATGATTGATAGTGAACAAATGGGTTTGGCTGTGTTTCAATAAAACTTTATTTGCAAAACCAACAGCAGGTGAGATTTGACCAGAGGGGTGTTCTTTGCCAATCTTTGTTCTAAAAAGTGATCTTTTATAGACATTCTCCAATACTACATTTTCCATGAAAAACGGAAGAATGGGTAATATTTTCTGGTATAATACTCAAGGAATGGACCTATTCATTATTGCTTATCATGAGTGTTTAAATATGAAATAGAATTAATTATTAATGAATATTTAGTATCTTCTAAATACTTGCAGTTTTCTTGTATGTGATATCATCTAATACTGAGGACAGTAAAATAATCCCCATTTTTGAGAAATGCAGCAGTGTTAAGAAATTTGGATGACCCTGTGTCAGTTTTAAGTGTCACTCTTGGAATTTAAGCTCCCCTGATAGCTCAGTTGGTAAAGAATCCACCTGCAATGCAGGGAACCCTGGTTCAATTCCTGAATCAGGAAGATACCCTGGAGGAAGGATAAGGTATCACACCAGTATTCTTGAGCTTCCCTTGTGGTTCAGTGAGCAAAGAATCTGCCTGCAATGCAGGAGACCTGGGTTTGATTTCTGGGTTGGGAAGATCGCCTGGAGAAGGGAAAGCCTACCCACTCCAGTACTCTGGCTTGGAGAATTCCTGGGTCATAGACAGTCGAACAAGACTGAGTGACTTTCACTTTGGAATTTAAAGACTTTTCCAAAACTTATATTAATACATGCGTATGTGTAAAAAATGTCTACACATTTTTTGTGATGAAAAAATGAGTATATCTCAAAGATCTCATAATAATAAGAATATAAATAACCTGCCATAAAATATACTGTGAGAATTGTTCAATCTTGATCTCAAGCATTCTGTGATATTCCACTTCAAGAAGGAACTGTTAGTTTCTAAGTAGGCCCTTTTTCCTTCAAAACACCCTAGAATTCAATTATGAAAATATCTAGCTCCAGGAATATTTGGCAAAGCGTTTGTGTTGGCGTTTTAGAAATGACCAGAGAAGTAATGACACTGGCACATGGTGGGTGACAGTCAAGGATGCTGAATTTCCTGGATTATGAATGACGACCCCGTGCAATGAAGAACTGCATACCCATAGCGCCAGCAGTCTACCACACCACATGCTCATGACAACACAAAAAACAAAAAGAAGTATTGGCTTGTGGCTGGTCTTATTGACTACCTAACCAATAGCCACTTCCTGCTTCTTCCTTGCTAATATAACCTTTATTTTATTCAGGTAGCATTTAGATGCCAGTGAGCCTCTGGGAATGCTGACCCCTCCCCAGCTACAGAGGATGAACCATGTTTTAAATCCAGTCACAATAACATTCATTCCACTCTGCCAGTGATGGTTTTAGTCAGGGGCATCCGACTCCGTCCTTGCCTAATAGATGTTAAGAGAAAGCCTACTGAACAGCTCCTTGGGAAGTTTTCCCTCCATAATAAAAAGAGAAAGTTGAACAGAGAAACATCTTCCATCACTCCTTTCCTTTAGATTCTGATGTTATCATGTGAGAATTTCATGCTTGAAACTGTTACATATATTTCTCAACTCTGACCAAAAAACCAAGAGAATCCGAGAAAAATCAAACCAGTGCCTGACATTACTGAGGCCCTCAATTAATCTGAAGGCTGCCGATCTTAGAGATTCTGTTATATGAGACTATCTTTAGAATGTAGCTCATTTTTAGTTCAGCACTCTTTTAGTTTCATCCAAAAGCATCCCAATTGCTACATGGAAAATATGATTTTCCTTTGCCCAGGAGGTCTATATACAGAGCAGAGCCCAGATATAGATTTTTCACAGTTGGCTAAAATAAATTTGAGTAGGACTTGAAAGACTCTCTAATCCCCCACATCCAAGTTCAAGTACAAAGCAAAATTTGTATGTCACTGCAAATTTTGGAAATAAATTATTTATTTTCCTGATGAAGTGATTCAGTATCTTTACAACTAGGAAAACAATGTGCAAAATACATGACATGACTTGTTTTAGGAAGCAAAGTCTCATTTTAGAAAGTAATGTTCTAATGTAAAGAACACTGCATCCTTTCCAGGTAAGTTAGTAAAAAGTTAGTAAAATGAAAGCAACTCTGAAGGAATAGAGTATAAAATGATAAATTTTCTTCCTAAAATTTTGTAAACTTTTACTAAAATAATTAAAATTAACTAAAATATAATTTTATAGTTAACAATTATCTAGAAATAAAATAATAGGTAATTGGAAAGCTTCTAAATTTAAGTGCATGGAACCATGTGGGAGAAAGCAGATAGGATAGAGAAGGGCAATACCATTTTCCATAAAAAAGAGATTGAAGAGGAAATTTGATTAGAACTACAAGTACTCTGTTCCATGCATTTCCATCAAGATGAACAGTCTCTTTACATAGGATGACATATTAATTTTTTACCTTTTTAACCCAGTGATCTCCTCTATAGATTATAGAAGAAACCTAAAAACACCTATATTAAATTTATCAATCCAATAAAAGGAAGTTTCAGAAGACTTTGAGGGGAAACATGAATACAATTAGGTTGATTTTGGAGATTATCAAGGCCTCATCTTATTACGAAACCAAGTTTGTGTCTCAATTGGAATAGTCTTCCTTTGTCCTTTTTGAGTGTCAGTCCTTTCCATGGTTAAATGGCATCACGTTTTCTTTTTGCTATTAGAGCTTTTTCAGACATGTGGATGTGGGAGGGACAATGAGCATTGGCAGCAGAATCTACATCTTGGTGACTTTTCCAGGGCCATCTGGATTCCTGCATTTTCTCTACATGTCTATTCAGAAGGAGAATTAGATAAAAAACAGATAAAGGGATGTAAACATGCCAGGGAAAAGGAAGCACTCTCTGTTCAACTCCCCCAGTTGAGCTGCTTCCTGATTAAAATACTAATACACAGCAACTGGCCTGTAAAGTCCATGCTGAGGCCTGAGAGAGTTTGGCATGATCCAATCAGTGCATCATTTCTGCCTCTTTCTGTCAGCAGTAACTGAGCAATCCAGCCTGGTGATTGGAAGAGCACATTTTCTTTGTCCTGCACATGCTGTATTTATCCTTCTCAAATATCCACAAAACTCAGCAGGGATTTGGCTGAGAGTGTAGGATCACTCCTTGCAGAAAACCTGGTAATAAATCTGGGAGGCTTTGTACAAGATCTGAAAGCTGCCTTCAGAATTTGCCGGAGGAAGTGTATGTAACCAGGAGTAAGGAGATTATGTAAACTACAGAGGAGCGTTGGGGAGCTTGGTGAGGCGAGGCCCAA
The DNA here is from genome assembly GCF_016772045.2 of Ovis aries. Classification (NCBI taxonomy): domain Eukaryota; kingdom Metazoa; phylum Chordata; class Mammalia; order Artiodactyla; family Bovidae; genus Ovis; species Ovis aries. The sequence goes on from NC_056058.1 coordinate 74,744,665, forward strand.
GTCAGAATGCCCTCTGAATACTCTCTCAGCAAGAGGGGGTTAGAGGTTCAGACTATGATCTGGGAATATAAACTTTTCCCTCCACTCCTGGGAATTAAATAGGACACTTACGTGCTCTGTTTTCCTTGAAATACATGGACATTTAAAAGATAGTTTCCATCTCTATCTTGGACAGCATACTTTAAAGATCCATTTCAATTTCGTACTTTCACCTTAAGAATTGTTCCATGGTACTTATTTCAGTGTTCTCTAAATTAGTCTTTCCCCACCACACCCTCCCCCGCCAACAATTTGGAAAATGTGCCTGGGAAATGGGTTCTGGAAATGAGATTTCAGTGTGCTCAGAGGAATACTTTCCATTGCATTCACCTGGAAGCTTATTTTAAAATGTTAGAATCTGGCCACCACCCGCCCCCTGCCATGAACAGAGAATTTGAATCTTCTGGTGTGGGGCCCTGAAACCTGCTCTTTTAACAGGTTCGCCAATGACTCCGATACACACTAATGCTAGGACACCACTGTTTTAGAAAGCTATAAGAGGATAGTTTGAGAAAAAGAAAACAAGATGACAAGCTGTGAAAATATACAAACTAGGTGAATTTTTTTTTCCACCCATTGTTTTGGCATAGCGTGAACATCACTATATACATACCATGTTTGCTTTAGAAGGCCACTCTACCCACAATATATATTCATGAGGATTTTTCTTAACAAACATCAATTTCATAACTAGGAATAAAAACTTTCTAAATCTAATTTGACAGAGTCTGGAAAATAGAACATGAAATCTCATAGGGAACATCTTTCTGTATAACCTTACAAAGAGAATCATTGTTTTCTATTTACTTTTCTTTTTATGGAACGCCTCTTCTAATATTGCATTCTTGTAAAGCATAGATCAAGAAAATGCACCATGCCCTTAGGGAGAGAAGGAAGCTAGGCCTAGATGTTCTCAAATAAAATATATTAATATAATGATTATAAAGGTGCTTTGATGAGGAGAAATACATCAGGGAATATTTGGCTGGTAGGCCTCAATAACTTCTATTAAGTTATTTGAAGGAATATTTACCAGTAACTATAATGTTTACTTTTAAACAAGTATTTCTCTACATGGATTTTCCACAAACTGTATCAATTTCATCAGACTTTTTAATCTCTTCTCATGAAACCTACATTTTCAGCTATAATAACCATAGAAGTGAATATAAAAGTCCCAACAAGATTGAGATTTTGGCAAATTTGAAAACATTTCTCCACTTCAATGCCAGCATAAAAATAGATAGATTCCCACTATGGGTATGGACCTCAGTCTACCAGAAATGAGGCTTCTGCTAAAATTCCATTATTCATTGGCTGATTGAATTGAAAACCAAGATCTCTCTTTTGAAGAGTCTCAATTGTAACAATGTTTCAGTATGAAATGATATGGGAAATGTATTATTAGATTAATTAGATAATTAGAAAAATCCACAGCTGCACCCTTTGACAGTACATTTAGTGTCTCTGTGTTAATGAGGCAGACCATAAACTCTCCAAAAATGAAAGTTACAGAAACATTTGTTTATCTGATATTTATTGTGAAAGCTGATTTTAAAAGGGCCTTGTATTCTAAGGAACTAGACTCTTGTGGATGGTAATCATGAGCCTGTTTTTTTAGTCTTGATTTTGCATTTTTTATTCATAATCATATGCAAAAATGTATTGTATATTTGTACTTTTATATGCATATCTTTAGTTCAGTTGTAAGATATTTATTACTGGTTTTCATAACTGAACCACTAATGAGGTGGTAGAATTGTAGCCTTGTGTCTCCATCAGGCAAAATACAAATCAAAAATCTTGTTGCTCTCAAAGGCAGTTGTTATTTCATTTTTTTTTCTTCTTTTTTCATTATTAGGGCATACAAGATTATTTTCTAAGAGATTAGATATTATTTTCAGCCATTTAAATATTCTTTCAAATATCTTCCTAATAAGGAAGGTATTCTCCTGTTGTCAAAAAGCACAGCTGTGAGTTTTTCTAATTGCTCAATTAATCTAATGATACACTTTTCCTATCATTATCAAACTAATATTTTTCAGCACCCAAGCTGTATTCTTTACTGGAGCTGTCTTGTTTGTTTTTGATAGTATTGACTTCTGAAATTATGTATATGCTTATTACAATTTAGTAATATAAGCTCCATATTTTATATTATAAATGGAGTGGGTTTTGAATCTGGAAAAATGTTACTTTATGCAAAATATCTCAACTAACAATAACTTTAGCATTTTCACCTTTGTTTGAATTTCAGCTACAACTTTCTTGGAATTACCTATTATCTAAACTATATATATATATATATATATATATATATATACATATATATATATATATATATATATGAAATGTCACCACCATAATAGTGAGCAATAAACAAAAGAATAAGTGGGCATAGGAAAGCTTTCTTCTAATTTAAAGAATTATTATAAAGTATACTTATTTTCTAATGTAAAATAATTTGCATCAGAAAACAAACTGCTATATGTTGTTATAATTGATTTTCACACATTTTCTTTTTATGATATTGTAGAGGAAATAGCACATGAGCTTCCCTATCAGGTTAATAAAACTTCTTCAGAAATGGAACTGTTTCATGAATACCTTTTAATATTATTATGTATTTTTCCTGTTTCAAGTGCTAGGTTTGGTGAGATGATTGTTTCTTTGCTCTTGCTCAGAGATTGTTTGTCCACATGATCCTTACAGTCTCTATTCTTTTCACTGATTTCCATTTTCACCTTAAACACCTTAATTAAGCTCCTGCTGTAGTTCAGGGACACTGTAGGGCCTTTTGCAGGCATTGTCTCCTTGAATTCTCGGGTTGACCCTTTAGCATTTTTGTCTTTCACAGGCAAGAGAACTAAGACTTAGATAAGGAACTTGAAAGGAGAAAGAATTAGTAAATTATGAGACCAAGATGCCCACCTAATCTTGTTTCAGAGCCCATGTAGTTTATGTCTATGTTATATTGCCAAGTACCATATTGAATTTATTACCTACAGTGTTGAATTTCTGACTGATTCAACCTGCTCTAAAATGAACCACACATCTCTGGCTCTTAGTCTTAGAGAACTCTAAGCCTTATTAAAGTGACATTTTTGATCAGCTTGTTGATTTCTCTGTAAAATTTGTTCAGAGTCCCTCTCTTGTTCCCATCATGTCTTTACAAGTTGCTAAGTTTGATCTCTGTTCTAGTTATAACAATGGATCTGTGAACAGTTCTTCTCATAAGATCCCATGTATTTCCTCCATCTCCTACATTAATAAGTAGTAAATAAGCCTCTATATACCATGCTTGACTTTTGCAATTGAAGGTTTGGGCATATAAGAAAAATACTTAGACTTGGCATGCCATTTTAGTGGCACATTGGTCAATATTAAATATACAAAAAACTAATTTAAAAATAAATATACTACACATTTTCTCCATTATTAAAAAAATTGAAGAGGAAAAAAAAACTTTTAAAGTGCCTTACTGAAAAATAATATATAAAATGCTTTTCTGCTAGTTTCCTTTACTGTTAGAATTAGTAATTAACCAATAGAGCTTTTGCCATTATTTTCTGCTTTTCTTTAACATTGAAAGTAATATCTATAGGATGAAATGTTTACTGGAAATATTCATTCTTTAAACCATTTTATAATTTATGCATTCATATGCCTCTCATTATTTTTATTATTTCTATTTTGATCCCCATAATATACTTAGAAGTGTGAGCAACAGTGTTCATATTAAAACAAAAACATTCATAGCTTGAACCCCTGCTTCATGTCAATGTTTGTGCAAGTATCAGGAACAAAAAGAGTATCTTATTGAATGATGTATCAGCTGTAGTTTTAGAACTCACAATCAGACTGCAGTGCATTTCATGGCCATTTTTAATATTGCTCTTGATAGGACAATACAGCTTCAGTCTCTGATCTCAAATGTCAAATAAAAAATCTTTTTCTCTGTATTAGAATCATTGTTTGAAAAGAGAAATCAAAGCTAACTCAGCCAAGAAAATTTAAAACTAAGTGCTTTTGCATGACACACAGGAGCATTTTTTTTTTAAGTATATTTTATTCCTTCAACCACTTTGGGTGACATGATAGTTAAAAGCCCATCAACCTGAACTTGAAGTTATGTCTTGACCACTGTCAGTAGTTTGAGGAGGATATTATTCACATGCCATTCAAGACCTAAGCATGTTTTTATTACCACTGCCCACAAAGTCATAAATAACAAATGTCATGTGTCAAGTTCCTGGTTTATATCAGAAGAATACCAATAGGCCAAAAAAAAATAAAAATAAAAAGAATAAAAATGCAATTTAACTTAGTTGATTTCAAAGTCAGACTTGTCCTGACTATTAATAGCCCATCAACCTGGAGAAACCTAGAGTAGCCAATCTCTCTGGAGAAACAAAATTTTGCTTTGTCTCAATTTCCCAACTGAAAAATGAAGGCTTTTGGCCAAATAATATTTCAAGATTCTCAGGTTTTAAAATCCTACCATTTCCTACTTGAAGCTTTAGCCATTGTATGTGAAAACTACCTTAAAAGTTACCTATCTCCTCCAAAATTATAATTATTTTTTTCTAAACACATGCAGTAGACATGGCCCATGAAAAGTTTTCTTTCTTCACATTGTTTTACTATAAGAAATATTGTCTTGAAAAGTACTCCTGTGCATTCTGTATATTTGCTTTGTAGCTGATGTTCTTGCTCTTATTCAGCTAAGTAAACAAACATTCCAATGGGGTTAAGGATTAATGGCAAGGAATTGCATGACTGTACAGCATGCAACCTTGAGGGAAGAGATCAAGGGAAATGTCAGTCAAACACCTGCCCTTAGTGCAGTTGCTAATTAATTCGTGAACATTGACTCGGGTTGCAGATTTGCTAGTGTACAAGGGAATCAAGTCCCATCCTATAAATACTGCCTTGATTTAATGAGGCTTTAATAGGATTAAATGGTTTTAACTTTATGACTCCATGTTTTTGATTATATGGTTGTGTAGTGCTTTTTGATATGGAGAGATGTGGATTTCACTGAGTTTCAACAGTAGACTCTAAATAAAAGGTGAGGGGAGAATGTGTTATTAACTCAATAACTTAATTTTCTGGAATCTTAAAATAATATGAAAGATTAAATTGGTCTCAGGCTACCTAGAAGTAAACATGATACATTACTCAGATTCCTCATCTAAAGTAATTTTCGTTTAGTTAAGTAGACTGCTTTTTATTACTCTGAATTAGAGCTATTTTGCCATATTGAAGTCTCAAATGTATGCAGAGCTTGAGTCTAAATCATTTTTTAAAATTATATTTCACTATCTTTCATATTTGAAGATGATATTCTGATGGTAATTGTTGTTATTCTATAAATCTTTCAGTATAAAATAAGAATATCTTTGTGGACTTGTAATTGGTTGCTGTGGGTTTCTATTATTAAAATTTCCTTTTGATTCTTAGAAAAACTGAAAAATGATTTTGTCATGCTGCCATTTTGGGTGTTAGAATGATATTGTCAACTAATCAAACCAGTGAAGTTCCAAGACTCAACTCAGCCTATTATAATTATTAATATTATTACTATTATCATCATTATTATTTGTCATTATTCCTCAGTGTAAATCAATTTAAACCTGTTGTGTTTAAGATAAAGGCTAAAAGTATTTATTGTGACCTCTGTTATCGATCCAGCCCTCTTTACAGACCACGCCACTTTAGACACTGTCGTCAAGTGCGTTTAGTCACTCAGCCATGTCTGACTCTTTGTGACCCATGGACTGTAGCCTGCTCGCCTCCTCTGTTCGCTGAATTCTCCAGGCAAGAATACTGGAGTAGGTAGCCATTGTGCTCTCCAGGGGATCTTCCCGACCTAGGGATAGAACCTGGGCCTGCTGCATTGCTGGAGGCAGATTCTTTACCATCTGAGCCACCAGGGAAGCCCTTTAGATGCTACAATTACCTCAGTGAAAAAAGGGGTCCACATCCTTGATCTTAATGATAAAGCTTATAGTGTAATAAGGGAGACAGACAATAAATTAGTAAACCAAGGTAGATATAGACAGGCATAGGTATCATGAAGGAACTATTAACACAGCTATCTCAGGAAGAGTGAGGAAAGCAGAGGGCTATCCATGTAGAGCTGGTGGCCAGAAAATGCCATTTTGACCAGAGAACTTGACAGCATAAGAAGACACAGCCTTGTAGGTTCTAGAAGCAGAATATCCCAGACCTGGAGAACAGCTAATACAGTAGGCTCCAAGGAAGGAACAGGCTTGACAAATTTTAGGGCTGGGTTGGAACAGAGTCAGGTAGGAGGAAAGAAGCACCATAAGAAACCATGGGTAGATTCTGTTAGGTTTCCAGTGAATTGAGATGGAATTGCCTCCAACTATCCAGTTTCCTGGCCCTGTTTTCAGTTCCTGAAGTCGATCTTATAACCCTCAGGCCCAAAAGCATAAAGCTTGGTTTTTTTTTTGTTTTTTTTTTTGTTTGTTTTTTTTTGTTTTTTAACTATCATCATTGTATCCCCGGCATCTAGCAGAATGGCCACAGTAAGTGCTTAATAAATACTTTTTACATGAACAAAAGAAATGTTTAACTGATTTGTATTGTTTAATGAGAATAGAAGGGTGTTCTCAATCATGCTTCTACCCTCTAACTCCTTGGGATAGGAGGTTTTAATTAGTTCCCAAATATTACGCCCAATCTCTTGCCCACTTTTCACTAAAGGGCTTGAAAAAGCAATATATTTACCTTGCCAACTTTTCCTGCAGCTGAGGATGATCACGGGAGCCAGTTCTGAACAACAAAGACCAGAAACCAAGAAAGCGATATATTCCTTCTCTATGAAAGGGGAGATAAATATTTTACTGCCCTACCTACCCTTGCTTTCTGTCTTGGGACATGACTGTGAGGATAGTGCATCTGCATTTTCAGACCACTGATCATTGAGATTTTTTTTTCAAACTTACTACCCAAAAATGTTTCATCACCTCATCCTTCTGTACATATGTCTTCAAGGACATTTCCTATTCTCAGCGAGAAATCAGTTCTGACATCAGCCTGGAACAATAAAAGAGGTTCCTCTTATAAATATTGTCATTTGGTTCAATATCAAACACTATATCTACAGATGGCGAGCTTATTACACAGCACCTTTCCTGATGCTGGCCATGTATGCTTTCAATTATTTCACTTCTTGACTTCTTTTCCCAACTTTCTTACTCCTTATAGCTTTTTCATGAACAACAAAGGGGTATAACTTCTGTTGCAGATCTTTTCTTGCTGCATATTAGATAATTAATTAGGTAACTAATTTATTGTATATTCTGTGCAAAACAACTTCCTCTTGCATAAGGAAAGGCCTTCATATTTTTAGCTTTTCCCAAATAAGAGAAGATATACGTAATTTTTATAATTTTCTCTAGCAATTTTACAGTGTAGCTTTTTAAACTGAATTTGGCTATTTGTATTTGAATATATACTATAATAGCCTAGAATGTCAATGTGATGTGGAAAAAAATTGACATGAGTAGCCTGTTTACAGAGTTTTAAAAAACTTTTCCATGCCCATCAAAATCACTGATTTTTTTGTTTATCTGAAACATAACTCAGAGGATTAATATTTTTTCTACTTGACTGTATGTTCTCCAATTCCCTGCCAATTCAAAGCTTTGTCATTGTCATTAATTACCATTTATAATGGTTATGTTTATCAATAGTATAGTTAAAGAATCACTTTATAATATTTGTTAAAGTATAGTTGACATTTTATTAGCTTTAAGTGTATAACATAGTAATTCAATGTTTATATAGAATATACTCCATACAAAGTTATCATAAAGTATTGACTATATTCCCTGTTCTGTACATTATATCCTTGTAACTTATATATTTTATACCTAGAAATTTTTCCCTCTTAATTCCCTCTACCTATCTTATTTCTCCGTTGACCCCTGTCCCCACTTGTAACAACTAGATTATTTTCTGGCTGTAAATCTGTTTCTGTTTTCTTATATCTGCTCATATATTTCTTAGAGAGTATGTGTAAGTGAAATCATATCCTGCCTTATTTCTCTAGGCATAATACCTTCCATGTTCATTCATGTTGTTTCAAATAACAAAATTCCATTCTTTTCTATGACTGACTAATATTCCACTATAGGATGGTGTTAGTCATTTCTATGCTTCTTCTGTGAATCATAGACATTGTGTGCGTGTGTGTGTTCTTATTGACATGCTTACTACACTATGTTCTTAATGATGTTCATTTGTCTCCTTCAGAAGAGCATGAACTCCTTGAGGGTAAGGAATTCATTCCATTCATCACAGTGTCTTTAATTCACAGAATCTAGTGCTGAGCAAGAAAATAACAAAAATTTTGTAAATCCTTGATTTGATAAAGGAGTGGGTGAATGAATTAATATTTAAGTATTACTTCCTACATCTCATACATAGAGTGACAGTATTTCTGCATAGCTGGAAGTTCACTTGTCAAGTCTCTGAAAAATCATTGACAAGCTATATCTTCTGAAAATGTTTATGACAATTTTTAATGTGATTTAGCAGCTTTGTAACTCAGTTTCCACATGAAAAATAACAGATATCCTTTCTTATTAAAATCAAATTGAATTTCTGTGATACATTCTTATGCAAACCAGAATGTAAACGAGGAGTTCTAGCCTTATGTGGCCACAAATGGTGTTGATGGATATAGGACAAATTCCAGGGGATTTTTTTTTAAGAAGAATCTCTTTCCTACCAGATTTTCTTTGGCAAATTCACAAAATAAAGATTTTGACTAAACTTTAGAAATCATAATTACAGTACATTTTTTTCCTCCTCTGTCCATTTCTCTCTTCTCAGTTGTGCTGGGTAGAAAATACAGATGATTTATCAGAATTAAAACCTAGAGAGACTATCTTCTATCAAACCATTTCTTGATAAGTGTTTTAAAAGAAAAACCTAATAGGAAAGTTACCAAGTAGAGAAGCGGAAAACAGAAGAGATCAGGGAGAGTTCTCAGGCACTATCAGATCCTACACTTTAGGGCACATCCTTTTCTCTCCCTTTGAATTCAACAAAGAAGATATAGACTAAAGCCTATCTTTTCCTCTTTTTCAATTACATATTACCAGAAAGAGTAGCCTGTATTCATAGGGGGACATGAATTCACAGGCTAAAATAACCAGATACCTAAGAAGTACAAAGAGTATTAAAAAAAAAAAGATATCAGAGTGAACAATATCAGAGTAATCATTAAAACAGATGACTGAGAATTTAATATCATATCATGAAAATAAAGATTATAAGGTTAGATAATAGCGATATGAATTGAGAACAATAAGTCATGAAGGAATCAGTAATAAATGAACACAATTGATGAGCTATATAGCTAGAAGGATAAAGCTGAAAAATGAATTATTGTGTTGAAAGATCAAATTGAGGAACATTTCTGGAAGGCAACAGTTAAGAATAAACAGATTATTTTGAAATCAGCAGAAATACTGTCCATATAAATAAGATAATTCTTCAATTTGCGACCCCTTGAACTGTAGCTTGCCAGGCTCTTCTGTCCATGGGATTTTTCATGCAAGATTACTAGAGTGAGTTGCCATGCTCTGCTGCAGGGGATCTTCCTGATCCAGGGATCAAACCCACATCTCCTGTGTCTTCTGCTTTGCAGGTGGATTCTATTCTGCTGAGCAACAGGGAAGCCCTGAGTGTTAGAGAGGATGAAATTATAAAACAAAAATAGAGCTAACAACATATTATCTACAAGGCATATTTAAAACAAAAAGGCAAAGAAAGAGAAACATATACTTACGATATGCATGTGCAAAGCAATAATAAACAACTAACATCATGAAATATAATTTGATAAAAATATCTCAAAATATCAGAGAAGGATATAATATTGTTAAAAAGACTAAAAGTATAAAATGCTATAATCATTGTAAACATGTATGCATCCAGCAAAATCACCTCAAAATATATAAAGCTTTAACTGTCAGAACTGAAGAGAGGGATAGATAAACTTACAATTCTAGCTCAATATTTTAACACATTATTCACAGAAAGTAACAGCTCAAACAGACAGGAATAAGTAGATATTGAAGGCCTTAACAGTAGAATTCAAATAGTTATTTTAAAGATTTTAAATGAACCATGAGTGTATGGGGGTATGCGTTTGTGTATGAGAGAGACAGACATCTATATCAAAATGCAAATAAAATTATTTTTGAACAAACATGCAACATTTACAAAGTAGACCATATGTTTGACTGAAAATATTACCTAATAAAGAGGATTTAATGCAATGTTAGAGCCATTTTGGAGTCTACATCATTTTAAGGCTGCATGGCATATTCTTTTTTTATACAGAATATTATCTTACCATACAGTGATAGGGGAGATTAACCTGCCTAAAAAGGAAGTGAAATTAATGAAAAAGTGTTTATCATCCTACAATCCTACATACAAATGTGTAGCTACTTTGTAGAGTTCTTCAATCTTGTTTGACAATGGTATTCCTTTACTAATACTTTTAATTTATGAATCATTGGTTACATGGCAGAGAAGGAAATGACAACCCACTACAGTATTGTTGCCTAGAGAATCCGATGGACAGGGGAGCCTGCTGGGCTGCTGTCTATGGGGTCACACAGAATCAGACATGACTGAGGTGACAGCATGCATGCATTGGAGAAGGAAATGGCAACCCACCCCAGTATTCTTGCCTGGAGAATCCCAGGGACGGAGGAGCCTGGTGGGCTGCTGTCCATGGGGTCACACAGAGTCGGACATGACTCTGCAGCAGCAGATATAGTGTTAACAGTTATATTTTCAATACCTCAACAAAAGCTTCATGAAATAGGTGATAGTAGGCAAATTTAATGAATGAAGAAACTGGGGCCTAAATGAATTAAGTAACTTTCAGCAACTGAACAGTGAGAATGTGTACTAGAACAATTTGGTTTCAGATGCTGAGACTTCCCCAGAGAAAAGTATTACTTGATAACAGGGCTAGCTAGGTCCATAAGAATCATCCAGTAAATGCATGTTAGATTGAATTAAATTCTCTTCACTGTAATGAAATTCTGACCACAAAAATAGAGGCAGATATTAATACCACTTTGGGTACATAGTTGATACAAAATAATTTAAAATAGAGCAAAATAAATCTCATGCCAGCCAGCATGCGACTGTGTGCAGAACCACAGTCGCAGCAATGAGCCCCATGTATCCTTGCAATGCAGTGTTTCATGAGTCCATGTGATAATTACAACCATAAGATCTGAGTAAATCAATTTCTTAATGTAGTAATGGCATTGCAAGTACAGTAATGGTAACATTAATAATGATAATCATAATCCCATGGAAGTTTGGAAACATGAAGTCTCCTGAAGACTATGCAGCTATTTGCTAAATAACTTTTTTAAAGGGGAAATAATTTACTTTTACTGGACTTGACCCAACAAAATATTAATATCTTTACATCATTTTTATCTTGCTAATAAAGGAGTTCAAAATTTTAGCATATTCTTGCTAGGCAATGCTCCAAATCTTGCCCTCTAGTTGGTATTACAGTATCAGTAATTGGTGTCTCATGTTAACATTTATTTAAATCTGCTGATTTAACATTTAAAAATTCTGAGGTTAATGGATCTGTGAATACTGATCCATTAACCTCAATAAAAACAAATGGAACCTCTTGTGAACTAAAATCAGTTCAGATCATGGATTTGCTTTCTCTAACACTCACAACATTTAGATGGTCCTGATAAAAATGTCAGGTCATAAAGAGGTCTACTAATGTAGTAATATTCAAGGTGATTTTCAGTCTTTTTCCATTGTTATTTTCCCATACAACAGAAGCTCATCTTTCCCATAAAATATAGTTTGTATATACAATACTTTCCACATATACATTTGTTGAAGCTTATGGATTCTCTTCAGTTGCCTTCTCTCAAATTTCCGTGACTTAGTAGAGCCCATTGTGTTTCCTCAGTACTTGTCATAGGTCCATAAGTCTTAGGGACTTCAAAAGCTGGTTCTTTCTTTTGGGAAAATATAGTAAAGTAATAAGACAAAAATTTGCATGTTATAGAAACTACTGGACTCCAAACACACATTAAGGGTGGGAGGAAAGACATTAAAACAATTTTTCCTGTTGTTGTTCAGTCAAAGTCGTGTCTGAATCTTTGTGACTTTATGGACTGCAACACGCCAGGTTTCCCTGTCCTGCACTATCTCCCGAAGTTTGCTCTAATTCACGTCCACTGAGTCAGTGATGCTGTTTAGCCATCTCATCCTCTTTGCCCACTCCTGCTTTTGCCTTCAGTCTTTTCTTTCCTAGCAATGTGAGTATGGACAAATCACTGGAACTCGGTAAGTTTAAATTGCTTCATAGTAATATTCAAGCGTAGGAAAGCTTTTATATGTTTTCTTTCTTTCTTTTTTGTCTTTTGAGCGTTTAAAATAGTTTTTCTTTCTAAATCAGGTATAATATACTGAATAATTCACACACAATAAATGTATAATTCAAATGAAAATTGGAACATTTTCAACATCCTAAAAGTGACCTAATTATTTTTCCCAGTGAGTATTCCACACTATAATGGAAACTATTATTTTGACTTCTAACATGACTGAATGCAGTCATTCAGAATGCAGGGTTTTGTATATAGCTTCCTTTAATCATTGCCAGGTCTGAGAGATTTATGTTACTAAAAGTGTCAACATTTGGTTATTTTTGTTGCTCTGCAATAGTAGGTTGTATAAATATACCAAATTTTCAGTTCAGTTCAGTTCAGTTGCTCAGAAGTGTCCAGCTCGTTGCAACCTGATGAACTGCAGCACACCAAGCCTACCTGTCCATCACCAACTCCCGGAGTTCACTCAGACTCACATCCATCGAGCCCGTGATGCCATCCAGCCATCTCATCCTCTGTCATCCCCTTCTCTCCCTGCCCGCAATCTTTCCCTGAATCAGGGTTTTTTCAAGTGAGTCAGCTCATCCCATCAGGTGGCCAAAATATTGGACTTTCAGCTTCAACATCAGTCCTTCCAATGAATACCCAGGACTGATCTCCTTTAGGAGGGACTGGTTGGCTCTCCTTGCAGTCCAAGGGACTCTCAAGAGTCTTCTCCAACACCACTGTTCAAAAGCATCAATTCTTCCGCGCTCAGCTTTCTTCACAGGCAACTCTCACATCCATACAAGACCACTGGAAAAACCATAGCCTTGACTAGACGGACCTTTGTTGGCAAAGGAATGTCTCTGCTTTTTAATATGCTGTTTAGGCTGGTCATAACTTTCCTTCCAAGGAGTAAGCGTCTTTTAATTTCATGGCTACAATCACCATGTGCAGTGATTTTGGAGCCCCCCAAAATAAAGTCTGACACTGCTTCCACTGTTTCCCCATCTATTTCCCAAGAAGTGATGAGACTGGATGCCATGATCTTAGTTTTCTGAATGTTGAGCTTTAAGCCAACTTTTTCACTCTCCTCCTTCACTTTCATCGACAGGTTTTTAGTTCCTCTTCACTTTCTGCCATAAGGGTGGTGTCATCTGCATATCTGAGATTATTGATACTTCTCCTGGCAATCTTGATTCCAGCTTGTGTTTCTTACAGCCCAGTGTTTCTCATGATGTACTCTGCATAGAAGTTAAATAAGCAGGGTGAAAATCTATAGCCTTGATGTAGTCCTTTTCCTATTTGGAACCAGTCTGTTGTTCCATGTCCTGTTCTAACTGTTGCTTCCTGACCTGCATACAGATTTCTAAAGAGGCAAGTCAGGTGGTCTGGTAGTCCCATCTCTTTCAGAATTTTCCACAGTTTATTGTGATCCACAGAGTCAAAGGCTTTGGCATAGTCAATAAAGCAGAAGTAGATGCTTTTCTGGAACACTCTTGCTTTTCCAATGATCCAGTGGATGTTGGCAATTTGATCTCTGGTTCCTCTGCCTTTTCTAAAACCAGCTTGAACATCTGGAAGTTCATGGTTCATGTATTGCTAAAGCCCGGCTTGCAGAATTTTAAGCATTTCTTTACTAGCATGTGAGATGAGTGCAATTGTGAGGTAGTTTGAGCATTCTTTGGCATTGCCTTTTTTTGGGATTGGAATGAAAATGGACCTTTTCCAGTCCTGTGGCCACTGCTGAGGTTTCCAAATTTGCTGACATATTGAGTGCAGCACTTTCACAGCATCATCTTTCAGGATTTTAAATAGCTCAACTGGAATTCCATCACCTCCACTAGCTTTGTCTGTAATGACGCTTCCTAAGGCCCACTTGACTTTACATTCCAGGATGTCTGGCTCTAGGTGAGTGATCACACCATTGTGATCATCTGGGTTGTGAAGATCTTTTTTGTACAGTTCTTCTGTATATTCTTGCCACCTCTTCTTAATATCTTCTGTTTCTGTTAGGTCCCTACCATTTCTGTCCTTTACTGTGCCCATCTTTGCATGAAATGTTCCCTTGGTATCTCTAATTTTCTTGAAGAGATCTCTAGTCTTTCCCATTCTATTCTTTTCCTCTATTTATTTGCATTGATTGCTGAGGAAGGCTTTCTTATCTCTTCTTGCTATTCTTTGGAACTCTGCATTAAAATGGGTATATCTTTCCTTTTCTCCTTTGCTTTTCACTTTCCTTTTTTCACAGCTATTTGTAAGGCCTCCTCAGACAGCCATTTTCCTTTTTTCATTTCTTTTTCTTTGGGATGGTCTTGATTCCTGTCTCCTGTACAATGTCACGGACCTCCATCCATAGTTCATCAGGCACTCTGTCTATCAGATCTAGTCCCTTAAATCTATTTCTCACTTCCACTATATACTCATAAGAGATTTGATTTAGGTCATACCTGTATGGTCTAGTGGTTTTCTCCACTCTCTTCAATTTCAGTCTGAATTTGGCAATAAGGAGTTAATGATCTGAGCCTCAGTCAGCTCCTGGTCTTGTTTTTCCTGACTGTATAGAGCTTCTCCATCTTTGGCTACAAAGAATATAATCAATCTGATTTCTGTGTCGTCCATCTGGTGATGTCCATGTGTAGAGTCTTCTCTTGTGTTGTTGGAAGAGGGTGTTTGCTATGATCAGTGTGTTCTCTTGGCAGAACTCTATTAGCCTTTGCCCTGCTTCATTCTGTACCCCAAGGCCAAATTTGCCTGTTATACTTATCCATATTCTCCTGTTGTATATGGGCTATTTCTAGCTTTTGACCATTATGAAGAATGTCTTTTTCAACTAAAAGCTTCCCATGATTGTGGTTTTAAAGAGAAACACAAGACTTTGCTGAATAATCATCATACTTTAAAAGGTGTTTTAGTTATCTATAGCTATTTAGCAACCACCTCAGAACAAATACAGCTTGAAATATCTTTTTTTTTTAATTTATATTTGGGTCAGCATTGCATCGTGACTAGGGTGGCAGTTCTTTTGCTCCACAGGGTGATGACAGGTTACTCATAAAGCTGATTTTACCTAATAGTCAAACTGAGTTGAAAGAGCCAAGAAGGTTGCCTAAAGTGAAGTTGCTCAGTTGTGTCCAACTCTGCGACCCCATGGACTGTAGCCTACCAGGCTCCTCTGTCCATGGAATTTTCCAGGCATGAGTACTGAAGTGGGTCGCCATTTCCTTCTTCAAGGTATCTTCCCGAACCAGGAATCGAACCTGGGTCTCCCACATTGCAGGCAGACACTCTATCATCAGAGCCACCAGAAGAACCCAACACCTCATTTGCCTAACATATCAAGTCTAACACCTCATGTGTCCTCTAGGTGGCTTTTTCACACAGTTAGCTTGTTTGTTCTGTGAGCATAATTTCTCACAAAATTGTGGACTCAGGGTTGTTGCTTCTACAGAACAAAAATGGAAGGTCAAGGTATTTGGTCTTATGTTAGTTTGATTCCCCATGAAGCCACGTTTGCTACATCCGGTTGATTAAGAGAAGTCTTGGAATCAGCATAAATTCAAGAAAGGGGAGATAGTGTCTACTTTCAGATGATAATGTGCACACACATTCAGAGATGGAAGAGGCTTATGGTTGCCATCTTTGGAGAGTACATATTACAAAGAAATTTGGCATTTTTATAATTGCAGCTCTGCAATTTATATAATATTTGCTGGCTCCACTAGATTATATTTAAATTCTAGGTATATAATGTGCTATCATTAGTCCTTTATCACTGCAGTTTCCCTAATTTGGATTGTCTCTTCTTTTCCTTCTTCTCATCTTTAACAAGAATAACTCCTAGTAATGCTGTAGGACTTACTCCAGGAAATGTCTCTTTTCTCATTTTTCTCATAAGACTATTTAGGTGCCCTTATTTATGCTCTAATACCAAAGCATGCCTAGTTTTATCATAACATTTATCATGATTTCATTAAACTCTAAGCTCCCTGGGACCAGAACTGTCTTATTCCTTGTTGTACCTGCAAGGTTTTATACTGTGCTGATCACAGAGTCCATTCACACTAAATATTTGTTGAATAAATCCTCTGCCATCAAATATATTTGATTAATTGGACATATGAGAAGAATGTATCCATTCTATATAAAGTATGATGCACCTAATACTGAGTATATATTAACCATCCACTAGGTCATATGCTAATTTTATATACATGATGTGAATTCATCCACATAAAGCCATCATTATCTTCATTTTAGATATGAGAAAATTAAAGTTTACAGAGGTGAAATCCTTGCCCAGTGTGCCTCATGTTTTAAGTGATAAAGTTTAAAATAAACTTGATCCTTCTTGACTTTGAGGCTCTGCATTAATAGATTACTCTGCCTACAGAGAAACAGTTGTTCACATTTTTATTTCTAGCATATTTTAAAATAGTTCTGTAAGTCTCAGAAGGCTCTATTACCAGATTTGGACTATGGATAAATAATATTTATATCATAATCACTTTACATAGGGGATTTAATACATAGCCACCATATGTCTGGAGCCTGAGCACCAATTATTCATTCATTTAGACTGTTGAATAATACATTTTGTCCTGGTACATTTATGTAGATTGCTACAAAGTCATAGGAGGCAATATTTATCCTAAATGAGATCATGTCACTTTCTCATTCAAAATCCTCTGAAGGAATTACTTAGAATTATACCTAAACTCCAAATCCTGGCACAGAAATATCACAACACTCTCCAAAACATGCCAGATTCATTTCTGCCACAGAGGTTTTCCACCTGATGCTACTGCTGCCTGGACTCTGTTCTCCTGTACCTTATAGTCACTTATCCCATCCTTGTGATGTATACTTACATGCCAGTTTCTCAGAGTAGACTTCCCTGGTTTCTCCATTTAAAACAGTCTGCTTGTCAGGCTTCCTCCCCTTTGCCAAGATCAAAGAATACCTGATACTGATTCTTTATTAAAAACTACAGTATATGTTCCTTTGCCTAATATGTCATCTCTGTCTTCTTCACTATAGCATCACCATCATGAGGGCAAGTTAATGTTTTTGTTTTTATCATGTATCTAGAAATAGATCAAGTCCTAACACTCCGGAGATGGTTATTCAATTGTAGTTGAATACATGAATGAATAGATGGCCCTATTTTCTGGGAAAATCCCCACCCTGTGACCCACTGCTCAAGCAAACCCTCTTTTGTTTAGTTACTGCACCTCATTATACCTCCCCAGTACCTTGAGTTTACCTTTATTATTGCCCTTGCCAAAGGGCTTCCCTGGCGGTTCAAATGGTAAAGGGTCTGCGTGCAGTGTGGGAGACTTGGGTTCGATCCCTGGATCAGGAAGCTCCCCTGGATGCTATCAGTGTTGCTTTACTAGTCTATCTCTTCTAGAAGACTGAGGTAGAGTTTGTGCCTTACTCAGTCTATCCCAGTATTTCACGCAGTGAATGATATACTGTAGGCACTCAACAAATGTTTGTTACATGAACATAGAATAACCTCTCCCTCCATTGAAGAAGAAGTTATACCATTTAGTTTAATCTACTGTTGACACAATACAATAGCTTAACATCAAATTGGCATTTTAATTATAAAATACACTATAATTACCGAGAAGATTGTATGTTAGGAAGATTGGCTGAAAATGACATTGTATCTTGAATCCATGTAATTTAATGAGGAAGATATGTTACTCTAATTAAATTTCTAAAGAGTTTCTATAATTTTAGTGCCTTGTTTATAATTCAGAGGAAATATAGCCTTCACATTGGAAATCCATTTGCTAGGCATAGTCCCCACACAAGCACTCAAAGTAATGCTCAGCTCAGCTGACATTTCTTGGTTGACCTTAGAAGGTCAGTTAAACATTTTCAGTTTAAATGACCCAATCTGTAAAATGGAGGTGATGTGTGTGATGAGTCAATGGGATGAATAATGGTGGTTTTTTGAGAGTAAAATGTCCTGAGTAGTATTGTAGTATCTACACACTTAAGGGACTTTGGCTGTCCTTTTCATCATGACTTCACATGTGACAAATGGATGAAAGAAATCAGACGTTCATACGCCCCTTCCAGCCTCCAGGCAAAATAAATCAGCTCTTGAGGAAAAGGCAGAAATATTTAAATGTTGAAATCTATCTACCTTTCCTTTGACCCAGTTTTGTCTCCTTCAATGAAAAGATGAACATAAAGACTGATTCTGCCCCATTAGCAGATTTTACAATGCTCCTCTTTGTGTAGATTTTTTAAAATTTCCTTTCTAATTTCCCCCCTTAAAGGAACTAATTTTTCAGTGTCAGAATCCTATGGATTCAGTTTTCTTTTCTACCTACCATGAAATCACTGGTCAACTTATTAGTATCTTTTTTCTGTATTTAATTTTTTAAACTGGAAAATAAGAATTTCATATGGAAACAAAAGTTAATAAAATAGCCTGAGACTTAGTACTAAATTTTATATATATATATATATATATATATATATATATATATATATATATATATGAGATTTAAAAAAATAGTAAACCTGAACATTTTATACATAACACTATATCAAACTGCTAAAGATTTATGATGGCATTTGATGATTGAAATTATACGTGATAGTATATTCCCAGATAAGGTTTCCAGTATCAGTAAGGCAGTTGCTCATGGTAAACACTAAATTGGTTTTCAGAAGCTTGAAATATTTGACTATAATCAGGCTTTCAAACTTGTTCCAGAAAATCAGATGAGCATCAGAAGCTGACTCATAAACAGATTTAATTACTATGAAAATAGTTAAAGACTTCACAATCAAAGACTATGTATTATCTTACATTGTAAGTACTATAAGGCCTATTATTATAATGTATAGTTTGGGAAATAAGGCATAGCCAAGCTTAGAAAGTAGTGAAAAAATATTTAAAGTATTTCTCTATTTAGCAAAATAGACATTGTCAGTTTTCTGGTGCTGTGAGTTTGTTTCAACTCTACTAAGCATCAGCTAGATTGGATTCTCCTGTTGGAGACTAGAATGCATCACTGTGTGAATTGAAATGCATTACTCTGTGAATTGGAATGAATTAGGCACACTCTATTGCACTTCTCTCCTGTCATATTTCTGCTGTTCTAAAAATGATTTCTATAGGAGTTCACGATCAGATCCAGGACAACACTTTATAAACAAAATTTAATGGACGCTTTCATCTGTTAAATTTCATTACAATTCACATTAGCTCTTTTTTACACTATAAACACGCTTATTCTGTAAGTTACACTTGTATCATCCACAACTGTTGAGGCAATGCAATGGCTTAAGCGTTAATACCTCCGGTAGGAAGGAATTGAAAGCTTATCATTTTTTTAAAATATTAGCTATTTGTCACCTCAATGTCTTTAAAAATTAAAATCAAGCTAAAGCATATGTTTTAAAAGTGATATTTGATTACATTTTGATTACATTTTGGAGAAAAGTTTTATCAGGATAATAATCCAAAGCACCATAGGACCAATATTGAAGCTTATTCTTTTTAATTAGAATTTAAATATTTGGGTTTGGAGACTGAGAGATGGTTAAATGAAGTGATTGAAACAATTTTCAAAAACTAATATATTTTCATAATTAGGCATAATTTCTTATGCCAGAATGGCTCTATTAGATCTATGTATGCCCTTAATAACTCACCCTCAACTTTGATGAGTTGACTGAAATGCTACCTCACTTGGTAGCATTTAAAATTTTGTGTGGGGGATATGTCAAGGGAAGTCAGAGTATCAGAATCATGATTCCCTTTGTTCTCATCCTGTGAAAGTGGGATTTACATGCAGACACAACATGAGTCTGATTTCAGTCCTTTATGTTTTATGTGTTCATGTGCAGTTTTGCTTTAAACTTCATGATCTAAGAGAACGGCACCCTGTGTGACTGTGTGTGAATCTCTGGATATAGGTGTGCATTAAAAACAAAGGTATTTCATTTGGCAGCACATCCTAGCACATGCTAATATTAGCTTTGGTTTTCTTGGTGATTTTGCCCAGAGCTTCATACTGTGTTTATGCCCATGGATTTTTCATTTTGCTCAAATAAGTCATTGATCCCTAAGTTCAATTCTTTTCCCGATTACTACATCATGCCGGATGTCACGTCTTAACAGAGGGTGGCCTCTGTGCTGTTGCTTAAAATCATTGCTTGACAACAACTCATTTAACACATAATTCAATAAATACACAAAGTACACAGAAAGTGGACAGTGTACCTGTTTGAAGATAAGAATAATGCATCATTAATATGCTAGCTTTTTGTTCGAACACATGTAATACTGTTTGTTACATTGCTATCTAAGAGATTAAACAACTCCTTTAATCCCATTTTAAAGATGAGAAAGCTATAGCTAATTTGAATATTTTTACTGTCTATATGAAAATCACATTGGCAATAAATAATAATCTTATTTGTAGAAATGAGTAGATATAGCAATATTTGTATTAATGAAGCATTCAGTAAGGCTAAACTGAGAAATACACTATTTCATATCTTGCTTCTTAATGTGTCTATACTTATTAACAGAATTCTTGCCTGCACTCTATTTTTAATGTTAAGTTGGTGAAGTATACATGTATACTATAATTCAAACTATATTTAGGAGACCATATATTTATCTTATTTTCTGGATAAAATGCTATTCTTGATCCCTAATCTAAGTTTTTCTACCATAAAAACTCTAACTTAATGAGATCTGCCTCTTGATGTTTTTCTGAAAATGGCTGGCCCTAGTGAAAATAATGAAATCATTTACGTCTACATTTCTAAGTTTTAGTCTAGCTCTGACACTTACCTGCTCTATTACCTCCAATAAATTCTTTAAATTTTCTGGACTCTTGTTTTCTTAATTTAAATATTGAAATGATAATAATCACATATATTTTTGTGGATACTGAATAAGTTAATATAAAATAGTGATCATACTGTCAGGAACTCAGCAGGTACTTATCACATATCTCTTCATTTCTTCCTTTCAGTCCTTTTTATGCTATTTCTGGGGTTCATTTGTCTCATTATCCTCTCTAACTACTTAGGCTAGTTTGTAGTTGTAACTTTGGGCTGCACTAATGATACAGTGATGTGTCCATAGTGATTATTGCTTGACCCTGCCCGCTATTTTATTCCATTTGCTCCTTATGACTACTCAGTGAAAAATATCTTTCAGGTACAGGAAAACCTCTAGCTTTCTAAGCAACTACTTTGTTCTCATTGGATGGACTTTATTCAATTTTATAACAGAAGATCATAAATTCAGTCTTGCTCTGCCAGCTCTTAAACTCACACTACTTTTGTGACATATTTGGATATATAAAGTATATGTTAATTTAACCTCAGATCCATCAGATACACATCCTTCTTTAACCTTCTTAATCCTCACTTGTGTTATTTTTTTGTATGCATCTATACAGAACCCCTTGAAAATGTTTATATTTAAGTAACAAAACTACATGTAAATGCAGATGTATGCACACAGTTAAGATTTAAATCATAACATATCATTTTGCTTTTGTATTGAAACCGTGTTCAAGATACTATGGGAACAGGATCGGAAAAAGCAGAGTCGTGTTTAGAGAAACTAGAAACTGCAAAGAGGATAATTTGCTTTATCTTGATGCTCAAATGACAGAGTGGAAAGATGAAAAAAATAATATCCACCCTTAAAAAATGTAAAAACAAAACAAAAACAGAGCAAAGAGTGTAAAAGAACGCACATAATTGAAGAAAGGTGCCAAATGTGTGTGGCTGTCACAGTGGTGGGTATATCATTGGTGGTTATTCACTATAACTATGAGTTTTAGTAACTTCTGCATATTCGCAAGACAGCAGTTTGAAAATCACCATGTCTTTAACATATCAAATACATTAAAATCTTAATCTTAGCAGATAAATAAATGTGAATACTTAGAGCACAAATGGCAATCCATTAAATTTATTTTACTTGATTTACTCTAATACGGCCTACTTACTGATTTGAAGATTATGTACAAATTACTGCAATTATGTCCAAACTATGTCCAAATAAGAAACTAAAGGATAATGGCTGTTTATTTCTCACCATCAATATTAGTCTCTTTCAGAGTTTGCTATCATAATAGGAAAATAAAGGTTTATCTTACCCTACATTTGCAAAATATTTTTTACATTTGCCAGTTACATACTAATAATAATAAGTATCAAGATTTCAATATTATAATGCATTGTTCAATAGGCCTGGTGCATATTGTACAGGGAATCTGATCATCCCTTTCTTAAGCCATAATAAATAAAATGGAACTTTTATTAGTTAGAAGAGAAAGCATATTTTAGGTATCCCAAAAGAGAAGACCTCTCTTTTACTCTAGT
Source organism: Ovis aries (assembly GCF_016772045.2). Taxonomy (NCBI): domain Eukaryota; kingdom Metazoa; phylum Chordata; class Mammalia; order Artiodactyla; family Bovidae; genus Ovis; species Ovis aries. The sequence goes on from NC_056058.1 coordinate 74,767,509, forward strand.
AGGAAAGAAAGGGCAGATGGTCACAAATTTTTGAATACTTCAGTATAAAGTTTCAGACAGCTTTACAGTATTTTCATTGTAAGCATTCAAGAGTCTCCTTTCTTCTTCCTTCCTTCCTTGTCTCTCTCCATCTCTCTCTGTCTGACTCTCACTTTCTCTCATTAATTTTATAAAGAATCAGTTATAATAACATTTGATGAGATGTCATATAGTTGGATGGATCAGTCAAAGCTTTATTAGGAAAGTGTAAGCCCCCCTCCCCGCAACTGACAGGAGTGTCTGATAACACAGGGGATTCATGAAAGGGTCTTTCACTGAATCAATTTTGGTACCATTGCAATGACCACGTCTCAGAAAGCCAGTGGACATTTTGTGGTGATCACAGTTCAGGGTATCCTATAAGGTATGATGTCCCTTTTGCATATGTATAGAGAATCTCAGGTCCCACTTTTACCTGAGAGATCTCCAGCATATTAACCATAACACTTCTGAAGACAGTGGGCATAGCAGCTGCACCTTACATGTGGATATGAATCCACGTGCAAGTCAACAAACAAAAACTCTTATTTAATTATAAAAGAAAACAAAACAAATTTGAAAATATGAAAAAGCAAATATGCATTATTTTCTTATATACTTGAAACCATGGGACTTCTCAAGTGCCTCAGTGGTAAAGAATCTGTTTGCCAGTGCAGGAGACACAGGAGATTCAGGTGATTGCTGGGTTGGGAAGATCCCCTGGAAGCACAAGTGACAATCCATTCCAGTATTCTTGCCTGGGAAATGCCATGACTGAGGAACCTGGTGGGCTATAGTCCATGGGGTCATGAAGAGTTGGACACGATTGGGCAAGTGAGCATGCACACACACATCCTTGAGATCATACTGCTTATATAACTTTGTATCCTACTTTAGTAAAATCACTAAACCAAACCTTGTTGTTGAAGTTATGTTCTGCTTATGAGAAGGTTTCAAAAGAGTGCCTCATGTAGCTGACATGCTTCATGAATCCCAGGTCCAACTTCGTTCTTAAGAATAAATGAAAAGACAAATATCAGGTCATGTTTGTGTTTGGTAGTATATGACAGTAAAACCGCTTTGTTCCATTTAGGAGACCCATTTGCCTTAGGTCTGATATTTCTACTACCCTTGCAGGAGGCTCAAGCAGTCTACAAAACCAGGCCATTAGAGTTTGATGGTTACAGGATTTTTCATTAATGTAGAATGACCCAGCATAATAAAAAAACCAAGCCTGTTTCTAGAGCAAGGATTGACATGATTCTCTGCAAAGACACAGATAGTATATATCTGTGGATTTATGGGCCAAAAGGCAAAATTAAGCCTAGCAGGTAGGCTTTTTACAAATTTGTATTGATGGTGTTCCAAAATGTGACGACTGAGTATAACATTGTATAATACTAGTCGATTAATGAGAAGACTAACACTGGGCATAATTGTAGCTCAGAGTTAGTGTTAACTCATCATCATAGTAGAAATGTGGCCTCATTCTCCCATGAAGTTCTTCTTGCTTCTCTGAAACACAGTGAACTTCCTGGATCTCAGCAAAGTGTCTTATGTACATTACTTTTTGGGTGCTTTTGTATTAACCTCATGGTACTGAAAAACTTTGCATGAGGAACCAGGTTAAATCGACAGGCTCTGGAGTGAAACTTTGTGGGCTGGGATTCCAGCTGAACTGCTCACTAGCTGTGTAGTCTGATTTCTTACTCACCCTATCTAGAAGGTTTTGTTCCTTGTCTATAAAATGGATATCAATAGCTGTCATAATTGTATTAAAATGAAATCAGTGTACTAGGGAAATGATTAGAATTGTACATGAGATCTTATATAAAATATGGGATCTAAGTGTTATGCTTTTGATTTTCTTCAACCATTTAAAAAATTTAAGCTATTCTTAGATTGTGGGCCATATCCTCCCCATTCCCCAAAAAAGGCTTATAGGTCATTACTTTTATTCTTCCTCTACCTGCAGGAACTGCTGGCTGCTTCTAAGCCACCGGCTAGGAACTGAGAATTGTCCTCTGAAGGGAGCTGTCTTAGCGAGGTCACACTCTGTCTCCAAGGGCAGCCTGTGTCCAGTGACTAATCAAGGTAGGGTTACAATGGCTCTGTTCTTACATGCAGGACAGCTCTGACAGGCCATCTCAGCTTCTGAGCTCCTCATGGGAGCCTCTGAGATCTGTCTTGTAACCTTAATGCCATGTAAATTTCCCTCTGCCGAGTCCTGCTTCTCCACCTTTCATAGGTGTTCGTGAGATGACTCAAAAGATTTCAGCCCCCCAACCTCAAAATCAAAAGATTTCAGTGCCCCAACTTCAAACTCTGTTTTAAATCATTTCTATTGTCTGTCTCCAGTGTAGATTGATTTTAAACAGCTTACTTAATGTCCATCCCCTTAAGCTGCTCATTATTTTTTAACAGACATACCTGATTTTTAGTAGCTTCATAAAATGGTCCTTACACAGTATTCTGAGATAGAATGTATTGAGGGGGCATTGAGTAATCCCATATCATTCTCATGTTCCAGTGTGATTCTGTGATTTTCCCAGAAGTGAAGCTAAGTGAAACATAAGATGCAAAAATATCTAAGGACCAAGTTTTACTGATCGATATACTGTGTGACACAGCCCTTCAAACGGCAACAAACTGCTTTCTCTTTATTGTGGTTGTTTTATTCTAATCCACACCTACCAACTTCCAATCTTGCCTCTGATTTCAAAGTCTGAGAAAAGGTTCAATTAAAGGAAATATTTGCATCTAGTTATATACATACAAATAAAAACTGCAAAGTTTTACTTTCTTCAGTTTAATGCAATAATAATGCTACTAAGCTGGTGAGTAAAGTGGAGTATAAACCGTGCTGTGATAGATTACAATTATAAAAGATTTAAACTAGTCAGGTTTACAACCTTATGTGATTATAATGAAATGCTGGCATATAACAGAACTTTCAGACTTCCATCAGTCCCCTTAGCTAATGGAAGACAAATAGAAAATGATTTCTCTGAAAATGTAATTTTTAGGGTTAAGTGAGACTTCCTCTTTCACCATGGATCAGATAGCTTTAGAACACATTTCCAAAAAAATGCTACTTTACCTAATGAAATGTGAATGAATAAAAATTTTTATTTTCAGAAGTAGATAGAGGCTTGTACAATAACTAGATTCAAACAGGGGTCAAAGAACTGCACGATTAATGGATCCATATCAGTCTGCATATTAAGCTTTACATCTGTATTTTTTTGCCCCATATCGTGAAGTTAACGTCAAAGGAGTACTCTCTCCTTCAGAGATGATGGTTAAAGAGAACCACCTGAACCATTGCTTGGATATAGAGTGAAGAATCAGTCTTCTGGAATGAAGAATGGAGTTTAATTTTATGTCACCAAGAGGGTCATTTTTTTTCCTACAGAAGGTAATTGCCCAAGTTTCCAGGGTTTTCTTTATCTTAGATAATCTGTATGTTGAGGTTCACATCCTAATATAGAGCAAGACTTTAGTAATGATTGCATCAGCCTCAACCTTGTTTAAGGTACATGATTTCATTCACTCAGCATCACCTGGGAACTTGTTAGAAATGCAGATTCTCAGGGCCTACCTTACATGTGCTGAATCCAAAACTCTAGGAGTAGAACCTAGTTCTCTGAATTTTAACAAGTCCTCCATAATTATGGCAATGAGTACCACTAAAGGAGAGGAAAAGTGAAATGAAAGGAAACAAAATAAAATGGAATCAAATTGCATGATAGAAAATATGTTGCCAAGTATAGCTATAAATGAATGATCACAGACCTTAAAAGTTGTGGTATCAGATTTTTTTTAAGATTAGTCTTATCAGGAAGCCATTCTCTCCATAAAAAATATAGGCTTATATGAAAACTCTCCCCATCTTGTCAACAAGAGGCATACTGTAGAAACGCAACATAGTAGAAGCTACCCCTAAGCAGAAGTGAGAGCGAAAAAAATGCAATGCTTAAACTGATACGGAGGAAATACTTTTGGCTTCAGGAAATTTAGTTCTTTAGATGCTTAGAGCCCAAGCAGATTAGATAATTAAAGATTGAACAATGAGTTGTTGAAGCCACAGTCTTTGAAAAGAAAGAGAGAAAAAAAAAACAGTAAAAGTTTTGACTTAAAAATAAAAAGTACCCCTTTTATAGATTTCAGGGCATAAAGGGACAAATTTGGGGCAGAGGCACATTAATACATATACACTTGTTGTTGTTCTGTTGTGACCCCTGGGATTGCAGCATGCCCAGCATCGCTGTCCTTCACTGTCTCCTGGAGTTTTTTCAAATTCATGTCCATTGAGTCAGGGATGCCATTGTCTCTTGCTATAAGTGTAATTAAGTTTGTTAGCCAAAAGAAAAAAAAAAATGTTTGTTATCCAAGTAAACACAATGTCAGTGGTACTCCAGAATGACAATTAGGTATTACCAACTAATACTTTTGTGACATTTTTAATATGCCTGATTTGAGCAATTTATTCTGATATTATTACTAAGAACCATTTGTACCTGGTGAACCTCAGCTAAACACTTGAAGTAAATAGCCATTGGTTCAAAATTGGAATTTAGTGGGCATCCTTAATGTAAAACTGAAAAATGAGAAATTAGCTAATTAATCACTTTTTTTCTCAATATGAAATTCAATAATGTTTTTTTCCCACCAAATCAACATTCATTTTGGAAATTGGTAGCTGAATACTAATTGTGGAAATATTAACAACTCTTCATTCATATCAAGACACTTATATATAGATGATAATTGTTAGTGCTCACTCAGTATTGGATTTTTCTCATGAATGTTATTGTTGTTTTTGTTTAGTCACTAAGTTATGTCTTACTCTTTGTGACCCCATGGACTGCAGCTCACCAGGCCTCCCTATATTACTGCATACACTTATCCTGTTTTATTTTTCAACATTTGTATAAACCAGTATTGTTTCTTTCAAGTATTCATTCAATTGATATTGAGTGTCACTTATACACCAGCCGCTCATTTAGGTGAGGGGGAAAATAAAATAAAAGAAACCTAAATCCTTGCCCTCACGGATATATTTGTGTTACCTTTCAGTGGGAACTATGACTCAGAGAACTTAAATAATATGCCCATGATCACATATACTGCAAGTGTCCTAAAGAAATGCTTCAAATCTGTATGACATCAAACCTTTGGATTTTAACCATAACATTATATCCAGGACTCTGAAAGGCAGTACAACTCTGATTTATCCTATCTCCCTGCTCATAGAATATAAATTTCTATTGCTAATCAAAATTAGAGCTATGTACCCATTTCTTCTCTCTCTCACAAATATATATATATACATACATATTAGTTCTTTTGAAAATTTTTGACATTATATAAATAATTTATAGTATCTAGTTATTTTCAGACATTCATGAATGAATTAACATTAAGAAAAGAGCTTATGAAGCTACATAAAATGTATCTTTTCAAGACCCACCTATTATCTTAAATGCCTTTTAGGATGAGGAATCAGCAAAATATGATATTGTGCTTAGTCTTATGTCTAATTCCAAAGCAAACATTACATAGAACAAGCATTCTGGTGATAAAATTTTAGTTGAAAGAGCATTCTTTTGGCATTGGGCAAGTTGTTTATAATCTTCACTTCAATGAACATGCTGGGTTGCACTATTTCGTGTAAAGAGAATAATAGATTATAAGCCTAACTATTACCATTTCATATTTTATGGTCTCCCCAGCATACTTGGAGGCTCATTTTTCAGCATGACCTCCAGTGAGCACACATAAGTAAACAGAATCTTACATTTGGCTTAGAAAAAAAGAGCAAAAATGTTTTGAATTAAATCTTATTCAGCCAAATTGGTTGGAAATGGAAACGTGACAAGCTCTCAAGTGAACATGAAAAAACACCATGGAATTACTGTTACCCTTAACCCATGTCAATGAGCTTATACTATATAATTGTGTTTGGATGTATTTAGTTGCTTACAGGTGAAAGTAACTCACCATTGATCAGAGATTGAGAAGGAGAAAAAAAATACACTTACTCTTATTTAACTCAGCTTACAAAAGGAATAGTATTAATTCAGAATAGTAGCAAGACTAGTATGTTTCTAGCAGAAGTGTATAAATATTCTAAATATCAAATGTGCATTGTCAAGGCCAATAAGTCATACACTCAAATGAAAAGTCGCAAATAAATATCTGATGAGCTATACAATTGTTATGTAGACAAAGCAGAAAAATACTAGATTGGAGTTTGTCACTGTCTTGCAGAAAGTTTGGTACAGTGTATACTATGACATTTGGAGATGGCTACTTTTATTTAAAAGCAACTATAGATATTAACTATAGATATTAACTTCTACTTCTAGCTTTGGCAAAATAATTTATGCAAAAATCAGCCTTATTGCCTTTAAAGAAATAAAAGTATAAAACTGGCCAAAATTACTTTTTTAGACAATAGACTTTTAACAGCACATGAATCTGATACTTGAGAGAAGATCTTCCTGACCCAGGGATTGAACCCAGGTCTCCTGCATTGCAGGCAGATTATTTACCTTCTGAGCCACCAGGGAAGCCCAAAGAATAGAGGTGAACCCCATAACTGCCTGGGCCTTCTGCCAGACATCACTTTTTCAGACTATGAAAGAACAGGAGAAGGCAATTAACATTAAGTCCAGTGGTCTCCCTAAGCTGAAGATATAGGAGAACCTAGAATTTGTAGAACAAGATGTCAGAGAGAAGCAATCTATCCAGGGAAGAACCTTCTGAATTCTACATAAGGATCCCTTTGAGTCTTTGGCTGAATACAAAGATGTGCGTGTTTATCAGGTCACTTTGTGTGGCTGGTAAAAGAGCATCAGTGAAAGGATTATTATGCAGGAAGGGAACAATCACCAGAAATCTGGGAGCCTGAACAAGGCTGGGAGACATTTATCTTCTAAATAGCTAAATGGAGGAAGCTCACTGAACACCAAAGATATTCAGTAGCGATCCCCAAGGAATATGCCTTGGGAGTAGCTCTAATTTAACATTAGAGTAAAAAGATACTCTAGACTCTTTCTAATGAATCTGAAAATGAGTCTTGAAAGTATTAAGCTTATACTTAAGTAAATTAATAGCCTAGTAGAAAAAGAATTCCTCCATTATGGAATACAATAAAAGTCTAGCAATCAACAAGATAACTTTCAGGCAAAAATCACAAGAAAAATGGAGCCTATAACTAGGATAAAAACCAATCAATAGAACCAGGCCAGAAATAATAGAAATGATAGAATTAGCAGATAAGAAATTTAAAGCAGCTACTACCTTGAATATGTTCAACGATTTAAGAGAAATTAAAATGTAATGGGGATACAGTAAAGTATCTCAATAGAGAAATGGAAACCAAACTGAGGAAACAGAACCGGTAATTAATAAATCTTCTCACTAGGAACATTTCAGGTTGAGATGACTTCCCTGGTTAACTTCATTAAAACTTTAAAGGAAAAATATAATAATAGCAATACTATACAACCTCTGTCATAAACTAGAATAATATGGAATATACCTTAATTAATTTTACAAAAATAGTATATCTGAGTAAACCAGCAAAGAAATCACTGAATAGAGATCAGTATTGCTTATGAACAGAGATACAAAAGCCTCTAACAAAATTCTAGCACATGGACAACAGAAATATGGGGACATGCATATAATAAAAATATACCATGAAATGGGAGTTATTCAAAGAATGTAGGTTAACATACAAAGAACACAGAAACAGAATAAAATTTTAAAAATACTATAGTCATCTCAAGTAGATGCAGAAAAATAACTTAATGTATTTTAATGCCACTTCATTATAAATGTTTTGATTATTTAGGAGACTTCTTCAAGCTGAAAAAAAAATGTATCTATAAAAAAGTTAGAGCTAACATGGTTTAATGTTGGTTCATTAACATAAGACCTTTCACATAAGATAATGAACAAGTCAAATATATAATATCATTTTCATGTGCAATTTGCTAGTGTCCTCAGCCAGTGCAATAATGAAAGAAAAATAAATTAAAAGTATAAATTATGGGAAAGCAAGGTTACAGGACCCAAGATCAATAGAGACAAATTGACTACATTTCTATACAAAAGCAATGAAAAATTGGAACATGAAAAAAATGCCATTTATTAAAGTATGAAGAATAAAATACGTACAAATGAATCTAAAAAAAAGTTGTAGAAAATCACCATATGAAAACAATAAATATCACTGAAAGAAAGTAATGAGTACCTTAATCAGGGTATTCAATACATTTATGGCTAGCAATGTTAAGTACTGGATAAATGTTATTTTCCCCAAATGATCTATAAATTCAGTAAAATCTCAATCACAGTTCCAGAGGAGCATGTTTTGAGTACAAATTTACAAACTGATCTTAAAATTTATATAGAAATTAAAAGAGTAAAGCATGACAAAGCAAATTTTAAAAAGAAGGACAAAGTTGAACTTATACTTTGTTATTTCAAGATACATTGTCAAACTGGTAATCAAGACTGTGGTAATGGTGTATAGTAGAATTAAGAGCCCAGAAATAAATCCACCCTTCTATTATCAACTGATAAACCAAAGTAATCCAATGAGGAAAGACATGATTTTTCAACAAATGGATCTCAAACGACTGGTTATATATTTAGGGGCAAGGAGATAAGAGTAAACTTTGACCCTTGCTTCATTCCATATACTATAATTAATTTAAGAAACACCATAATCCTAAGGGTAAAAATTAAAAGTTTTCATATAGCTTTTTCCAAAATACTGTATAAGAGAATATCTTCATCACCTTGGAATAGACAAATTGATTCCTTACACAAAACCCAGTAACAGTCATAAAAGTTTGTTAAAATATAAATCATAAATGCATAAAAATTTGCTCATCAGAAAAAAAATCCCTAATAAAATGGATAGGCAAGTTGCATTATGAGAGAAAATATCTGAGATATATATGTATATAAAATGAGCAAAACATTTATAAACAAACAACTTTATGGTGATGCAGATATAGAGGATGGACTTGTCGACACAGTGGGTAAAGGAAAGTGTGGGATGAATGGAGAAAGTAGTATCAAGATATATACACTACCATGTGTAAAATATATACATAGAAGATGTGGCTTCACAAAAGAGGGAGCCCGGCCTGGACTCTGTGATGACTTAGACTGATGGGATAGGGGAGAGGAGGGAGGATTCAGAAGGAGGTGGTATGTGTGTGCATGTGTGTGTGTGTAAGTGTGTATAAAATGCTATTTTATATACATATATATATAAACATTATATGAGCCCATGCAAAGATTGGCTCAATAAAGGACAGAAATGATATGGACCTAACAGAAGCAGAGGATATTAAGAAAAGGTGGCAAGAATACACAGAAGAACTGTACAAAAAATATCTTCCCAACCCAGATAATCACGATGGTGTGATCAGTCACCTAGAGCCAGACATCCTGGAATGTGAAGTCAAGTGGGCCTTAGAAAGCATGACTACAAACAAGGCTGTCAGAGGTGATGGAATTCCAGTTGAGCTATTTCAAATCCTAAAAGATAATGCTGTGAAAGTGCTGCACTCTATATGCCAGCAAATTTGGGAAACTCAGCAGTGGAAACAAGACTGGAAAAGGTTAGTTATCATTCTAATCCCAAAGAAAGGCAATGCCAAACAATGTTCAAACTACTGCACAATTACACTCATCTCACACACTAGTAAAGTAATGCTCAATATTTTCCAAGCCAGGCTTCAATAATATGTGAACCATAAACTTCCAGATATCAAGCTGGATTTAGAAAAGGCAGGGGAACCAGAGTTCAAACTGCCAACATCTGTTGGATCATAGAAAAAGCAAGAGAGTTCTAGAAAGGCATCTATTTCTGCTTTATTGACTATGCCAAAGCCTTTGACTATGTGGATCACAGCAAACTGTGAAAAATTCTGAATGTGATAGGAATACCAGACCACCTGCCCTGCCTCTTGAGAAATCTGTATGCAGGTCAGGAAGCAACAGTTAGAACTGGATATGGAACAACAGACTGGTTCCAAATAGGAAAAGGAGCATGTCAAGGCTGTATATTGTCACCCTGCTTATTTAACTTATATGCAGAGTACATCATGAGAAATGCTGGACTGGAAGAAACAAGCTGGAATCAAGATTGCAGGGAGAAGTATCAATAACCTCAGATATGCAGATGATACCATCCTTATGGCAGAAAGTGAAGAGGAGCTAAAAAGCCTCTTAATGAAAGTGAAAGAGGAGAGTGAAAAAGCTGGCTTAAAACTGAACATTCAGAAAACTAAGATCATGGCATTCAGTCCCATCACTTCATGGCAGATAGATGGGAATCAGTGGAAACAGTGTCAAACTTTATTTTTGGAGGCTCCAAAATCACTGCAGATGGTGATTGCAGCCATGAAATTAAAAGACGCTTACTCCTTAGAAAGAAAGTTATGACCAACCTAGAGAACATATTAAAAAGCAGAGACAAAGGCCAACCAAGGTCCATCTAGTCAAGGCTATGGTTTTTCCAGTAGTCATGACTTCCCTGGTGACTCAGATGATAAAGCATCTGCCTACAATGCGGGAAACCCAGTTTCAATCCATGGGTTGGGAAGATCCTCTGGAGAAGGAAGTGCCAACTCACTCCAGTACTCTTACCTGGAAAATCCCATGGACAGAGGAGCATGGTAGGCTACATACAGTCTATGAGGTCACAGAGTTGCACATAACTGAGTGACTTCACTTTCACTCTTCACTTTCATGTATGGATGTGAGAGTTGGGCTATAAAGAAAGCTGAGTGCCAAAGGATTGATGCTTTTGAACTGTGATGTTAGAGAAGACTTTTTAGAGTCCCTTGGACTGCAAGAAGATCCAACCAGTCTCCATCCTAAAGGAGATCAGTCCTGAAGTTCATTGGAAGGACTGATGTTGAAGCTGAAATTCCAATACCTTGGCCACCTGATGCCAAGAACTGACTCATTTGAATAGACCCCGATTCTGAGAAAGATTGAAGGCGAGGGGAGAAGGGGATGACAGAGGATGAGACGGTTGGATGGCATCACCGACTCAATGGACATGAGTTTGTGTAAACTCTGGGAATTGGTGATGGACAGGGAGGCCTGGCATGTTGCAGCCCATGGAGTTGGAAAGAGTCAGACATGACTGAGAGACAGAACTGAAACATTATATATATATATATATATATATATATATATATATATATATATGTGTGTGTGTGTGTGTGTGTGTGTGTGTGTGTGTATGTATATATATGTATATATATATGTGTGTGTGTGTAAAATTATGGCCAATTTGTGCTGTATAGCAGAAACCAACACATTATAAAGAATTTTCCTCCTGTTAAAAAATAAATGTAAAAAATCAAAGCAAGAAAATGAACAAAAACTTTGAACAGATACTCTTGTAGTCCAATTTGGAATTTGCCAATAAACACATGAAGATTTGCCAATAAGCATATGTGAACAACTGCATGGCATCTTTAGACGTCAGGGAAATGCAAATTAAAACCACATTATGATACCTCTATATGCACGTTACAATGATTAAAATTAATAGAGTAACCATATTAAATGCTTCAGTTGAAAATCTGAAGCAGCTGAAAATTTCATACATTGCTGGGTATTTGTAAAATGATACAATCTCCTTGGAAAATGGTCTAGATCTTTTTAAAATAAAGTTGCTGCATTAGCTCTCTTTGGGTAGTATAAATTATCTTGAAATTGTGGCTCAGAGCAACACAGATTTGTTTTCTTTATAGTTCTCTACGTCAGAGAGCCAATGTGGTTCTTGCCAGGCTCAAAACAATGAGTCACAAGGTGTGTACTTTTCTGGATGCCAGATCACGTTCCTTCCCTCTGTCTTAAAAGCAGCCCACGTTCCCTTTCTCTAACTCCAGTTCTGATGTCACATTTCTCTCTCTGACCCCAGCTAGGAATGACTCTCTACATTTTAGGAACTATGTGATTAGACAGGACTCATCCAGGTAATCCAAGGTAATTTTCACTTCCCCTTGCACACATGCAGCTTTATATTCAATCAGATTCAAAGTAACTTCTCTTCAGCTTTCAGGAGCTGCTTGCCTGAAAAGCTCTCTTCTCTTTCAGACCCTGTCACATCTGCAAAATCCCTTTCACCATGTAAAGTAACATATTCACAGGTTCCTAGGGCCTGGGCATCTGTGAAGATCCATTTTTCTGGTTTTCTTCATGTTAACTTCTAAATATTTATTAGCTAGAAAACAGGTATAAAATTATATGTATAAGATACATATAAAATGTATAAAATACATATAAAATAAGAAATCTTATTCAAAATGGGCAAAAACTAGGAGCAACCCAAATGTCACTCTCACAAATTGTGTTTTTTTTTCTATACAGTGTAATGCACTCAGCATTAAATGTATGCAATATTGAGGAATCTCAAAAACATGCCGAGTACAAAATATAGAAAGCAAAATGATACATACTGTACCATTCTGTTCATACTAACTTCAAATACACGTGATAAAAATCACAGCAGTAGTTTTATGGATATATATGTGTATATATATATAATGAGGCTGGTAAATAAATGAAGTAGTTAAATAATATATGATAAAATATTATATAAAATAATGAGTGAATGCCATTGGACAGCGACTTTTACTGTTTATAATTGTAAACACATGATCTCAAATGCATTGGTATTATAGGCAGTGGCATTATAAAGCAGTTTCTTAGACTGGGTCTGCTGATACATTCTGGCGGTGATGGAAAAGTCAGCATTCTGTAATTTTTTAATGTTAATGAAGGAAAGGTTTTCAGTAGAAGCCCATAGGTGTAAAACACTTTTGCTGCATTTTAGCTTCCAAAATCAGTGAACTCTGTTATGGATCTGAGATTTATTTTCTTTAAAAATAGTGTGTGTGTTTGTATGTGTGTGTGACTCAAATTTGAGTAAAATATTATTTGTATCTATCTATACATTACAAAGGCAGTATTTCCCAGTATTTTCCAAATTGAAGTTCTTATGGTATTTTATACTCCTTTAAAAATCATTGATTATACTTATTGTAAAGTATCACTTGGTCAGTGTTCATGTTTCCCCATTGAAATGTAAGCCCCTTGGGGCCAGTATCATTTCTCACTTAGCCATGGCTATATACCCTTACATAGAATGTTGCCTGATACATAATCAGAATTTAAAGTACTTGATGAATTCAGGAGTGCTCAATAATAAGAAATTATTTCCACCTCAAGTTAAACAAAACAAACATTCCCCTATTAAAGATGGAAGCACTTTTTATTGTTTTCCTTTGCCTCCTCAAGCATCTCAGAGCATCCTCAAGCCCTTTTTTTCTTTTGCTGGGAATTTTTAATAGGTTCATTGTTCTGAGCAATGTGCCAGGTCAAGTCAAAATTAATTTCACATTTGAATTTAATGGGTCTACATGTTTTTCTGATGTGACGAGGGTTAATCTAGCACCCTGGCAAGTTTTTGTAATTTAGTCATTTAGAAATCTATTCAAAGTGTATGTCTTTAGAATAGAGACTCTAGATTTCAGAGATATGAGATTTAATAATTCATCAGAAGATAGAAGGTGATTTGGTCAAGAATTCTGGTCTCTTGTTATTCATTACTTTTTCTGTCACTGGAAAATTGTTGCAATGGCAGCTCTCCTCTAACTTTATCTATTATGACTAAAGATTTAACATATGTTTTTACTTTTGCTTCAATAAGAGGAAGTTTTGCATTTTTCTAAATCAATATTATTAATAATTTGGTCTCCCTTTTATAAAAAATAATCTCTAGTTACTTTATAAAGACATGCTAGTGTAACTGTATATGTAATCAGGTATGTGAGATACTCTAAATAACCAGTTGAATAAAAACTTTTATATTATATAATGCAAAACTTGTTAGCTGAAATATTTAAATAAATGACTGGCCAGTTATTACTGCAAACTTGAGTAATATTTTTATTTTTGGAAAAATGGATAATATTTCTATTTCTAAAATAAATAATTTTACCTTAACTTTGTGTTACGTGTGCACACCCAGAATCCATTATGGTAGACAGGCATGCATGTTAATGTATAGGTACTGACAAATTTTGCTAATTAAGTACAAAGGGTACCAGAAGAAGCTCAGTTAAAATAAATCTGCTGAAAACTAAAATTTAATAGTAGAGAATGAAAGCAGGATTGATTGGAACATTAAGAACTTTAAAAGTATTTTTTCATATTAAAAAATTAGATTATAAATTGTACAAAATAAATAATGAAGTACTAATTTTAATATGCAATATGTCAAATTAAATGATACAGATAGATATATATAATATACATATACATCAATTGACTTTTTATTTAACTTTTGAAGTAAGATTTTCATGAGATTCAATATAACAAAAATATTCAAGGGCTTTATTAATGTGTTTTTAATAAAGCTCCCATTAATATTTTGATACCTAAATCTTTTCCTTTTAAAACACACAGCAATTTTTCTTCTTTAAGCACAATTTATTTTCTTTGATCACTATTTATACATCTGTCAACTCTGTAGTTGCAGCATTTTCTTTTTCTTTTAACCACATCTAACATTTATTGAATTCCTACTGTGTGTCAGACCCTGTTCTAAATGCATTACTTGCTTTATCTCATCTCATCCTCACAACATCACTATGTAATAGAAAATATTGTTGTCTCATTTCACAGGCCCGAAACTAGAGAACAGAGAGATTTCAACCTGCCCAAAGCCTTGGAATTAGTACATAGCAGAGCAAAAATCTGAATCCAATCCGTGTCCAAAATTCACACACTTTGACCAAAGGAACCCACTTCCAGAATAAGCTTTCCTTACAAAATTAAATTTGTATGTAGAGCATGCAATGTCAATACCTTTGTGGAGTCATTTAGAATTCTTTCACTTGCTTTTGTATCTTGTAGTAGCATTTTAATTGACTAATGTGAGAAAGTTTGCTTGAGTGGATATAAATAGTTTACTAGTGAATATTTTTATTTAAGAAAAAGTTTGCTTTTCTTCCAAACATATAAATACAGAAACTCTGATAATCCATATTTAGTAACAAGGTCTGGATTTGCCCACATAGGGATATGTGTTATCTGTAAAGGATGATCCTATTTTGACCCACAGGGGCATACAAAGATGGCACAGTTGAGACTAGTATCTAAATATTCTCTCCTTCAGCACTGTTCGTGAGTTGCTTACAATTTTCGGAAAGAGAAGGAAACTTATCTTCTCTGCCCTTGCTCTACTCTTCACATCCTGTAAGTTCCCATTGAAGATTTCTGAACAAAAGACTAAGGTTAGGTTTGATTTGCCAATGATTTTCAATTTCAACAGAACTTTTTATTTTTTCAGACAAAATCTCTGTAGGCTGTAACTTTTTATGTCTCTAATTTAAAGCAACTTAAATAAAATTTGAGCCCGTAAAGTTTATGCCATATGTTTGCTGACAGGTGGAGCTAGTGGTAAAGAATCCACCTGCTATTACAGGAGACACAAAAAGTATGGGTTCGATCTCTTGGTCGGGAAGATCCCCTGGAGTAGGAAATGGCAACCAATTTCAGTATTATTGCCTGGAAAATCCCACAAACAGGAACCTGGTGGGCTACAGACCATCCGGTTGCAGAGTTGGACAGACACGGCTGAGGGACTAACAGTGCTAGTACTAAGAATCTTAACTGACTTTTCTAGTATCCTTCCTCATTCAGTTATTAAACATCTGGATCTTCTGGGTTTTTCTAAAAGTCTACAGAGACTACTTTTCCTAAGTTACTGACAAATATTTTTTGTAAAATGGGAGATACATGTTTTAACCATCAGTGTTCAGATTTCTTCAATTAAAATTCAGGACACTCAGAATATGTTGAATGTCAGGAAATAATCATGCTTCATAACTTTTCGTTTTCCGCCTCTAATTGTCGGTTATTGTAGAAACATCTCTGCATCATTGTAGAAACATCACGATCAAAAGGAACTCTAATCCTGGAGAGTATAGTAGCTTTGTATTTTCTATCTTGGGCCAGGTGCATCCATGCTTTGATCTTTGCTGATTTATAAAACTGCTCTAATCCTACCTGTGATTCATTGTCTCTTTCTTTTCCAAAGGCGAGAAGGCTTTATGTTGCTTTCTTTAAAGTCAAATTGCTGACTTTCAGTTGTCTAGAACAAATCTAATTTCAAGAAAATGTATTAGGAAATACTGAGTAATGAACTTTTTCAAATTGTAAGATTGCCTCTACAAGAGTATCTACCTACAGTGTCCTTAATTAATTTTTGTCTACTAAAACTGAATAAGAATCTTAAAGTTATAATTTTCCTTCTTACTGTGCAAATAACAGTGATTTCTCAGCACATTCGGTCACATGGCTCTTTGCTACGCATAAACAGGCACTGGTAAAATGCTCCACTAACTTTACAATTTGGAAATTGTAAGTAGAGGGTTGCAATCCAATGCAGCAATGCATCTTACACCTCTCATCAGGCAGGGCCATGAGCTCAAAGAGGGTGATCTCTATCATATATGCACTTCTACTTCATCAAATGATTTCTTACACTTCTTTTCCTTTATTTTTTTCTAATTCCCCATTTCCTAAAACATCATGGATTATTTTAAGGGAGGAATTACATCACCCCATTCTCCTAACCTTCCCATTTTCTTCTCTGGCTGGGATTATAATACATGAGGTTTCCACTTGAAATTTATCAATGTTTATAACTTAAAATTTCACATCTAAGTCAAATTGTTTTAAAAAGTAACTTCTTACATAAAACAGAATGGGTGCATTTCATAAATCTGCTAAAGTCACCTTTAGCAAAAATTTCAAAAATAGTTTTAATGTGATGGTTCAAATTCTTCACATGCTTCTCATTTCTGTGTGCTTAAAGTACTTCTTTCTCCTGTGACAATAATGTTTACATTTATTTTGAGCCTCTTTATAATAATAAATAGTGCTAAAATGATGTTTATTATATAAGACCAGTAACTGAACTTAGAGGGTTTTAGTAAGGTAGATTTAAGTATTTTATGAGAGCTTTTAGAAGTAAGAATAAAGACTATCATTTTTACGTGCATCAGTTTATGATTTGAAAGTGCAGGGACCCTTGGGCTCTAGGATCAAGAACATACCATAGACTCTTAAGGACACACTCATCCCTACATGCCTCTGCATTTTTAGGAAGAAATATGTTTACTACTGATTCTCAGATCTTTCTCTGAATTGAAGTTTTCTTATCACACACAGGCAGCATTCAAATCCATGAATATCTGAGTACCATCTATAGTCAATGATGTTTTGAAAAACTCCCCATGGAATATTTCTCTTTCAAACACTCTCTGTATCATGCTTACTAAATTTCATCATACCCAACAAGATTTCTTTGTGAATTTCCTCAGAAAACCCACTGAGATTCTAAATAGAGTGAACCACTGGTTAACTGAAAAACTCAATTAATCCGCATTGTTTTCTTTTTCTTCCTGAGCTCCAGTTGAAGGATAAAGAATTTAATATTAATAAAAATACAGACAACAAAAATTATATTGTAAGTGAGTAAAATTGCTTCTACAATGTGACTAGGATCAGTCAAGATTAATTCTGATCTCTGGTGAACCAATTTTTAGCTCTGAGGCCACTCATCAACCATGAGAATATAAATTAGGTCTTCTACAATGTAATATCCAAGGTATACATGGACAAAGACATCTAAGATATATTCCACCCTCTGGAAGGAGAAGACAAAAAAATAAATATTTCATGACACACTAAATAGGAAACATTATGAGGTCTATACTATGATTGTTTCACACTTTTGCTAAACCAAGTCATTATGTCCATTATCTTCAGAATCTTCTGGGAAATATGACCAGCTCTTAGTGTTTCCTGACTGTGATAACATATGTTTACCAGCAAGAGTAGGCTCTATATGCCTGAAGCCTTTGGCATAAGTGGGTAAGTCAGGAGGAGACTCAGTCCAAGCTGGACAAGTCAGCCCCTGTCTCAGGCTGGCTGATGGTACATTGCCAGAACCAAGGACACGTTCTCAGTAGCTGTGAGGATACTGTGGTGGGGCAGACAGAAGCACGCCATTCAAGAATGCCCATGTGATCACTATGGGTGAGAATAAGAGGTCGGCAGGCTTGGTGTCCCAGGGGTCTGTCGTTTCCTGATTCTGGGCTTTCCTAGCTCTACCTTCTGCTCTTGAATTGTATCATGTGCACCTTGACACTTGAACATGGTAAACCAGGACTGGTAAACTTCAGCTATTTGAAGCCAGAAAAATCTTAACTCTTACACACTAAGTAGCAGTTAAGTCTCTATTACCTGCTGTACTGAAAACAATTTTTTTTAATAAGATAGTGTTATTTACAAATATATTTATGATGCACTTCATATATGAAGCAAACTGCTTGCATTATCAAATTCTCTGTTATTATCCCCCCTCTTTGACAAGAGATGAAACTGAGGTACAAACAGGTTAAGACTATTACAGAAGTGGTTGTGATGAAATGGAAGATGGAATGCAAGCAATTTTGTAGAGGGCTCATATCTTAAACTCCAATTCAGTTTGGAAAATAAAACAATAATGATAGAGTTTATGCCCAGTACATGTTGCTGGTGGTGGTTTATTCGCTAAGTGTGTCTGACTCTTGTAACCCTGTAGACCCTAGCCCACCAGGCTCCTCTGTCCATGGGATTTCCTAGGCAAGAATACTAGAGTGAGTTTCCATTTCCTTCTCTAGGGGATCTTACCAACACAGGGATGAAACCCACATCTCAAGATTCTTTACCAGCTTAGCCACCAGGGAAGCCCCCATCCAGTACATGGTATCTGGGATTAAAACAATATGTAAATGTGACAATAAAAAGATTTGTGTTTATGTGTGTCCTCGTTCATTTGTATATGTGTGTATTTATATCTTTATGTATGTGGAGGCTCATTCATCCAAACTGTATCAGGTTGTTGGCTGCAAATGAAAAATTTTATGTGAAATTATTATGAAAAAATTCACATAACTTTTGTTTCTTGCTATGTTTTCTTGGAATACCTTCATTACAGCTCTAAGTAAAAAATGTGACATTGTACAATGGGCATAATTGGGCAGTCAGTGCCTACTGTTGATTTTCAGGCTCATGCAGACCTCTCTGAACCAAATCCCCAATTTGGACTGCTGCCTACTGTAAGCAGTCATCACCTTTGCATAATCTCTCCGCTCAGAGCTCTATCCAGGCAAACCAGGTGAGACAGGGTGAATTTAAAAGGCCACCATAAACTGAGCCATGAATTACCAGCAGATCTGGTGGCTCAAGAATAATTTCCTCTTCAGCTCGAAATGTAAGTATGGCTCACTGAGAAGCCGTATTACCTCCTGATTCCAAGGAAGTCTTGTCAAAGCAGGGTTCACGGTGTGTAAAGTTTGTAAAGTGCATTTGTTATAGCTTGCTGGTCTGACTATTAAAGTGAAACACTACACACCGTTAAACCTTCAAACTAGCACTGCAAAAATACTTATCAAAAATACAGCCTCTGGGAGATTTGTTTACTCTAGAAATATGCTGTCTTTGCAGTTAGTTTTTCCTTAATGAGAAGGCAATGCAGGATTTGTCCTTTTCAATGGAGGGCAAAAAGCCAAAGACAGGAAATTGTCCATAAAGTGACATGGCCATATCCAATTCCTAGGCAGGGTTCAGAAATCTTTCTGAAGACACTTAAGTTCTGAAATGAAGTTCCACACTTGAAAGTGATTCTTTTGCCTCCAATGTTTTTATTCAGCAAGTCACTGATACATAATATGACCATTGAAAATATGAGCCTGAAAATAAGCCCCTCCACAAGTGATACTGGTTTTTGAAAGCAACAAAGCTATGTATTCCTTTGCATTTGAGATAATCTAAAATTACCAACCACTTAAGGAATGTTAATGGGTTGAGTTAGTACTGTTTAAAAACACAGTAGAAGTTTAAAAAAAAAAATTTAAAGCAGAGCTGTCACCAATTACTAGAAGATTCTGTCTTCTTTTGCAAAGCCCTTTTGGTTTGCACCTTGAGTATGGCATTTACTTGGAGAATATGTGACCTGCTTTATCAACCAATACAAGGTAGAATAAAGGTGGAGGAAAAAAAGTTAATAAGTAAACCTTCAGGGGCATTTTCCTGCTTTTTCCATTTAATTTTTCATTTGGATTATAAATGGCATCTCAGAGAGAAGGCAGTCTCCTGGGTTCCTCAGGATCCTTGGCTGGCTTAATCATGAAGATGACCTGTGTAGAAGTAAGCGTTAAGAGAATTAGTGATTGCATCAGAGAGAATTAGTGATTGCATCAAGAAGAAGGGAAGGATAGTCAATTATTCACCACCTGCCACTAAACATAAGAAGTATGTCCACAGCTTGTCTCTCTCCTCTCCTGGAGGCAAACAAATGAGTGTCTCTTTCCGCAAATTCTGTGCCATTCAGAGAAATATTCTTTTCAAGCAATTCTCACTTTTATCGATATTACTTTTTAACTCACCTCAGTTCAGTTCAGTTGCTCAGGTGTGCCTAACTTTTTGTGACCCCATGGACTGCAGCAGCCAGTCTTTCTTGTCCATCACCAACTCCCAGCGCTTGCTCAAATTCATATCCATCAAGTCAGTGGTGCCATCCAATCATCTATTCCTCTGTCGTCACCTTCTCCTGCCTTCAGTCTTTCGCAGCATAAGGGTCTTTTCTAATGAGTCAGTTCTTCACATCAAGTGGCCAAAGTACTCGAACTCCAGCTTCAGCATCAGCCCTTCCAATCAATATTCAGGACTGGTTTCCTTTAAGATTGACTGGTTGGATCTCCTTGCAGTCTAAGGGACTCTCAAGAGTCTTCTCCAACACCTCAGTTCAAAAGCATCAATTCTTTGCTGCTCAGCTTTCTATATGGTCCAACTCTCACATCCATACATGACTACCGGAAAATCCATAGCTTTGACTAGATGGACCTTTGTTGGCAAAGTTTGTCTCTGCTTTTTAATATGCTGTCCAGTTTTGTCATGGCTTTTCTTCCAAGGAGCAAGGGTCTTTTAATTTCATGGCTGTAGTTACCATCTGCCATGACTTTGGAGCCCCAAAAATAAACTCTGTAACTGTTTCCATTGTTTCCCCATCTGTTTGACATGAAGTGATGGTACCAGATGCCATGATCTTTGTTTTTTGAATATTCTAAGCCAGCTTTTTCATGCTTCTCTTTCAACTTTCATTAAGAGGCTCTTTAATTCCTCTTCACTCCCTGCCATAAGGGTGGTGTCATTTGCATATCTGAGGTTATTGATATTTCTCCTGGCAATCTTGATTCCAGCTTGTGCTTCACCCACTCTGGCATTTCTCATGATGAATTGGTGCATAAGTTAAATAAACAGGTTAACAGTATACAATCCTGTTACTTGATGCAATCCTTTCCCAATTAGGAACCAGTCTGTTTCTCCATGTCTGGTTCTAACTGCTGCTTCTTGAGCTGCACACAGATTTATTGGGAGGCAGATAAGGTGGTCTGGTATTCCCATCTCTTTCAGAATTTTCCATAGTTTGTTGTGATCCAGATAGTCAAAGGCTTTAGCATAGTCAATGAAGCAGAAGTAGATGTTTTTATGGAACTCTCTTGCTTTTTCCTATGATCCAACAGGTGTTAGCAACTTGATCTCTGGTACCTCTGACTTTTCTAAATCCAGCTTGAACATCTGAAGGTTCTCAGTTCACATACTGTTGAAGCCTAGCTTTGAGAATTTTGAGCATTACTTTGCTAGTGTGTGAGATGAGTACCATTGTGCAGTAGATAGAACATTCTTTGGCAGTGCCTTTCTTTAGAATTGGAATGAAAACAGTTTTCTAGTCCCCTGGCCACTGCTGAGTTTTCCAAATTTGCTGGCATATGGAGTACAGCACTTTCACAACTTCATCTTTTAGGATTTGAAATGGCTCAGCTGCATTCCATCACCTCTGCCAGCTTTGTTCATAGTGATACTTCCTGAGGCCCACCTGACCTCTCACTCTAGGATACCTGGCTCTAGAAGAGTGATCACATCATTGTGGTTATCTGGGTCATGAAGATCTCTTTTGGCTGGTAGTCTTGCCACCTCTTCTTAATCTCTTCTGCTTGTTTTAGGTCCATACCATTTCTGTCCTTTACTGTGCCCATCTTTGCATGAAATGTTCCCTTGGTATCTCTAATTTTCATCAAGAGATCTCTAGTCTGGCCATCCATTAGTCTAGAGCATATTACCTTTTCCAACTAGTTAATTTTCTTGGGTGAAACATCAGTAGAATTAATTTTTTATTAAAATAATAGCAGCCTAACATTAAGAAAGGAAAAAGAGATAATGGGAGCAAAGAGGAGAGAGAGAGAGGAGGAAAGAGGAAACACAGCAGAGAAGAGGAAGGAAGATAAACAAAAAGACCACAGAGGTTAATGTTGTTGAGGCCTCAGAATCCAGGAGGTGAGAATTGTTAATAGGACAATTAGGAAAACCCAGGACCTGGTTTTTCACCTCTTTCATCCTAGGAACAATGTGCGTCACTCATCGTTGGCTGACCTAGTCCATGGATACTTTGCTTTTGCTACATAATTGCCCCGTGGCTTCATTCCCCAAAATCTTGCTCTCAGTTCTCTTTTTTGGAAAACAATAGTGCAAGGGTCAGATAACAACAGATACTAATGAGGATCTAATATGTGCCAGGAGGAGAAGGGGACGACAGAAGATGAGATGGCTGGATGGCATCACCGACTTGATGCACATGAGTTTGAGTGAATTCTGGGAGTTGGTGATGGACGGGGAGGTCTGGCATGCTGCGATTCATGGGGTCACAAAGAGCCGGACACGACTGAGTGACTGAACTGAACTGAACTGAATATGTGCTAGGCACTGTGGTGAACAAGAAATTGTGGGCCCTGACCTCATATAACTTAGAGAATAATGAGGAAGTCAAGGGTCATAGGCAAATACAACAATTCCCACTCAGACTCTGTCCTAACAAGACCTAACTTTTTGCTTCTAGCCTATATTTCCCAAATCTTCTTGCTATGATTTTTATATTTATAAGCTTTTGGTACTGGACCACTAAGTTTCTTTATACATGTATAGTGAAAATAGGAAAAAAAAATGACTTTTCATCACTGTGTTGAAGAAAATGCATATGGGCATGCATGTGTCTTTGCAACTGCTTCATCACTGCGTAATTTTATATTGTATGTTTTGTATGAGTGTAGTTAACACAGATTCTGATTGTCCATATAAATATCACTGCACTTACTAGTAGATTCATCCAAATCAGATAAACAGCAGGATTGTGTGTGATAACAAAAATCACTTAATTAAATAAAATTCATATACATTTATATATATATATTCTTATATTCTAAATGGTAGAGGTTACTTGGGCCAGAGGTGATATAAACACATGTTCCTATAAATGTATGTTTATGCTTTATTCAGTAAACCCAAAATATAGTTCTAGCATAAGGGAGCAAAAATAAGTACAGACTTGTAACCTCTACTTATGGAGTTTACAATCTAGTAGAAGAGACAGAATAAAACACAAACCAAGAACATAATAGGAAATACTCAGTAGTATAAAACAAAGGAATCTAAACTAAAATAGATTTGGGGGAAGAAGTCTTGAAGACTTCTCTAGAAGAGATGACGAGAGTTGAAATCTAGAAGATGACTCAAAAGCTGAGGTTGAAGCAACTGTTGTGAAAGAGGGCGTGGCTTTTTCTAGGAACTCACCCAGTGTGTCTGGAGGGCAGAAAATGTAACAGAAAGATCAGGAAGAGACTGCGAGCAACCTAAGGTTCCTTGGATACATGGTATGGCAATGACCATCTATCAAAGCAAACCAAACAGCATTTCCGCGATTCAGCCCTAACCACAATAATTTAAGTATAAAGGAGTGGAATGCAATACAAATAACAGGGAAAACAGTTTTCAAATTTCTTTCAGTCACTTTGTCCTGAGGTACTTTGTTAAGTCAGCACATGTTAGCCTTAGGTGTCCAGGTCAAAGTGGACTTCTTTTGACTCTGACTTCTCACAGGTGTCCTTTGCTACTTCCTATTTCCTCTTATGCTCAAATGGAAACTGAGATTAAGGAGGTAGAAAAATCATCTTCAGTTTCATTTGCATTATAATGCCTTATATCACACAAATGGTGTTTATGTTGAATTCTAAAAATTGTTGCTTGGGACTGGCATTGAGCAATATGTTTTGCTAGGGTCATTGCAAATGTTTTTGCAAATTGTGCAGGGGCCATCTTATGTAATAGATCTTTTAAACAATCCTCGGTCACCAATTTCCATGCCCTAAACTTGCCCGCTCTTACTATCTTAACTGGATGTAGGCACTTGAATTTCATCAGTGTCCTCAGTGCCAGTCATACATAAATATACTTACGTGAAACCATTAAACTTAATACACCTTCATTTCCACCACCTCCTGTGATGTGCGTTCACAGCTCAGCTTTCCATTCTAAAACACATGTTTTAATATAAGTCCCAAATTTGTTAAAATGAGCCAAGATTTTATTGAGCACATACTAAGTATGGATACTACCTTATCCGTTTATTTATTCATTTTATATCTCTTAAGTGTCTTCTATAAGGTAATAGAGGTCCCAAGGACACAATGGTGAAAAAACAAACGTGGGTCCCACATTTATTGAAATTATATTCAGTAGCATAACACTGTTCTGAGAATCAGTTGAGGCACTACATGTGAAAGAACTTTGAAAATGATAAATACGCAGGCATTAATCATTTTATTCTTCACTCTCATGGTGAAGCCATTCATAAGAGTTTCAGGGCAACAATGCTAACATCAATAAAACACAAAAAATAAATTTACCAGAAAAGATAGAGGAACCAGGTGGTTTATTTCATACTCTAGTCCACAAATGTAGTAAGATTGCAAAGCAGACATTTCAAGTGCCATGGAACAGAGAGCTTTCTTGGAGGAGATAAAACCTGAGCTGACAGACTGAGGGACTGACAGAGAAATTTCTCTGCCCCTCTGACCTTTGGAATGTTTCATGAATAAGAATATCCATGGTAACTCGGTGCATTGTTTTGATATATTTAACATAGAGATCCCATAGTATCACTGCCATTATAACTGAAAGGACTAGATCTAATTACTTTTCCTCTAAAAGCATGGCTCTGAAGCAGATTTAGAGATTTCACTGCTCCTTAAAATGAAATGGAAAAGAAACCGATGGTTTTACAAAAGAGAAAGAATGGCGATTTATTTCTTCTGCTGAAAATGCAGCAGATACCCTGTTGTTGCCTCTGCCTCTGTTGAATTATAGTGTGGTCAGCTGGAATTGATATTCAGGTCAAAGTCATTCTTTGAAACTGGTAATTCTTTGTGGATATAATCTGTTCCTTATATGTTACTTTAAGACATTTTAAAAGGAACTTCACAGGTTCCCAGGAAACTTTTGCCCATTTCAGCTCTCATGAAAAAGTAGCATAAAAAAACAAAACGATTAGTGAAATGGGTGACAAAATGCTTCATATTTGTTGAAATAAAAAGCAGTGGTGCGCTCCATTAAAAAATGCATAAGAAACAAAAAAACACCTCCAACTGGGATTCTGACTCAATATTTTCTTCTTATCTCCATGTGGGCTCTTTAATACAAGATACTAATCTTAGAGTAAATATGGATGTCTCTTGGAAATGAAAGCCTTTGAAGAAAAATGTGAAAATATATGTTAAGGGTATGTATGTTAGAACAGTTTTGATTTATAATCTTTTTTGTATAACCATAATAGTTACAAAAATCTAACTGCCTATTAGGTTTATTTTGTTTCCATATTTAACCCCAATTACCCTGTGCAGGGGAATTCTTTAAAAATGTAATTCCCTCTCTCACTTTTTTTTCCTGCTTCTGCAAGCCTTTTCTCCTCATGTAAATTGCAGCAGGTGCACAAAATTGAAGACATCACAATTAAATGTAATCAAATATTTTAGGCACTAATGAACAGCTCCAGGAAAACAAGTCAAAAGAAAAAAAAAAAAAAAGCCTTTAAGTGAGTGGATTTTCAAACACCCAAGGCACCATAGGACCAATTAAGAGAGTCAGATACCAGGACACATACTGACATTAATTATCTTTGAGTTCAGGGAAATAAAAAATAAAAGCAACAATTATCATAATAAATCTCCACACAGTGCTTGTAAGTTTTGCTAATCTACAACACACCTGGGTTTCAGATATTTAAGGCGAATACTCAATCAGTTGGTAACGACCTCACAGAGGGGCTCATGGGACATTTTTTGCTTCCTGTGATCTGCCAATCAGACGGAGGGGCTAAAATGATGTCCAACAGCTATGTCTGCTTTATTTTGCATCACTCACATGAGTTGCAGACAGAAGCAGTGCATAATTTATTCAATAAAGTAAGTCACAAAGCCAGTATTCTCTTTAGGGGATGTTTATTTTAAAAGAAGGAAAAGTCAAGAATAGATACTCAAGGTAAAAATTTGAATCGTTGGAGTCTCAAAGTCCCAGGACATCTCTGTAAATTTATTCTCCCTGAAGCCAGAAAGAATCTTACTAAAGAGAACAAATATTTCAGTCTGGGAATAAGGGCTTTCATTTTTTAAATGCACAGGAGGGGGCAGGAAAAGAAAGTTAAGTGCTGTAAGCTATCAGGAATAGAAAGAAAGAAAGAAAAAAAAAAGCCTTGTTATTAAAATTGATCTAAATTTGACTGATAACTTGAAACAATATAATATTTTAACAAAAAGAGTATATTAAATAGAATGTTGCTAATTTTCTATAATCAAGGCTGAGATTAACATAAATATGAAATATTAGAAAGAACTATACAAATGTTTTTTAGGTTAAATGCCCTTAATATTGTCCTATTATAAGTTTAAAATTACCAACTCACCTTTCTAAATTTTGGCATAATTTAACGCAGTAATATGTGCCAGTGTACTACTAGATGATAAAAGAGAAGGCTTTTTTTTTCTTTTGGTCTTCTTGTCCTCTTTATTCCTGTATCATGGAGATTACTCCCTTCTTAAAGAAAGACATATTTAATTTAAGTATGATTAATATTTTTCTACATCTGGTTGAATATATGGGGCCGTGCTGCTTATGCTGTAAATATAATTTTGATTTATTTTGTCTACTTAATTAGTTGAGGACTGTAATGATCTATATGGCAATTTCTTAAGTATAAAAAATATGATATTAGGTGGTATGTGATATTCGTAGGTATATGTTTTTTGTGTGTGTAATTTTTGAATAAGTTTCTAATGTAGTAGAAAAATGGGAACACACATGTAAGTGTACTGAGGATTTTAAATATCATTTTGCTTGTTAGATCCACTATTTCAGTAGAACTAATCTGAAATTGGAGAGAACAAAGTGTGCAGTTCTTTTCACAATATTGCTCATTAATTCACTAGTCCTGATACACAGTGGAAATTCACTTTTAAATTACATACTTGTCAAGTTTTTACTTCTTGACAAATATATACCTTCAGATTAAAGAGCAAGCATTTAGTGGCAAAATATGAGTTATTTTTACTGTATATCTGTATCACGTAAAATATCACATGTTCAAATGTTTAGTCCACCATTTTTTAAATGAATTTGTAGCCTTTGGTTCTGAAAGATTTTTAGCATTTTATCAATATTAAAAAGCATATAAAACTGACAGATTATATGACATCAAAATTTAAAATATATTTATAATAAAATATATGATAGAAAAGATATAACAGAAAATAAACTGGAGAAAAATATTTACCACACATATGGGGAAGATTAATAACCTTAGTAAGTAAATTACTTACAAACCATAAAGAATATTTTTAAATGTCCAATTATAAAATTTATACGTAATTTAAATTTCCTATAAAATAGAATATTTAAATTAGAATAAATGTATAAAATGGTGGGAAAATTTACTAGCAGTTTAGGAAATGCAAACTTAAAAAATGACCTTTTTCAAAAATCAACCTATAAAAATTAAATCAACTGATAGTACTTAATTAGTCACCACTGTAAATAATAAATAAGTAAATATAAATTATTTATTAAAGGCTTTCATTTACAATATTTTTATTAATAGGTAATTAGAATCAGTGCATTGGTCCATCATTTATAGGTTGAATAAATAAATAGTGATGAATTTATAATCTATTTATATTAGTCATTAAAAATTAGAATTTTCAGCTTACTAACATAAAGGAATTCTATGCATATATTTAAATGAAAGTTGCAGGTATTTAAATATTTCATAGCATTATTAATTATCCGATATATTTAAAGCATAATGAACACATGTGTGTGTATATATATATACACATTTATGTATATATACATATGAATACATTCATTACGTATAATAAACTGTTATGGCAGAGTGGCTGTTTCTAGGAGCAAGGCTTAAAGGCACTGTATTCCCTGTATTTATGTCTGTATTTTTCAAATTATTTTAAAAATCAGAAAACTGTCCAAATAAATACTGACATTTCTATATTGTCTATATATTCTCAGGTTGTTTTCTTTTACAATGTTCATATCATTAGAGATTTAAATCTTTCTGTTTTTCTTTTTTATAAATAATTTTTCCTGTTATAACTATTACTGTGATTAGTTTTATGCAAAATTAATTTTTAAATTTGGTATTACTCTTTTAGAAGAGAGATTCTGAACTGGGATAACTAAGCCAAAGGAAAGAAAATATTTGGGCGTTATTTATGTTAGTTAAATTACTTTTCCAAACTCTACTGGTAGTATATATTTACATTACAGTATTATAAAGAGAGTAGCCAAGCTGTTATTTGCTATTACCCATCAATATTCAGAGAGAGAAAGACCAACATTTGTATATCTTTAATGCGTTTTATATACCAAAGAACAGGACAAGAAAGCAGAATACTTTATTCAGCTCTGCAACTGAGCTGCAATATGATCTGTGTACAACTTGTTTTTTCAAAAAAATGTTTAGACTGGAGTAAAAAATACCACAGGTCATTTCCAAATGAAAATTCTATGGTTGAAAATAAACTGTATTCTTTTTCTCTCCCATCATTCTCTCAAACCAGCAGTTAAGATATGTTTTGCTAAGATATGTTGTTTGCCAAAAACGTTGCTTTTATAAAGGAGCAAACACTGAGATGGCAATCAGAAGTTTTCCCTTAAATCCAAACTTAGAACTTCTAGAGAACCCTGGATATTTGGCCCCATTGGCCCCACATTCCAGGAGAGGAGCATCAGCAGGCCTGTGTAATAGACAGGGCCAGACAGATGCTCTCCAGTTAGCCACGCACTCCCTGTTGCTCTGCCTGACACTGACTAGAGGAGTTCATGCCATTTCAGTTGCGTTTGGACGCTTGTTTTTGTTTGGTAGGAAAATATTACTTACACTATTTGGCCTCACCCATTTGTGTGCTTTGCAAGTATTTGTCTTCATTCCAGATCTGCTCTTCTGAGCCCACTTTAGTTTCAAGAACTGAGTAAAAGGATTCAGACACATACACTGAACTTTAATTTGCCCTGGTATAGTATGATCTAAATTCCAAGTCTTCTGACTAGACTTAATGTTTAACTTTTAATTTTAATGCTCTCCCTTATAAATTCATAGTCCTGTAACCTCTCAATATCTGTATGGCCTTGACATTTTGGACCTGTGATTTTTCCTATGAATGTATATTTTTCCTTGTTAGACAATGTGACAGTGTTCACTTCTGTGATGCTAGAGTTTTTTAATTGCTTACTCTATAATATACGTGACCCCTGATGGTACCACTTTCATTATCCAGTTTAAGAAATTCATCTAAATTGCAATTTTATTAGTAAAGTTTTTCTCCTTATTAAGAATATTTAGAGACTTATATGTAACTGAATAAAGTTGAAATTCGGAATAAGTGAAAAAGCATATGGTAAACTTTAAAAAAATGATCATTCAATATATTTAATAGAATGCTGCTATATTGTTCTTAATAAATGTAAAAGAATGTTGGGACATCTCGCATCATTAAAGTCACGTGTGCCTATTAAACCTTTGCATTTAATTGAGGTTTCATACCATGGAGCAATTGTAAATTTTAAGAGTCTAGAAAGGAGTTTTCTTTCTTTCTTTTTTTTTACAATTAACCATGCATTTTCTTTCAAGCAAAAAACCATTAATTTTTTTTAAACGACTTTTTACTTTGCTTTTTTGTTTTAATTTTACCCTCCAGTGGGCCAAGTCCTATAATCAGTGCTAGGAGGGGAAGAGGAATGAGGATTAAAAAGAAAGGATTAGACGGAGGTATGTGGAGAAAGAGAGGATGAATGGTGTGTTTCCCTTGAATATTTTATTTTCTTAATTGAAAAAAAAATGCGTAGGGCCTGGGGATACCAGCCACTAATTGTTTTGCTTTTTATTTTTTTGTATGTACAAAATAGATCAATGAATCTGTTTGTTTATTCTTAAACTATCCTGTTATGTGAAGGGATAACCAAAGGAGAATATACAAAAATATTTATTTCTTCACCTTCCATTCCTTTATACAAATGTCAGTATGAAGGAAAATATATGAAATATCACAATCAGTGGTATAAATTATGAAAAAAAGAGGTCTCAGTTTTTTCATTTAAGAAAAGATGGATTAAATTTGTAAAGTTCTTTAGGCATATAAAATTATCAGTATGTAATTTGTTTATAAGAAATAAAGTATGTCTACCCTGATTTCTTTTCTTCTCTTTCCTCCTTCTCACTTGGCTCTGTGTACTGAGAAAGAAAATGTTATTTTTCCCAAAATATCAATACCAGGATCCTGGCAGACAGAGGGGTTTTCCCAGAAGACTTATTATGATGGTCTGTTGTTAGACTTCTTATTGCAACAATTAGTCCAATAATTTTTAAACCAAAAGAAAAATTGAAGAACATATATCTTTTAACTTCCTATTTTTGTCTCTTTATATATCTTGTATATAAGTGGTTATGTGTGGAATTTCAGTAATTAGTTTTAAAATTCTGGATTTTGTATTTAAATTTCATGAAAAAAATATTGAAATACATACTTTGATGGATACATGTATATACATATCTTGACTTTCCATGAAGAGCTCTTTATCTCCTTAATTTTTAAATTCATCTTTGCTCTTTAAACAAATTTGATAATGTGGTCAAGCTGCTCAAATTCATGTCACTGCTAAAATTTAAATTTAAAAGATGATCCCTTAGTTATTAGCCTTGTTTCTAGCAAAAAATAAATTCTTCTCCATACAATGAGAATTTTAAAAAGAACAGCTGGATCCATTCCTCTGATTACTTATTTTAAAAAGTGACTTTCTTCTTCAATTTTTTTTTTTAAACTACATTTAGCAAAGAGCATGTCATGAGGTAAACCTGTGTGAGAAGTTTTCTTGATATTTCGATTTTGACTGAAACGTTGCATTTATACACAAGTGAAATATTTAAAAGCTAGGTTTAATTTGTAAGGAAAACAACTGCTGATATGGAGGGTTTAGAGATTACTTGCTTATTTTATCATTATTATATTTGAATTTTTTAGGAAGCTCCCTCTGAAATGTGTCTCTGTCTACTATAAATTTTTTGAAAATGTATCACTTATTGGCCTTATAACTGGAAAGAAATTGAGGACATGACTTGTAGCACACAGATCATTTCAGTGCAGACGCTCTTAGTTACAACTAAATATTTTGTACAAGTAGCTTTATTCCCTCAACAAATATTTGTCTTTCTCCTGTAATACAACTAAGAACTTAACAAGCAAAGCTTGCCCTCCTGCACCTTATTTTGAATCTGGGGCTGAGACTAGGGGAACTTACAAAATAAAAGCATAGAAATAATCCTTGCAGATTGTCATAACTGTTATGAAGGAAATAAATATGATTCTGTGATTAAGGATAGAGGCAGAGGGTTTATTTAAAGGGGGTAAGGAGGCCTCTCTGAGAAAATAGTGAAAATACTACTTAAGCTAAGCTGAGCCATGAATGTTATAGAACACCCAGATGTGGAAAGTCTTTGTATCAAGTGTCAATGTCCTAATTTGGAAAAAAAAAATAATTTTGGCTATATTGAAAACTAATAGAAGGACATTTGTTGAAGTCACATGGCAGACAGTGTGCACAAGTTTATATCAATTTGGATAAAGGGTACAGGGCTAGATTTTGCAGAGCTTTCTAGACCTCAGTTATCAGTTTTAATTTTAAATATTTATTAATACATTTGTATGGTATACAGAGGGGAAAAATATTACATGAAAGATGGCAGGAGTGGAAAGATGTTTATAACAAAAAGTAACGTTACTCTAGCTTATATAGTGTAAAAAAAAATCACTGAGTAAAACCTCATTGTTTTATCTAGTTATTGTCAGAGATTTTTATGTTTAAAAATAATCTGTAAAGTTGAAAATACAATCTAGATTTCTTTCAGTGTTTTTAAGATTGGCTACATACAGTCATCGGACACCCAATACAAATTCACCGTTATTAAAACAGCACAGGAAATATGCCATTCAGCTTAGAAACACAGCGGGTTTCACCATCATGCTTCAGTGTAAAAGTAAGGTTTACATTTTGAGCACTTTGAAAGTGCTGAAAAGGGAAATGTTTGTATAAAGTGTAAGCATCTGGAGCATAATTTATCAACAATACTGTAATACCTTCATAAAAGAAAAAAAAAACACAAAATTCTACCATAAATAATTTAAAAGTTGTTTCTGTCAAATAAATCATGAAAACTCTTATAATGACAAATTTCATACAGCCTGAGTTTCTTCTTTTGCTTATGGAGCTGCCTTTTGAATTCATACTCCTATATAAAAGAGACTGTATTGTATCACTTACATCTGTTCTTTAAATAATGAGGGTAATTTATTGCCATACTTTGTCAGGGTGAACCTTTTATATCTTTACAGGGAGCTACTTTTGATATTTTTGTACTTATTGTGGAGTCTTTATAATAGAATCTCTGAAGTTTAATTCTTTATGTTTATCCAGATGCTAAAAAATTTAAAAATACGTTAGTGAATTTTTATTTAAAATAAATACAATTAGTGATGCCATTTTCTCCAAATATGTGACAGTAATTTTAGATTGAAAGCATGTGGGTGTATATGTGCTGAGCTAAATTTATTATTTACAACAGCCATTTAGAAATAAAAGCATACAGTACTGTGTAGCAATGGGAACATCCACGTATATGGGTTGAATTTTCTTTGTCATGTGTCTAGAATAGTAGAAGTAAATTATATTAAAAATAAGATAGTTGAGAGATAATATATATAGTTGGAAGATTTTTAAATCCCTTTGGTATGACAGCACGATTTTAAGAATCTTTCTTATCAGTTGAAGAAAAGTAGCAAAACATATCTCTTAACTACATATATATTTGCCGATGTTGCTTTAAAATATATATATTCACTCACTTCACAGTCTTATTTTAGGCCATCTGTCCATTTCTAATCCGTGTTTATATCTCGTTGAAAGAACTAGGTCAATAAATACAAGACTCATTTCTTTTTTCAACAAAAAACTTTTAAAAATCATACTGCATATTTTTTCTTTGGGCTTTCCCTGGTGGCTCAGATGGTAAAGAATGTGGAAGACCTGGGTTTGATCCTGGATTGGGAAGATCTCCTGGAGAAGGGTATGATAGTAAAAGTTTGCAAAATGCTTAACTTAATCTAATTTCTAAATCTGACCACAATGAGTATCCACTCATTAAATAAATTATGCCATTCAAAACACGCTTAGTTTGAGTTACAATTTTTAAAGAAAAAAAGAACACATGAGTCTGTTATGTGTATTATAAAGGCGCTATAAAATGCAGTTATGTGTTCTATGCTAAATTGTTTCTTATTTTGAATAAACAAAGGAATGCCTAGAATAGGAAGATTGAAAAGAAAATTCGGACATTGTCATTCTATCGTAGATTGTTGGAGGAAATTGTTCTGGTTGATAATAAGACTTGATACATTTCCTTAGATCATCATAATCATTACTATAGTAATTAGGCAAGCAAATTAATTTGAATTATATTTTCATTTCTATTTCTGATGAAATTTTCTTTATTTATTGGGTCTTAACTTTGTGCATTTATTCTCAGGACTAAGAATGAAATAATGCCATTGTTTCACCCTCAAGAAAACATCAGTTTATTTTCCTTCATATCGATTAAAATATAATCAATATCACATTTTCTCTAAGAAAATGTAGAAGTACTGCTTGTATTAGTTATCAATTATTATGTGCCAGATTACTTGAAAATTCAAAGCTTTAAATATTAAACATCTTAATAATAAGAAAAGTAGACCTGATTTTTTAAATTGGGAAAATATTTAAATAGTTACATGTCTAAAGAAAATATATATGCAAGTGGCTAATAAATACAGTATGACCAACGTAATTAGTCATTATGGAAATGCAAGTCAAACAACATTGAGATACCACCTCACACTCACTAGGATGACAAGTTTCAAAAGGCAGATATGTTTTGGCAAGGATATGGGAAAATGTGAACCATCACACACTACTGGTGCGAATCTGAATTGGGGCAGCCACTTTGGAAAACAGACTGGCAGTTCCTCAAAAATTTAAACAGGGAGTTATTTGATCCACAATTGTATTCCTAGGCACATATCCAAAAGAAAGGAAAAAGCATATGTCCACCAAAACGTATGCCCACTAAAAATGTATAAATGAATGATCCAAGCAGCATTATTTATAACAGCCAAAAAAAAGGAAAAATGGAAATATCTGTCAACAGATGAAAAGATACCCATCAGTCCAGTTCAGTTCAGTTGCTCAGTCGTGTCCCACTCTCTGCAACCCCATGGACTGCACCATGCCAGGCCTCCCTGTCCATTCACCAACTCCCAGAATTTACTCAAACTCATGCCCATTGAGTCAGTGATGCCATCCAACCATCTCATCCTCTGTCGTCCCTTTCTTCTCCCACCTTCAATCTTTGCCAGCATCAGGGTCTTTTCAAATAAGTCAGTTCTTCATATCAGTTGGCCAAAGTACTGGAGTTTCAGCTTCAGCATCAGTCCTTCCAATGAATATTCAGGACTGATTTCCTTTAGGATTGACTGGTTGGATCTCCTTCCAGTCCAAGGGACTCTCAAGAGTCTCCTCCAACACTACAGCTCAAAAGTATCAATTCTTTGGTGCTCAGCTTTCTTTACAGTGCTTTTTAATATGCTGTCTGGGTTGGTCATAACTTTTCTTCCAAGGAACAAGCATCTTTTAATTTCATGGCTGCAGTCACCATCTGCAGTGATTTTGGAGCCGAAGAACATAAAGTCTGGCACTGCTTCCACTGTTTTCCCATCTATTTTGCCATGAAGTGATAGGACCAGATGCCATGATCTTAGTTTTCTGAATGTTGAGTTTTAAGCCAACATTTCCACTCTCCTCCTTCACTTTCATCAAGATGCTCTTTAGTCCTTCTTAGCTTTCTGGCATAAGGGTGGGGTCATCTGCCTATGTGAGATTATTTAGCTTATTTAACTTATATGCTTATTTAACTTATATGCAGAGTACATCATGGTAAATGCTGGACTGGATGAAGCACAATAACCTCAAAGATACCCATACAATGGAATATGATTTGGTTAAATAAAAAAGAATGGAAAAATACCTACTACATGGATGACCCTCAAAAACACTATTTTAAATAAAGTTGGCCGATCACAAAAACAGCACAAATTGTATTCCATTTATACTGAATGACCATAATAGGCAAATGTATAGAGACAGAAGTAAATCAGCTATTGTGTAGGGCTGAGGAGTGGGATGTAATAAATGATGGAAGGGTGGGGGTAGGGAGATAATGGGGTAACAAGTAACTGATATTAGATAAATGTTTACTTTTAGGATAATGAAAATGCTCTAAAATTACATTATGATAAGAGTCATAGAACTGTTTAATTGAAAACTTCAAAGTGGTGAACTTTATGATATGTAATTTATTTCTCAATAGAGATTTTACAATACAAACAACAAACAATTATTTTCTTATGCTTCTCATGCTTATGGAATTTAAGAGCAGCCTAGCTGGTTGGTTCTGACATAGTGTCCTTTGTGATACTGCAATCAAAATGTCATCTGAGACGGCAGTAACTTAAAGCCTTATCAGGCTAGAAGGTGCATTTGCAATGTTGCCCTCTCACATGGCTGTTAGCAGGGGGCATCAGTTCCTTACTTTGTGTCTCTACATTGGGCAGCTCAAGCATCTTCGTAATATGGAAGATGGCTTCCCCAAAGCAAATGATACAGAAGAGGAAGGCAGGAACCACAATGTCTCCTTATGAACTAGCTTCAGATGTCATACATTATCACTTCTACAAAGTGTAAAGAAAATGGAACACTCCTATACTGTTAGTGGGAATGTAAATTGGTGCAACCACTATGGAAAACAGTATGGAGATTCCTTAAAAAACTGAAAATGGAGTTACCATATAATTCAATAATCCCATTCCTGGGCATATATCCAGAAAAGACAAAAACTCTACTTCGAAAAGATACATGCATGCTAATGTATATAGCAGCACTATTCACGATAGCCAAGACATGGAAGCAAATTATATCCATCAACAAATGAATGGATATATAAGAAAATATAATATGGTATATAAAGTGAAGTCACTCAGTCATGTCCAACTCTTTGCGACCCCATGGACAATACAGTCCCTGGAACTCTCCAGGCCAGAATACTGAAGTGGGTAGCCTTTCCCTTCTCCAGGGGATCTTTCCAACCCAGGGATTGAACCCAGGTCTCCTGCATTGGAGGCAGATTCTTTACCAGCTGAGCCACAAGGGAAGCCCTACATGGTATGAAAGAAATAATATAAATCAACTATTTACAAAACAGAAACAATGCACAGACATAGGAAACAAGCTTAAGGTTACCAGCCACCAAAGTGGAAAGGAGAAAGGGAGCAATAAACTAGGAATGTGGATTTAATAGATACTCACAAATATATTCAAAATAGATAAAGAACAGAGATTTACTGTATAGCACACAGAATTACATCTCTTGTAATAACCTATAATGGGAAAGAATATGAAGCTGTACATTGGAAAATAATACAATATGTAGATCACCTACAGTTAAATAAAATTTTTAAAAAGAATGGTATTAATGATACTGAATTACATAGATACCACTCCATAGTTTTCAGTTATAGCTGTCCCTTCTATATAACAATGATATAAATCAATATGCTTTATGTAAATGAATTGAATAATTATTAAGAGCTAAACTAAATGAGATCTAGATCCTTCAATCTTAAAAGACATGAAGGTTGCTTTGGAAAGGACTGGAGCTGGAGACAAAGCAATAATATAATTCAAAGGAATAATAATAATAATATCAAATAAATAATATCATTTGAGTTATGATGGAGCAGCTCAATATTTGAAATGATACTACTCAAAGTTTTAAAGCTATATTTATTGCTATCAATAATATTAGTAAGATAAATAGTTGCAAGTCAAAGAGAGACATATTTTGCTTGAAGTTCATTACAAAAATAGAAAACCAACAACTTTCTATGGGTTATTTAATAAGATGCCAAGAATCTTTCTCATCAGTATATTTATTCAAACAGAAACTGAATGTCATCTGCCAGGATAGCTGTATAAGACATCTCTGCATTAGTGCAGGAGGTGGGAAAAGATGACATTGTATAGCCTTTCCAGCTGTTAGTAAACAACCCACATTTACTGACTGTCTATAATTTGCAATGTTTTACACTAGGTTGAGAGAGGCAGAGATAAAGGCCACAAGTCCATAAGAAGCTTCAGTCTAGATATTAAGCCAGATCATTCAGTAAAATTCTGAAATTATAGAGTGATACAAAAATGCTAGGAGAGCACAGAGGTGTAACAAAAAATTGAGAAGTAATGGAGAAGATGATGTGGTGAGTTCTAAAAGATATATATGAAATAGTGCAAAAATAAAGAGAGATATTCTATAATTCTGATCAGTATATATCTGTAAATGTGTTCCCCTGCTTTAAGAGTAAAAATATTTAAGAACATACATTGTCTTTACCAAGAGTACTGGAGTGGGTTGCCATTTCCTTCTCCAGAAGATCTTCCTGACCCAGGGATCGAACCCAGGTCTCTTGCGTTGTAGACAGATGCTTTACTGTCTGAGCCACCAGGGAAATCTGTCTTTACCATAGTTACTTTTAATTCTGTGTAGTGGCTCAGATGGTAAAGCGTCTGCCTGCAATGCTGGTGACCTGGATTCGATTCCTGGGTTGGGAAGATCCCCTGGAGAAGGAAATGGCAATCCACTCCAGCACTCTTGCCTGGAAAATCCTATGGACAGAGGAGCCTGGTAGGCTGCAGTCCATGGGGTCACAAAGAGTCGGACACGACTGAGCGACTTCACTTCACATGCAGTTACTCTAAACAAGATTCAAGAATCATTTTAAAAAAGAACACTGTAAAAAGTAAAAATGTCAGCACCTTTCAACTTGCAAACCACAGGGGAAAATATGTAAATAAAATCCAGCTAAATAATTGGCTTTCTTAGGGCACTGAAATTTGGAAGCAACTATTTTAAGTAACCTTGTTATCTTGTCCAATTAAAGGAATTCTTAGTAGTTAATAATTCCCTGCACATCTCAGTTGCCATGCAAGAAAAAAAAAGAAAGAATATCTTTATGAAATTCCTTAGAAATGTAGGGATAATAACATGAGATCCCTTTGTGATGGGTATAACAAGTATGATATTGTTATACTGGATTCCCTCTATAGAGTAAATTAATTTGAGAAGTATGGCTTTAAAATGTCAAGTTGTTAGCAATGTAGTAGGAAATATATACCTCAAATTCTATGGAACTGTCTTTATTTCAAGTATTGTTTTATTGTAAAATGTACATTTTAATTTGAGGTTAGAAAATAGGATGAGATGATAATCGTAAACATTCAGCCTTATGCAGCATTCTCCTATAATGAACAGGGCTGGCCTGTGTAGCAGTTAGAATACTGTACATGTACACTCTTTGATTTTTGTAGATGTTTTGATGATGGCCTTTCTGACCATTGTGAGGTGATAACTCATTGCAGTTTTGATTTACATTTCTCTAATAATCAGTGACATGGAGCATCTTTTCATGTGCCTGTTGGCCATCTGCATAAGACTGTCTTCT
Source organism: Ovis aries (assembly GCF_016772045.2). Taxonomy (NCBI): domain Eukaryota; kingdom Metazoa; phylum Chordata; class Mammalia; order Artiodactyla; family Bovidae; genus Ovis; species Ovis aries. The sequence continues at coordinate 74,806,730 of NC_056058.1, forward strand.
TGTTTAATAAAACCTCAAATGTGTCCATGGCCCATCTAATCTGAGTGGTTTCAAGAATACAGAGATTTAGCCTTTCTTTTTTTCTCAATATCCACTTTGAACTCATAAAACAACATATTTTCTTGCTACCGAGTACATAGAAACCTTTTTTTCTGTATATTAGATTGTTCTAAAAAAAATGGAAGTGAAGTTGCTCAGTCATGTCCAACCCATTGTGACCCAATGGACTATAGCCTACTAGGCTCCTCCATCCATGGGATTTTCCAGGCAAGAGTACTGGAATGGGTTGCCATTTCCTTCTCCAGGGGATCTTCCCTACCCAGGGATAGAACCTGGGTCTCCCGCATTGTGGGCAGATGCTTTATCCTCTAAGCCACCAGGGACAGATCAAAAATATGGAAGTAGTTATAAATACTGTAGAATAAAAACAAATTATATTTCACTGGTGTAATAGTAATAATAGCATTTATGAACATTTAATATGAGCCAGATACTTTGCTACACGTGTCACATGTCTTAACTCACATCTTTCTCACAAGAACAACATAAGAATTAACAGTATTATCCACTTATGTAGACATCAAAACTGAGGCTAGCAGAATTGAGCCCAAATTACATACCCAATCTAGAACTCAATTTTTAAATATAATACTAGAATCATTTGAAACTTTGACACTGTTACCTATTTTTTAAGTTTACCTCTGTTGTGAAAACCATGAACATAAAAATATAAATATGATTTCTATACACTTCTTTCCTATTTACTGACAAGAGAAAGTGGCTCCAAATGGAACTTTATCAATACCTAACTAATCTTCAGTAGTATATAACACATCAAAGTGGTGTATTGTCACCCTGCTTATTTAACTTATATGCAGAGTACACCATGAGACACGCTGGGCTGGATGAAGCACAAGCTACAGTAAAGATTGCTGGGGGAAATATCAATAACCTCAGATGTGCAGAAGACACCACACTTATGGCAGAAAGTGAAGAATATCTAAAGAACCTCTTGATGAAGATGAAAGAGGAGAGTGAAAAACTTGACTCAAAGCTCAACATTCAGAAAACTAAGATCATGGCATCCGATCCCATCTCTTCATGGCAAATAGATGGGGAAACAGTGGAAACAGTGACGGACTTTATATTTTGGGGTTCCAAAATCACTACAGATGGTGACTGCAACCATGAAATTAAAAGGCACTTGGTCCTTGAAAGAAAAGCTATGACCAACCTTGGTAGCATATTGAAAAACAGAGACTACTTTGCCAACAAAGTTCTGTCTAGTCAAAGCTACGGTTTTTCTAGTAGTCATATATGGATGTGAGAGTTGGACTATAAAGAAGACTGAGTGTGAAAAAATTGATGCTTTTGAACTGTGGTGTTGGAGAAGACTCTTGAGAGTCCCTTGGACTGTAAGGAGATCAAATCAGTCAATCCTGAAGGAAATCAACCCTGAATATTCACTGGATTGACTGATGCTGAAGCTGAAACTCCAATACTGTGGCCACCTGTTGCGAAGAACCAACTCATTGGAAAAGACCCTAACGCTGGGGAAGATTGAAGGCAGGAAAAGAAGGAGAAGAGAGAGCATGAGATGGTTGGATGGCGTCACTAAGTCGATGGACATGAGTTTGAGCAAGCTTCGGGAGTTGGTGATGATCAGGAAAACCTGGCATGTTGCAGCCCATGGGGTCGTAAAGAGTCGGACATGGCTGAGCAACCGACCTGACTGAGGAACTTAGAAAAGGCCACTCAGTTTTTCTTTAGAATAGTTATAGATATCCTCAGATATTTCTTATTTATCTAACTAAAACTATGTTGCCTAAAGCAATCAAAACCAACATGAATAAAAACTAATTTCTATTTTAAAATGTTTGTTTCTAGGGTAACAACAGGAGTATGTTGTACTTTCTTCACAAAATCATATATTGTAAGCTAAATTTGGGGGATGTACCTGTCAAGCTAAATGCTCTTTATAATTTACTTTAGAAGGTGCAATTTTATCCCAATTCCTAGTAATCTATTCTTAGATAAAATTTTAAAGCACTGATGATTCACATCCTGGAATCCTCCTATGAGTATGTAATTTCAAACAACATGTTGGTTATTTTATTTTAATCACGTTATTGTTAGTTTTGATTGCATAGTCTGAGACCTTATCCCAATATCAAAATTCTCTGTAGAATTAAATGATTCCCTTAAGAATTCAGTTTTATTCCAACAACAAAAAGCATTATGGTAAAAATGTTTCCTTTGAAGGAAATGAATCAGCTGAGGTGAGATGAATTTCCCATTTTATGGATTTAAGTGAGTTAAAATTGGTCTTTTATCATACAGTGAGAAGTAATAAAATAGAATCATGTAGAAAGGCCAGGCATCAAATTCACCTCTCTCCTTAAACATCTGTAGTTGGAACCACGTAATAATTACTTGAGGATTTAAAAGATCAGACTCTTGCACTTGTTCTCTCAGAAGTTTCCTACTAACATCTTTATATAATGGATTTTCTTAAGTTGTGAGCAAAACATAGACATTTAAGATGAATCTCCTAATTCTTATCCTGGTTTCTGGAAAACTCTCTCACTCTCTCACACACAGTACATATTAAGAGAGTCACAGGCCATCTGTGTAATTTATTACCAAAGAAAAGCTTATAATCTGTTTATAAGCAGTTGTGAAATTGTGATCACTCTTTTATTGTTGATGGCATTCATGTTGGAAGTCTGGTATTGATAGATAGGACATGCAATGAATCTACCAGAGAGAAAGCTTTATTAATAGCATACCCAAGCATAATGAAAATCCATAAACTGTGCTTGCCATGCTGTTTGTTTCATCTGGATCACTGCAAAACCTGAGTCAAATATTATGCCTAAATAAGTAAGGTTTTTGATATCATTTTTCTTTCCCCAAAAGTCAATCATGGCTGGTAAAGATCTGTTCACTTACATTATAAACATTACTTCTGAGGCACTTTAAAACACACTGCTTCTGATCAAATGCTATTGGAGAATTACTTGATAGTATCAAGGAAACCTTTTGGTGAAACTGACCACTTGGAAATGGAATAAAGTAATTGTTTCTAAATATTTGTATACATGATTTTTGTATATATCTCTCCTTACTTATAGTGTCCGTTTTCTACCTCCTTTGGATCAATTTGAATTTTTCCTATTTCACTTTTCCTTTCTCCATGATGCTTTTTTTTTTTTTATAACTTCCTTCTTCATTATTTATTATTCCATTCACCAGTTGCTTATTGTGTATCTGTCATATGATTGTCCAGATTTCTTAGTGTTAAAGGTAATGTACATAAGAACTTAGGACTTCCTAGGTGGCTCAGTGATAAAGAATCTGCCTGCCAATGCAGGAGACCCAAGAGACACAGGTTCGATCTCTGGTCCAGGAAGATCCCCTTGAGAAGGAAATGACAACTCACTTGGTATTCTGGCATGAAAAACCCTTGGGCAGAGGAGCCTGGCAGGTTACAGTCCATAGGGTCACAAAGAGTCAGACGTGACTTAGCAACTAAACAACAGACTTAAGGACTCAGACTCCAATCTTTGGCATCTTTAATCAAGGACTTTCTATGGCACTGTCCCTGCAGCCACAGTGAAGAGCTCTATATGGTCTGATGACAATCTCATTTTCATCTTTTGTGTTCTCTGTTCAAATAGCCCTCCAGAGAACCTCAACCATCCCCCTCTAAATGTACACATCCCCGGTTTATTTAAATCTGTTCTGCTACCTCCCAATCCAACATTTCACCCTTGTGATCAGTGCCATGGCCCATATTTCAAAGGCCTAATCTGCAGACACTACTTATCCTCAAATTCTTGCCTACTCACCAATGGAAAGGGACTTTCTCTGCCTCTCGCATCACCTGGACCAGTCACACTTGTGTGTGTCTCAGTCTCCTAAGTATGGTATAATCATAGCTCAATATTTAAACAGATTCTGAACATCTGGAATGTTACGTTTATCTCTGCTGCTGCTGCTGCTGCTAAGTCGCTTCAGTCGTGTCAAAACTCTATGCGACCCCATAGACAGCAGCCCACCAGGCTCCCCCATCCCTGGGATTCGCCAGGCAAGAACATTGGAGTGGGTTGACATTTCCTTCTCCATACATTTATCTCTAGAAACTGTTTATTGAAGAAATACATTTAGCTTTTTGATGGACTTTGAGCGTACTCCTGATATGAACTTGATTGAATAGAACTTTTTCCCTTTGGTTTTAGTGTTGATCCTTCAAAATGTTAAATTTGCATATTAGATTTAATAATAAATGTTCCTGTTAAGATATCCTGAAATATCCTCTACTGTATCTAGTATTTGGATTTGAGCTACAAAATATTCTTTATAGAATTCCATAAACTTCTGATAATGTAATGCCTAGGTGTTCTTCATTAATTCTTGCTCATGGAATTACTCTTAGTCACCAAAATACATGTATAAAAGCTAACATTAACATTTCTAATTTAATTTTCTTGAACAGTCTGACTACCATTCAAGTTTTGCCAACATTACCAAAGGTGATATTGCCACTTTGTAGCAGTAGATGGTGAGAATACTCAGTGTTTCCATTTTTACGAAGAACATTTTGTCATTTAAGCATCTTCAACATTATGTTACACTGTGTGTGGCTTTCTACCAATATATTAATAGCTTTCAAAATAACGATTCTGTTAGTTAAATTTCACCACTTGCAATGTATCCTTGGGTACACCAGGATGCACTGAGGCATATTTAATTCTATGTGTAGTAATATATGGGCTTCCCAGTTTGACTCAGATGGTAAAAAATCTGTCTACAATGCAGGAGACCTGTGTTCAATCCCTGAGTTGGGAATATCCCCTGGAGAAGGGGCAACCCACTCCAGTATTCCTGTCTGGAGAATTCCATGGACAGAGGAGCCTGGTGGGCTACAGTCCATGGGATCGCAAAGAGTTGGACACGACTGAGCAACTAACATTTCACTTCATAATAACATATAGTAATAATGCAAGGCAGCAAAACAATATAAATTAGCATTTTCTTGAGGATTCACATGTATCAGGTTTACCATTAAGCACTTGATATGGATTCCAGAATATGATTTTACAAAAAAAAAATTGAAATAGGTACTATCATATTTCCCATTTTAGGGATAGGGAAAACTGAGGCTTAAAGATTGAATTCTCACTCCAAGCACACAGAAATAGGAAATCTAGAGTCTAGGGAATCTGATTTCTGAGTTAATACTCAAATTCATTTAATTATGGCAAAATATTCAGTTCATATAGGCACTACTCTTCAAAGATTAACCACCTGTTATTATTAAGCTCTGGACTCCCCAGGTGGTTAGGAATACACAGGACCAGGTAGGAGATGTGGGTTTGATTCCTGATCAGGAAGATCCCCTGGAGTAGGAAATGGCAACCCACTCCGGTATTCTGTCCTAGAAAATACCCTGAACAGAGAAGCCTGGAGAGCTATATCCAGGAGGTCACAAAGAGTGGAGTCGGACATGACTGAGCATGTATGCATTAGTAAGCTCTGCAGTTAATACAGGTGTAACCACACCTTGCTGCCAATTACTGGTATGATGACACTTCATTACAGAACAGCCCTTCCCTACTGTAAAAGTCACGCTACCGAACAGGTACTTTGCTATCACAAGTTCCTTATAATTGAGTATTGAATGAACTGGAAAGCAGGAGTGGGAGGAACATAAAGTTTTTTTACCTGTCCTAGGTTGAAAGAATTTAAGGCTATAATGTCTTCAATGATAGAACACAGTACTTGAGCACTTAACAGACATCACCTGTATCTATTTATGACCTTGTTACTAGAGCAGGTCCTCGAACTCTGTAATGAATAGAAATTGATATCAGGCAAGCCTTTACTGGGACTCCTGCTGCAGCACATGGCAGTGAAAACAAGTAACAGATTTCCTTTTTCACTCCCGGAGGGTTCAGTTCAGTTCAGTCGCTCAATCGTGTCCGACTCTTTGCGACCCCATAAATCGCAGGGTTAGCAGTCCCCAAAATGGGGTGCGGGTAGGGCTGATCCGTGGGTTGGGCCAGAGTGCGGTCTCAGGTGGCCTGTCCAACCCCTCGGGGGCTCTGGGCACAGCTTGAATACCCAGTATCCTGCTTCTCCTCCTGCCACAGAAGAGGCGGTTGGGCTTTTGGTCTGTCAGTCCTCAATATGACAAATGCAACTTTGTATAAAGTCAGTGCCTTTCTTCCTGTCACCTACATTCCTCAGCCCGTTTGTCTTCATCACAAACTGGGTAAGTACCCTGAGGTCAGAGATGAAGTTTTAAACGTTTTTGGTCAGAATTATCCACAGAGCATAGGGTCTAATTGTATCTGTCAATTTACTGATGAATGGAAACTGGGCTTCCAGAAGCTGTGGTAGTACTACTAATAATGATCCTGAGGTGAATAATAAAAACATGGAGTGAGTGACTGCATATCTAGAAAAAATAAATGCCAGCGAAGCACAAACCAGCCATCCCCAGACAAGTCTCGTTTTCATTGGAAAGGAAAATTCTTTCTAACGATTTTACTTTTCGGTTGTTTTCAAGGGTACATCTGAAGGAGGAGGGTCAGTCTAACCCAGTATTTTCCAGTCATGGCTGCACCATAGCATCCTCTGGGAAGACACTAACACATACTGATGCCTGCTCTAGGCTGTGGGACAATGAAAGTGGATTCTCCACAGCTGCAACTCCAGGAGTGCGAAGTTTTAGAAGCTCCTCAAGTGATTCTAAGGTGCAGCCAGACTTGAGAAACTGCACTAGCTGTGTATGTGTGAACAGATAGATTGACTGATAGAGGAAACAAGGTTTGCTTGATAATTGTGTAGAATTGAAAGTAACCAGTTCTCTCCCCACATTCCTTTAACTGAGGCTATCGATATTCTTAACACTGTATTTAAGAATTATGGCAAATATTTTAATCACTACCTTTAAGACTATTTTGTTTGACTTGTTCTTATATGACCTCTGCTCACAGAAACTAAATTAGAAAACAGTCCTATGGCAGAAGTTTAAAAACTGTTTGGCAAACTGCAAAGCATTTTTACCCTTCATTTCAACCTTCTGGAGAGCCCTAGGTTTGGTGAGGGGAGAGAGTAAATTAATCAGGCTATAAGATCATTTATTTTTTATCCTTTCTCTGGAGGATATCAGCAAGAGCTCCTACATAGGAGACTTATTTTTGTAAAGTGAGCACTTGTTCTTTAGGAATGAAATTCTGTTCCACTTACAAAAGATGTGAGAAAGCTCAGGGTGCCCCCTTGAACTGTCTGACACTTTGTACAAAGGTAAATCAGCTAAAAATATTTTTTTTAAATACTTGAAATTCTCTCCCAACATTTTCTAAAGTGCAGAAGAATGAGAAATCAACTTCTAGAAAAAGGAAGAAAGAACAGAAAGGCTAACAAGCCTCACAAGAAAGCAATTTTCTGAATAGAAAAAAAAAACAACTTATAGTTTTCTAAAATTGAAGAACATTATTCCTTCAAAGAAAATGTCTCAAAGTGTCCTTAAGAAATATCAGTCCCTGTTCAAATCAAATTGTGTCATTTTTATCGAAGTACCCATAGATTTGTCAATTTTGTAATTGGGTTGGTTGGGTCATCCAATTTAACACCTGTGGGAATTTCACCACCAGGCATTCTTATCAATTTTTTAATAAATTCCACAGATTGAGAACTGTAAATAATAAATGATACAGAGCTTGCAAAGTCAATATTTAATTTAACATAGACTCAGGGAAACTACACTATACATACACATAATTCTATGGCTTAAGTTTAAAGAAATAAGTGTCTTTATTATAAAAACTGAAAAGAAGAAAAAAGAAATCAAGGTATTAAAAGGCATGAGATTGTAGCAAATCATGTACCTCAAAAGGCTAATACATGCGTGCAGTTAATCAGCTTACTCATCTAAGTAGAGAAATGCTTGGAAACCAAAAACAAGGCTCCCTAATTTCTTGTAGAGCTGGAACATACCAAAGAACTATATTAATGTTTAACCAACATTGCTTTTCCAAAACGGATATTCAAGCGGCAAAGGACTTTTAAAAATTAAGGAAAAACCTACTCACACAGAAGACAGAATGATACTAATTATTGAATTTGGAGACAGAGAGTGCAGAGAAAACATTCTGATAGGATCACAGTAACTACATTTAAAAAAATGCTAACTTCAGCCTACTTTTGGTATAAAATTTGGTTTTACTTGTGTTTAGAAGTCCAACATATTCAGTTTGGTGCCTTTTTGAATCTTTGAACAGGAATTTTTCATGGAAAATGTGGTTTCTACTACCTGGTTTTACTGGAGAAACAGAATTGTTCTGGACTTAAATACTACATATTTGAATATTATGATTAATAACCTCAACCAACCAGCAAACTATGCCCAAAACTTTAAAGATACCTAAGTGGCTCAGATGGTAAAAAAAATTTGCCTACAATTCTGGACACCTGGGTTCAATCCCTGGGTCGGGAAGATGCCCTGGAGAAGGGAAAAGCTACCCACTCCACTGCTCTTGCCTGGAGAGTTCCATGGACAGAGGAACATATAGTCCATGGAGCTGCACAGAGTTAAGCATGACTATCACTTTCACCATTTTTTAAAAGCAAGCAAGCAGCTAATGTTTACAAAGCCAGAGAGAGTCAAATGAAATGAAGAAATGAAGACAATGAATCTAAAAAAAATAATATCATGACTGACTCCTGGAAAGAAAGGGCCCTGTCTTACTGTTCCTCACTTTCCTCATTATAGTACTTTGCACAAAGGGTATTTGAATTGGCTTTTTGTCCCCTCAAGTCTCAGTTTTGAAGAGTGTTTTCCTAATGTTATATGCCTCTCTTACTATTTCAAAACAGTTTTTTAAAATTCAACAGTTTTTTTTTTTCTTTTTAGAAATTTAGAAAATAAGATTAGCACTAGTAGAAACATGTAGAATTCATCTAAAATAGGATGGGGTAAATAGAGTTATATAATTGTTTTGGAAAATAATTGTAAATATAAAGTTTGAACATCCACTTACAGGTTCAAATTATGTGTAGATCAAGGCAGGATAGAAAAACAGATATCCCATACGTAAACCCTTTTTATAGGATGGGGACCATGGGTTAGAAGTCCTATTCTGTTCAGTTTCTTCTGTTCCCTGTCTCGTTCTTTCAGGTTGCTATCCTCTGATAATATTTTTCTATCTTCTCAGTAAAATATTCACCGTTTACTCGGATATTTAGCCTTTGCAACCCAATGACAGCAATCTAATGTTAACAACATTAGGCATCACATTAGATTAGTAATAGAGAAGGTGTATATCATGTAAAAAGTTGCCTAGCTCCCCCCCAACACATATCATAAAAATGAAGGTAGCTAGCGCCCCCCACCTCCACACACAACTTAAAAATGTAGGTAGCTGCCTATAGCTAATGTATGCAGCTGGTCCTGCTCGGATTTACTGAAAAACTAAAGAAGAATGATCACCCAAAATTTGGATGAACGAATATAGCGAGAGAAAAAAATAGAGCTAGTTTTAAGTATAGCTAGAAGAGTTCAGCTACCAAGCCATTAGGAGGCAAGAATCTGCTAGTGACAGACATACTTAAAGCTTCCAGCAAGTATCTCCTGTGTTTGTCAGTGAAAAACAGGGTACAATGTAAGGTCAAAAGCATAAGCCAGTGCAACAACAAAAAAAAGTCAAACAACGGGGCACTGAATTTCAGTCATCATTTAGAAATGGAGGAGATTCCTGGCAGTTAAACTGGATCAATGTGTGTCTTGGTTTTAAATTCTGCAATAGTTTTCCATTGGACTTAGAATAAAAGTCAAATTCCAAGCCCTGGCCAGTGGAACCCCTCCTTGTTTCTCTGACATTGTTTTGCTTCTCCCGTCCTTCTCTATGCTCCTTGTTCAGGCATCTGTTCTGTCCAGAAATAGGACAAGGATTCTAGTCCCTGAGTTCTTAAGAGTTCTTGCTTCTCATCTTGTTTCTCATGGCTTCTCATCTCCAACCCCTTGGTCCCACAAGAGCCTTTCCAAATCAGAATTTGTCCTCTATCACAATCACTTAACAGCACTAAGCTCCATTAAACAATATCTTGCTTATCTGTTTTCATGCCTATTTCTGTAATTTGTCTCTACAATGTAAGCTCAATATTCCAAAGATGTGAGCTATTCTGCCTGGTCCATTGTATTTCAAATGAACTGGAACAGCATATGTGCCTAACTGATTCTTACAGACAATGTAATTTTTAATGTCATGTATTTATTTATTAAACACTGATGTAGTATTATTATAACCTAGTCATTATTCTAACCCCTTTATGAACACTAACTAATCTAACCACATTATGACATAGGCATTAGAGTTATTCCCATTTTACAGATGAAGAAACTGAAGTATAGGGAGGTTCAGTTACTTGCCAAAAGTCAAAAAGCTAGTAAGAGGCAGAGTGTGGTTTAGAGCCCAGACAGCCAAGCTCCGGGATTCACGCTACTAGCACAATCGATTGCTGACTTTATTGTAAGCTATCAAGACAGAGTTAACAATGAAGAACTACAATATTTGAGACAGAACCACAATTTAGGCTGTTTGTAGGAAGAGTGGCTGGTTTTCAGAAAGTTCCAGAATGTTTCAGGGCTTTAGTTTTGTGGCCTCGCTTAGAACAGTTTCCCTTTACAATTAATCTTCAGCTTCCAAACTAATGCCTTCACATCTTCTGATGCCTTTCTTTCCTGACCAAATTTCTGAGTAGTAGCGTTTTACTCAGAGAAGAAGAAAATCTTGTTACCTTTATTATTTATTTATTTATTGGTCTCTCCACCCGGCATATGGAATCCTAGTTTCCCAACCAAGGATCAAACCCACACTCCCTGACTCACTGCATTGGAAGCTCAGAGACTTAACCACTGGATCACCAGAGAAGGCCCTTAAGCCCTAACTTTTAAATTACACTTACCCAGTGTTCTTGCCTGGAGAATGCCAGGGACAGGGGAGCCTGGTGGGCTGCCGTCTATGGAGCTGCACAGAGTCGGACACGACTGAAGCGACTTAGCACCAGCAGTGTCCCATGACATTTGGATAGTTGTTCCTTTAAAAAAAAGAAAAAGCTTATGTGGTGGAAACAATGTACAACAAAAGAAGAGAAAAAAGTTAAAAATAAAAATAATATTTTGTAACACATATAAGAAAAAGAATGTAAAATATGTAAATTGGTCCCACATTGTGAAGCCATATGATGTTTACAAAATATTGTATTTGTATATTTCCAAGGTCTTTTATATTTATTAGAATGCTTTAGGCTAAATTGAATTTTGAGTACTAAATGAGGAAACAAAGTGATTAATTCTCTAAATTTTTGAAGAATTGAGGACTGCATTTAAATAATATTTTAAAAGCATTTTCATTCACCTGTTGTTATGCCACTTTTTTCCTACTTTACCCAAATTATCAGTGATGATTTGCAGAGTTTTCCTAATCTAAGTTTCTGCCTGTCCATTAAAAACATACGCATGCCTCTAATGGCATTTTCCTTGTGGCCCTCCTTAACCAGAACTCCTAAAGAAATTCAGCTGAAACCATGATCTAGACTCTGTCAACCCTACAGGCTGCAGAGCCGACATCCAGGAGAGATTTATGTGGTGTATCACCAAAATTTAGCTTTCCAACACAGTTATTAATCAGCCTGTTGAGATCCTATTTCCGAATGACACAATTTTCTGTAAGTCAAGAAACCTCCACCAAATTAGAGTCAGTCTGGGGGCAGGGGGTTGGTGGTGCAGGTGGAAGAGATATTAAATATGGCCAGGGAGTGATTTCTCCTGGGGAAATTCAAACATTTCAAAAGGATGAGGGCCTGTGTGTGTGTGTGTGTGTATGTGTGTGTGTGTGTGTGTGTTTAGTGTCTGTGTAGTGATGGTATACTTCCTTTTCTCCCGTTCTTCCTACTCCTTCTCCATCTCTCCCTTCTTCTTCATCTTTATTACTCCTATTGCCAAATGTCTGATCTGATTTTTTTATATACAAATTGGTGTGTTGATATTTATTCTAATGCCATCCTTCACTTACAATTTAAATGCTCTCTTCCTTAGGGTGTGTGGGCCATATTTATTTGCATTCAGAATGTGAACCGAAATAGAAACCGGAATTGCCTGTTTACAAAATTTAAACTTTGGATGAGGAAAATGGATTGTGATCAAATGTCAAGTATGTCATCGCTGTGGTTGTGTCTTAAGGAGAGAAATAGTTTTAAGCAAATATTTAGAGCACTTTCACCCAATTAAAATTCCTCTACTCTTCTTTATATTTGTATGCCTCAGGGTAGACTTTAAATTATTTTTATTTTTGTTTTCCCTTTTGTATCCTCCTGTAGTGATCCCAACAGTAATTTTCCTTGACAGCCTTTATGTTTTCTTCTAATTCCCATTAGCATGTGTTTGTTATTTTTCCCTTCATATCACTGTCTCCTTTCTCTTTTAAATTTTATGGCATCTGTATCTGTTGAGATAATTGGGCCACAATCATAATCTGTGTCACAATCATTATGTGATAGGTATTTCTGCATATATATTTAGATGTTAGAAATGCTTAGAATCTAGACAAAATGAACCAGTCACATCTTTTGTAGAGTCTGTACTCATCTTTTTGATTTTGTGGTGGGAAAAATATGGTTTTAGCTTAATTAAGTGAAAGATGACAAGAGTAAGACAGTGTCTCTGTGTTAAATAAACCTTTCCATTTAAATGACAGAAACAGCTAGCAAATGCAGATAGAGGAAGCCATGTGTGATTCTGTCACAATGAACAGATTCACAGTTGATTCCCAGTAGGGCTAGGAAGTGGTTTAATACTGTACAAATGTCATTCACAGGTATTTTTTTTCAAAATAATTTGAATAGTAAATAGCTTATCTTGACCAGATACATTTTTCATCTCCAAAGTGTTGTAAGTCAATTAGTAACAACTGTGCAAGGGACTTAATTGTGGTAATTTTGGTTTATTATCTATAAAATGAAAACATGGCTTTTTTTATAGATTTAGAATGAGAGTTAAACTAAATTGTATATGTAAAGCCCTTAGTACAGTGCCTACAGAATGTTTCTGTGGATGTTCAGTCACTGAGTCATCTCCCAGTCTTGTGACCCCATGGACCCCTAGGACCCCATTTCCTAGGCAAGAATACTAAAGTAGGTTGCCATTTCCTTCTCCAAGGGATCTTCTCAACCTAGGAATCAAACTAGTGTCCCCAGCATTGGCTGGTGGATTAAAATAGTAAGCATTAAATATGATTACAAACTCATATGCACATAATCTATACTAGACAGAGGGCTTCCCTGGCAGCTCAGCTGGTTAAGAATCTACCTACAATGTGGGAGACCGTATGATTCCTGGATCGGGAAGATCCCCTGGAGAAGGGATAGGCTACCCACTCCAGTATTCTTGAGCTTCTCTGGTGGCTCAAATGGTAAAGAATCTGCCTGCAATGCAGGAGACCTGGGTTCTATGCTTGGGTTGGGAAGATCCCCTGGAGGAGAGTATGGCAACCCACTCCAGTATTCTTGCCTGGAGAATCCCATGGGCAGAGGAACCTGGCAGGCTACAGTCCATGGGGTCACAAAGAGTTGCACATGACTGAGTGACTAAACACAGGCAGCATTCATTTAAAATATAAGCTAGGTAAGTGAATGATACAGAAATATGTGGCAGAAGTCTTAACCTTGAGGTGTTTTCTATCTAGCTGGTAAACAAAATATTACATAAAACGTATGGATCTAGTCAGGATATAAGGGCTAAATTACATGGTAGGACGTATAAGCAATATAGCAGATTAGAGGTGGAAACATGTATTATGGATGATGTTACTATGGAAGGTAGCTGTCACCTCAGTAAATACTTTCAGTAGTTGTAAATTTTGTACTGAGTAATAATAATATAAAACTACTTCACGCTCATGTTTAAATCTCTCGTTTTGTTATCATGATATGCCCTTCTTGACGTCTCACATTTCTTTATTACCCCAAATGTAAATCATCATTCAAGACTATTGCCCTCTCTTCTTAGCCACTAAGTTGATCTTTATTAAGTGTAAATAGCTTCCTCGTCAATTTGAAATAAAGCCCAAGCCCGCCTCTGGGGCATAAGAAACCTGTGGGCTCTGTCCCCTGCCTGTTTCTCCGACATGTCCTCTGCTGCAGTCTCCTTTGTTCATCTGGCTGAAGTCATTTTCTATCAGTTCTGAGAACAAAGTCCTCTCTCCCTAGGACATTCATACTTTTCTGTTCCTTTGCCTGGGAATGCTCATTCCCCCACTTTTCCTGTAATTCAACGCTTATCTAAAATATCACAACTTTCTTCCAGCTCTCCCTCAATCTCTTTCCATGCATGCCCTTAGCCTCTGTATCTTAGTCCTTGTTTCCTTCACAGAACTTACTGCATTTCTACAGTATTTTATTTTCTCTTTGGATAATATTTTTGTTAGCCATTCGTCTCTGTCCTCTAGGGGAATGCAAGTTTCCTGAAGGCATGGGACATATCTGTCTTATTCACCATTGCATCACAGAACACAATAAACATTTACTTTAAAAATGGATAATCTGTTCTTCCTGGAGTTTTCATTTCTATGTAAAGTTATATGTATGAACTGAGGTTGTTCTTAACCCCCAGTCATGTCTTGAACTACTCTTCCGTTGATCTCTTCACTGATACTGCTCTCTCCTCCTTAGACAGGCTCTGATCCCATCATCTTGTATGAAAATCTCATCCATGAAACTATTTTTAAGCAAACATGAGCAAGCTCTCCCTCCTCTATCCCTCCCATAACTTTATACACACACACACACACACACACACACACACACACACACACATATATATATACATATATATACCACTCCAGTATTTTTGCCTGGAGAATCCCAGGAACAGGGAAGCCTGGTGGGCTGCCATCTATGGGGTCGCACAGAGTTGAACACGACTGAAGCGACTTAGCAGCAGCAGCAGCAGCATATATATACATATATGTATATGTATATATTTATCTTTTTCTCCCTTTGAGTACTCATTACTTTTCTCATAATACAATTTTTTTTTTAGCCCTCGCTTCATCCCATATAAACTTTTCTATCAGTTTGTGTCATTTGGGATACTTTGATTATAAACAATAGAAGCCATCTATGGGTAACTTAACCCACTCCAGTATTCTTGCCTGGAGAATCCCAAGGACAGGGGAGCCTGGCGGACTGCCATCTATGGGGTCATACAGAGTCAGACACAACTGAAGCGACTTAGCAACAGCAGCATGGGTAAGTCGAGTTAAAAAAAATTGCAATACATGAGGCAGTTTATGGAATGGATGAAAAATACAACCACCAGGCTTCAAGAAAGACTGAAATAAGGTAACTTCTCGAGCTAGGAATTTAAAACAAATGAAAAGAATCATCAAGTTTCCACCGTCACAGAATGAATAAAGTGTTTTCTATTAGCTCATTGTATTCAGGATTCATATTCCTGAGAGAGATTTTGATTGACCTAATTTAGGTTATTTTCCACCCATATTATGTTAATATTATAATCAACACCTCGAATAAATGTCCCACCAAAATTGCAGTCCAATGAAGGGAGTGTGGTCTCTAACAAGTAATTGAGGTCATCTCTTTACAGAAGAGAGAGAATAACTATGAGTAGGCAAACACAAAGCCGTTTTGGCTATGGCAAGCTTCACTGAGATGAGAAAGAACCTGACCAATTAAAGAACATAATAAAATATACCATATGTGTAACAATACAAACATGCTTTTCTGATGACTAAAACAGTGAAAAATAGATTTAAAGCTTTATAAAACAGATGTTATTGTTTTACTGCCTCATTTCTTTGCGGATTTTTAGACTGAAAAGCAGAGATTTGTTTTTTCCACTCAGGTCTTATATTAAAAGTGAAAAGTGAAAGTGCAAGTCACTCAGCCATGGCCAACTCTTTGCGACCCCATGTACAATACAGTCCATGGAATCTTCCAGGCCAGAATACTGGAGTGGGTAGCCTTTGCCTTCTCCAGGGGATGTTCCCAAACCAGGGATCAACCCCAGGTCTCCCTCATTGCAGGCAGATTCTTTACCAGCTGAGCCACAAGGGAAGCCTAAGAATACTGGAGTGGATAGCCTATCCCTTCTCAAGGGGATCTTCCCAATCCAAGAATCAAACCGGGGTCTCCTGCATTGTAGACAGATTCTTTAACAACTGACGTATCAGGTCTTATATTACTGTAACTTAAAAACTAGCAGCCAATGCCATCACTTCATGGCAAATAGATGGGGAAAAAGTGGAACCAGTGGCAGATTTTTTTTTTATTTACTTTAGTGTCCAAAATCACCGTGGACAGTGACTGCAGCCACAAAATCAAAAGACACTTGCTCTTTGAAAGAAGAGGTGTGACACCCCTGGACAGTGTATCAAAAAAAAAGAGACATCACTTTGCCAACAAAGTTCTATGTAATCAAAGCTATGGTTTTCCAGTAGTCTTGTGTGGATGTGAAAGTTGGACTACAAAGAAAGCTGAGCACCGAAGAATTGATGCTTTTGAACTGTGATGTTGGAGAAGACTCTTGAGGGTGACTGGTACAGCAAGGAGATCAAACCAGTCGTTCCTAAAGAAAATCAACCCTGAATATTCATTGGAAGGACTGATGCTGAAGCTGAAGCTTCAGTACTTTGGCCACCTGATGTGAAGAGCCAACTAGTTGGAGAAGATGCTGATGCTGGGAACGATTGAGGCAGAAGGAGAAAGGGGTGACAGAGAATGAGATGGTTGGATAGCATCGCTGACTAAATGAACAAAAGTTTGAGCAGACTGCAAGAGGTTGTAAAGGGCAGAAGCTTGGTGTGCTGCAATTCATGGCATCACAAAGAGTTGGACATGACTTAGTGACTGAACAACAACGATTAAGAATTTCTAAGAACTGCTGTGTAACTATACATTCACTGGCCAGAACTAAATTTTTCAGTTCTAGTCAGCAGAACTCTTATTTTGTTCATTCAGAATTACTGTTTCTAGACCACTGATTAGGTCTAGAAATGCACATAATTCAGTATAATCCAAGTTGATGGCATAGGAGCCTAACCCTACTGCACACAGTTGATTTATGGGAACAAAAGCTACTTATAGGCTCAGCAGTTCTTGAGGCAAGTAAAGCACAGGATTCATGTTTCCACACCACCTACAGAATCTTCTCACTAACAGCTCTTTTTGTCTTCTGTTTAAGGTAAAAGATAATTGGATGGAGCTTTGAAGTTATCAGGGAGGGAAGCAGACCCACCTGGTGTCTAGTTCTCGCTTTTTATGAGGACTGAAATTTGAAGAGTTACCACATGCTTATGCATTTCAAACACGGGCCTCTCCTCCCTCTGTCTCTCCTAGGAACACTAGTTGAAAAACCCAGTTTACATAGAGGATTTTGCAAATACACTTTTAAAC
Source organism: Ovis aries (assembly GCF_016772045.2). Classification (NCBI taxonomy): domain Eukaryota; kingdom Metazoa; phylum Chordata; class Mammalia; order Artiodactyla; family Bovidae; genus Ovis; species Ovis aries. The sequence goes on from NC_056058.1 coordinate 74,824,211, forward strand.
CAATGACATATTTGAATGACTTTGTTTTACAACTTTAGAAGACATAGATGTTTATACTTGATATATACCAATTTTTTTTTTTACTATTTTGCTGAATTGCCTGTTGCATATGATCATTAGATGAAAATAAATCATTTTGTAAAAGTATCACAAATTCCTAAACATTTAGATTTGCCAGCCTAGTTCCAAAAGATAGAAGGGTCAAAAAAAAAAAAAAGGAAGAAAGAAAAGAAAATCATATATATGTATACATATGTGTATGCATATTTATATGGGTGCCTATATATATTACTCCATGGACACAAACTGGCCCATTTGCAAAGAGCCATCTTATCAGCATCCCAGCTTATACAAACCCAAAGAAAAACTTCTTTGTTCAGTCTTTAAAAGCCAATTTCTTTAAAAAAAAAAGTACATATGTTACATATATTCATTTGATTTAGATCCAAAAACACATGTGAACATGTGAATGAAAACACTTTGAGATCAACTTTAGAAAAACTTATATTAATGAGTTTAAAGTAAATTGGCAAAAGTAATTTAGTAAGATTTTAAGGCCTCCAATGAGCCTGACACTCCACAAAGCTTTGCTTTTATTGCTCAAAATCTGATTGTAATTTATATTCTGTATTCAGGTCCCTTCTCTTAAACAGAGCCCAGAAGTCGGGTGAAATTTGTCTGCTCACATGTACCCAGACTTAGCGCTCTCTTATATTTTTAAGCTCTTTCACTCTGTCTTCTAAATAATTTTCCATACCTGTGTGTCCAGTGTCAGTTGATTATCCACTAGGGAAATAGATGGGGAAACAGTGTCAGACTTTATTTTGGGGGGCTCCAAAATCACGGCAGATGGTGATTACAGCCATGAAATTAAAAGATGCTTACTCTTTGGAAGGAAAGTTGTGGCCAACCTAGATAGCATATTAAAAAACAGAGACATTACCTTGCCAACAAAGGTCCATCTATTCAATGCTATGGTTTTTCCATTGGTCATGTATGGATGTGAGAGTTGGACTGTGAAAAAGCTGAGCACTGAAGAATTGATGCTTTTGAACTGTGGTGTTGGAGAAGATTCTTGAGAGTCTATTGGACTGCAAGGAGATCCAACCAGTCCATTCTGAAGGAGATCAGCCCTGGGTGTTCTTTTGGAAGGAATGATGCTAAAGCTGAAACTCCAGTGCCTTGGCCACCTCATGCGAAGAGTTGGCTCATTGGAAAAGACTCTGATGCTGGGAGGGACTGGGGGCAGGAGGAAAAGGGGACGACAGAGGATGAAATGTCTGGATGGTATCACTGACTCGATGGACGTGAGTTTGAATGAGCTCTGGGAGTTGGTGATGGACAGGGAGGCCTGGTGTGCTGCAATTCATGGGGTCGCAAAGAGTCAGACATGACTGAGCAACTGAACTGAACTGAACACTTCCTTCAGCTCTCTGGTTGAAAGGTTTTTTTTTTTTTTTTTTCTTTTTCTTTACTCTCTTTTCTCCTCCCAAATATAGGAAATAAGTAGACTCCAGCATAACCTATGACCATCACATTTTCCCCATTGCATTAAAATGGTGTATATTCTTATCTTTTATACAGCTGCACTGGAAACACTGGAAAGACAGTCTAAATCTTGTTCATCATTGTTACTGTGCATAGTGGGCAATCCATAAATGTGTACAAAATGGTGACCTTGCTTAACGTGTCTTTCTCCATCTTCTCTCATGCCTTCAACTTCCTTCCTCAAATAAAATGTAGCAGCGTCCTTTGTAAAAGCAATTCCTGAAGCCAAACCAGTCTTGTATATACAGTGTCTTTTTTCCCCCATGTTTTACACTGCTTGGATGTGTTCTAGCCTCTTCATTCTGACCATGTATTCAGCAAGTTGACTGCTGTAACAAGATGTTTCTGTTTTATATTCCTGAGTGCACCACATCTGAAACAAGTACAAGGTGACTTTGCTGTAACTCAGCAGTCTTTTCAAAATGTCTTTTTCTCCCCTTTTAGGTCCCTGGAACACTGTCATTAAGGGCTGAGAGGTGAAGATACATTAGATAAGAAAATAGCAGACAGGGACCCTGAAACACTTTAAGAAACCCCAGTCTGCAGGAAATCCTCATCTTGGCTCCAATCATCAGAAAACCTGTTCTTTACCAAAGGTAGGTCCTTCAACCTACATTTGTTAAGATTTTCTACAAATGTCCTTCATAGGAAAGAAAGTTTTATTTCTCTGTTGTATCTAAAGTGTAAAAACACATAAATTAACTTTCAATATTGTAACAATCCTACCAGAGTTCTTCTAAATTGAATAATTTTGATAGGAAATACAGTATCTTCTCTATTGTCTCTTCTTTGGGAATTCTGCAGATGACATATATTCCAAAGAAGTTTGCTTTAAATGACATTGTTTGGCAACAGCCTTTCTGATACTTCTGCATCTAGCAGCTGAATCTCTATGAGCATAAGGATTCTGTTTCTCTGGAACAGGGCACCATCAGGTCATGAAAATTGAAGCAGAGTAAAATGGATATAACTTTAGTTACTGCTATCTCATCGTCGTCATGAGGGAGATAGATTCAGCATAACAGAGGGTGTTAAAGCAAAAAAACTTAGGCAATGACACTTGTTAAAGATGGCAAGGCAGACTTTATTAAGGATCACAGCCATAGATTCAGAACCACTACTGAGGGATTTCACTGTGGGGCATAGAGATTGTACTCAACTTCTAATACAGCATGGGCAAGTGAAAAGTTACTGCCAAGGAGCAGGGTCAGGGCATCAGTGGATGGAAAACTACCAAGAGGGAACATCAGAAGTAAGGGAGACAAAATGACCTAGTGACCAGCAGTGCGTGCTGAATAGACATCATCTGGGAAATGGTGGAGGATGAAGGACCTGATTAAGGGTTGGGGGTTATGATTAAACTGACTTACCAGGATTCTTATTAAAACTAGTACAAGGAAATGTATAGATGTATCTAGAATATCAAATTCAGTTTTGTTCTGAGACTATTTCACTGTTCAGTTTTCTTGAAGGTATGAGAAAGCTTTGGTTGTGATTATCACAGAATCTCTCACGTTATCAAACCACGGTGCTTGAAACTGCAGAACTATTTATCAACATTATCATATTGCTTGAATATTCAATCCCTTGGCATAATTCATAAGTATTCATAACAGAAAATTTTCTGAACTGCTATGTGCATAATATGTTTTCTGTATAATATTTGCCTGGTATCCTTTGAGAGGCCAAAGCACTCTTTTGTCTCTGAAACCACAGAGAAGTAAATCTGTAGCTATATCTCTCTTCTGCAGCTTTCATGTTTTCTCACTCACGTGTCTAGAAATGTAGATGTCTATATATTAAACAAATCTGTTTGCCATTGATTTAAAATATGTCAATGTGAGATAACCATCTTTCATTTTATTTCTTTTCTAATTCTGCTGTTCTCGAGATCTCCCAGGCTTTCTACCATTTATATCATTATTTTTTGATTCCTCTGCGATTTTGTTGTTGTTGTTGTTCTGATTACATAATTAGGCATTTACACTGCTGTTTTTTTTTTTTTCAAATCAAATCTATTTCCCATTCCTTGCAGAATTCCACTGCAGCCTTCCCCTTGCTCAAGCTTTCATGGCCTCTTTCCTGAACTAACACATTTTATCCCTAAGTGGTCGCCACCTCTATATACACAAGCTGAAATTTAGCCCACCCAGGTAAAATAATCAGATTTCTCAAATAGCACTTCAATTTTTCCTACCAGTTTATAAAAATTTAGATGCATTTCATTATGTTAATTTTAAACTTGAGGGGAATAACAGTTACACTGAAACTTCATACAATCAGTATATCGTTTTCTATTTAGAAAATGCATAGTTAAATGTATCAGGAATGAAATGATTGCATTTTTAAAGGATATAAGTATATTTTACATACTCAACTCATTAGTTAATTTTAGAATTTAAAACAAATTATAAAGCCTTAGAATTTTCGAGACTTTGGAAGAGAAGTGGAAAGACAGAGGTGGAGGTTGGAGGTACTTTTGAGTAAATTCCTAGTTAGAAAACAAGCTCCCAACTGAAACTTTTCTTCCTGAAGATAAAATACACATCTGACATGTGATAGTTTGATGGAGGGGGCATGACAAAAAGAGTTTCCAGACACTATTGCATTGATAAAAGTGAGTAACAATGGTCTTTAAAAAAAAATCAAAATATAAGCTTTCTTAATGCATCTCTTTCATAAAGGGAAGAAAAAAAAAAAAGCTGCCAACCTACACAGTTTTATCAGGGGCCTGGGGCATTACAGTTTATTTCAGCCAATTAAAACAATTGCTGCAAGAAATGCTAATAGGAGTACCCTTAAGCTCGTGCATTCCCACCACTCATTGTATAATTAAAACCCTTCAACTTCAAATTTTTCTACTGTAATGACTACTTGTACTTCCAAAGAATTTGTAGAGTAATTTGAAAGAGTATATGCTGTTTATTCCCTTCATTTTCAAATTTTGTTCTTATTGTTTTATCAACTCTTTCTACGGGTATTACAGTCTGAACTCTACCTTTCTTTCCCTACACTTGTAAACTGTTTGTACGTACCATATTATTATTGTTCTTATATAAAAGACAGCACCATGCTTGCTATGACTATGATGCGATGTTTCCATAATGAATTTCCAGTGTAAGCTGCTTTATTGCTGACAGCAAAATGATCACTCCAAGCATCCTAACTTGACATATGAAAAATCTCAATGATAATGCTGATTAACATATCTTTTGCATTTAAATTACTGTGTTTTTTTTTTAAGAAGGGAAAATTATACATTTGGTGGGTTGTTTGCATAGTCAAATAAACATATATCAGGATGTACAATCTAGTAATTAGGTGCATTTATCTACTTGTGACACCACTGGAAAATACTCTGAATGAAGACTCTAGGGGCAAAAATACTTTGACTTCGATTATCATTTCCAAACACATGACCTTGCATAGCAAAATGAGTGCTTATGCCTAAACAAAGGAAGTGTTTGCCTAGGTGCTTGATTACTTAAGATATAGCAATGTATTTGAAATAAATCTTTATTTCTTTAATAATTCATTCTTTATTTATGGATGTGTTTATCTTATGTGTTATGATTATAATAGACTCTAAGTTATTTGGTAAAAAATACAAGTCTAGAGCATCTGTTTTCCTGAGAATGTAGATATTTAGCAACTATTTTAGTATATAAAAGAACCTTGTTGACTAATGTCCAAACAAAGGAGTGCTGAGAAATGCAAGATGTTTCAATATGACATGTATTCTACAAACATAAATGAAATTAAGGTATTAAAGCTTTCAGGCATACTTCACTCAGGATTAAGAATCATCGTTTTGCAGGTTTTTTTAAATGGAAATTCATACACGATCATAATATCTGAGGCTTCTTCCAAAATGTCCAAATGTTGCTATAAATATTTACCAATTCAATGAATAGATACATTGTATTGGATTCATTGTCTGTCAGCTGCACTGAGTTATGTGATATAAAGGCCTGACCTAAACAGTAACTCTCCCCAGAGACACCACCACCCACTTTAACCCCAGCAGACTCAGTGGGGTTTCAGGTAATATAAAGGAACCATGCTCTTTCTGAAACTCAGGTTTTCTGATCCACGTTTATGTAAAAACTTTCTCTCTTTGATACCACCTCACTTTAAACATAATAACATAATTGACTTCACTATGTTCATGTCAGGCATGTTTTAGTGAACTCTGTTTTAGTGAATTGACAAGAAAGAAATATTAATTTGTTCTTCTAAAGAGAGGGTGGATCCAGATCCAAAGAAGTGCAGCTTTTGTTCTTGTAGGAATGGGAATGAGTGGAATATCAACCTGAGAACTCAGTTACTACACATCCGAAAGAAATGTCAGGGTATAGGGTGAAGGGATTAGATGCTTAGGATAAAGGAATGGCTTGATTAAGAGAGCAAGAAACTTTGAAAAAGTTCAATCAAAATAAAGAATGTCAGGTATAACACTCTTCCATTTATGTCTTCACAAAACCATTAGTTGGAAAAACTCTCATCAGAAATTTCTCAACAATGCTATTGCAGAATATGATTTTGTGATATAACAAAATGTATATATATATTTTCATCCTTGATTCTGGCACATGACTCCCCAAATCAGTGTAGTGTCTTGAATGATAGGAGTGGGAAGAGCATCTTTATTACTCATAAGCCCCTTTCAAGTATATGTGAATGTTAGTCGGTCAGTTGTATTCAACTCTTTGCCACCCTCCAGACTAGACTAGCCCGCTAGACTTCTCTGTCCATTGGCTTCTCCAGGCAAGACACTGAATGGGTTGCCATTCTCTCCTCCAGGGGATCTTCCCAGCCCAGAGACTGAGCCCAGGTCTCCTGCATTGCAGGCAGATTCTTTACCATCTGAGCCACCAGGGAAGCTCATGCCTGAGTTTATGCTAGAGAGGTGACTCTTAGATGATGGGGGCAGGTTGCTAGAGGCACCAATCATGTGATTAGAGGGTTAGGACTTTGAGTGCCATTTTCCAACGTTGACTTAAGGCTTTAATCAAATCAACCATGAATAAGTAATATAACCTCCATAAAAAAAAGTATGTGGACATCTTCCAGGTTGGTGAACAGGTGGAGGTGCTGGGAAAGAATCACATCCAAAGAAGTCATGATGCTCTTTGCACACATGTCCTGTCTTGCCTTATTTACCTCTTCATCTGACTGTTCATCAGTATTCTTTATTAGATACTTTATGATAAAGCGGTAAATGTCAGTGTTTCCCTGAGTTACGTGAGCTCTTAAAGCAAATTATTGAACCAGAAGAGAGGGTCATACAAACTCCCACTTTACAGCTGACTGAAGTATGGCAGGCCTGGACTTGCAATTGGTATCTGAAGGAAGGGACAGTCTTTGTGGGACTAAGTCCTTTTTCTGTGTGTTCCGAGGTAACTCCAGGTAGCTGGTGTCAGAATTTCTCAACGGGCAAGAAAATTCCTCACAGTTGATGTTAGAATATTATGAGTAGAAGAAGCAGGAGTTTTTCTTTTAGAGGAGAATTTGGAAATTGTTTTGTTAGTTTCCTTTATAAACGCATGCAGATCTGATGGCAGGCACTGGGTAAGAGTAGGGTAAAACTTTATTAATCTGCACTGTAGAGATGATTTCTTCCCTTGCCTGTAGCTATGGTTCTTAATTTAGTTGAGCTTCCCACTGCTTATAGTTGTGGTTCTCAATTTAATTGAGGGGCCAAAGTCTGACATACCTAGACAACTTTCAAAATTAGTATTAGAGGATACCTTCAATAAGATTCCATTCCAGTAGAATGGATAGGCCTGTGAATTTTCAAACTATTCCCCTGATAATTCTGGTATGCATTTGTTATTGGCAGAGAGAGACACACACACACTCTTATCATGATGAACAGAAGGATGAAATATACTAATGTTAATTATTATATTTATTGCAGCTGAACACAGTTTTCTTTTTGACATTCAGAAGCAATCAATATTTTAAATATGTTAAGTGTGTTTAATACAATACAATATTTTATGGCATCTTTAATAGTTTTTTTAGGAAATATACATAATATTTTGTAGTCAATATTTTATGTCACTACCTTTGATTAGAGCTAACATAACATTAAAGGTAATTCATTGAACATGGCTAGGGGTGGAGAGTAGAGGTAGGATACAAAACCAGTGTGACTGAAAGATTATTACATATTTAAGTGGATAGGTAACGTTTTTGTTATACAGCCTGAGAATTGCCAGCTAAAAAGTTATGTGGGTTACTTGTTAAATTACAGATTCTTAGTCCTGATAGAATTGTCATCATTGTTTATTCACTAAGTCACGTCCATCTCTTTTGCAACCCCATGGACTATACCCCACAAGACTCCTTTGTCCAGGCAAGAATACTGGAGTGTGTCGCCATTTCCTTCTCCAGAGGATCTTCCTGAATCAGGGATCAAATCCGCGTCTGCTGCATTCGCAGGTGGACTCTTTACCACTTAGCCACTAGGGAAGCCCCATTGTATTAGTAGACTCAGTCCTATGCAATCAGAATCTGCAAGTATGGAGTATGGGAATTTGAATTTTTACAAGATCTAAGTTAAAATTATGCACTATAAACTTTGATATCTAACATTTAGAACTTCCAGAATTTCAAACTGGTATTCTGAAGCACAAAATTCAAAATATTAACTTTTATGACGTGCAGGAAATGTTAGCATTCAGTACCTTTGAACAAGAGTAAACATTTTACTTTGGCTTGTCTTAATTCAAAGCCATTCTATCTTAGCACAATACTCTGCATTAAAACAGAATAGTAATAACAGAAACAATGATAACAAATAAAAGCAAAACAAAATATAACCATTACTGGATACACATTCATTCATTCAACAGTTGTCTATTAAGTGACTAAAATGCACATAATGGATTCTTAATATTACAGCTGCATTTTTGAAGGTGAAATGACTGGTATTCTACAGCACTTTCTTAATAGTAAAGCTTTACAGTAATTCGTTCAATAAGCACATGAAGAGTCCTTAATTTTCTTGATAGTTTAGGCTAAAATATTGTGTTCACTGATTCTTCTGCAAAATTGTCTCAATAATCTTCTTCTCTAAGATGAGAGACTCAAGACACTATTTGGGTATAATGGAATAAAAATATAATTTTAAAATTATTTTATAACTTTAATTCTAGTTGCCTATAAAAATATGTAAAGCAGTTTGTTGGGTTCTTCATTTTCTATTAAATGAGAATTAAATTAGGACTTAGCAGAAGCTGATTTTAAAGCTCTAAATTTCCTAAGTAATTGAAATTTTGTAGACCTAGTCTCTTTCTATACAACTGTATGCTTTTATATTATACTTATATTTAGTATTAGAATAATAGTTGGCATTTGCAAATTATCAAAAGACAAATGATTTTATGACAATTATCTAGAAAAATGATCACTTGGAATATGGTAGAAATTTATGATGGTATTATTTTAAAAATCTAACTGTATATCATATGTAATGATGTAAGTACAATACAGCACTTTTAAATTTATTAAAATTAGATTTTACATGATGATATAATAAAGAATCTTTTGGGTACTTATTACAAACACTATTATGAGTTAACCAAATTCAAGCTATATAAATTGGAAGTGTTGTCCCACTAATGCTTATATTTATCTCAAAGTATCGAATATTTTATTTGAAGCTAAATATATCATTGTTGGGGTTTGTCTGGTGGCTCAGAAGTAATGAATCCACCTGCAATGCAGGAGACATGGGTTTGATTCCTGGGTTGGGAAGAAACCCTGGAGAAGGGCATAGCAATCCATTCCAGTGTTCTTGCCTGAAGATCACATGGACAGAGGAGCCTGACAGGTTACAATCCATGAGGTCAAAAAGAGCCACACATGACTGAATTGACTGAGCATGCATGTATATCGTTGTATATGACTAAATTTAAAAAGGTGTTATAAAATAGAATGAACCTTTTAAAAGTAAAATAACTTGAAATCAAGTGAATACCTAAGAACCTTTGGGAAAATTCATTGGGGATTAATAAGTCATGGTTATATAAACTCACACTTGTAAAACCTAACTGTAGATATTGCACAGAATACCTTTACATGGTGTTTTATCTATTTACACCTTTACCATTGCACTTTTATTCTTTACTTCTTAAAAATGCTAGTAAAAAAATTATATATATATATATGTTGCATTTAATCATAGGTAATATATTGAGCTCAAATTTAAATTAAATACTCAAGAATAAATTTGGTAAAAAATTTTAAAAAGAATTACAAATTACCTGGAAATAGTACAGTACAGTTGTAAGGGAAGCTATCATAATTTAGCTGTATTAGTAAGATATCTTAACTAATCATTTCAAACATTAAGATAAATTATTCAGAGTAGTCAATCTATTGAAAGACAGTTTCTCCACTTTTCAACCACTTTTATTGCAGATTTTTAGCAGTTTTGTGTTTCTTTGAAGAATTTGTCTACTCATGTCTGCATATTATGCAACTTATGCTTGCATAAATCATTGCCTTAAATTGTGAACTACCAGAGGACTGTTCAACATGCGGACTTTCTAGAGGCTTCAACTTATCATGGGAGCAAACCCAGGTATTAGCAAAGAGTTATTAATCTAAAAGTTACAATACAGAGTCCAAAATTCTTCACAATTTAACCTAGTAAACATTAGTTGAGTTTGCCTACACATCTTCCATATACACATCTCACCTTCCAGGTAAAAACATTTCATTTTTTCTTTATACAGTGACTACCAGTTGACCTACCTGTGATCAGATAGCTTGACCACACCTTAGGCTTCTTCAATGAGAAGATATTCCCTTGGCTAAATAGTAATTAATTTATGGATGAGTAGTTGGGGCTTCCCTCATAGCTCGGTTGGTCAAGAATCTGCCTGCAATGCAGGAGACCTGGGTTCAATCCCTAGGTCGGGAAGATCCCCTGAAGAAGGAAATGGCAACCCACTCAAATATTCTTGCCTGGAGAATCCCACAGACACAGTAGCCTGGCCGGCTACAGTCCATGGGGTCACAAGAGTCGGACATGACTTAGCAACTAAATCACCACCACCAGATAATCTAAACCTGACTAATCAGAGCCTGTGAGCTTAAATCATTGATTAGACAGAACTGCTTTAAGTAAAGTTTGAGACACCTAAGATCATGGGAAGAAAGTCTAAGGACTCTGCCCGCCATCTTGTCATCAAGGAGACACTTACTTAATAAATGGATAAAATAAACCAAAGCAAAAGGCAACAAGACTGAGTTCTGGAATTACGACCTAAATCCACCTATTCCAGAAGCTAGAACTATCACTGGCCTATTCAGTTATGTAAGCCAATAATTTTATACATAAAAATGAATTTAACACAATTGAATTGGAAATTTTTCTTAGGAGTTTAAAATTTTTGGCTGTTACACATTCATTATTCAGCATCAATAATTTACATTGCTTAAGATAGTTTGCATACTTTCTGGTAGTGCTTTTGAGCCAAAAAACTTGATTAATTTACCAAGCGTCTGATCTATACCTGTTACTTTTTCACATCTGACCCATAATCAAATTGAAATGGACATAGTATTTCCAGAAAACAATTTGGGCTTTCATGTATCTGCTGTGCCTATATCTCTATTGTTTCCTCCACTTGGAATGTGCTATGCTATCAGAACTTACTGCAACTTTCTGCAGTATTCTTCTTTACTAGGTACACATAATTACTAAGTACTGTAAACGTGATTTGTCTCAATTGGGAGGTTCCATAAATGGACATAAATGAACACTGCCTTTCAAAGATTCAGTATGAAAAATTTAAGTGCAATATCTCATTAACATTTTTATATTGATTGCCCATTGAAAACTGGAAAACACTGATGATTAAAATCAATGTCAAGTACATCTTTTTGCTTATGACGCTGTGAAAGTGCTGCATTCAATATGCCAGCAAATTTGGAAAACTCAGCAGTGGCTACGGGACTGGAAAAGGTCAGATTTCATTCCAGTGCCAAAGAAAGGCAATGACAAAGTTGCCAATGTGTGCCAACTACCACACAATTGCACTTATCTCACACGCTGGTAAAAGTGAAGTCACTCAGTTATGCCCTACTCTTTGCGACCCCATGGACAGTAGCCTACACCAAGCTCTTCCTTCCATGGGATTTTCTAGGCAAGAATACTGGAGTGGGTTGCTGTTTCTTGCTCCAGGGAATCTTCCCTATCCAGGGATCGAACCCAGGTCTCACGCATTGTAGACAAACGCTTTACTGTCTGAACTACCAGGGAAGTCCACATGCTGGTAAAGTGATGCTTAAAATTCTCCAAGCCAGGCTTCAGCAATACGTGAACCAAGAACTTCCAGATGTTCAAGCTGGTTTTAGAAAAGGCAGAGGAACCAGAGATCAAATTGCCAACATCCACTGGATCATTGAAAAAAAAGATCATTGAAAGTTCCAGAAATCCATCTATTTCTGCTTTATTGACTATGCCAAAGCCTTTGACTGTGTGGATCACAATAAATTGTGGAAAATTCTGAAAGAGACAGGAATACCAGACCACCTGACCTGCCTCTTGAGAAATCTGTATGCAGGCCAGGAAGCAACAGTTAGAACTGGACATGAAACAACAGACTGGTTCCAAAAAGGAAAAGGAGTACGTCAAGGCTGCATATTGTCACCCTGCTTATTTAACTTCTATGCAGAGTACATCATGAGAAACATTGGGCTGGAAGAAGCATAAGCTGGAATCAAGATTGCCAGGAGAAATATCAATCACCTCAGATATGCAGATGACACCACCCTCATGGCAGAAAGTGAAGAAGAACTAAAGAGCCTCTTGTTGAAAGTGAAAGAGGAGAGTGAAAAAACTGGCTTAAAGCTCAACATTCAGAAAACTAAGATCATAGCATCTGGTCCCATCACTTCGTGGCAAATAGATGGGGAAACAGTGGAAACATGGCTGACTTTATTTTTCTGGGCTCCAAGATTGCTGCAAATGGTGATTGCAGCCATGAAATTAAAAGACGCTTACTCCTTGAAAGGAAAGTTATGACTAGCCTAGACAGCATATTAAAAAGCAGAAACGTTACTTTGCCGACAAAGGTCAGTCTAGTCAAAGCTGTGTTTTTTCCAGTAGTCATGTATGGATGTGAGAGTTGAACTATGAAGAAATCTGAGCACTGAAGAATTGATGCTTTTGAACTGTGGTGTTGGAGAAGACTCTTGAGAGTCCCTTGGACTGCAAGGAGATACAACCAGTCAATCCTAAAGGAGATCAGTCCTGGGTGTTCATTGGAAGGACTGATGTTGAAGATGAAACTCCAATATTTTGGCCACCATGCAAAGAGCTGACTCAGTGGAAAAGACCCTGATGCTGGGAAAGACTGAGGGCAGGAGAAGGGGACGACAGAAGATGAAATGACTGGATGGCATCACCAACTCGATGGATATGGGTTTGGGTAGACTCTGGGAGTTGGTGATGGACAGGGAGGCCTGGTGTGCTGCAATTCATGGTGTCACAAAGAGTTGGACATGATTGAGCAACTGAAATGAACTGAACTAAAATTTTTAAATTAGATTTTTGGCTTGCATTATATTTCTCTGGACAGACTTTATCTAAAAACATGCTTTGAGTAGTTTATAGACATTTTTTCTGTTCCCCTCTCCTATGTCCATACTATCAAGACACCCTCAGTCTTTGTGAACTGCGCTAGTAGGTTTATAGCACCACTTACATTATCTTTGAAGTACATTTGATCACCACTTGTAGATTCTTCTTGAGAACAGAGATGATCGTATTGGTCAGCGAGACCCCTGCTGACAGAGTGACCTGCAGGGTCATTTTCATTTTTTCATTTATTCATTTTCATTTATTTTGTTTTCAGCTTATTTTATGGTAAAGGGTTTGGGCTTTTGATAATCAGAGGTAGGGTCATCAAATCGAAGCCTGACAGATACCATTTAAGTATAGTAAATGATGAGAGTCAGAATGGATTAGACAAATGGGCACTATAGAATCTCTGGTAAACTGAACAGCAAATGCTCCGTATGAAAGGAACAGTAGATATTTAGCCAACTTTGGCCATGCAGGTTTTCCAGTGTAATGATGCCAGATTTTCAAGTTTTTCAAGAGAAACTGAAAATGTGCATCCATAACTTGTTAACCCTTTTTAAAAATTGGCATTATAATCTAAACCTTTTAAAAATATTTGCGAGCAGAAATACCACTCTGGACTACCTCAGGCCACCCAGACTTGGCTGAGGTTTTCACGTCCAAAAGTTCCCTTCTTTGTTTTAGAATCTGTAGTTTCTTAGTTAAGGATAGTGTAAGGCAAAGCTGCATATTAGTCCCAGGCTGATTAGTAACAGACTAAAAAGAAAACCACAGGAATACAAAGTTTCTGACTATCCTTCATGTTATTGAGTCTGCCACTCTCTGTAATTAGGGGATGGCATTAATCATTAATTAGAAAAGAAACCCTAAGTGAACAGTGTGAGATATCTCCATGGGAACACCGCTGGCTTAGTCTCAATAAGAAAGATTAAGGAGTACATAACAGATGTACTGTGCCTCTCTGTAGGTCTGATTTAGGTAGCTAATATTCTATCTGTGTAAAGACCAAATAAAACACATTGTTTCCCTTCTGTGTATAGCCATATTTTCTCTTTCATCCTTTTCTTTTCAATCTTTGGTGGTATTTTCTGTTTGAATGAGGTAGTCCAACCTATAGTGCTCATAGGAGTGAAATATCTTCTCTGCCTGCAACATCAAACAGTGAAACAAAAGAGCAGTTGTTCTGAGTTCATTGCGATTCTCTGAAAAGTGCTGCCCGCCTGCCGAGCAGGTGAAAGTTCCCTGCCGGCTTCTCATTTAGGGAAAACCTCTTGGCTTATGCCTCAAGAACTGTACAAGCCTCCAAAGAGTGGCAGTGAGTACTAGATTTTTTTTTTTCTTTTTTAGCCTATAGAGATAGTTAAGTTATACAATGGAATAAGGATCTGAGAATTAATGAGGAAAGAAAAAGAGAGATGTGATGGACTTAGCAGTCTGGGTCTTTTTCTAACAAGCTGTCCTCATGTTTTTTTTTTACCCATCTGCCGTGGAGTTTGAAATACCACCTTGCTCGAGAAGTGCATAAAGCAGAATATGTTACCACGTGTCTCATCCTTACAAGCCAGCTCCATTGTACCTTACATTTGAGAAGAAATATTTTCACCTGTTCCTCTAAAATCATTTATTTGTGTCAGATCTTTGCATCAAATCTTGAGAAAACCCCATATCAGATATAAGCAATCAGTGATTGTCTGGGTATATTCAGGGAATAGATAGATGATTTTGGTGGAATTTCTTAATTTAAAAAGTTGGGAAACACAAGCAAATTCTAGAGACCTGAATAGATTTAGTTTCGTATCTTAACATGACAAAGAATGTGGTCATACATTCACGATTATTAAAACCAGTGCAACTTACTCTGTGTCAGACACAGGTGTAAGGGCTTACCAGAAATGATCTCATCTGCTCTTCCTAGCATGCGGAAGACACTGCTATTGTCCCTATTTTATAGGAACTTAAAATGGTTAAATAATATGTCAATGGATCTCACTATCACCCAGCTAGTAATTAGTGGTCTAGAATGTGAATTAAATTGGCTCTGACTCCATAATTAACTCCTGTAGATAACAATAATAAAGTAGTAGTAGCAACCACTTGCAGTGC
The DNA here is from genome assembly GCF_016772045.2 of Ovis aries. Classification (NCBI taxonomy): domain Eukaryota; kingdom Metazoa; phylum Chordata; class Mammalia; order Artiodactyla; family Bovidae; genus Ovis; species Ovis aries. Next base: position 74,839,467 of record NC_056058.1, read on the forward strand.
ATTTACTATGATCCAGAGTCTGTTCTAAACACTTTACATATATTAACCATTTAATCACAAGAATGCTTTGAGGTAGGTATTATTATTATCCTACTATGATCCAGAGTCTGTTCTAAACACTTTACATATATTAACCGTTTAATCACAAGAATGCTTTGAGGTGGGTATTATTATTATCCTACTATGATCCAGAGTCTGTTCTAAACACTTTACATATATTAACCATTTAATCACAAGAATGCTTTGAGGTGGGTATTATTATTATCCTCATTTGATAAAGCAGGAAAGTGAGTTGCAGAAACATAATGCAATGGGTCCACTGACCTCCAATAACTTTTTGATGTGAGATATAGCACACGAACTAAAGCAGGCCTTTCTGAAACTATAATCTTACATTTACGATAAATAATAACTCCTCAGTACCAAATAGATGGTATTTCCAAAAAATGTTTGCAAAGGAAGGTGATTTTCTTCTTTTCACTCCAGCAACACAGTTAATTTACATATTATCAATATTTCTTGCTTTGCAAACTTGGAACCTGGTAATAGTTACTTTAGTTACTATCTCTTTGCTATAATACAAAAGTCTCTCTTTGTCAAGGTCCAAAATAATTTAAAGACAACTTATCTTTATTATTGTTAAGTTCTTAAGATTCTCTTCGTCAGTTTTTGTTTGACCTTCTGTTGGTGGTTTCTGTTTTGACCTTACCTTCCATCTACTACTACAACTGTAGGCACTGAGTTTCTCTTACAAACAATAATAATAAATTATGTAAATACATGTATATATAGTACACACGCATATGTATGATTGAATAATTACTAACACATTTCAGAAATGTTTCTGTTGTTCAAAGTAAAATTGGTATTTAAAAATCAAGCTCACATTCCTGAAGCCTGCAGGATAAGAAATAAATGATCCAAAGAATAATAACGAAAGTGTGAACTATGGATCTCATGGTATCTGATCTAATAGTTTGAAGTATCTATAGATTCTCTTTCATGAGAGTAAATAAGTCAGCTGAAGGATTGAACTGGAGTGACTAATGCAGTATAGCAATGGAACTGTGTCCTCCTTTCCCCCCCACTTAAAAATAATGATAGGTTCTTCTGGAACCTGCTTAAGTAAGTGACACTCGCAGAGATAGATTGCTATGCTGTGACATATGGTGTGCTGGTATTGCGGTTGTATTGTAGAGATTATTACTAGCAGCAAGATTTTATAGTTATTGCCTGTCAAAGCTGGTGTTTTAATCACTATCATCAACACCGCCTTCAGGTTTTACCGCATCTTCTATCCAGCAAGCCAGACCAGTGTGTCATCCAAAGAGAAACTCATTGGTTTGGGCCCGTTATTTCATTAAGATATATATTTGAGGGGGACGAGTGAAAGATGATTTTTACAAGGAGGGAAAGATGCTCTCCTAGAGAGAAGAATTTAAGGACTGCAATTATTGATCTGAGGAGGTGTAATACCAGCTAGTTTGTCAAGAATCCATAAGCCTGCCTTGGAGATGAGAGGGGACTGAGGATGCAGGTGTTTCCTCTTGTTCCTGAGAGCAATTAAGAGATCCAGATTATTTCCAGTTACCTAATAAGCCAACAAGTGTCACCTGATGAGGTTAATTCCCAGCACTATTAATGTAAACATTGCTCAGCTTCTTCAGTTCACTGGCATTTTGTGTATTTCACAGCCTCAGAGAGGAGAGGTGAGAGATGCAAACCATTGGTAACTAAAAGTCACGAGTGAAGGAGTAAATGGAAATGAGTTAGGGATCCTTTGGAATTTGACCTTTAGTTACCTGGGAGTGTCCCTGGTGACTCAAAGGTCAAGAACACGCCTGCCAATGCAGGAGATGCAGGAGATGTGGGTTTGATCCCTGGGTCGGGAAGATCTCCTGGAGAAGGAAATGCAACCCACTTCAGTATTTTTGCCTGGCAAATCCCATGGACAGAGGCATCTGGCAGGCTACAGTCCATGGGCTGGCAAAGAGTCAAACATGACTAAGCACAGCATAGCACCAGTATTTTATTATAGTTAAAAAATAAAGTCAACTCAAGTAACCCTTTATGTGAACCAAATCCCACCCTGACGTCACCCCCAAGGTTTTCAAAGCTAACTATTCCTAGTGTCAGTTATCGGTTTTACAACGTAGAATACACTCTAATATTTTCATTTTGTTTTGTTTAGAGGGAAACTAGACTATTTCCTCAAATCCTTTTCTTCCTCCTATTGAAATATAAATCTGGTGGAGAAGCTTTGACGGTGAAAGGTACAGCTGTGGGGCTCTTTTCCCCTTTGTTACAACTGACCTCTTTCCCAGCGCATTAGATTCAGCCTCAGACTTAAATTGCAAGGTATAATGAATAACGTGTGAGTCACTTCAGGCTTGGCTGGTAGAGTTCTTCTTTCCCAGCTTCTCAGCACATAGCACCTCCTAAAAAGCCAAGAGAGACAAATTTCTCATTTATGGAGCACAGCAGGTCAGCCCCTTCCATATGCTCAAGATTTGTGGCTTGTGTCACAGGCAGCCCATTCTCATCCTTCAAGTCCTAATAGTTCAAGAGCCTCAAATCCCTTTGAACCCAGATTAAATGGGTTCTGGAAAACATGCTACCATGTGTGGGGGTGTAATGTTCTCTTGAAGTACAGTGCATCCTGAGCCTTCCTAGACTACCCTTTGCCTATCTGTCTAAATGGTTCAGTACCAATCTTTGGTCTATTTATCATCGAAGCATGATGTGTGTGGATAACTATGTATATATGCATATTTATGTATAATTCAGCATGCATATTTGTATCATTTTACTCTCTTGGCAAGCATACTTCAAGACTCGGCTTTCTCAGCCAAAATGAGTTTCACAATTTAAATATAATGCCACATCACTTTCCTGCCAAGTACGGGGGACACATTGAGATATTTTCTCCCCACTGAGCTTAGCCTACAAGTATTATAGGACATTCCCACTGCACTGTGATCCTAAAGGAAGAAACACCTAATCTCTGGAACCATTCTTGTTGGGGTATCAGGAGATAAGAAGTCCTCTTAATCTCCTTTCCATTGGGATCAGCATTTCAAGAAAGTATCCCCAATATCCTAGCTTATCTTTATTTTATTTTTTCTTTTACATAAAGAGTAAATATTTTAGATAAATATTTTAAGCTCTTCCCAGTTTGGTGGTAACTTAAATGGACTCTTGTTTAAACTAACATTTTAAAAATCATTGTTAAATGTGCTTATTAAAGGCATCTTCTAGCCTCAGGGGTCAGTGAACAAATCTGTTCTGGATATTGTTTCTATAGAACCAGCGTCCCTTCTTCACTAAGGAATAAAACTACCATATGACCCAGCAATCCCACTGCTGGGCATATACCATGAGAAAAGCAGAATTCAAAAATACACATGTAGCCTGTTGTTCACTCTAGTACTGTTTATAATAACCAGGACATGGAAGCCACCTAGATGTTCACTGACAGATGAATTGATAAATAAGTAGTGGCACATGTATACAATGGGATATAACTCAGCCATAAAAAAGAACACATTTAAGTAAGTTCTAATGAAGTGGTGATGGACTGGGAAGCCTGGCGTGCTGCAATTCATGGGGTTCCAAAGAGTCGGACACAACTGAGCGACTGAACTGAACTGAACTGAACTGAATAAAGTGGACAAACCTAGAGCCTGTTATACAGAGTGAAGTAATTCAGAAGGAGAAAAACAAATATCATATATTGATGCGTATAAATGGAATCTAGAAAAATCATACTGATGAACCCATTTGCGGGGCAGGAATAGAGGTGCAGGCAGAGTGAACAGGTTTGTGGACACTGTGGGGTAAGGAGAGGGTGTGATGAATTGAGAGAGTAGCATTGAAGCATATATATATTACCATGTATAAAACAACTAGTGGGAAGTTGCTGTATAACACAGGGAGCTCAACCTGGTGCTTTGTGACAACCTAGAGGTATGGGATGGGGGGTAGGGAGTGGGAGAGAGGTTTGAAAGGGAGTGGATTATATCTATACTTATGGCTGATTCACATTGTTGTACTGCAGAAAGCAACACAGCATTATAAAGCAGTTATCCTCCAATTAAATATAAATTTAAAAAAAGAACCCATCTTCCTTCCATCTTCCCACCAGTTGGAGAAACTTTTCTTTGATCAATATTGCTGTTTCTGATGTCATCATAGTAGGGAAGACAATTTTTCATTGTTATTGATTTTGAAAATGTCGTTGGCATTCCTTATATACATTCCTTGTAAAATTTAGTATACATTTTATAATTTGTATTTCCCTATGAAGTGTTAGTCATGTTAAAACAGTCAGTTGTATAGTTAGTTAACTAGTTAACTACGTAAACTAGTTAACTATAGTCAGTTGTGTCCAACTCTTTTTGACCTCCTGGATAGCAGCCTGCCAGGGTCTTCTGTCCATGGAATTCTCTAGGCAAGAATACTGGAGTGGGTTGCCTTTCCCCATATTCCACCAAAAATTAAATTTTTGGCTGACACATATTTCTATCATTTAAATAATTGAGGGAAAATTGAAATGTTCCCATCTTGATTATTTCCATTTTTACCTTGGTGAGGATCTCTATTGGGGCTTCCCTGGTGGCTCAGATGGTAAATGCAGGAGACCTGGGTTTGATCCCTAGGTGGGAAAGATCCACTGGAGAAGGAAATGGCAACCCACTCCAGTACTCTTGCCTAGAAAATCCCATGGATGGAGGAGCCTGGTAGGCTACAGTCCATGGGTTTGCAAAGAGTCAGACATGACTGAGCGACTTCATCATCCAAGGCTTTCTATTGATCCAAATCCTTTTTTTCCCAAGTTTTATAGTTTCCTATTTTATACATCATTTATTTAGCTTATTTCTGTGACATTAAATTTTGTTGCTCTTGTGAATAAAATCTTTTCCTTACATATATTCTAACTGGATATTGATGATATTAATAAAGCTACTGACTGTAAATCTTATAACTTTTAAATTATTTTGTTAATTGTGAAAGATTGGAATTCATTCATTTTACACAGGTACAATCATATCATCTGTGTATGGATAATCATTAAAAATGTTTAAGCTCTTATTTTCAGTATTTCCCTTATATTCTCAATCATTATTATTTGCCACAATGCCTCTCAGACCTTCCTAATATGAACATACCCTATGCATACTGTAAGAACCAGGTCAAACACTTTCTCTATAATGAAGAACAGTCCACTAATATCAACAATAAATAATATCCTCTTTCTAGAAATATTGATATCATATTACCTCTCTTAGAGTTTATAGCATTTTTCTTTTGTGTGTTGTGCTTTTATATTTAACTTCTTTTATGTACTAGAAGACGAGAGTTCATGCCCTTGCTGTCAGTACAGTCCCTAAGAATTTGTATAATAAATATACATTTCATTTGGTATTTAGAATTTTCTCTTCAACAAAATGAAGGTAACAGTAGCACTGACTGTAAAGTTGTGTTAATAATATTATAATGACATAAGTAAATTAATAACCTAAAATTATTCTTAAATATGCATAGCATAATTTTCCTTTATAAACGTATGTCACTATTTCTTCTAAATTTTAAAATATCTCCCACCAACTATGTCTTCTGTGGAAGAGCTCTTTGTCATTGAAGAGTTGTTCCAGAATCATTAGGATTGTATTGGCACTGTTCATTTTTCCAGCTTGTTAGTTTTTTCACAGGGCAGGCTGTCTATTTTACTAAAAAAGTAAAATTGTGCCCTTGAATTTCCTCAAAAGTTTTGACTGGGTGGCATGCACAGGTAGTGGTTTATCTACTTCAAGTGTGCCTATTCACCTACTTGGTCTTCTGTGCTTTTAGCATGATTAGATCAGTACCCCCTACCTGCCCAGTTCAAAACATTTTGAACTTAAATTTCACTAAAGTCTTTACAGTGTAGACTGTGTGTGTGTGTGTGTGTGTGTTTGTGTGTGTGCGTATGTGTGTGTGTTAGCTGCTCAGTCGTGTCCAACTCTTTGCAATCCCATGGACCATAGCCTGCCAAGTTCCTCTGTCCATGGGATTTCCCAGGCAAGAATACTAGAGTGGCTTGCCATTCCCTTCTTCAGGGAATCTTCCCAACCCAGGGATCAAACCTAGGTCTCCCTCATTGCAGGCAGATTCTTTACCATCTGAGCTACCAGAGAAGTCTAAATTATTTGGTTTCACACTATAGCCTTTTAATCTTTTTTTTCATTTTTTTTTATTTTTTATTTTTACTTTATTTTACTTTACAATACTGTATTGGCTCTGTCACACATTGACATGAACCCACCACGGGTGTACATGCGATCCCAAACGTGAACCCCCTCCCACCTCCCTCCCCACAACATCCCTCTGGGTCATCCCCATGCACCAGCCCCAAGCATGCTGTATCCTGCTTCAGACATAGACTGGTGATTCAATTCTTACATGATAGTATACATGTTTCAATGCCATTCTCCCAAATCATCCCACCCTCTCCCTCTCCCTCTGAGTCCAAAAGTCCACTATACACATCTACGTCTTTTTTGCTGTCTTGCATACAGGGTCATCATTGCCATCTTTCTAAATTCCATATATATGTGTTAGTATACTGTATTGGTGTTTTTCTTTCTGGCTTACTTCACTCTGTATAATCGGCTCCAGTTTCATCCATCTCATCAGAACTGATTCAAACGTATTCTTTTTAACAGCTGAGTAATACTCCATTGTGTATATGTACCACAGCTTTCTTATCCATTCATCTGCTGATGGACATCTAGGTTGTTTCCATGTCCTGGCTATTATAAACAGTGCTGCGATGAACATTGGGGTACATGTGTCTCTTTCAATTCTGGTTTCCTCGGTGTGTATGCCCAGGAGTGGGATTGCTGGGTCATAATTCTATTTGCAATTTTTTTTTAAGGAATCTCCACACTCTTTTCCATAGTGGTTGTACTAGTTTGCATTCCCACCAACAGTGTAGGAGGGTTCCCTTTTCTCCACACCCTCTCCAGCATTTATTGCTTGCAGATTTTTGGATCGCAGCCATTCTGACTGGTGTGAAGTGGTACCTCATTGTGGTTTTGATTTGCATTTCTCTAATAATGAGTGATGTTGAGCATCTTTTCATGTGTTTGTTAGCCATCCGTATGTCTTCTTTGGAGAAATGTCTATTTAGTTCTTTGGCCCATTTTTTGATTGGGTCGTTTATTTTTCTGGAATTGAGCTGCATAAGTTGCTTGTATATTTTTGAGATTAGTTGTTTGTCAGTTGCTTCATTTGCTATGATTTTCTCCCATTCAGAAGGCTGTCTTTTCACCTTGCTGATAATTTCCTTTGTTGTGCAGAAGCTTTTAATTTTAATTAGATCCCATTTGTCTATTTTTGCTTTTATTTCCAGAATAGTGGGAGGTGGATCATAGAGGATCCTGCTGTGATTTATGTCTGAGAGTGTTTTGCCTATGTTCTCCTCTAGGAGTTTTATAGTTTCTGGTCTTACGTTTAGATCTTTAATCCATTTTGAGTTTTTTTTCTTGTGTGGTGTTAGAAAGTGATCTAGTTTCATTCTTTTACACGTGGTTGACCAGTTTTCCCAGCACCACTTGTTAAAGAGATTGTCTTTACTCCATTGTATATCCTTGCCTCCTTTGTCAAAGATAAGGTGTCCATATGGGGTGGATTTATCTCTGGGCTTTCCATTTTGTTCCATTGATCTATATTTCTGTCTTTGTGCCAGTACCATACTGTCTTGATGACTGTGGCTTTGTAGTAGAGCCTGAAGTCAGGCAAGTTGATTCCTCCCGTTCCATTCTTCTTTCTCAAGATTGCTTTTGGCTATTCGAGGTTTTTTGTATTTCCATACAAATCTTGAAATTATTTGTTCTAGTTCTGTGAAAAATGTGGCTGGTAGCTTGATAGGGATTGCATTGAATTTGTAAATTGCTTTGGGTAGTATACTCATTTTCACTATATTGATTCTTCCAATCCATGAACATGGTATATTTCTCCATCTATTAGTGTCCTCTTTGATTAGCCTTTTTATCATAATGTATCTTTTATTTAAGGATCGCTGAATGGGCACACTGTTTCCCTAGAAGACGTATTGCTAATTTTGAAATATCTGCAAAATTAGTATTAAATAACCTTACTTGTCATCTTTCATATCTAATTTGAACTAACTTACTCACAATATATGTTTCATTATTTATCTCACCTTGACCACCTTTCCTCCTTAAGTGTTATATTTATCACTTGACATAACCATTTGGTAGCTTTGTGAAACTTTCAAGTCATTTGTGACCTGTATCATATGGTCCCCTTCCCCAGGGTTTCCAAAAACTTTTTCATACATTCTTTAGGTCTCCTATTTTTCTTTTGCTTTTTTTAAAAAAATAAATTGTATTCTTCTAATTAATGCCCTTATTTAGTTATAGTATTTTCCATTCTCATATTCCAAGAATTAGAGTGACTTAATTACTTGCTAGTCACATGTTATTTCCAGAATAAATTGGGTCTTTTTAGTTGTGTCTATTTTATGTAACAATATTTGCTGAAAAGAGCTCAAAAATGAAAATAGGCAATAAGGAAAATGATTTATTAATTAAGCATATATTCCATGAGTATGCAGTATGCTAGACAGTTAATAGACATTATCTAGAAACTTGATAGCAATTCTGCCGGATACATAAAATCATAGGGGCTGATCTGTCGAGTGCTGAATAGGTACAGACACTATTCTACATGCTTTACCTGAATTGGGCTTCCCTATTGACTCAGACAGTAAGGAATCTATCTGCAATGTGGAAGACTCGGATTTGACCCATGGGTCAGGAAGATCCCCTGGAGGAGGGCGTGGCAACCCACTCCAGTATTTTTGCTTGGAGAATTCCATGAATGGAGGCTACAGTCCATGAGGTCTCAAAGAGTTGGACACAACTGAGTGACTCTCACCACAACAATCACACATTGAGTGGAAAGGGTATCTCTCTCTCTGGGTTTGTGTTTTTTTTTTGTTTTTTGTTTTTTTTTAGATTTTTGCTTTTCCTGATTTTTAAAATTCATTTATTTTATTTTTTTTAATTTTTATTTTTACTTTATTTTACTTTACAATACTGTATTGGTTTTGCCATACATTGACATGAATCCACCACGGGTGTACATGTGTTCCCAAACATGAACCCCTCCCACCTCCCTCCCTATAACATCTCCCTGGGTCATCCCCGTGCACCAGCCCCAAGCATGCTGTATCCTGCATCAGACATAGACTGACGGTTCATTTCCTACATGATAGTATACATGTTTCAATGCCATTCTCCCAAATCATCCCACCCTCTCCCTCTCCTTCTGAGTCCAAAAGTCTGCTATACACATCTGTGTCTCCATTGCTGTCTTGCATACAGGGTCATCATTGCCATCTTTCTAAATTCCGCATATATGTGTTAGTATACTGTATTGGTGTTTTTCTTTCTGGCTTACTTCACTCTGTATAATCGGCTCCAGTTTCATCCATTTCATTTATTTTAAATAAATGAATAATTGGTTTCTGCCAAACATCATCATGAACCAGCCATAGGTACACATAGGTCTCCTCCCTCTTGAATCACCCTCCCAGCCCCCACCCCCCACCCCCTGTCTAGATTGTCACAGAGCCCTAGTTTGGATCTCTCAATTTTTTGTTTTCTCTTTCCTTCATCAGGGTCATGAATAGTTGGTAGCTTATGTGGTAGCTTTATGTCCTGTACCAGGTCACCAAGATGAAGGGGCAAATATATCTGAAATCCAGTCGGTTTTCTGCTTTCTAAGATAACCTGAACTGTGTCCACTCAGAGTCAAGGGTAACTTTGATAATTTATAGAAAGTCATTGTTTGTGCTAAATGTGATTATTTCAACTCATCTGGAGACTATTTTTTTAAAAGATAAAAGAAAAAAATGGAGAAAAATGGATAAAAGAAAGAAAAAAAGGTGGAAGGGAAAGAGATAAAATGAGAAAATGGAAAAGATAAGTGAACTACTCTTTTATAAAAAAACAACAACACGTTAACTCTATTCCTATTTTTCCTCTTTATATAAGTAAATAATAACAAGTATTGGTCTTAGAGATGCATGGCAATGAAAGGAATTGCAAATTTCCCTCAATTCTTTGAGCTGTTTCTGAGTTGCATGCCAGTTGTTTTATAATGCAACACATCAAAAGTTTTTTTAATTTATATTTATTGCAGGATAATTGCTTTACAGAATTTTGTTGTTTTCTGTCAAACCTTAACATGAATCAGCCATAGGTATACATATATCCCCTCCCTTTTGAACCTCCCTCCCATCTCCCTTCCCACCTACCCCTCTAGGTTGATACAGAGCCCCCGTTTGAGTTTCCTGAGCCATCATCAAATTCCCAGTGGCTATCCAATTTATATATGGTAATGTAAGTTTCCGTGTTGCTCTTTCATACATCTCACCCTCTCCTCCCCTCTTCCCAGGTCCATAAGTCTATTCTCGATGTCTGTTTCTCCATTGCTGCCATGTTAATAAATTCTTCAGAGCCATTTTTCTGTATTCTGTATATGTATGTTAGAATACGATATTTATCTTTCTCTTTCTGACTCACTTCACTCTGTATAATAGGTTCTAGGTTCATCTACCTCATCAGAACTGATACAAATGTGTTCCGTTTAATAGCTGAGTAATATTCCATTGTGTATATGTACCACAGCTTCTTTATCCATTAATCTATCGATGGACATCTAGATTGCTTCCATGTTCTAGCTATTGTAAATAGTGCTGCAGTGAGCAATGGGATACATGTGTCTTTTTCAACCTTGGTTTCCTCAGGTTATATGCCTAGGAGTGGGACTGGTGGGTCATATGATGTCTTTATTCCTAGTTTTTTTAAGGAATCTTCATACCATCTTCCATAGTGGCTGTATCAATTTACATTCCCACAAACAGTGCAACAGTGTTCCCTTTTCTCCACACCCTCTCCAGCATTTACTGTTTGTAGACTTTTTGATGGTGGCCATTCTGACTGGTGTGGGGTGATATCTCATTGTGGTTTTGATTTGCATTTCTCTAATAATGAATGATGTTGAGCATCTTTTCATGTGTGTGTTAGCTGTCTGTATGTCTTCTTTGGAGAAATGTCTGTTTAGGTCTTTTTCCCACTTTTTGATTGGGTTGTTTGTTTTCCTGGTATTGAATTGTATGAGATGCTTATATATTTTGGAAATTAATCCTTTGTCAGTTGTTTCATTTGCTATTATTTTCCCCCATACCAAGGGTTGTCTTTTCACCTTACTTATAGTTTCTTTTGCTGTGCAAAAGCTTTTAAGTTTAATCAGGTCCCACTTGTTTCCTTTTGTTTTTATTTCTGTTACTCTAGGAGGTGGGTCATGGAGGATCTTGCTTTGATTGATGTTATTGAGTGTTCTGCCTATGTTTTCCTCTAAGAGTTTTATACTTTCTAGTCTTACATTTAGGTCTTTAATCCATTTTGAGTCTATCTTTTGTGTGTGGTGTTAGGAAGTGTTCTAATTTCATTCTTTTATATGCAGCTGTCCAGTTTTCCCAGCACCATTTATTGAAGAGGCTATCTTTGCCCCATTGTATATTCTTGCCTCCTTTGTCAAAAACAAGTACCCATAGGTGCATGAACTTATTTCTGGACTTTCTATCTTGTTCCATTGATCTATATTTCTGTTTTTGTGCCAGTACCATTCTTTCCTGATGACTGTAGCTTTGTAGTGTAATCTGAAGTCAGGAAGGTTGATTCCTCCAGCTCCATTCTTCTTTCTCAAGACGGCTTTGGCTATTCAGGGTCTTTTGTGTTTCCATATGAATTGTGAAATTTTTTGTTCTAGTTCTCTGAAAAATGTCATTGGTAACTTGATAGGGATCAGTGAACTACCATTGAATATTACTTTTGCAAAATAATTATTTGGAGGTGGTTAATAACATTGGCAGAGGAGCCTGATGGGCGTCTATGGGGTTGCAAAGAGTTGGCATGACTGAGTGACAGACAAAAAAAAAACGAATATAATATATTGTATTCTCTTTGTGATGTCTATTATAATAGAATTTATAATTAAAAAGCAGAGAATATTCCCACAAGTAGATATTTGGATTATTTATAACATGTGTCTCTGCAACTTAGAAAGTTTTCTTAGTACACAGGTATTATTGAACTAATTATTTTTTTTCTTTATCACTTCTCTTTAGGGATCATGAAGTAATATGATTTATTTAATTTGAAAATACTGTTTAAAATGCATTTTGGTAAATATTTTAATTTTAAGGAAAATTGATTTTGTAATTAAGTACTCCATAATGTTTAAAATATCTGCTGAAGCATATGTATAGATACATTTGATATTTTTACATAAGCCTGCAATATTTAAATAGCTTAATATAGATATATTGATGGTAATAAAAACATGAGAGTTGATTTCATCATTTGTTCATTAGTAACCACTTTAAATATACATCAAAACACTATTAAATCATTGATGAGGTTTTTCATTAAAGAGACTGATGATAAAGATAAAATCTTTAAAAGCTTAATGTAAATATATATCAATGGATGTACTTAATTTAATTTTTATCAGTGATTTTTACTGACATATAACACATACAGAAGAGTTTACTCAGCATAATTTCAGCGAAGTTTTATAATGTGAACATACAATGCAATTACCAACCAGATTAAAAGCTAGACCATTACCATTACATCACCTAGCCTGTTTAAACCAAAGGGAACCATTACCCTGATATCTGATGTTACTGTCTATAGATTAGTTCTATCTATTTATAAATTTTGCTCTTTGACTTTTATAGTAAATAGTATTTTTGTAAAAATCACCTATGCTGCATTAAGTATCTTTCCTTTCATTCTCATACTTTACAAGAGTCGGTATGAAGATACACTTTATTTACCCATCTTACTATTGATGGACTTTTAGTTGTTTTCCAGGTTTTACTATTACAAATGGTGCAGACAAGAACAAACTTATATGTGCCATTTGGGCATATATATGTACTTATCTATTGTGTATTCTCCTCGAGTGCAATTACTGAGTCATAGGCTATTTCTATATTCAGTTTTTCTTTCCTGTTCTCTTGCTCCCTTTCTTTCTTCCCTCCCCCACCCTCTCTCCTTCCTACTTACTTTTCTCTCTCTGTGTGTGTTTCTTTCAGAATTCTTTTCTGGTAACTCTAGCTCTTGATTTATTAAAAAATATATATTAAAATATACAAGTACTATTAGCATTTCCCATGTAATGCTAAGATATTAGAACATGTTAACTCTGCCTCATTTTCAATTTTTGCTATCATCCTTTATTTTTGTATACATATTTTAAAAAATATATTGTTATTGTTTATATAGTAACTATTCAGTTGGATTCACCCACATATTGACATTTCTCTGTCTCTTCATTTTTGTTATCTTATATAGGAAATATATTTCACAAATGGAAGCATTTTTATTCTGATTGAGTAACACCTTTTAGCATCACTTTTATTGTTTACATGCTGGAAAAATGGACTCCTTTTTGGAAATATCTTTATTTTCTTGCAGAGGCTCAGTCACTAAGTTGCATCTGACTCTTTGTAATCCCATGGACTGTAGCCCACCAAGCTCCTCCATCCATGGGATTTCCCAGGCAAGAATAATGGAGTGGGGTGCCATTTCCTTCTTCAGGAGTTCTTCTTGACCCAGGAATCACACCCCCATCTTCTACATTGTTAAGCAGATTCTTTCCCACTGAACAACCTGGGAAACTCATCTTTATTTTACTTTTAATTTATTATTTTAAATTATTCTTTTCCTAATCTGGTGATCTATACACATGGTACTGATCTAAGAACTCCATAGGATTTATAGTGAAAATAACCTTGCTACACAATGTCAAGTCAGTTAGCTGCCTTCACCAGTGGCAACCACTGTTACCAGTTTCTTGTGAAAGCTGAAAGTATTCTGTGCATCAAAGAATATATTGCAATACCTATCCAGTCTTCCAATTATCTATCTTATATTCTTTATACCTATTTTCATCATCTATCTATATACAAATGGTAGAATGTTATGCACACTGCTTTTTAATCATTTTTATTTTAAATCAATTCTATTGTGATAATTTGCATACAAGTGAAAATGTAAAAGTGAAAGTTTCTCAGTCATGTCCAACTCTTTGCAGCCCCATAGACTGTAGTCTGCCAGGCTCTTCTGTCCATGGAATTCTCCAGGCAAGAATGCAGGAGTGGGTAGCTGTTCCCTTCTCCAGGGGATCATTCCAACCCAGGGATTGAACCCAGTTCTTCCAATTTCAGGCAGATTATTTTATCATTTGAGCCACCAGCTTACCCTAGTGGCTCAGAGAGTAAAGAATTTACACAAAATGGCATGTAAACTTTAAACTCTAGGTTGATACACTTTAAGAAAGATATTCACTTTGTATAATCAGCATCAAATCAAGATAAAGAATATTTCTATCATCTACAAAATTACTTTTGTTCCCTTTCTAAATTAGTCCAACCTACCTACCAACCCCTGGCTCCCAGTAGCTGTGAGATATTTTTATCACTAAAAAATAGATGTATATTTTCTCTTGTTGTTGTTGTTTTTCAGTTGCCAAGTCATGTCTGACTCTTTGCAAACCCATGTACTGCAGCACACCGGGCTTCCCTGTCCTTCACCATCTCCCAAAGATTGCTCAAACTCATGTCCATTGAGTCAGTGATGCCATCCAACCGTCTCATCCTCTGTTGTCCCCTTCTCCTCCTGCCTTCAGTCTTTCCCAGCAGTAGGTTTTTATCAGTGAGTTGGTCCGTCTAGTCAAGGCTATGGTTTTTCCAGTGGTCATGTATGGATGCAAGAGTTGGACTGTGAAGAAAGCTGAGCACTGAAAAACTGGTGCTTTTGAACTGCGGTGTTGGAGAAGACTCTTGAGAGTCCCTTGGACTGCAAGGAGATCCAACCAGTCCATTCTGAAGGAGATCAGCCCTGGGTATTCTTTGGAAGGAATGATGCTAAAGCTGAAACTCCAGTACTTTGGCTACCTCTTGCAAAGAGTTGACTCATTGGAAAAGACTCTGATGCTGAAAGGGATTGGGAGCAGGAGGAAAAGGGGATGACCAAGGATGAGATGGCTGGATGGCATCACCGACTCAATGGACGTGAGTCTGAGTGAACTCCAGGAGATGGTGATGGAAAGGGAGGCCTGGCGTGCTGCGATTCATGGGGTCGCAAAAGTCGGATGAGCAACCGAACTGAACTGAACTGGCTCTTCACGTAAGGTGGCCAAATTATTGGAGCTTCTGCCTTAGCATCAGTCATTTCAATGAATATTCAGGACTGATTTCCTTTAGGATTGACTGGTGTGATCTCTTGCAGTCCAAGGGACAACACTATATTTCAAAAGCATCAGTTATTCAGCACTCAGCCTTCTTTAAGGTCCAACTTTCATCTTGGTCACTGATTACTGGGGAAACAATATCTTTAACTATATCTACCTTTATCAGCAAAGTAATGTCTCTGCTTTTAAATATGATGTCTAGGTTTGTCATAGCTTTCCTTCCAAGGAGTAAGCAAATTTTAATTTCATGACTGCAGTCACTGTCTGCAGTGATTTGGGAGCCCAAGAAAATGAAGTCTGTCACTGTTTCCATTGCTTCCCCAACTATTTGCCATGAAGTAATGGGACTAGATTCCATCCCTCTTAGTTTTTTGAATGTTGAGTTTTAAGCCAAATTTTAAAGTCTTCTCTTTCACCCTCATCAAGAGGCTCTTTAGTTCCTCTTCACTTTCTGCCATAAGAGTGGTGTCATCTGCATATCTCACGTTGTTGATATTTCTTCCAGCATACTTGATTATAGCTTGTGCTTCATCTAGCCTTGTATTTCACATGATGTACTCTGCATATTAGTTAAATAAGTGGGATGACAATATACAGCCTTGATGTACTCCTTTCCCGATTTTGAACCAGATCTTTGTTCCATGTCTGGTTTTAACTGTTGCTTCCTGACCTGCATACAGGTTTCTCAGGGAGCAAGTAAGGTGATCTGGTATTCCCATCTCTTGAGGAATTTTCCACAGTCTGTTGTGATCCACACAAAGACTTCAGTGTAGTCAATGAAGTGGAAGTGGATGTTTTTCTGGAATACTCTTGCTTTTTCTACCATCCAGTGGATGTTAGCACTTTGACCTCTGGTTCCTCTGCCTTTTTCTAAAGCCAGCTTGGACATCTGGATGCTCTCAGTTCACGTACTGTCAAAGCCCAGCTTGGAGGATTTTGAGCATTACCTTGCTAGCCTGTGAAATGAGTGCAATTGTGTGGTAGTCTGTACATTCTTTGGCATTGCCCTTCTTTGAGATTGTGATGAAAACTGACCTTTGCCACTCCTGTGGCCACTGCTGAGTTTTCCAAATTTGCTGGCATATTGAGTGTAGCGCTTTCACAGCATCCTCTTTTAGGATTTAAAATAGCTCAGTTAGAATTCCATCAATTTCATTAGCTTTGTTCATAATGCTGCTTCCTAAGGCCCACTTGATTTCGCATTTCAGGATGTCTGACTCTAGGTGAGTGATCACACCATTGTGGTTATCTGGGTCATTAAGTTCTTTTTTGTACAGTTCTTTTGTGTATTCTTGCCACCTGTTCTTAATATCTTCTCTTTCTATTAGGTTCATACTGTTTCTGTCCTTTTTTGTGCCTATCTTTGCATGAAATGTGCCCTTGGTATCTCTAAATTTTTTGAAGAGATCTCGTCTTTTCCATTCTAATTGTTTCCCTCTATTTCTTTGTGTTGTTCACTTAAGAAGGCTTTCTCATCTCTTCTTTCTCGTCTTTGGGACTCTGCGTTCAGATGGGTATATCTTTTTTTTTTTTTTTTTCTCCTTTGCCTTTTACTTCTCTTTTCTAAGCTATTTGTAAGGCCTCCACAAACAACCATTTTGCCTTTTTGCATTTTTTCCCCTTGGAGATGGTTTTGATCACCACCTCCTATACAATATTCCAAACCTCTGTCCATAGTTCTTCAGGCACTCTGTCAAATCTAATCCTTTGAATCTGTTTGTCACTTCCATTGTAAAATCATAAAGGATTTGATTTAGGTAATATCTGAATATCCTCTAGTGGTTTTCTCTACTTTCTTCAATTTAAGTCTGAATTTTGCAATAAAGAGTTAATTATCTGAGCCTTAGTTTTCTCCTTGTCTTGTTGTTGCAGCAGAATATAATTAATCTGATTTTGATATTGACCATCTGGTGATGTCCATGTGTAGAGTTTCCTCTTGTGTTCTTGGAAGAAGGTGTTTGCTATGACCAGTGTGTTCTTTTGAAAAAATTCTGTTAGCCTTTTTCCTGATTCATTTTTTACTTCAAGGCCAAAGGATTTGGGGGAAGGATAAATTAGGAGTTTGGGATTAGCAGATACAAACTACTATATATAAAATAAATAACAAGGTCCTATTGTACAGCACAGGGGACTATATTCAATATCCTTTAATAAACACATTGCAAAAGAATATAAAAAAAGAACATATATGTATACACACATAATACATATAAATAGGCACTGTGCATGTTTGTATATATGTGTCAACTACATATATATATATGTATACACACTATATATATAAGATATGTGCATGTTTATATATATATGTGTGTGTGTGTATGTCAATTACATATGTGTGTGTGTATATATATATATATAATTGAGTCACTTTGCTATACACCAGAAATTAATGCAACCCTGCAAATCAAATTTATTTCAATAAAGAAAATAATACAATTGTATTCAAAATTTCATGTTTTTTGTTAGAAGTTTTAATACCTTATAAACTTTTATCATAGGCTAAAATAAAATATAGTTATTTAATGTACTTAAAGCCAGAGTCTGATGAGCTAACCACCAAAATGAAAGATGTGGATGTCAAGAAAGTAACAATAGTAAACCTAAAAGTATTTTTAAATGACTAATAATAATGGTGGGCTGACGTCTATGGGGTCGCACAGAGTCCAACATGACTGAAGCGACTTAGCAGCAGCAGCAATAATGGTTGATTTAGTTTCTCTAAAAAAGTAAGGAAAGCTCAAGCAAGTCGAGATTTGTAATTTTCTATTTGGCAAATCCCTCTTTTCTGTTCCACTCCCCCATATCCCAAGCTCGGTCATTCTTGTGGTTTCTATGGAACAAACAACTGGTGGAGTGAGCACTGGAATGAATGAAGAAGGAATGTCTCTACCTACTGATTTGGGATAAATACCTTTTTACATCATCTTGACAGCCTTCAGGTCCTCTTATCTTTCATCTCAAGTGTTAAAATAAAGATGAAGTTCATTATCATTTATAAATAACATATGTTCCTGACAAAGAAAAAAATAACAGAAAGGAATAAAAGCTTAAAATTTTAAGAGACTGTGGAATCAGCCCATCACAGTTTTATGCTCTGTTTCAAACACCCTCATCGAGCAATTCCTTTAAAACTTAAAAATGTGTAAAAGAAATTATTCATTTGACTGGCTTTTTATTCAGTCATTGAATGCATTCAAAGCCATATTATTCCCTCATTAGAAGTTGAGTGTTCAGTTCTATTTAGAAGGAAGAAAACAACAGAATACAATCACAATCAAAGGGCCCAATCAGCATAAATTTAACTTAAAGAGTAGTTTGCCTTTTTATAACATGAGGTTAGGTAGCAGGTAAGTTTCTATATTATAATTAAGAATAATAAGGTTTTTCTGATCCTAAGTTCTACTTTTCTTTGATCACCTCTAAGTTAACATGCAAGTAAAAGGATCACACACTAAAGGGGTTGATGTCTCTATTGACTTGCTAATCAATTGACTTTTTTACAAATTCATTATTTTTCCAAAACTGACCTAATTTTTACAGTCTTGATTTAAATGAGAAACAAATTAGAGGGTTTGTTTTCTTCTTCATTCCTCTATACTACATTGGTTTAGAGGTGAACAAAAATACACAGGGAATCAGTATGCCTTTGAGTGAAATTTCCCTGCCAGATTTAAGCATTTGTCAAAACAAAATCTGTTTAAAATGTGTCAAACTTGTCTGTTATTCTTACTTTAAAATGTGGGATGTAAGGGCTTAATAGATGCAAGTAAAATCATCATGGCTAATATTTACTCAGTGCTTATTATTTTCACTGTATTAATGTGCTTGGGTACCTTATCTTCTTTAACTCTCAGGCCAACCCTATGAAGTCAGTGTTGTTATCTCTGTTTCACAGACAGAATGAAAAACTGGCCTAGAGAGGTTAGAGAAGTTGCCTAAAGTCATGCAGCTTTGAAATGGGTAAATCAGAGTTCATCTTCACATAATTTCTCTCCAGAGCTAGCATGTATAAGCAGCCCATAATTCTACTTCCCTTCTTTCTTTAAAATTTAAAAATTAGTTTTTGCAACATTATTGAAGGAAAAAAGAGATGCATGCACCCTCTAAAACAAGTGACTTATGCATTTTACCAGCACTAGGCAAAGTTTTCAGTTTCTCTTGCTCATTTTTTAATTGCTTAGAATAATGCAAATATAACTGAATCATATTCAATTTATATGATAGAATCCATATAAAACAACCCAGTAAATTGGAAACTTCTTTGATTTTTTTTCAAACCATTATGTAAAACATTAGAAACTAAAGTATTAGTCTAGTTTAGACAGTAAGCTGATCAAGGAAACAATTATCTGCTAATTGGTCCATTTGTTTTGTTTTCTGTAGAAACATGTATAAAATTAACCATGGAACAGGTGAATCATTACTACCATAGTATTTGATCCCATGGTATTTGATCTAATTTGCAACCTCAGAAACTCACCCTTGTCTTGGAGAGGAGAGAAAGGTTTTGCTTATTCCTTTCTAGTTTTTTTTTTTTTTTAAATGGATCTATTAATTGACATAAGACAAATGAATAGCAGAAAAATTAATTTTATATGCATATAGGTATCCAAAAGTATTCAGCTCTCAGATGGTTATTTAAGGCTTATTTGCCATCCTGATATAAGGAAAAGGAGGTAGGGATCTGGGACTTCTAGGGGAGGAAGATAATTCATAGGCAGATGGGAAGAACAAATGTTTAGAAAGCACATGTTTGCCATGCCATGCAGATAAATTTCTGATGTAAAGTATTGTCTCTTCCTGGTACAGACCCTTTGTTTAAATTAATTTAGGAAGTTAAGGGAGAAGTTAGGGGACAAAAAAATCTTTCTGGGTCCATTAGGCTGATTACCGTCAGCTAAAATAATCCACGTATCAAAGTAGAATATTTTGGGGTCACATATTTGGTTACCCACTCACCTGTAAAGCATAGGATCCAAATGATAGTAAGAAAATTATATTTGTATTCCAAATAAACTAACTTTGTAAATAAAACTGCTTCCACAACACTTCTCTCCTTCTTCCCTTTAAACTTGATATCCAAAGTTGCTAGGTGAGCTGTGAATTCCTTTAGATTTCAGTAAGAATGCTTGATCACAAGTACTTGCTTATCTTCATAAAATCTGAAGTTGAAGCAGCAATAATGCTAATCACCTATATTTGCATCTAGATGAGACAGTATGTAAGGCCAATTTTGAAAAGCATGAATTTTTTTTGATTGCCTTCTCCGAATTAAGCTTTTACTTTTTGAAACTACCACTGTAGCACTTCATACAATTAATAGTTTCTAGTCTTTTAATCCAATAAAATCTAGCTATCTGGTGCTCTCATTTTCTTAAACATTTTATCTTTACTAAATAACAGCTAAATAGATGTTCTGAATTGTTAATTCCTTGCTAGATAAGTGTTCACCAATTGCCATAGTTAATGCTTTTAAATATTATGTAGCAAACTGTCACTTCTAAAGCAGATACTATGTGCCAACTATTCATATATGTATTTTGCACATAATATTTAATCCTCAATATAAATCTGTGATAACGCTATCATCATCCTTATTATAAATGGAAATTTGCCTTCAAAAGGGTTAATTGACTGATCTATGACCACATGGTTGCCCCAAGCCCCAAGTAACATGAAGAACATTTATATCATAATGTTTATTTTTTTTAATGGATGCTTTTTCCATGAATCCAGAATCCCTGGAACTCAAAAACATGATTCTGATGTCACAATCATTTAGTCACTCAAAGGCAGTAGATTTAAGTAGATTAGAAGTCCCCAAGGTGACTATCAACATATTTGAGAAAATAGCCCAGTTGAGCTATCTGCCTGGTTTGAATCTTTATTCTTTCTTTATGTTAAGCAGTGAATAGCAGAGATACTTATTCTGGATTTAGAGAATTAGGTAAAATTCTCTGCATCCAGAAGGCCAATTGGTATTATTAGTGGTTAGGGACTCAGGGGGCTTCAATAGTGGTAGTCACACTACCAACACACTGTATTAACAGCAATTCTGTGGCTCACTCATTTTTTTCTGAAAACAATTCATAGTAAATAGAAATAGCACCTCAAAACAGGTGAATATTGAATCCCAAATAAAAATATAACATATAGCTAAACAATAGGCATTTGAGAAAAATCATTGGTATCAAAGACATCAACAAAACTGAAAATGGAAAACTAACCTACAAACCCACCGTGTTAATAGAGCAAATGCCAGGATTTTAAAAAAGACATTTTATATTTTCAGAAAGTGGGAATGAATATTACATTTTTGGATATTTACTGGGGGTGTCTGTTTTAAAACTATTTAAATCTATACCTTGAAAATGGGAAAATATCAAGGAGAAAAAAATATTCAGAATAGGTACTTGGGTAGAATGGACAGATTGTTTTAAAATTTAAAACTGGGAGAAACTTACTGAAAATATAATAAAAGACAAATATTTAAAAATATGAAAGATAATTTAAATGCTTATAAGGAAAGGCAATGTAAAACCATATTTACCTAATACAGCTTCTAAGAAGAAAAATCAATGAAAAATGGAAGGAACTAATCAGAGGCAATAGAAGAAAATATCAAGAGCTAATAAAGTTATAATTATTCACAGAGGAAGTGACTGCAAATTCTCAAGTGGGATACATGAAAAAAGTGCATTGTACATGTTGTTCAGACAACATATTAAACCAAAGCTGATGAGAAAATCTTTTGCTTTTTAAAGGAAATTTAACATGCTTTACTACAAAATAAGAGTCAGCATCCCAAGAGAATCAAGAGGACCACTGACTGTTAGATGACTATAAAGAGATAATAAAAAATTCTCTACTCAGCTATAGCAGTGCTCAAGAGAGGAGAAATCATTTCAGTAATACAAGAACTGAGAATTCTAACCACCCACAGACATATTCCAACATTTCAATAGAATATAAGTTAGCATGATAGAGTTAAAATTCAAAAATCATATACATATTAAAAGAAATAACATAAGAAAAACCAGTTAGTGATATGATTAAATACAAAAAATTTTTGATTGTAAAATATAATAATCATATGGGGAAAAATCTGAAATAAAATGGTGGGGAAGGGAATTGTAAAGTCATGTTAGAATACACTATCACTTAATATCAAATACAAGACACAGAAATTCTATCTATTGTTTATAGCTCCATACAGGCAGAAAAATTATAATCAATTAAAAATGATGCACAATAATTTCAAGAAATTAATGTGTTCTCTAAAGTGAGAGAGAGAGTAATAACATTAGGAATGGAAAAAAGTATTATCTGTATTGATTTTTTCCCTTCTAATCTCAATGCAAAAAACAAAGAAAGGTTAAGATTAGATATAGCTGAATAGTGGCCACTAATTGGGTGCTATGCTTATTCATTGTGATTTTATAGATGTCTGAAATATTCCACAATAACATACAATATAATGAAAGTATAAACAAGTGAATAAGGGGGAAGTGATTTATTAAACTAATAAATAACAATCTGATTTTCTATTTAGAAAACAAAGTTAGAAGACAAAATCTTAGTATACACAAAAATACTTTCCAAGTTGACTAAATATTTGAATGTAGGGCCAAATAAAAAAGCAATTTGAAAGAAGTTTTGAATAATTGTTATAATTTCCTGGTAGGAGCAAACCTGCCTAAACCTGGGAATGCACCTGAATCTTAAAGAAAATATGATGTTTAACCGTATAAAAATTAAATGCTCTGCAGAAATGAATTATATTAGCAAAGGTAAATTTTCTGTTGAATACTTAAATAAGATATTTATTTCCTCTGTATAAAATGACTAAGAATTAATATCAGGAATAGAAAATAAATATTAAAATAAATACCAACAAGATAATTTATAGAAAAAAGACAAATATATGAATAACCTAATCACAAAAAAGAATATAATGTGTTTTTCAATAAATGTCTGTCAAGATAACTGAATAATTAGGGAATGCAAGTTAAAAAGGATTTATTTTGCCTATTACATTTGTAAGAATAAATAAAATGATTAATGATATCAATTTTAGGTAAGATTGTGGGGAAACATGTCTCATTCACCAATGATAATATACATTTGTAAAACATTCTTATGTATTTAACTTGACAGTAGCTATCAAACTTTATCGGAGAAGGCAATGGCACCCCACTCCAATACTCATGCCTGGAAAATCCCATGGGCAGAGGAGCCTGGTAGACTGCAATCCATGGGGTCGTGAAGAGTCGGACAGGACTGAATAACTTCACTTTCACTTTTCACTTTCATGCATTGGAGAAGGCAGTGGCAACCCACTCCAGTGTTCTTGCCTGGAGAATCCCAGGGACAGGGGACCCTGGTGGGCTGCCGTCTATGGGGTCGCACAGAGTCGAACACAACTTAATTTGCTTACCTATTCTTTTGCCACTATTGTAAAACTACGTATTTAGGCCAGATAATTACTGACACATATGCGCAAAAACTCATATACATGAATCTATATTATAGCAGCATTTATAACAGCCAAAAAGTTGAATGCAACCTATTCCCTTCAACAAGGAATATTGAAATACCATATCATGGTATCTTCATATTCTGTCTTACAATACACTCCTGATAAAATCAGGAGTGAGGTAAAACCTATATGGACATATCTGGAATGATTTCCATGTCACATTAGTGAGGAAAGAATATTTCAGAACAATACACAGAGTACCATTTCTGACTGTATAATCTAAAACAAAGCCATATACTTTAATGCTACATGTATATGTATATAAATATTTAAGCAAAGGTTTTGAAGAACAAAGGGCAAGCTATTTATAATGATTCTCTTCGGAAAGAAAAATACATCTCTGAACCTTCCTCCCAATTTTGTTATAAATCTAAAACTGTCCTAAAAAATAGTCTTAAAAAGAGAATCACAACTGAGGTTGAGGAAAGGTGGATGCTGTGTGTTTTTCACTTAATGTATTTTTTGATAGTTAAAATGTTTACAAGGGAAATTTTCCCATATATTTTGTTTAATTTGATAAATATACTTATCATTTATAAGATCAAACATTTTAGTAATAACTGGAGACCCTCTTTTTACTTGAGGAACCTAGCTAAACTTTATAACACTTGAAATTATTTGAGAAAGTCTGCTTAATCACCTTGGTCCTACCCTCATGGTGGCTTGAAAAGCTTCAGGCATCATATCTATGTTAAAGGCAAGACAAAAGTAGAAAGGAATGGCACTAGCTGTATCTGTCACTTTTTATTACTGAATAAGAAATTCTCAGAAACCCATCAAGAAAAATCTGCTTGCATCTCACCGTATATAACTATGTTGCATGGGCAAGGCAACCTGTAAGGGTGGCTGTGAAAATTAGTATTTAATTTTCCAAACTTTATATTTGGGTGGAACAGGGGGAAAAATGTAAAGGGCAGTTGGGTCAACATCTATCATAACAGGTTTTGAATGTTTTATCTAATGATTGAAATTTTATATAGATTTTGTTGATTGTGTTTAATTGATAACAAAGTATCTGTACTCTAGATATTTGCCAGAGAATAGAAAGTCTAACTCACTGCCTCTAGATAATTATGCATGATTGTGGCTGAGAGAACCAATATTAGGAAGACTTTACTGGAAGATATGGATTGTCCATTCCAAATACTTTAAGCTCTGCTCTGTAAGAAAACATCCAGCTTAGCACCATGCATTCTACTGTCTCTTTCCTTTTGCTTTAAATTGTCCTTAAATTGCTTTTCTCAAATTGGTCTTGGCAGTGATACCATCATCCATTCATGAAGAATATTATAAGAAACCACACTGTGAAATTAATTGCCTGTTTTCTTACAAATTATATATCTGCAGTGTTGCATAATAGAAAACTTCATCAATTAAACAATTATTATGTTTTGAAAACTTTTTTTAAATTCAAGGAAAAGCACTATATATTTTTTTCTGTGAGATCATAAAGTTTTCAACAACATGATTTTTAATACCTCATTTTTTGTTGTATTGATGTGCTATAATTTATTTCGCTAATTCTCTCCTGCTCAGCATACCAAGGTTTCTGATGTTATTACTATTATAAAGTTTCAATGAACATCCTTGTCACTAAATCTTGTTGACCCTCATTGACTATTCCCAAAAATAAATCAATGAATACGGATGGGTTTAAGTCTTTTAATTTGCAATGAAGTGGTATTTTAAGGGAATTGAGTGACGTGAGCTGGTAAAGAGGAGACTGGAGAATATTTTATTTGAAAGAATTGCAATGATCAAAGAAACAGCAGTAAGCCTAATATACAACTTGGCACAGCAAACATTGGTTGGGTAGGAGTGATGATAATTTTGGAAAGTTGAGGATGGAAATGCATTCATGAAATACACAGACAAGTAAGAAGGTAGATCTGACAGGGTGATAAACAAAATCTTGCATCATAATTTGAATGTGTTTGACTCGATTTGCAGATGGTATAACACCTATGGTGCCATTCGCCTAAGAGGGGAGGGTAATGCAGAAATAGTTTTGGAAGAAGCTTAACCTGACTACAGTGCATGCGATGAAATTAAGTTGTATAAGGAGGCAACTGAAATAATAGGAATATGACATGATATTGGGATTTGTATTAAATTTCATGTCAATACTGTTTTTGTGTTTTCCTTTTTTGGTGTGTGTGTGTGTTTTCCTTTTAATGTTTATTCTTTTACTTTAATTCAGAGAGATACATAAGGACAAAGTATATATGAATGTAGAAAGTGATTACATGTTTTATTCTTAGAATAGTATTTTCTTTGACTCCCCCTCCATAGTTCCTACGTGAATATATTTTCCTTCCATATATAAAGAATCTTATCTATCTTTACATGTGCTCACAGATATGTGTGTATACTCAGGTACTCACTTGTATACAATGTACGCATATAATACACATCAAAGTTTTTTAAATTGTCTCTCAAAAGGAAATCAAATTATACATAAATATTTGAAGCTGTTGTTTTCTCATTCATTAATACCTTACTCAAACCATTTGGGTTATCTATAATATTTCTAATTCCTTTCTTAGATTATACAAATTTTCACATAATGGATATCCTAAAATTTATTTAACAATCCTTTTCTTCTGAACACTGGCTATGTCTCCAGTTTTTTTTGCCATTGTGGACAATGGTGCATCACTCATTCTTGTTCATGGCTATCTATGACCTAATTATGGGACTTGCCAGCCACTCTTAGCCCCATCTATATTCCCACCTAAACAACTGGCTTTTTGCTACAGAGAAAGCCTAATGACCACCACTATTTCATGTCTCTATTACTGATTCTTCAATCCTACCTCTAGAGGTAAGCAGTATCTGTCACACCTGATACTAACTTACAAAGTGATAAGCAGCTACCAGAAGAATTCAGAATACAGGTTCCATGGGTAGGATGGAAAATGCAGACAAGAAATGGACAGGAAAATTCTTGCTCTTCCTGTCTTTCCCTTGATAACTGTTCAGAAGGCAGTAGTTTATAAAACTTTTCAATAACCATCATTTATGATTGAGCAATGGGCTGCATTTCCTGTGAAGTTGTAATTACCTTGATTAGACAACATTTGATACACCCTTTCTCTTCTACCCTGATTTTCTTTTGCATCTGAATTGCATCTCCACTAAGCTTTTAGAAGTAAAATTATACCATATCCTCTGCTTGGGGAGGAAACTTAGCTAAGGCTATATTATTTAATATGTTATTTTTTGTGAGAAAGATTGTGTGTGTGTATGGGTGCATATAATTTTGATGTTTCCAGATTATAATCTCTGAAGGTAGCTTATGTTTTCACCATCACTTTGTTCCACTTTTCTATTAACCCAATGGGTTATTATAGCTTTCTAAAAAATATTTGCAGGACTGCTGCTGCTGCTGCTGCTAAGTTGTGTCAGTTGTGTCCGACTCTGTGTGACCCCATAGACGGCAGCCCAGAAGAGTTTATTAAAAAAAAAAAACAAAAAACCTGCCACTTTAATTTTATCTGACTGTTTTTTCCTGTGAAATATCTATTTATATTCTCCATATTTCAAATAAATATTTGTGGTCAGTTTTCAATAGGCTGGATGGCATCACTGACTCGATGGACGTGAGTCTGAGTGAACTCCGGGAGTTGGTGATGGACAGGGAGGCCTGGAGTGCTGCGATTCATGGGGTCGCAGAGTCGGACACGACTGAGCGACTGAACTGAACTGAACTGAACTTTCAATAGGCAAGATGTCTTTGTGTATCACAGACAGTAACACTGGGCATTGAGTTTACATTTTTTCCTATTTATGAGCTTTTTTCATCATAGTTTTGGTCAATTAACATTTTTGATCTTTATATTTCCATACTTGGCTCTATTTATTTTGTGGCTTTTGAAATTCCAGAAATCACTCATATTTTATGAACTATGAGATAACCCGTGATTGTACACGTAGTCTTGATTACTTTTGAAGAGCTTAATGTTTTATATTATTTGAATTTGATTTTAATATATCTATAATATTTAATTTTATACATGTGAATATCTGGGGATTTTTTTCCAGAATAATTAGTAGCTTTGCTAGCACTATTTTATTGAGACAGTTTCCCATTAAATGGCAGCCTTTACCATAGCACATGTACATCCATATACAGGGCTATGCTTCTGGATTAGCTACTCAGTTCTGATCCTATATGTAATTTTCTATACTAATACCATATTGTTTTGATCACAGTGACTTTATAGCATATATTGCTGCTAGCAAGGTATTTTTCTCCCTCACTGTTCTTTAATTTGAAATGTAAAGTTATTTTATCTAGTTCTTCACGCAAATGGTCTTTCTTTGGTGTTCTGATTAGAATTGCAATTAACTTTTATATTAAATGTGGAAGAATTGACATTTATGATATATTTATATATAATTTTCCATAATATATTCCTTTACACATACTCTTATGAATTAAATTTTTCTTATGACTGTAAATGAGACCTCTCTCTCTCTTTGGTTTATTACACTCATTACAGGAGTAGAGAAAAATCTATCTATGCTCTTACATTTGACTTTTATCCAGTCATATTACAAAATTTCTTATTAAATCTAGTCACTTTCACTAGATTCCATTGGGTTCAGCCCAAAATAAAGAACTTAATATATTTCCCAGTTATTAACTTTCTGTCTGTTGGGTTTATGAAAATGTTCAATACAGTATTAAGTAAAAACTGTACTAACAGGCATCACTTTTTAGTATCTGATTTAAAATAAGAGAAGATTAGTGTCTTGGCACTTAGAATAATATTTGCTGAAGGTTTGGAATAATTGGTCTTTTTTCTTTTTTAATATTAAAGCCATTTCCCTTATTTCCACTGTCACAAAGAAATGCTACTGAATGTGATCTGAGCCCTTTCAAGCATCTAGTGATATGATTTAACATATTTTCCAAAGTTTTAAATAAAATTTTTCAGTTAGACTTGAGCACTAGTACAATGAACACATGCATAATTTCCACCTATATTCAATAGCTATGAACATTTGACCATACTTAATATCTGTATTTCTTGTGTTGTACACATGTGCAATATATATTATATATAGAAAGAGGGAACCACTTGAAAGGAAGTGGCAGACATCATAATACTTCACTTCATGGATATCTTAATAATAAGTACTTTTTTATTCAAAACATAATATAATTATTGCACTTAAGAAAATTACTATTACCCTAATAGCGTCTAATATTTGGTATGCATTCTGTTTTCTGTATTTATTTTATATATGCTCTCTTAGATTGCTTTAATGAGATATACTTTATGAACCATTTATTTCATTCATTTTAGAAATACAGTTCAGTGCTTTTTAGTAAATTAACAGAGTTGTACACTACCACCACAATTCAATTTTAAAATATTTCCATCACATCAAAAAGATCTCTTGCGCCAATAATCTGTTAGTATCTGACCCTTAGTTTGCTTCCAGCTCCACTAATCTTTCTCTATAGATTTATTTATTCTGACCATCTGATATAAGTGAAATCATATAATATGAAGTAATTTGTGACCCGCTCAGTTTATTTAGTGAAATGTTTTTGTCGCTTATCAATGTAGTAATAAGTATTAGCAACTTACTCATTTTATTAACAAATAGTATTATATTGTATGGATATACCATAATGTATTTATGTATTCATCAGTGTGTGATTGTTAGGGCTGTTTCTACTTTTTGGCTACTGTGAATAACATTACTGTGAGCAGTCACATACAGCCTTTATATAAGCATGTATTTTTAATTTTCTTGGGTAGATACCTAAGAGTAGAATTGTTAGTTTATTTGGTGATAACATAAAAACATAAAATATTTAGGGCTAAATATGACCAAATATGTAAGACTTGTAGATCAAATTTATAAAAGAGTGCTGAGAGGAATTAAATAAATGGAGTGATATATTATATTAATGAATGAGAGATTCTACAGTGTTTCAGAAGTCAGTTATTCCTGAAATTATATATAGATTCATTCCAACTCTTATCAACATTCAAGCAGAGTTTACATAAAATTGACAAGTAACTTATAAAATTTATTTGGAAATACAAATGACTTAGGCAAAGCAATTTTGAAAAAGAATGATGCTGGAGGATTCACAGTTCAAGTTTATTTTAAAGTTTCCTTGATAAAGGCTGTGTTAATTATAAGATAAACAGTTTAATGGAAGAGGATAGAGTCCAGAAATAGACCCTTTCTTATGTGTTCAATAGATTTATGTCAAAAATGCAAAGGCAATTCATGGAAGAAAGGATCATCCTTTTAAAAAGTCTGGCTCAACCAAAAAAAAAAAAAAAAAAAGGCATTTCAATTCAAACTTGTACCATATACATTGCTGTTCACTCACTCAGTTGTGCCTGAGTCTGTTACCCCCATGGACTGCAGCACACCTGGCTTCCCTGTCCTTCACTACCTCTCGAACTTTGCTCAGACTTATGCTCATTGAGTCAGTGATGCTTTCCAGCCATCTCGTCCTCTTTCATCCCCTTCTCCTCCTGCCTTAATTTTTCCCAGTATCAGGGGATTTTCCAAAGAGTCGGCTCTTTGCCTCAGGTGGCCAAAGTATTGGAGCTTTAGTTTCAGCATCAGTCACTCCAATTAAAATTCAGGATGGATTTCCTTTAAGATTGACTGGTTTGATCTCCTTGCACGCCAAGGGACTCTCAAGAGGTTTCTCCAATACCACAGTATAAAAACATTAGTTCTTTGGCGCTCAACCTTCTTTATGGGCCAACTCTCACATTCATACATGACTACTGGAAAAACCATGGCTTTGACTGTACGGAGCTTCATCGGAAAAGTGATATATCTGCTTTTTAATACTCTGTTTAGGATTGTCATAGCTTTCCTTCAAAGGCGCAATGGTCTTTTAATTTCATGGCTGCGTTCACCATTCACAGTGATTTGGGAACCCACGAAAATAAAGTTTGTCACTGTTTTCATTGCTTCCCCATCTATTTGCCATGAAGTGATGGGACCAGATGCCATGATCTTAGTTTTCTGAATGTTGAGTTTTAAGCAAGCTTTTTCACTCTCCTCTTTCACCTTCATCAGGAGGCTCTTTAGTTCCTCTTCACTTTCTGCCATAAGGATGGTGTCATCTGCGTATCTGAAGTTATTGATATTTCTCCTGGAAATCTTGATTCTAGCTTATGCTTCATCCAGCCTGGCATTTCGCATGATGTACTCTGCATAGAAGTTAAATAAGCAGGGTGACAATATACAGCCTTGACAT
The DNA here is from genome assembly GCF_016772045.2 of Ovis aries. Lineage (NCBI taxonomy): Eukaryota > Metazoa > Chordata > Mammalia > Artiodactyla > Bovidae > Ovis > Ovis aries. Next base: position 74,870,597 of record NC_056058.1, read on the forward strand.
ACTCCTTTCCCAATTTTGAACCAGTCCATTGTTCCATGTCTGGTTTTAACTGTGGCGTCTTGACTTGCATATCCACAATGGTGGAGTAGAAGAATGTTCTCCTGCAAGAACACCAAAATCACAACTAGCTGCTGAGGAACCCACCAAAAAAGATAAACCTACATCCAAGGGCAAAAGAGTAGCTGCAATAGGGTGGTAGCTGCAAAACATGTGATTGCATTTAAAATCAAACCTTATACTGCCAGAGATGCTAGGAGGGTGCAAACAAATCCTTGTGCTCACCAGGATCCAGGGAAAGGAGCAGTGATGTCCCCAAGAGACTAAGCCAGACCTGCCTTTGACTGTGGATCTCCTTTAGAGGTACAGGTCAGCAGTACCCTGCTGCAGGAACAGGGGCTCTGGCATCAGCAGTCCTCAGAGGTGCAGTGTGTAGCATAAGTCCTTTTGGAGAAGGTTGCCATTACCCCCACTATAGTGCCACCGGGAGGTTGATCCACAAAGTGGAAAACAATTATACCAAAGAGTTTATCACACTGTTGTGAAAGTTCTAGGCTCCACAAAAGTTTTGCCAACCAGGGGATATGACAAAGGGACTAAGAACCCCCAGGAAAATTGACTTTGAAGGTCAAAGGGATTTGATCACAGAACTTCCACAGGACTGGGGAAACAGAGACTCTTGAAAGGTATAAACACATCCTTGTGTGTACCAGGAACCAGGATAAAGGAGCAGTTACCCCTTCAGAGACTGAGCCAGACTTACCTGTGTGTGCTTGAGAATCTTTGGCAACAGATTGGGTCGATGGTGGCCTGCCGTGGGGTCTGGGGCACTGACTGCAGTAGGCCTGGCAGGCACAGTGTGCTGGCATAAGTCCATCTGGAGTAGGTCACCATTACCTCTACTATAGTTTGGCCTCAGGCAAAACTACAGGGAGGGAACACAGACCCACCTAACAGCAGGAAGTTGAATTAAAGATTTACTAAACTTAGCCTTGCCCACTAGAGGAAGACCCAGTTTTTCCCACAGCCAGTCCCTCCCATCAGGATGTTTCCACAAGCCTCTTAACCTAATCCATCAGAGGGCAGGGAGAATGAAAAGCACAATCACAGAAAACTAACAAACATATGATCTTGTCTAACTCAATGAAACTATGAGCATAGCCACCCAAGCGGACGGGTCATTGTGGAGAGTTCTGAATAAATGTGTCCCACTGGAGAAGGGAATGGCAAACCACTTCAGCATTCTTGCCTTGTGAACCCCATGAACCGTACAAAAAGGCAAAAAGATATGACACTGAAAGATCAACTCCCTAGGTTAGTAGGTGTCCAATACGCTACAGGAGAAGAGCGGAGAAATAGCTCCAGAAGGAGTGAAGAGGCTGAGCCAAAGCAGAAACAATGCCCAGTTGAGGATGTGTCTGGTGGTGAAAGTAAAGTCCAATGCTGTAGAAAACAATTGCATAGGAACCTGGAATGTTAGGTTCATGAATCAAGGTAAACTGGAAGTGGTCAAACAGGAAATGGCAAGAGTGAACCATATGCATACATTCACTCATAATGATTGATAAACATAAGAGCTAAAATTAGACAACTTAAAGTTGAAAAATATAAGGGAAAGGTTTTATGGCCTCTGTTTAGGCAAATTTGTATATTTGGTATAACAAGAAAAGGTTGGTCTTGTTAAAAAGAAGAGCTTGGTCTATACTGTTCTTTTTTTAAATATTTGGACTTAATAAAAATTAATATCTAGTCATTAAAAAAGAGAATTAAAAGATAAGCAACAAGCATGGACTTGTATCAGAAAATATAAAATACTCTGAAAACAACAATAAGGTATAAAACAATTTTAATACATATAAATATTGAACAGATACTTCACCATTGAAGATATTTGAATAGAAAATAGACATTTTCAATTAACTAATGCTCATTAATCATTAGGGGAATAAAAATTAAAAGGAGAATGAAATAACATGAAGTACCTATTAAAATGTCTAAAGTTCTAGGATGACCATACCCAATGTTGACAAGGACATGAAGCAGCTGATAACCCCATGTATTGTAGTGGAATGTAAAATGATGTAATCATGTGGAAAACAGTTTGGTAGTTTCCTTAAAAGTTAAGTGTACATTCACCATATGTATTGACTCAGCAGTCCTACTCTTTTCCTAAATGAAATTATGTGTTTATGCAATACTTGTACATCTATATTAAGAGAAGCTTGTTCATAATTACAAATACTTTGTAACTTATAAGCAAAAATTGCAAATGACCCAGATATTCCTAAAGAGTGAATAAATGAAATATGGTCAGTACAATGGAGCCGTACTTATCATTAAAAAGTAATGACCATCAATTTAGTTCAGTTCAACTCACTAACTCAGTCATGCCAGACTCTTTGTGACCCCATGGACTGCAGCACGCCAGGCTTCTCTGTCCATCACCAACTCCTGGAATTTACTCAAACTCATGTCCATTGAGTCGGTAATGTCATCCAACCATCTCATCCTCTATCGTCCCCTTCTCCTGCCTTCAATCTTTCCCAGCATGAGGGCCTTTTCTAATGAGTCAGTTCTCATCTGGTGGTCAAAATATTGAAGCTTCAGCTTCAATATCAGTTCTTCCAATGAATATTCAGGACTGATCTCCTTTAGGATGGACTGGTTGGATCTCCTTGCAGTCCAAGGGACTCTCAAGAGTCTTCTCCAACACCACAGTTCAAACACATCAATTCTTCTGCACTCAGCTTTCTTTATAGTCCAACTCTCACATCCATACATGACTACTGGAAAAACCACAGCTTTGACAAGACAGAGCTTTGTTGGCAAAGTAATGTCTCCGCTTTTTAATATGCTGTCTAGGCTGGTCATAACTTTCCTTCCAAGGAGTAAGCATCTTTTAATATCATGGCTGCAATCACCATTTGCAGTGATTTTGGACCCCAAGAAAATTGTCACAGTTTCCATTGTTTCTCCATCTATTTGCTGTGAAGTAATGGGACCAGATTCTATGATCTTAGTTTTTGAATGTTGAGTTTTAAGCCAACTTTTTCACTCTCTTCTTTCACTTTCATCAAGAGGCTCTTTAGTTCCTCTTTGCTTTCTACCATAATGATGATGTCATCTGCTAGAATGGGTCACTGTTCCCTTCTCCAGGGGTTCTTCCCAACTCAGGGATCAAACCCAGGTCTTCTGCATTGCAGGCAGATTCTTTACCATCTGAGCCACCAAAGAATCCCCTGAGAATGCTGAGAAGTGGTAATTCCTAAGGGGCATGAAATAACTTTGGGGGGTGATGAACATATTCATTTATTTACTAATGATGTTAGAGTCCTTGGTGTATACTTAACAAATCCTGCACTTTAAATGTATTCTATCTATTGTATATCATTCCTACCTCAATCAGTTCTGTACAGTTGCAGATTCATGTCCTACTCTTTGCGACCCCATGGACTTGCAGCATGCCAGGTCTCCCTGTCCATCACCAACTCACGGAGTTTACTCAAACTCATGACCATGGAGTTGGTGATGCCATCCAACCATCTCATCCTCTGTCATCCTCTTCTCCTCCCGCCTTCAATGTTTCCCAGCATTAGGGTCTTTTCAAATGAGTCAGTTCTTCACATCTGTATCACAATCCAAAGTATTTGAGTTTCAGCTTCAACATCAGTCCTTGCAGTGAATATTCAGGACTGATTTCCTCTAAGATGGACTGGTTGGATCTCCTTGCAGTCCAACAGACTCTCAAGAGTCTTCTCCAAAGCCACAGTTCAAAAGCATCAATTCTTCGGCACTCAGCTTTCTTTATACCTCAATAGTGCTATTAAAATATATAAAGATTGAGGTGGATAGAATGAGGAGGTTGAGAAAGTTTTGTGTGTGTGTGTGTGTGTGTGTGTGTGTATGTGCTACATTTTAGTCTTTTAAATTACTCCTCATGTATGTATAACATGGATACACATATATGCTGTTGCTGCCAATAGGTGTTTATCTTGCTCCTCCAACAGTCCAGCAGTTTTGTTTCCCTAAATACTGTGATGATTTTACCTTATTTTTATTTTGACGTTAGGATCCCTGAGATTGTCTGATAGTGTTATATTGTTCACTGGGCTCAGTTCTTGTTGGAGTGTTTTATATTGTAGGTATCCTTTCAATGATGAGAAGCAAAAAGGTCTTCTAAGGACTGATTTTTGTAGAGAATCTAGAATACCCTAGAGTGGCATCCTTCTTGGCTCCAAGGAAGGGAGATTTGGCAGTCTTGGACTTTTGGAGTTCGAGGAGATCCTTGATCCTTTTGAAGGTCAAGCAAACTCACATATGGCTCAGATGGTAAAGTGTCTGCCTGCGATGCAGGAGACCCAAGTTCGATCCCTGGATTGGGAAGATCCCCTGGAGAAGGAAATGGCAACCCACTCCAGCACTCTTGCCTGGAAAATTCCATGGATGAAGGAGCCTCGTAGGCTGCAGTCCATGGTGTCGCCAAGAGTCGGACACGACTGAGCAACTTCACTTCACTTTCACTCACACATACTCAATGGTGAACACTCTGTAAGAGTTTCATAGTCTCTAATTTGAGAATATGCCTGCATGTATTGCCTTTTCATCCTCATTCTGTGACCTGATGTTCTCCAGTCTCCCTGAGACACTCCTGGGAAGGAAGCCCTTTATTACATCTCTGACAAGATCCCAGCGGAGCCCAAGACATGACGACACCTGGTTTCCTGTGTGCCCAACAGCTGGTGGGCACCAGAGTGTGTCAGTTGTCGTAGATAACTGCAATGTTGTCTTAACTTCTCATGTGTTTCAGAAGATTTATTTTCAGCAAGACAGTGATCATGTTTGTGATGGCCTAAATGGTTTGAGAACTCCTAAGATCACAACAGACAGAGCAATGCTTCCTATGTACTCCTAAGATTTTTCATTAGTGCGTTATTTAAAAAATATAATTAGTCTTCTTAATGTATAATGGAACATGGGCTCACAGGCTGTTGGCTATTAAAATTAAATCTTATCTGTCTTTTAACATAGTGTTATATTCTTGTATAATTGAATAAGGATTGATGCCCGTTATGTGATGGACAGTAAGTTTATCCGATATGACCAAGATAGATTTCCAAGAAGACAGGCTCTGCTGTTTTTGTGTACAAGGGATATGAGTAGACCATATCAGCAAAATTTAATTATCTGTAGGTAATTATTCATTTGAGGAACGCAACTTTCCAGAGAAAGAGAAAATAAGACAGACCAATACAATTACTATTTGTCTGAGGACATCGTTTGGTGACAAACCATAACTAGTTTTTCATTAACTTTGCTTGAAGTGATTTAAAAAAAAAAAAAAGAAAAGGAGTTAAATGTGTATGTTCAAATACAAAAAGTTTGAATGTGAGTTAACTTTACATTATAGGCTGATTTTTATAAGGCAAAAGTACAACAAGTGGTAATTTCTCAGATTTTAATTAAAAGCTGATTGGAGTTTTATGATAAAAGTCACTTAAAATGCAGTTTCATGAAATATATTCTGAAAACCCAGTAAGACATTCTATTATGGATATTTTTTAGTCTTACTTATGGGCTAAATTTTAAATTTGAAATTGTATATGTGGCTTTAATTGCAAGAGCTCAGTTTGCTGAGTTTAATATTATACCTCTATAACAATGTGTAATTATCTATGTTTTACTTGCTACACCAAGTTTATTATTATACTTCTACCAGTGTTACTGGAGAAGAAAAATCAGCATTATTGTGAAGTATATATATAGGCTAAGCCTGGAAGATGTGTCTTTAAGTAGAAAGATTGCCATTATTTCATTTTACAAAGCAATCTTTTTTTGAAATGCAGCTTGAATAATTAAAATGAAAAGATGGATTACTCCACTCATACATTTCAATTTTGGCTTGAATTAGCTTTTTCTATGTTAAAAACAAATTCTTATCATTAATAATTTTCTCAACTGTATTACCAAACACTAAAGTCTGTTTTCTTTGAACCACGCAGATATTTGTCCTCTATTATATTCATCTGGCTAAACTATGATTCTAGTTAAATTCAACCTGCTGCTTATATCACACCTGTGCCTAAACAGTTGAACACAGCAGGTGACATGCAGTCTCTGCTTTCCCACCTTTCCAACTATTTTAGATCTCTGCTTTTTTCAAATCTCAATCTTTGCTTCCAAGAGAAGCATTCAGAAGAGACATTTTATAAACACTGTCCACCATGGATCCTGAATACACATATACTTCATTAGTGCCAGTATTCTGCCCTCTTCAGATACTGTTCTGAATGAACAGTCATCCTAGCTAAGGCCAACATCTTTGTGTATAAGTCCCTTCTTCTCTAGCATGTGTGAATATTGATCTTTACTTTAGCGATTCTTCCCTCTCTGTTCTATCATTCTTCAGTGTTAAGAAAAATTAACACAAACTTGGAAATAGGTAATATTATTTTGTGTTTTCCTAAAATTATACTAGAGTATTTTAAGAATCATCTCACACCTGAGAATGCATTTTCCTAAAAAACCCTGGTGTCTCAGACAGTAAAGAATCTGCCTGCAATGCAGGAGACCCGGTGCAATCTCTGGGTCAGGAAGATCCCCTGAAGAAGGGAACAGCAACCCATTTCCAGAATTCTTGCCTGGAGAATTCCAGGGATAGAGGAACTTGGCAGTCTATAGTGTCCATGGGGTCGCAAAATGTTGGACATGACTGAGAGACTAACACTTTTACTTCACTTCATATGAAGCATATTGCAAATTAGAATAATTTTACAGTGTTAATACATGTATAATCAAAATCCTATAATTAATATTTTACTATACTTGTTTATTTCTCTGGAGAAGGAGATGGCAACCCACTCCAGTATTGTTGCCTGGAGAATCCCATGGATGGAGAAGCCTGATGGGCTACAGTCCACGGGGTCGTAAAGAGTTGGACACGACTGAGCCACTTCAGTTCACTTATACTTGTTTATTTAAATATGAACTCCGGGAGCTGGTGATGGACAGGGAGGCTTGGCGTGCTGCAATTCATGGGGTCACAAAGAATCGGACACAAGTGAGCGACTGAGCTGAACTGACTGAACAGCTATTTTACCCCAGTATCCATCCATTTACTGATATTTAGTGCATTTTAAAATATATTATTTAAAATGATATAATTTTGTTTGATGTACTGTTTACTATTGATTATGGTCCCACACTTATAAAGTTTGATGTTAATTTGCAAGAAATTAATTATAAGTTATTTTAATCTAGAAAAAAAAATTCTATCCAATAGGGGGGAAAATGATGCCAAAGATTATAGTGTAATTACTATAAGATATCAATCTATTTTGTGTGTAATTTTGCATTCTTACCCCATATATTTTATACTTTACAATATTACTGCATATTCTCTTTTTCCAAGCTCTCCTTTTACTGAATCTTCTTTACCATTGTTCAGGTTCTCTCATTATTTAGTTAAATAAAGAACTGATAATAACTATATGTTTGTATGATATTAACATTTTTAAACTATTTAATATTTATATTTTCACACCCTCAATCAAATCTTTTTCACTATCAGATGAATATGCAATTGTTTCTTTCTAAAATAACCTTCTTTTGACCGCACATGCCTTTTTAACAATTACTTCATTTCTTTCTGCTTTATAGCAAAACTCATCCAAAAAAATTGATGGTCTCTATATTCCCTTGAATTCCCATCAATCAGATTATCTCCCTTAACTCCATCTAATTATCTTATCAAGATCCCCAGTCCTCTAAACAATATTTTACTTAGTTATTTCCTCTCACATTTTACCCAGAAGCTGAATTTCACAACATTTATCTTCCGATTGCCTTTGAAAAGCTTTCATCCTTGACTTGTAGTCCACCATTTTCTCCTGGTTTTCTTTCTCTTTCACTGGATACTTTTTAAAATCTCCTTGGCTGCTTGTTTCTCTTTTTCTAGACCCCTTCATGATGATGGCTTCGGAGTAAGTCTGAGTTATATGGATCTAAATGGATTTTGTATGTGCTATACTTTAAAGTTGTATGTAATCAAATACAATGATTCTCTTACCAAAAAAATCAACCAGCTCCTGGCTGTTTTAAAATGTGCAGTTGGTCTATTGCATTCTGCATTTATAAGTGCTTCAGTTCAGTTGCTCAGTCATGTCCGACTCTTTGCGACCCCATGAACCACAGCACGCCAGGTCTGTCCGTCACCAAATCCCGGAGTCCATCCAAACCCATGTCCATTGAGTCAGTGATGCCATTCAACCATCTCATCCTCTGTCGTCCCCTTCTCCTGTCCTCAATCTTTCCCAGCATCACAGTCTTTTCAAATGAGTCAGCTCTTAGCATCAGGTGGCCTAAGTATTGAAGTTTCAGCTTCAACATCAGTACTTCCAATGAACACCCAGGACTGATCTTCTTTAGGATGAACTGGTTGGATCTCCTTGCAGTCCAAGGGACTCTCAAGAGTCTTCTCCAACAACACAGTTCAAAAGCATCAATTCTTCGGTGCTCAGCTTTCTTCACAGTCCAACTCTTACATCCATACATGACCACTGGAAAAAACCATAGCCTTGACTAGATAGGCCTTTGTTGACAAAGTAATGTCTCTGCTTTTTAACATGCTGTCTAGGTTGGTCATCACTTTCCTTCCAAGAAGTAAGTGTCTTAATTTCATGGCTGCAATCACCATCTGCAATGATTTTGGAGCCCCCCAAAATAAAGTCAGCCCCTATTTCCCCATCTATTTGCCATGAAATGATGGGACCAGATGCTATTATCTTAGTTTTCTGAATGTTGAGGTTTAAGCCAACATTTTCACTCTTCTCTTTCACTTTCATCAAGAGGTTCTTTAGTTGTTCTTAACTTTCTGCCATAAGGGTGGTATCATCTGCATATCTGAGATTATTGATATTTTTCCCGTCAATCTTGATTCCAGCTTGTGCTTCCTCCAGCCCAGCATTTCTCATGATTTACTCTGCATGTAAGTTAAATAAGCAGGGTGACAATATACAGCCTTGATGTACTTCTTTTCCAATTTGGAACCAGTCTGTTGTTCCATGTCCAGTTCTAACTGTTGCTTCATGACCTGCATACAGGTTTCTCAAGGGGCAGGTCAGGTGGTCTGCTATTCCCATCCCTTTCAGAATTGTCCACAGTTTATTGTGATCCACACAGTCAAAGGCTTTGGCATAGTCAAGAAAGCAGATATAGATGTTTTTCTGGAACTCTCTTGCTTTTCCAATGATCCAGTGGATTTGCCAATTTGATCTCAGGTTCCTCTGCCTTTTCTAAAACCAGCTTGAACATCTGGAAGTTCATGGTTCATATATTGCTGAAGCCTGGATGGAGAATTTTAAGCATTACCTTACTAGCATGTGAGATGAGTGCAATTGTGCAGTAGTTTGAGCATTCTCTGGCATTGCTTTTCTTTGGGATTGGAATGAAAGCTGACCTTTTCCAGTCCTGTGGCCACTGCTGAGTTTTCCAAGTTTGCTGGCATATTGAGTGCAGCACTTTCACAGCATCATCTTCCAGGATTTGAAATAGCTCAATTAGAATTCCATCACCTCCACTAGCTTTGTTCATAGTGATGATTCCTAAGGCCCACTTGACTTCACATTTCAGGATGTCAGGCTCTAGGCGAGTGATCAAACCATTGTGATTATCTGGGTCATGAAGATCTTTTTTGTGCAAGTTACAAGTGCTTACCTCTACACAAACAGTAGTCAAGTAGCAGTAAATTTAAATAATATGACTCCATAAGATATATTTATTGTGTTATTGTTCTTATTTAGTTGCCCAGTCATGTTTGACTCTTTGTGACCCATGGATTGCAGCATACCAGGCCTTTCTATCCCTCACCATCTCCTGAAGTTTCCCCAAGTTCATGTCCATTGCATCGGTGATACCGTCCAGCCATCTCATCCTCTGATGCCCTCTTCTCCTTCTGCATTTAATCTTCCCCAGCATCAGGGACTTTTCCAATGAGTCAGCCATTTGTATCAGGTGACCAAAGTATTAGAGCTTCAGCTTCAGCATCAGTCCTTCCAAAGAATATTCAGGGTTGATTTCCTTTAGAATTGACTGGTTTGATCTCCTTATTGTCCAAGGGCTTCTCAAGAGTCTTCTCCAGCACCGCAGTTTGAGAGCAGCAGTTCTTCAGTGCTCAGTATTCTTTATGATACAACTTTCACATCTCTACATGACTACTGGAAAAACCATAGATTTAACTATATGGACATTTGTTGGCAAAATGATATCTCTTCTTTTTAATATGCTGTCTAGGGTTAGTCTTAGCTTTTCTTCCAAGGAGTAAGCACTCTTTAGTTTCATGGCTGCAGTGACCATTCAGTGATTTTAGAGTCCAATAAAATAAATAATACAATAAGTAATGGCAGTTTCTATTTCATCATGACCATAATAATATCTGTAGACTGCATGTGCATTTTTCCATGTAGCTCTAAACTAATGAGGGATTAAATTATTCTTATATTGGAGTATATATACAAATGAAACATGTGCTTCAGAAAAATAACAATGATCAGGTTTAGATGTTTTCTGGTTTTGCTGTCATTATCCCACACATTCAAAAAATTATTCTTGTACAATTGTCTTTGACTTAAGCTTAAATAGGGCTTCCCTGGTGGCTCAGACGGTAAAGAATCCACTTGCAATATGGAAGACCTGAGTTTGATCCCTGGGTTGGGAAGATGCCCTGGAGGAAGGCATGGCAACCCACTCCAATATTCTTGCCTGCAGAATCCCCATGGACAGAGGAGTTGGAGGGCTATAGTCCATGGGGTCACAAAGAGTTGGAAACGACTGAGCAACTAAGCACACAGTGTCTAAGTATGCCTCTTAATTTGTATAGATTTCTGATTGTTGGTCTATTTCTTCTAAGAAGGTATGCTATTGATTGGGTTTAAAACTGAGTTTGTCAGGTATGTTATACTCTCTTTGAATCTGGAGAGTGGATAATGGTTTCATTTCCCATTTAATTATTTCTAGGCCAAGGGAAAACTTAGTTAATTGGCTTCACCAATGACATATTTGGACCATGAGGCTGAGCGCTTCTAGATCATGATGCTCTTATCTTCACCCAAACAAATACCTGCTGCATATCCTGTTTTAGATGCTTCAGTCACTAAGGGCCAAGTAGATGTGAGAGGAGGAAGAAATAGAGAAGAAAAGAAATCAGTCTCAGTTGTGTGTGAAGAAATAGAGAATACTGAAACGTTTCAGAGTAAGCCCTGAGAATTTGGGTTCCTTAACATCAGCTCTTTTCTTTAAAAGTATCTATGTGGAAGTTTAAGAAAATCAGATATTTGTACTTGTTACAGATAACTTCTCTAGTGTTCATTAATTCAGTTTTCTGCAAAAATATGGCATCTCTTTAAAAAACCATTTGCTAACATCAGTATGTCACTTTGGACAATGCATTTTTTTAAGGACTTTGTGCTATATCACCTCAGTTATGTCTTATTCTTTGCGACCCCATGAACTGTGTAGCCCACCACGCTCCTCTGCTCATGGGGATTCTCCAGGCAAGAATACTGGAGAGGATTGTCATGCCCTCCTCCAGGGGATCTTCCAACCCAGAGATCAAACCTGAATCTCTTATATAATACTCTAAATGGTATTAGTTAAATTTTGACTTCTAAATACTCATGGCTAGGATACTAAAATGCATGCCCTTTAGTCATTTTTCTTGCTTTATGATATTGGATAAAACTTCCAGGACAAATTTGAGCAGTAATGGTGAAATCTAATATATTTGCCCACTTTCTGTTATAGAAAAGGAAACATTTCTGTCTTTAATTATTGATACTGATATTACTATCGGTGTGTCTGAGATTCCATCTATGACATTAATGAAGTTGCCTTCTATTCCAAATTTACTAAGCATTTTTATTATAAATAGGTTTTAAATGATGTCAAATGGTTTTCTTTATGTACCTATTGTGATACGTTTTCTTTCCAGTTTGAATGATTTTTTTTTTCTTCTTTTTTAATGTTTATTTGCCTATGCTGGGTCTAAGTTGTGGCGCATGGAATCTTTGATCTTTTAGTTGAGGCATGCAATGTCTTGGTTGCAGCATGTGGAATCGAATTCCTTGACCAGGGATCGAAACTGGGCCCTTTGTGTTGAGAATTCAGCGTCTTAGTCACTGGTCCACCAGGGAAGTCCCTCCTGATCTTAAATAGTAAAATATCTTTTCCCTCAGGAACTTGCTTTTCAACATACCTGAGACATGAAATAAGTAATCATATATGTTACCTACGTGACCTAATGCTCAAGATCCACTGATTTTACTCACAAGAATTAAGTCATTCAACCAAATTTCATCATTTTCATGGAAAAAGCACTGATGATTTAAAGGCATATCCCCTGGTCACATCTGAGAGCTCCCTTTGATCAATGTTCTATGTTCTTTGGCATCTGCCTCCCTGTGTAGTGTTGAAATGAATGAACGAATGCAATGCATAATGGAAAGTGAGCATTACGATTTTTATGGTGTGATTTCAACTCCCTTGGGACCTATTGGTCCGATCACTAGTTCTCTCACTGATGTAAAGACTGCTGCTTTTTAGCAGGCTACATTTTGAAACTCTCCTATTGTGAATTTTGTTTTAATGGTAAGAGGAGTTCCTTTTCTGATACCAGTTATAAGAAATATTTTATTAAAGTAAACTCTGAGAATCTTTTAAAGGCATTTTATAGTTTAAACACATATTCTGTCTTTTTCAATATTCAGATTATATGTGATCAAAAACAAATGTCTGTTGAAAGATCTCAGTACATAGTTCATGTTTTCTTTAAAAAAAATTGGAAATGATAATGAAATAGTAATAATAATTCTAAAAAATTCATTGACTTAATATGAACACCCAAACTATGGAGAGTCATATAATCAAGAGAAAAAAATCTCAATAACTTATCTCTTTTTTTAACTTTAAGAACATTTTTATTAGTATTGATTTGGTTTGAAAAGTTGAAACCAAACACTTTTTTTTCAATGGTAAACTTTCTTCTGGATGCCATTCATTTAACTGCATGGACAGAAGATGGAAGCTCTGGGTGGAAGCTGACAGAAATTTTGTAGAACACCATACTCAGCTTATGGCTGACTGGTCTAGAACAAAGAATACAAAAAATTCCAGGGGCTCTGATAAATTACCAAAATTTACTTTCAAGTTCAGAAAGCTATTTTAGCCTCTTCTAGACCATGTGTCCAACCACTAAATAGATGAGAGTCAGGCAATCACTTTTCTATAGTTGTCATAGAGTTTTGTGAGCAATAAAATGTTGTGTTACTTTTTGTGATATTGTCATTGTATACATCAACATCAATTGATTTATTTTTTCAGTGGTAGGAAGTACCCCTCCCAAAGAGGATTTTTAAAATTGATTATGAAACATGCAGCCTTTTAGTAGAAGTTATTTCTTAAACTTTTTAAATAACCATAAAGTGAAAGCATTACTGTTCAGTTGTGTCCAACTCTTTGCAACCCCATGGACTGTAGCCCACCAGGCTCTTCTGTCCATGGAATTCCCTAGGCAAGAATACTGGAGTATATTTCCATTCACTTCTCCAGGGGATCTTCCCAACCCAGGGATCAAACCCAGGTCTCCTGCATTACAGGCAGATTATTTACTATCTGAGCCACCAGGGAAGTCCCAAATATTCATGTTCCCTATTCACATGTGACCTGTTAACTGATGCCAATCTAAGAACTGTTTATTGCTGATCTGCAATGAGATGATATCAAAATTAAGAGTATCTATTTAGAAGCTTTTGTATAAAGCATGTTGACATTGTTGCAGTATTCATGTGTGATAATTTTTGTATTAATTTAATTGTTTACAAAAATATCCCTCTGCAACTGGCAGTATATTTTTAAAAAAACAAGCTGGTGATTTTTCACAGAAGTCAGAAGCAGGGCTCTGTGATCTTTGAATACTGCTGTGCCGTACAGATTCTGATCTCCATGGAAAGAATGAATCTCTTTTCTTGTCTTCCTTTGTCCCTCTCTAATACCAGTAGCTCTGGGACAAGGACAAACTAGACTAAAGTTAAAGGAAAGGAAAGAAACTTGTTCTCTTAATTTTACTTAATAATTACATTATTTTCAACTATATCTCATAGTTAAAAAATCATAACTTTTAATCCTCCTAATTATAGTTCTCTCAGGCTCCCCATAGGAAAAGAGCTTAAATTTGTTAGATTACATTTTTTTCCACGGTGGTCATTTGATGAATCAGTGTCATGTAATATTTGAAATTGAAATTAACGGCTAGTTTAATTTTATTAAAATTGTTCCAGGTTTGAGAATACTTATAAAAATATAAAAATGTGTTGTTTATAACATAAATATCTATGGTTTGATGTTTTCTGACTCCATTGAAAGGAGAACTCTGAATTCAATCTGATGAACTCTTTGGCATGGAGGAAGGCCTTGTTGAATGCCTGTGTAAAACCTGTACCACCTACTGGGAAGAAAGCAAAAAAGAGTTCAATAACCATGTTAAAGTCAAGTTCAGTGAAAGAAAATGAGGAAGAAAGATCTCTGATAGCATCTCTGGGGAGGTGCAGAACATTGTGTGTATCAAATTGTCTACCGATTCTCATCGTGCCTACTTCCCCCAAACTCCAAAGGAGTAAAATCACACCAAAATACATACAGTGTCACGTTGCATAGCAAAGCAACAGAACAAAGAGGAAGCTGAAATTAGGAAATTTGAGGGAGGTGAGTTAAGCTGATGGATTGTAAAATGTTACAGTTACTCAATTTACAGTCATCTTTAAATTAATTCAGAGGATAAATGTTTGCTAAAACTATTTCCCAAAAGTTACATACAGTTTTCTACATGGTAATTTATGTTATAACTGTAACTGTGTAAATTAAGCCACCTCAAAAACATTTTTGGAAAATGATGCAGACAATAAACAAGATAAGATGTCCATTGTTAAATTGAAACTGTGCCCAATCCTATATCTCAAAGTATGTGTTTAAGTTTTTGTCATTATTTAATATCAGTGATTTTTTTTTTTTATTGTGAGTTTGTTTTAATATCATCGCTGAAGTCCTTAGCTCACTGTCTTACAGAGTTACCTGGGACATGTCACAACCATGCATGCATGCTAAGTTGCTTCAGTCTTGTCCAGCTCTTTGTGACCCTATGGACTGTAGCCCGCCAGAAGTCCACTGGGCTCCTCTGTCCATAGATTCTCCAGGCAAGAATACTGCAGTGGGTTGTCATTCCCTCCTCCAGGAAATCTTCCCAACCCAGGGATAGAACTCACGTCTACCTGCTTTGACAGGTAGATTCTTTACTACTTGCTCCACCTGGGGAATCCCATGTCACAACCATCACCATGTAAATGAAAATACAGTCTCTGAATCAGCTTATCTGGATAATAACACTGAAGAGCTTTTTGGTATGGAAGGGTCCATATTTACTTAGAAATTAATTCTTTAATGAACATCTACAAAATATAGGTGGTTAATTCCACTGTTCACTTTTGAGGATGTTAAACATTTTGAGGATAACTTAAACAAGTTTTCTAAGAATCAATCTCCTTTGTGAATAATCGAACAATTATTTTAAGTTCCTTTTGTCTACCTATAGGTCACAAAAGCAATATAATAACAGTAAATATAATTAATAGCAAGGATAATAATAACTATTATACTTTGAACATTTATTATTATCAGGTAGTTTTATATGTATATATATGATATATATTTTATGTATATTTATAGATATAGAAATATATGACCTATGTATGATGCAAATAAAAGCAGTTCCTTGATCATACAATTGTTGTGAAGAATAAATTAGATTCTATGATCAAAGATCTCTTATTCCCATTTTATAGATGAGTAAACTGTGTCATAGATTAAGTATCTGGTTGAAAATAAGACATGAGAAAAAGGCCAAGCTAGGAGGGTACATTATTTTGACCAGAGCTGGTCATAATTTTCTCTATACAACCGGGGAAAGGAGAATAGATTTTCAAAGTGATGGCATGAGAAAAGAAAGGAAAGAAAAGAAATAAATAACTAGAAGGAAGGAAGGAGGGAGGAAGAAAGGGACAGAGGGTAGGAAGGAGTGTGGGAGCAAGAGGAGTTACTAGGAGTACACATTTATTACTTAATGTTGTCTTAAAATTTGTCAGAATTGAGTATGTTATTTAAAGAATATCTTACCAGTAGATAATTTACTGTTGTTGTTATACTCCATCATCTTGACACCATACCTTAGTTTGAATCATCAAGATTCTGTTTAAATTTATTTCATTACATGTTTAGTGCATATCAGGCTTTTAGGTACAGTGACAAATGAAGATTAAGTATTGTGCTTTTAAAGCTATTTTGTTAAACATTGTGTTTTTCTAATATTTATTTAAAAGAGTAAATGTGTCATTAGCTATGCTTCTAATTTAAAAAAAAAATTTCCACACTATCTTTATACAGGTTGAGTTAATTAAAGCTAGATCAGTGATGTCATAGTGAATTAATTGCCCAAACGGTTTGTGGATAAAATCAACCTACTCTGGTAAACATAGTTTACAACTTTGAAGAGAGTACAAACATGTTTCTACAACAAATACTTTAACAAACATACTTTCTTATAACAAATGTTCAGACACACTTATGAAGGAAAAAAAAAACACACTTTCAGTCCTTAAACAAAGCATTGTCATTACAAACAAGCTTTTTTTCTTTCAGCTTAGTTGAGATAAAGCTGACATTCAGCACTGCTTATGTCTAAGATGTACAGCATATGGTTTGACTTATATACATCATGAAATGATTAGCACGATACCTTTAATAAGTATTCATCTCATGTGGATTCAAAATAAAAGAAATTTTAAAAGAACATAAGTTTCCTTGTGATGGAAACTCTTTGGGTTTATTCTCTTAACAAGGTCCATGTATAACTTACGGCAGTGTGAGTTCCATTTGTCGTCTATACGCTACCTCTCTAGTACTTATTCATCTTCTAACTGCAAGTTTGTACATTCTGACTGCGTTTATGCAGTTTTCACTCCCACAACCCCATCTCTGACAACCACACATCTGATTTCTTTCTTCCAGGCATTTGTCTTTTAAAATGTATTTTTAAATTGGAGAATGATTGCTTTACAACGTTGTGCTGGTTTCTGCCAACAGCAACATAAATGACCCAGAAGTATACATACGTCCCCTCCCTCGAGCCTCTCTTCTAGCCCCACCCCATCCCACCCCTCCAGGGGGTCGCAGAGCACTGGACTGAGCTCTCTGCATTACACAGCAACTTCCGTTTAGCTATAGATTTTACATATGATCATGTATACATTTCGGTATTACTCTCTCAGTTTATCCACCCCCTGTTCACTGCAGCAATATTTACAATAGCTTGGATATGGAAGCAATCTAGATTTACATTTATAGATGAATGGATAAAAAGGTATGTTTCACACACACACACACGCACACACACACACACACACACACACACACACACACACCCCAGAATATTACTCAGCCATAAAAAGGAACACGTTGGAGTCAGTTTTATTGAGGTGGATGAACCTAGAGCCTGTTATACAGAGTGAAGTAAGTTAGGAAGAGAAAAACAAATTCTGTATGTTAACACATGTTTATGGACTCTAGAAAAATGGTACTGATGAACCCATTTATAGGACAGGAATAGAGATGCATACACAGAGAACAGACTCATTTGTGTATTTTTAAACTATAACTGACCTACACCATTACACTAGTTCCTGTTACACAACATGGTAATTAAATATTTTTATATATTTCAAAATGAACACCATGAAAAGTCTAGTTATGGTATATCAGTATATGAAGATGTTAGACGGTTATTTATTCCTCACACTGTACATGTTATACCTATGACTCATTTGTTTTGCAACTGGAAGTTTATAACATTTAACCTCCCTCATCTATTTCTTTCATTCTCCTTCCTTGCTCCCCTCTCACAACCACCTGTTTGTTCTCTGTATTGATGACTATTTCTGTCTTATTTGTTCATTTATTTTGTTTTATTAATATCACATATAAGTGAAATCATATAGCTTTAATCTTCTCAGTCTGATTTATTTCACTTAACATAATACTGTCTAGGCCCATCCATAGTGTCACAAATGGCAAGATTTTATTCTTTTTGTGGCTGTGTAATGTTCCATTTTTATATCCATTGTATGCATCACGTCTTCTTTATTCATTCATCTACTGATGGGCCTTTAGGTTGCTTCCATATTTTGGTTATTGTAAATAATGCTGCAATGAACATAGGGGTATAGATACTTTTCTAATTCATCTTTTCATTTTCTTTGAATAAACACTCAAGTAGAATTGCTGGCTTATATATTAGTTCTAGGGTTTCCCAGGTGACTCAGTGTTAAAGAATCCACCTACCAATGCAGGAGACCCAGGAGATGCCAATTCGATTCGTGCGTTGGGAAGATCCTCTGGAGGAAGAATTGGCAACCCACTCCAGTACTCATGCCTAGCAAGTCCCATGGGCAGTGCAGCCTGGTGGGCTACAGTGAACAGGGTTGCAAAGAGTTGAATAGGACTTAACAACTGAGCATGCATATATGTATAGTAATTCTAATTTAATTTATTTTTTGTGAATCTCCACACTGTTTTCCGTAGAGGTTATACCAATTTATATTCTCAATAATGCATAAAGGTTACCTTTTTTCCACATCCTCACCAACACTTATTTGTTGTCTTTTTGATAATAGCCATTCTGACAAGTGTAAGGTGGTATCTCATTGTGGTTTTTAATGTGCATTTCCCTGATAATTAGTGAGCATCTTTACATGTGCCTGTTAGCCATCTGTTGTTAGTCATTTTTTGGAAAAATATCTATTCAGATTACTGCTCATTTTTTAAAAATTGAATTGTTTGTTTTTTGATGCTGAGTTGTATCAGTTCTTTGTATATTTTGGATATTAACCTCTCATCAGTTTCAGTTCAGTTCAATCACTCAGTCATGTCTGACTCTTTGCGACCCCAAGGACCACACCAGGTCAGGCTTCCCTGTCCATCACCAACTCCTGAAGCTTGCTCAAACTCATGTTCATCGAGTCGGTGATGCCATCCAACCATCTCATCCTCTGTTGTCCCCTTCTCCTCCTGCCTTCAGTCTTTCCCAGTATCAGGGTCTTTTCCAGTGAGTCAGTTCTTCACATCAGGTGGCCAAAGTATTGGAGCTTCTGCTTCAGCATCAGTCCTTCCAATGAAAATTCAGAATTAATCTCCTTTACTCGTTTGAACTCCTTGCAGTCCAAGGGACTCTCAAGAGTCTTCTCCAACACCACAGTTCAAAAGCATCAATTCTTCGGCGCTCAGCTTTGTTTATAGTCCAACTCTCACATCCATACATGACTACTGGAAAAACCATAGCTTTGACTAGATGGACCTTTGTTGGCAAAGTAATATCTCTGCTTTTTAATATGCTGTCTAGGTTGGTCATAACTTTTCTTCCAAGGAGTAAGCGTCTTTTAGGTTCATGGCTGTAGTCACCATTTGCAGTGATTTTGGAGCCCCCCAAATTAAAATCTCTCACTCTTTCCATTGTTTTCCCATCTATTTGCCATGAAATGATGGGTCCGGATGCCATGATCTTAGTTTTCTGAATGTTTCATGGAATATATTATTTGCAAATATCTTTTCCCATTCAGTAAGTGATCTTTTTGTTGTGTTGATGGGTTCATTTCATGATAAAATAACACATAATAAAAGCAGATAACCTACATAGTATTGTAGCTGGTATGAACATATTTGCATATATCTCCTCTCCCTTTTTAATATACCTAACGTGTATCATAAGATTTTTCAACTCAAAGCATTGTGTCAACAAATAACTGTTCTTTAAAAATTATCTATTACCCCTGAGGTCAGTTTGTTGCCATTTCAGTTACTTTCTAACCAAACTCCTCCTGGTCACCTCTTATATTTGCCTTTGTTCATCTAAGGTAATGCAGTCATATTTTCCTGGACTAATTCTGTAACAGTTGATATTTCTTGTCTTAAATATATCCTGTTTTACAGTTTAGTGCTGTGTACTTGGTTTTAGCCTGCTGCTAAGTCACTTCAGTCGTGTCCGACTCTGTGTGACCCCATAGATGGCAGCCCACCAGGCACCCCCGTCCCTGGGATTCTCCAGACAAGAATACTGGAGTGGGTTGCCATTTCCTTCTCCAATGCATGAAGTGAAAAATGAAAGTGAAGTCACTCAGTCGTGTCTGATTCTTAGTGACCTCATGGACTACAGTCTGCCAGACTCCTCTGTCCATGGGATTTTCCAGGCAAGAGTACTGGAGTGGGGTGCCATCACCTTCTCTGGGGTTTATGTCTGCTGCTGCTCCTGCTACTAAGTTGCTTCAGCCGTGTCCAACTCTGTGCGACCCCATAGACAGCAACCCACCAGGCTCCCCCGTCTCTGGGATTCTCAAGGCAAAAATACTGGAGTGGGTTGCCATTTCCTTCTCCAATGCATGAAAGTAAAGAGTGAAAGTGAAGTCCCTCAGTTGTGTCCGACTCTTAGCAACCCCATGGACTGCAGCCCACCAGGCTCCTGCATTCATGGGATTTTCCAGGCAACAGTACTGGAGTGGGGTGCCATTGGTTTTAGCCTATCTATGGATTTAAGTTTATAAAGTAGTTGCTATGGTAGAACACTGACTTAAACCTGGCTGAATGGAATGTCCATCCAAATGGGTGAGTGAGTATGTGAGTGAGTGAAGTCGCTCAGTCGTGTCCGATTCTTTGCGACCCCATGAACTGTAGCCCACCAGGCTCCTCCGTCCATGAGAATACTGGCTTGGGTTGCCATTTCCTTCTCCAGAGTATCTTCCCAACCCAGGGATCGAACTCAGGTCTCCTGCATTGCAGGCAGATGCTTTAACCTCTGAGCCACCAGGGAAGCCTTTGTTTGTTTTAAACATAAAGAGCAATTCCCTGGACACATTCATCTCACAGATACATTTTGGTGGTTTTTTATAATGTTAAAAAAGAGAATTACTTGTTAGCATGTAGAAGTTGGCTACTTTCATATGAAATGAGAATATCTGTCTTGTGAATAAGCAGAATTGAGCCTACATTCCATTTCCATGTAGCAAATACTGACCAGAAATGGATTGTAGGTGCTTCCTTTAAAGGGCAACTTCCACTGAATTCCTTTCCCTGACTCTCCTCTTTAGCAATCATTCTTTACTCATTTAAGACAATTGCTTTCACTCTGCAAGAATTCAAGTTTGTGATTCTTTTATAAAAAGCATACTTAATACATTTTCTGAAAAAATTATATTTTTATTCACATGGCAATATGGGAACTTTAGAAAATATTCTGTGAAATAAGGCTATCCTGTGGTAGGTACAACTTCTATGAATCACTTAAGATCTTCCAAAGCATAATTCACCAAAGAAGAATAGTATTTAAAGCAGGAAGAAAAAAATAACCCCATATGTCGATTTTATTCTTGGTTTCAATATTATGTTGTTAAGTATAATTTGTGAAAGTGAGACTTTCTTTCTATCATAGGTTTCAGTATACTAGCAGTTCTGCATGTAAAGCTCAGCAAAATTTATGAAAGTCATACATATGGTAATTCACATTTATTGTCATTTATTGTTAGGCAGCAGTGAAGATAGAGGCCATAATGAACAGTAATAGTAAAAGTAAAACAGAGAAATGAAACATGATATTAAACTTGCTCAATTACTGTTTTATTTATTGATTGATGTTATTCTTCATTTGCCCATTGATGTTATTCCTCATTTGCCCAAAATTTACATGACTGTAAATTTTGATCAACTTTATACTTTCAAGTATACAAGTCTATAGCCACATAAACACATGTAACCCACTATATAGCATATCATTATTCTTTAAGATTGACTATATTTTTACAGTGAATTGCACATCAAACCTGCACTTATGTATTTTCTAATTCCTTTTTTTTGTTATTGAGTTTATTTATTTATTTTTTATTTTACTTTATTTTACTTTTACAATACTGTATTGGTTTGGCCATACATCAACATGAATCTGCCATGGGTGTACACATGTTACCAATCCTGAACCCCCCTCCCTCCTCCCTCCCTGTACCGTGTCTCTGGGTCATCCCAGTGCACCAGCCCCAAGCATTCTGTATCCTGCATCAAACCTAGACTGGTGATTCATTTCGTATATGATATTATACATGTTTCAGTGCCATTCTCCCAAATCATCCCACCCTCTCCCTCTCCCACAGAATCCAAAAGACTATTCTATATATCTGTGTCTCTTTTGCTGTCTCTCATACAGGGTTATTGTTACCATCTTTCTAAATTCCATATATATGTGTTAGTATACTGTATTGGAGAAGGAAATGGCAGCCCACTCCAGTATTCTTGCCTGGAGAATCCCATGGATGGAGGAGCTTGGTGGGCTATAGTCCACGGGTCGCAGAGAGTCGGACACGACTGAGCAACTTCACTTTCACTTTCACTTTCTCATACTGTATTGGTGTTTTTCTTACTGGCTTACTTCACTCTGTATAATCAGCTCCAGTTTCATCCACCTCATTATAACTGATTCAAATGTATTCTTTTGAATGGCTGAGTAATACTCCATTGTGTATATGTACCACAGCTTTCTTGAAAGAAACACGTGTACCCCAATGTTCATCACAGCACTGTTTATAATAGCCAGGACATGGAAGCAACCTAGATGTCCATCAGCAGATGAATGGATAAGAAAGCTGTTACTGAGTTTAAATTTTGCATAATATTAATGTTTATAAACAGTGATATTTAGTGCATGCATAACATTGTGTGACCACAACATCTAATTAGTTCCAAAATATCTTCATCACTCCAAAGAAAATCCAATATTAATTCATCCGGCAATCTGTCTCCATACCCCTTACTCCCTCAGCCACTAGCAACCACAATTTGCTTTCTGTCTCTATGCATTCACTTATTTTGTTGTTGTGTAGTCACTAAGTTGTATTTGACTCTCTGTGATTCTGTGGACTGTAGGACTCCAGACTCCACTGTCCATGGATTTCCCAGACAAAAATACTGGAGTGGGTTGCCATTTCCTTCTCCAGAGCATCTTCCAAACACAAGGATCAAACACTGGGATTGGCTCTTTTCACATAGCGTCACGTATTCAACTTCAATCACACTGTAACATGAATTGGCACATCACTGCTTTTTATGACTGAAAAATATTCCATCGTTTGCACAGATCACATTTTATCCTGGGGCATGATTTTTCTCCAGAGTGTAAACACTTAGTATATTGAACTCAACTCTTTCTCTGTTTTTTGTTTGTTTGTTTTTTGAGGGGTGGGGCTTCCTTTCCCTTCCTTTCCTTTCTTTTTTTTTTATCCTTTCTTCCATTCCCCACTATTAACAGCCTCCATCAGAGTGGTGCACTTATGCAAATATGCATTTCAAAACTGATGAACAGAGATTGTATTTTTATTAATGCCAAAATTAAAAGCTGTGATGTCAGATTTTAATACAGTACAATTGCTTAAAACTAACAATTATTTGGTTACAAGTTGCACTCTTGTCCCAAAAGACTGAAAAACTGGGAATAATGAAATAATAAGACATATAAAAATAATCTGTGATATTTATGAAACATGAAGTAAGAAGAATTTAATAGTATGGATTCTTAATAAAAACTATTAAGATGTGAGACAGTAAGAACAACTATTCCTCCAAGTAATTCTTTATTTATGTTAGCTTCTATCAGGAAAAATATTAAATTTTGTTATAATTTTTTCTTTCCTTTATAATATGTTTAGTGAAATTTTTCTGCTTAAAAATATCAATTATTCTTCCTTATAATTTTTTTCTTAGTCCACAAATAGGGAGTTTAACATAGTACTCAAGAGAGCAGACACACTTGAGTTGAATCTTAACATAGATGTATTCAGTTCTGTTGCTCAGTCATGTCCAACTCTTTCAGACCCCATGGATTGCACCACGCCAGGCCTCCCTGTCCATCACCAACTGCCAGAGTTTACTCAAACTCATGTCCATTGAGTCAGTGATGCCATCCAACCATCTTACCCTCTGTTGTCCCCTTCTCCTCCCACCTTCAAGCTTTCCCAGCATCAGGGTCTTTTCAAATGAGACAGTTCTTCACATCAGGTGGCCTAAGTATTGGAGTTTCAGCTTCAGTATCAGTCCTTCCAATGAATATTCAGGACTGCTTTCCTCTAGTATGGACTGGTTGGATTTCCTTGCACTCCAAGGGACTCTCAAGAGTCTTCTCCAATACCACAGTTCATAAACATCAATTCTTTAGTGCTCAGCTTTCTTCATAGTCCAACTTTCACATCCATATATGACTACTAGAAAAACCATAGCTTTGACTCAATGGACCTTTGTGGGCAAAATAATGTCCCCGCATTTTAATATGCTGTCTTCAGTTCAGTTCAGTTGCTCAGTCATGTCCGACTCTTTGCAACCCCATGAATCACAGCATGCCAGGCCTCCCTGTCCATCACCAACTCCCAGAGTTCACTCAAACTCATGTCCATTGAGTCGATGATGCCATCCAGCCTCTCATCCTCTGTAATCCCCTTCTCTCTGCCCCCAAATCCCTCCCAGCATCAGGGTCTATTCCAATGAGTTAAATTTGCATGAGGTGGCCAGAGTATTGGAGTTTTGGCTTCAGCATCAGTCCTTCCAATGAACACCCAGAACACATCTCCTTTAGAATGGACTGGTTGGATCTCCTTGCAGTCCAAGGGACTCTCAAGAGTCTTCTCCAACAACACAGTTCAAAAGCATCAGTTCTTAGGTGCTCAGCTTTCTTCACAGTCCAACTCTCACATCCATGCATGACCACTGGAAAAACCATAACCTTGACTAGACAGACCTTTATTGGCAAAGTAATATCTCTGCTTTTCAATATGCTTTCTAGGTTGGTCATAACTTTCCTTCCAAGGAGTAAGTGTCTTTTAATTTTGTGACTGCAATCACCATCTTCAGTGATTTTGGAGCCCCCAAAAATAAAGTCTGACACTGTTTCCACTGTTTCCCCATCTATCTGCCATGAAGTGATGGGACCAGATGCCATGATCTTAGTTTTCTGAATATTGAGCTTTAAGCCAACTTTTTCACTCTCCTCTTTCACTTTCATCAAGAGGCTTTTTAGTTCTTCTTCCCTTTCTGCCATAAGAATGGTATCATCTGCATATCTGAGGTAATATGCTCTCTAGGTTGGTCATAGCTTTTCTTCCAAGAAGCAGGCGTCTTTTTATTTCATGGCTGCAGTCACCATCTGCAGTGATTTTGGAGCCCTGAAAAATAAAGTTAGATGTGTAACCTTAAGCTAATTAATTAATTCCCCCTAGCTTCTTATTTCTATCTCTAGTTCAGTGTATACAAAGCACTTGGCCAGAAATCTTTTATATTTACACATGTATACTTTTAACTCTGTCTACCTCTAAAACTATATTAGATAATTCATATGGATATATGGACATACATACATGCTGTTTGTGTCAGCTAGTGAAATTGAAAGAATTACAAAATATTTTTATTTAATATGCTTTTTATGGTTGCTTTTTCTTTCATTGTGTGGATTTATCTTAATTTGTGTGGGTCTCCTGTTGTTGAGGGCTTCCCTGGTGGCTCAGACGGTAAAGCATCTGTCTACAATGCGGGAGACCTGGGTTCAATCCCTGGCTGGAGAAGGAAATGGCAATCCACTCCAGGACTATTGCCTGGAAAATCCTGTGGACAGAGGAGCCTGGTAATCTACAGTCCATGGGGTTGCAAAGAGTCGAACACGACTGAGCGACTTCACTTCACTTCCTGTTGTTGAACATTTAGACCACTTCCAATACTATGCTCAATTCAGCATTTAGAAAACTAAGATCATGGCATCCAGTCCCATCACTTCATGGCAAATGGACAGGGAAACAGTGGGAACAGTGAGAGACTTTAATTTGGGGGCTCCAAAATCACTGGAGATGTTGAATGCAGCCATGAAATTAAAAGATGCTTACTCCTTGAAAGAAAAGATATGACCAACCTGGACAGCATATTAAAAAGCAGAGACATTACTTTGCCAACAAAGGTCTGTCTAGTCAAAGCTATGGTTTTTCCAGTAGTGATGTATGGATGTGAGAGTTGGACTATAAAGAAAGCTGAGTGCTGAAGAATTGATGCTTTTGAATTGTAGTGCTGGGAGAGGACTCTTGAGAGTCTGTTGGACTGCAAGGAGATCCAGCCAGTCCATTCTAGAGGAAATCAGTCCTGAGTATTCATTAAATGGACTGATGTTGAAGCTGAAACTCCAATACTTTGGCCACCTGATGCGAAGAACTGACTCATTGGAAAAGACCCTGATGCTGGGAAAGATTGAAGGCAGGAGAAGAAGGGGATGAGATGGTTGGATGGCATCACCAACTCAATGGACATGAGTTTGAGTAAGCTTCAGGAGTTGGTGTTAGACAGGGAAGCCTGGCGAGCTGCAGTCCATGGAGTTGCAAAGAGCCCTATATGACTGGGTGACTGAACTGATTAATACTTTGCTCTTAGAAATGAAATTATGATGAATTCTCTTTTAAGTATATTTCTGTGCAGGTTGGATTAAAAAGAGGGCATTTAATTTAATAAATTTAATAGTTATCATATTCACAGGAACTGCAGGATATAATATTTATTTAATATTATTTTGTTAGTTGCTAAGCCACATCTGACTCTTTGCAACCCCATGGACCATAGCCATCCAGGCTTCTGTGTCCATGGGATTTTACAGGCAAGAATACTGTAATGGATTAGTATTTCCTTCTCTAGGGGATCTTCCTGACCCAGGGATCAAATCCACATCTCCTGCATTGGCAGGTGGATTCATTATTGCTGAGCCACCAGGGGACCCCTATATTAAATATATATGTATTGTATTTTCACTTTTTCATAAAGTAGACCTTGAAGTGTTAGAAAAATAGAGTTCTCCAAAAAAAAAATATATATATATATATAAAAGATGATCTGAGAAGTATCTTGTGTTATAACAAGATATATTATTCTCCTACCTTTTGGTTAATTGATTTTTTTAAATATAGGCAACATTTTGCCCACAGTGATTAGGCTGCTAAAATAGTCAATTATTTTATTCTGATTGGAGTTAAAGTAATTTTATATTATGTGCAGGACTACAACAACTCATTCATCCTCAAGAAATTCAATCACAGTTGCTCTTCTTGTGAGGATCCATTTTATAAGCTATCTCCATGACATTAATGTACTGTTAAAATTTCTAGGGTAGCTGTATTTCAAAATATTGAAAGGAATATTATTTTCCACAGAGAGAACAATTTTTGTGGAGAGCAACTGACATGGCATTTTTATATTTTAGCATTATATCATGCATTAGAAAAATATGGAAATCCCTGCATAATTTTAAATAGGGCATGTCAAACTTATCAGTTATTTGAGAACAAGAAACTAACCAAGCATGGGGGAAAATATCAGAAATTGAATCTCAAGTTGGAGAGAATTATAAAGGCTCCACAAATGTTGACAGTTCAAAGAGAAAAATAAAATGATTAATTGTATAATCCAAAGAAACCTTTTAATACAAACACTTGTTAGCCAAAATGCAAATTTACTGTCATTTATTGTTGATAGTAATGACAAAGACAGAGGTCTTCAATAACATAGCGAGTGACAAAAGAAACATGTATTCTAACATTTTATGTTTATAGGATTTTGAAATAAATGAGTCTACAGTTATAAAGCTGTAGTCCATAACTACATGTCTGAGTATAAACATCGTAATTGTTTTTTTTTTAACTGCATCAACATTGACAGATAACTTCAGTAGCAATTATAAAGAAAGATAAATACCTCTAACTTGATGAGATTTTATTTAAAGGAGCTAAAAGTAAGTACTGCTCAATAATAATAGCTAATTGATACTTTTGAACTGTGGTGTTAGAGAAGACTCTTGAGAGTCCCTTGGACTGCAAGGAGATCCAACCAGTCCATTCTGAAGGAGATCAGCCCTGGGATTTCTTTTGGAGGGAATGATGCTGAAGCTGAAACTCCAGTACTTTGGCCACCTCATGCGAAGAGTTGACTCATTGGAAAAGACTCTGATGCTGGGAGGGATTGGGGGCAGGAGGAGAAGGGGACGACAGAGGATGAGATGGCTGGATGGCATCACCGACTCGATGGACGTGACTCTGAATGAACTCCGGGAGTTGGTGATGGACAGGGAGGCCTGGCGTGCTGCGATTCATGGGGTCGCAAAGAGTCGGACACGACTGAGTGACAGAACTGAACTGAAATGAACACTTATGTAGCATTTATTGTGCGCTAAATAGAGTTGTAAGCACAGTGACTAAATAATTGAATTAATGAATTCACATCATTAACCCTATGAAGTAGGTTTAGTAACTCAAAACAACCCTATGAGGTAGATACTATAATGGTATCAATAGTCTTTCCCTGTTTAGCCAGTAGGGAATCTGAGGAACAGAGAAGGTAAAGTATCAGGCAGCAAGGTTGTTCAGTACTATAGTGTATCACGTGGTCTCTTTCAACAAGTCACTGTACTGAGACACAAGAAACTGGAGATACTAAATTGAGACAATATTAATAAGTTTTCTTCTAGTAAAAGAAACTGAGGTCAAATCAGCTTATGAAATACAACATTCTCAACTCTTGTTTGAAAATTCCCATTTTGCACATTTATCTTTAAAAAAATAAAAAAGTCTGCCCTCTGTGGATGAAGGTAAGATGCTTATGTAAAACCTCCTGATGTGGAGGGAATAGTGCTGGGAAAAACTGAGTCTTGTTCTGGTGGGCAGGGCCATGCTCAGTCAAACTTCAGTCCAATTGTCTGCTGATGGGTGAAGCTGCCCTCGTTCCCTGCTAGTTCTTTGGCCTGAGGCAAGCCGCCCTGGAGTCTACGGGCTCTATGGCAGGATTAATGGTGACCTCCAAGAGGGCTAACGCCGAGAGGCCTGCTGCTGCCTGTGCTTCTGGCCCTGTGGTGAGCCACTGCTGACCCACCCCTCCACAGGAGACCCTCCAACACTACCAGGTAGGTCTGGTTCAGCCTCCTATAGAGTCACTGTCCCTTTCCCCTGGGTCCTGGTGTGCACAGGTTTTTATTTGTGTCCTCTAAGAGTGGCATCTCTGTTTTCCCCAGTCCTGTGGAAGTCCTGCAATCAAATCCTGCAGAACTTAAAAGTCAGATTTCCTTGGGATTCCCAGTCCATTTGCCGAATCTCCAGGCTGGGAAGCCTGATGCAGGGCTCAGAACCTTCACAGTGGGAGAACTTCTTTGGCATTGTTGATCTCCAGTTTGTGGGTTGCCCATCTGGTGGGTATGGGATTTGATTTTTTCATGATTGTGCCCCTCCTGCCATCTGTTGTGGCTTCTCCATTGTCTTTGGATGAGAGGTATCTTTTGTTGTTGTTGCATTCCAACACACTCCTGTCAATGATTGTTCAACAGCTAGTTGTAACTTTAGTGTTCTGGCAGGAGGAGATGAGCATACATACTTCTAATCTGCCAACACAAACCTCTTAGTCTCACCCACCAGAGGGTAAACAGACAAGCAAGAACTACAATCTCATAGCTGCCAGAAAGAAAACTACATCACAGAAAGTTAAGCAAAATGAAAAGATAGTGGGTTATCTCCCAGATGAAGGAATAAGATAAAACCCCAGAAAAACAACTAAATGAAATGAAACTAGGTAACTTTTCAGAAAAAAAAAAAAATCTAAATAATGATAGTGAAGGTGATCCAGGATCTTGGAAAAATAATGGAGAAAATACAAGGAATAGTTACCAAAGAACTAGAAAAACTAAAGAGCAAGCAAACAGAGATAAACAATACACTAGAAGGAATAAGTGGCAGAATAACTGAGGCAAAAGAACAGATTAGCGACTTGAAAGGCAGAATGATGGAAATCACTTCCAGAAAACAGAGTATAGAAAAAGGAATGAAAAATAACAACAAAAAATGAAGACAGCCTAACAGACCTCTGCATTAAGTGCACACCCACATAACATGGGGTCTCAGAAGGAGAAGAAAGAAAGAATCCAAGAAAATATTTGAAGAAATAAGAGCTGAAAACTTTCTTAACATGGTAAAGGAAATAGTTAACCAAGTCCAGGAAGTACAGAGGAGAAGGCAATGGCACCCCACTCGAGTACTCTTGCCTGGAAAATCCCATGGATGGAGGAGCCTGGTAGGCTGCAGTCCATGGGGTCACTAAGAGACAGACACAGCTGAGCAACTTCACTTTCACTTTTCACTTTCATGCATTGGAGAAGGAAATGACAACCCACTCCAGTGTTCTTGCCTGGAGAATCCCAGGGACGGGGGAGCCTGGTGGGCTGCCGTCTATGGGGTTGCACGGAGTTGGACACGACTGAAGTGACTTAGCAGCAGCAGCAGGAAGTACAGAGAGCCCCAGCCAGGATAAACCCATGGAGGAACACGCTGAGACAAATAGTAATCAAATTGATAAAAATTAAAGACAACGATAAAATATTATCAAGGGAAAAATGACAGCATACGTGGGAATTCTTTTAAGGTTGCTGATTGATTTCTCAACAGAAACTCTGCAAGCTAGAAGGGAATATAACAAAATATTTAAAGTGATAAAAAGGAAGAACCTACAGCCAAGAATACTCTACCCAGCAAGACTCTTGTTCAGATTTAACGGAGAAATCAAAAGCTTTGCACATAACCAAAAGTTAAGACAATTCAGCACCACCAAATCAGCCTTATAGCAAATGCTAAAGGAACTTCTCTAGACAGGAAATACAGGGAAAGGAAAAGACCTGGGGGGTGGGGTGGGTGGGACAAGAAAACAGTAATAAGATCATACATACTGATAATTACGTTAAATATAAATGGACTGAATACACCAATCAAAAGACATAGACTGGCTGGGTCGATGAAAACCTGTGCATGTATGCACTTCTACTTATCACATTACTCTACTTAACTGCCGAAATTGTATGTAATTATTTTATGTTCTGTGCTATGTTTAGTCTCTCAGTCACGTCTGACTCTTTGCAAGTCCATAGACTATAGCCCAACAGGCTCCTCTGTCCATGGGATTCTCCAGTCAAGAATACTGGAGTTAATTGCCATGCCTTCCTCCAGGAGATTTTCCCGACCCAGGGATCAAACCCAGGTCTCCCACACTGCAAGCAGATGCTTTACCACCTGAGCCACCAGGGAAGTCCATAAATACTGGAGTGGGTGGCTTATCCCTTTTCCAGAGGATCTTCCACATTGCAGGTGAATTCTTTACCAGCTGAGCTACCAGAGATGCCCAATTATTTTTTAGTTTTATGTTATTCATGCTTCCATTATGGCTTGTGACTGTAATGATCTTTTATTTTTTGTCTGACTGTTGCTTGTGAAAACTGATAAACATCTTTTATTACTGGGATTATGTAACTATTATTTGTTTTAATACCACTGTATCAAGAGTGGTCAACAGAAAATAATAGAATTCTGTATCACTAAAACTACCATTTAATTAAAAAAAACTGTAATCACTTTTTAAAATCCAGATGCACATTAGAATTATCTTGGAATTTTTTGAAAAATGTAAATGCCCTGGTATTATATTTTTTCTCCAAATCTTCAGATATGTTTATAATGAGCAGCCATGTTTAAAAACAACTGGACTGTATGATGGTCTTTTATTTTTATCTAATTTGTTTCACCGATTCTATCTCACATGCAATACTCCCATCTCATTTAATTTATGTTTTTCAGTTTCTACTTTTTGTTATTGTTGTTCTTTCTCAAACCTTTATCAAGTGTAGTAGAAAAGCTTTTGTATGCATACCTATATATGAATAGTATGTATGATATCATTCAATATATTTTTTAGAAAAATTATGAATTTTTGCTTAGCTAAAAGATTTATGATTTAGTCCATGGGGTCACAAAGAGTCAGACATGGTTTAGCAACTGAACAAAAAATTTATGACATTTGGTTCCACTTGTTTGACTAAAATGAAAAGAATGCTAGATTTCTAATTTATATTCCCTGAAAACTTTGATATAGTTCCATTTATAACAGCATCTAGTATTACTGCTAAAAGTTTAGAAAACTTATTTTAGTGCTTTTTAAAAGAAGTTAAACGAGGCTTAAAACTTCTAATCCAGTTCTGAAAATATAAATAAATATTATGCTGTTTAAAAAAAGGAAATTGACATGTGATACTGTATTACTAACTAAAGTACAGATTGTGTTCAGATTTTTAAAAAGAGGATATTTATGTATTTAATAAGACCTATCATTCTTAACAAAAAAATTGATGTACTACAATTTAAAGTACATAATGCCATCCAAAAATAATCAATCTTCTTGAATGAATTGACTAAAGCAATCTAAACTAGCTGTGTGACAAGAGAGAGACAGAAATGCCATTAAATTAGTGGCAGGATTTTTTTTTTTAATTTTCTTAGGCTGATGACTGATTTGATCCTTCAGTTAGCAAGTTGCACAATTAACCTTAACCTGAGGACATATATTAACAAGCAACCATCTAGTTCAAGTTTCAGATCGTTTTCTTCAAGTAGCTCTGAAAAAAATGTATGGATAAGAATAAAGGAGTTTATATAACAACCTAAATGACAAAAGAATTTGAAAATGAATAGATACATGTATATATATCACTGAATTACTTTGCTGTACACCTGAAGCACAAAACATTTTTGTTCAACTATACTCCAATATAAAATAAAAGTTAACAAAAATACAAAACCATTAAAAAAAAGGAGACTTTTAAAACAATAGATGCACCATTGACCTTTGAACACCATGAGATTTAGGGGCACTGATCCTTCACATCATCAAAAATCTGTATATACTTTATAGTCAGCCCTCTGTATCTGCAGATTCAACTAACTGTGGATGGTTGTAGTACTGTAGTATTTACTGTTGACAGAAATCATTGTGTAAGTGGACACATACAGTTCAAACCCATGTTGTTCAAGGGCTAATTGTAATCATTACATATTCTTGTTATTGGCGGTGATATAAGAGAAAATACAAACTGACAAACTTGCCAAACTGCAGGATACCTGACTCTTTTTCCAATGCACAAGTTCTGAATTGTGCTACTAGAGGCTCATTTATAGTTCACGTCTGGTTTTCTGATTCTTCCCTTAAATTTTCACAATTCAAATTATGGTGAGATATTTGTTCCAAAGTGAAATAAGAAAAAGAAAATAGAGATAAGATTTTAATAATGGGAAAATAGAGTAAAGTTGCATTAATCTTTTAGGTCAGATATACTTGTGATCCATGAATATTCGAGAAATAATGTAGTGTATGAGTGTAGTCCATGCTGTTTCCCAGCACAAAAGTTCACGGTATTCAGGAGCATTTTCCAGTTCCTATTGTCTCTAAAATGTTTGCTATTCAGACATTGAAGATATAGTCTGAATTAGATGCCTGCCTTTTTTTTATGTAATTTTAATTTTAGCAAAAACACAATCTAACCTTGAAGCCAAACAAGAACAAAGGAGCATTTAAGAAAATAAATGAGAAAAACAGCCAATATTTTTGCTCAAAAATGAGTTTATTTTTGGATAATGCTTTCTTAGTCAGATCTTATGAATTGAATTGTTTTATATATCATTATGAAAAAATGTGAGATTAATAACTGACTTTTTCTGTGTTATTTTTATTAAATATATTAATTGAAAAGTATTTTATTTTATTAGCAGAAATTATAGACATTGTAGTTCATTATAAAGCTATTTTTAAATATTTGATTATTTTTGGTATTTCCTATGTATTCAGACATATAGGACTACTTTGATGTCAATCACTGGTGATTGAGGGATGAGGGTAAGGCAAATGAAACTTGGTAAATCTAGAATTTACTCTGAGCTGCATAAATGCTTTATAAACTACATATGCAAAACCATCTGGATAAGTGGACATGGCAGCTTGATAACATTATATAAGCTCACCATTTATATAGGGAGCATGATCTCATCCTAAGGATATCTATAGATGTCAAGAGGATAAAAAGCTCAAGAGGGTGAGGAAGAGGGGATGTTTTCATTAAAAGGGGGGAATAAAAGCTTTTTCACTGATAGTCACATTATAAGACTTTTAAAAGCTCATTTGTCTGCCAGAGCATGTGAACATAATACCTGAGTCATTTTTAGTTGCTATAGTTGTGAAAGAACCATTTTCCGTAAAAGGATTTTGCATAAAATCCTACCAGGTTAAGGCTTCCTAGGACCTGCTTTGGATTTTTCTAAGTAATAGGACTTTCTGAAATTCCAGCTAAATATTAGATTTATGAAGATTAGTATTTTTCAACAGTAATAGATTATGCAGTTTGGGGATGATCTGCTACA
Organism: Ovis aries; assembly: GCF_016772045.2. Taxonomy (NCBI): domain Eukaryota; kingdom Metazoa; phylum Chordata; class Mammalia; order Artiodactyla; family Bovidae; genus Ovis; species Ovis aries. Next base: position 74,905,006 of record NC_056058.1, read on the forward strand.
TTAGTTGACTTTCTAAGTTCAATTTTTAATTGAATCTTATTTTTCATATTCTCTCCTTTTCCCCATCTCTCTAATGTGAAAAATAATCAAATACTAATAAAGGCTTTACAGCATTCTATAAAAGATTAGCAAAATCATCAGGTTAGGAGTTATATTAGCAAAGAGAAGACTTGTTGCCTCAGTATCTTTTTAAAGCCTCTTTATATTTTCCCTTTCAAGTAAATATTAAATATCCACATTTAATTAAAGTAGGGGAATCTTGTAAGGGTGAGAAAGAACAATAGAAAAACAAACAAGAATAGCAAAATGATACGATAGGCAAAATAATTCTGAATTCCAGAAACTTGCCAAAATGAGGAAATAGAAGATAAGTAATATTCAGGAAGAGATATGCTGGATCCTGTCAAATATTTTAGGAATGCATTAGTCAGTGTTATGACCAATGGTGACACTTACAGAACAGACTCCAGATTTACAATGTATCTTTTTATTTGATATTACTGTGACAGTTTGTCTTAGGAGTCTTGTTGCTGAAAGACTGAAAATCAGTAACATAGATAATAGCTACCTTTTAAAATCAAATTTTAAAATATAAAATATAAAGCTTCTCAATATCTATCACATCAGTGACACTGTTTAAATTAGTAGCTTCCTAAACTAGATTGTTGAAACATCATTTCTTTCATCAAAATCCTTTTATGTTGAGATTAAAAATCAACATTTAAAAAAATGAAAATAATTCCTTACTTTCAGCAATGTATGATTTTTGACAGTTTTTTAATAATGTAATTTTTGATGGCTAATGTATTATATTGTCAGGATTATCAAATGTTACAAAATCAACTAGGAAATTACTTGATTGTTGTCCATACATCATTATTTCATGAAAACTGAAGCAGGATATTTATGAGGTATGTCCAATAAGTAGACAATGCATTAAAGCAAAGATTATAAACATTTGTAGTTCAGTTCAGTTCAGTCGCTCAGTCTTGTCCGACTCTTTGCGACCCATGAATCGCAACACGCCAGGCCTCTCTGTCCATCACCAACTCCCTGAGTTCACTCAGACTTGCGTCCATCGAGTCCGTGATGCTATCCAGCCATCTCATCCTCTGTCGTCCCCTTCCTCTCCTGCCCCCAATCCCTCCCAGCATCAGAGTCTTTTCCAATTAGTCAACTCTTCGCATGAGGTGGCCAAAGTACTAGAGTTTCAGCTTTAGCATCATTCCTTCCAAAGAAATCCCAGGGCTGATCTCCTTCAGAATGCACTGGTTGGATCTCCTTGCAGTACTTTCTACCAATTTTTCAAAGAAATCAGGTTGCCACCAAAATGGAAATGAAAGTCTATTTATTTTTGAAGGACCATTATTTAACCGAGGTCTCAAAAGGAGAATCAAAGTCTTACTATTGGACAATAAGAAATATATTTCTATGAACTAAGATAGATGGCACAGAGGGATGCGAGGCAGGGACAAGAAAAACAAATCTAATAGGAAAAACTGTGAGTCGGTTCTTGGGAAGAAAACTGGGGACTGTTTATTAATATGCTTGTGTTGTTAGCCCAACATGGTTCCATTAGTCAGAAAGAGGACTACAAATAAAAGTGAATGTAGCCATTTTTCTTAGTGACTGCAAAACCGGATGCCTAAGCTGAGATATTTGGGAGTCCAGTAGACAAAGATATAATTCAAGAAATGGCCAAGTTTCCCAAACCTCTCTGCCTCATCCCCCTTTTCCATGAAATGTACTATGGTTCTATGTTTAGAGAAATGAAAGGAAACCAGTGCCCTTTGTCAATTTAGCAAAAGCAGGTGTATGAGGTGGAAAGAATGGTATTAAACAGAACAGAACCACATTCCTACATAACACAAGCAACTATGATCATTGGTTATAAAAATTGATTCACTTTTTCAACATGAACATATGCTAGTCAGAGCGCATATGTTGAAAACTTTATATTCAAAGGAGTGAAGGCTGAATTTCCTTATGTAGAAGAAATTGATTTTTGCTTGAGTAAAGATCAAACCCTCTTTTGGCACAATGGCACAGGTTCTGTAGTGGGTAAAGAGAGTCAGTAAAAACACCTCCCCTTAAAATGTGGTAAGGTTTCCAATAAGTCAGCTACTTTATTAGACTCGCCTTGTCATTCACAATGAAATAGCAGAGCTGTGTATCCTCACCAATATTTCAGTTTTGTTTTGAAAAGGATCTTCTCTAGTGTTCTGCCAGAATTCTATGATTTACTGTTCTAAACTCAGTTCTGAAATATCCATTCGCATCTCAGCTATTCTATTCTTGGCACCAGGAAAGATTGTGCTTCAGGTTTTATTTATTCAGTGCCTGTTAATGTTGTAATTTTATATCACTGTCATGTCATTTTGCCACTAATGTCATATATTTGATAAAAGAGCGCAGGGAGAGGAGCAGTGTTCTTATTAATTAGAGAGGTCTGATAAATGGATTATCTTATTTAGTAAGCAAGTCTTTGACAAGCAAGTGAATACAGATGGGCATATTAATGCTGACTTTCTAATTTACTGCTGTGTTAACATGAGTTTTAATTTCTTTGGTGAATTTCTGAACATCTCCTTGAAATCTGCTTTAATAATAGCAACTAAAAGTTATTTAATGACAACCATAAATTATTGTATATGAATTAATCATATGGGTTATTTAATTTTAATCCCTTCAGCAGCTCAATGAGGGATGAGCTGCTTTGTAATATCCATTTTACAGATGTGGAAACTGAGGCAAATAAGGTTATAGTAACACAAGATTTCACAGCTAATGAAGGTAGAGTTAAAATGATCCCTGGTAATTCTTCTATGAAGATGCTTTCTCTACTGTCTTTGTAAGTGTTGACCTCCTATAATTCTCATACTCCCTTCTGATAAATATATAGATATTTATATAAAATATATATTTATATAAAATTACATAGTAGCTTTTTATCTGGATTTTATCTTATTATTTTCTCATTGAGAAAATATACAGGTTTTGCTTTCATCCTATAACATAATGCTAACTTCCTCACAATGCCCTTGATGAGGATTCTGAGAAATGTTGTATTTTAAAATGTAAAAGAATCTTAGCAAAATTTATCTTGTTTTGGAAGAAGTAATTTCCATCTAGGGCCATCATTCAGATAATTTCCACTTTGAAAATAAATCTGTTTTGCCCCTAAAATCTTCTTTACTTTTTTTGTTGGCCAGATTACTGACTAGCTTCTCATACAGAATGTAGATAAGAATGATTGGTTTCTTATGCCTGTGTCTTAGCTTTGCCATTTTGATGTTAAGTTTCTGGAACCTTCCTTGAAACACACACATGCACCCAAATTGGGCTTTAAGTGTTGATTTTATGAACAGATATGTGAAATAGCAGGAAAGTGCTAGGAAAAAGTGTGATAATACCTGGATATAGCTTTATCATTGTTATGTGTAAGACTTATTCAAAAGGAATTTCAAGAAGAAAAGTGTATTTATTTTAAAAGCAGTGTAAGACAAAATTGAACTCATTTCCAATTCCAATGAAATTCAGCTGTGTCTTTCTTCTCTGTTGAGTGATTTTCATTCATCTGGTTATGACCCACTCTCTGCCAAATCTTGCCCAGGATTTGTAGGTTGTTGGGATCAACCCCTATCCAACTCGGACCAACTGGATTCCAACTGTTCCTAAAGACTTAGCCACATTCTGTTCCTTAGTCTCTCCTGACCAACTCAGGAAGCACTTTATGAGCTTCCACAGTCCATGAAAATGAATCAGATTGGAATTGGCTTTTGCAGGCTTAGCACTTTAAATACCCCAAACTTGATGCTTGAATCCCAGTTTGTAGGGTTATTTTTCTACCTTGGTTTCCTGTCTCCCTCAGGAATTTAAGTCCCTCTCAAAGCCCCAACTTCCTCAGGTGGGGCCCTAATGGTGGTCTCTGTTCTGTCAATTACCTTCTTGGATGCTTCTCTTTTTTCTCTCATTAAATTCTGTAACTCTGCCTGCCCCTAAAAGGTTATTCTGAGGTTTTGAGGGCTAGATTCCTTTGACTTTGAGTTTTATAACCTTACAGAAGCCCTCACTTTATTGTCTACCAGATAACATCCTCTTGGACATTGACCTTGGCCTGGATCAAGTCTGAATGTATTAACTTCCTTAAGGTCAACATTATGTGTTAGAGTGTTACCTATGGAGTTCCATCCTGGAGGTTACTTGTTTAGCTGTGATCCTTATTATGATGACTTCCTCCCTTTCTTCACAAAGTCCCCAGCTTGTCTGTGAACTAAACACATTTCAGTTCAGTTCAGTTCAGTCGCTCAGTCATGTCTGACTCTTTGCAACCCCATGAATCGCAGCACGCCAGGCCTCCCTGTCCATCACCAACTCCCAGAGTTCACTCAGACTCACGTCCATCGAGTCAGTGATGCCATCCAGCCATCTCATCCTTTGTCATCCCCTTCTCCTCCTGCCCCCAATCCCTCCCAGCATCAGAGTCTTTTCCAATGAGTCAACTCTTTGCATGGGGTGGCCAAAATATTGGAGTTTCAGCTTTAGCATCATTCCTTCCAAAGAAATCCCAGGGCTGATCTCCTTCAGAATGGACTGGTTGGATCTCCTTGCAGTCCAAGGGACTCTCAAGAGTCTTCTCCAACAACACAGTTCAAAAGCATCAATATTTCTTCACAGTCCAACTCTCACATCCACACATGACCACAGGAAAAACCATAGCCTTGACTAGACGGACCTTAGTCGGCAAAGTAATGTCTCTGCTTTTGAATATACTATCTAGGTTGGTCATAACTTTTCTTCCAAGGAGTAAGCATCTGTTAATTTCATGGCTGCAATCACCATCTGCAGTGATTTTGGAGCCCAGAAAAATAAAGTCTGACATTGTTTCCACTGTTTCCCCATCTATTTCCCATGAAGTGATGGGACCGCATGCCATGATGGAGTTGCAATAAATATATGGCTTTTCTTCTCAACTGGCTTCCCTGGTGGCTTAGACAGTAAAGAGTCTGCTTGCAAAGCAAGAGACCCAGGTTCAATCCCTGGGTCAGGAAAATCCTCTGGAGAATGGAGTTGCAACCAACTTCAGTATTCTTGCCTGAAGAATCCCATGGACAGAGGATGTGACCCTACAGACAGCCCATGGTGGGCTGTGGTCCATAGAGTTGCAAAGACTCAGGCATGCCTGAGAAACTAACACTTTCATTTTCACTTTCTTTTCAAGCCTCTGGCTCTATCAAATTCATTACTCACAAATGCATCCTAGGTATTGAATATTGCTTTAACTTTGATTTTTTATTGTAAAGATTGAAGCAGGCTGGAAAAGGGCAATGTGGTCCCTAGTTCTCTGCTGATACAAAAGCTGGATATTAACTTGATAATATCCTCCTGGCTAAGCAATAGTACGTAACACAACATACAATACACTGTTCATGGTGGTCTATAAGAGATTTTAACTTTCAAGTGCTTAACTACAAGGTGTAACCTTTTTATCTCCTATCACTACACTTTCCATAACAGTGCTCAAATTAGCTGAGTTGACTCATTGTCAGTGACTCGCCACTTAGCTCCCTGAGCTTGATAAACTTTTTCATTAAATCAAGGAGATGGACAATATGCTATCTACTTTCAGTTTCTGATGTAAGATGTCATGTGGGTGTGTGTTAAGTTGCTTCAGTTGTGTCAGACTGTTTTGTGAGACCCTATAAACTGTAGCCCACCTGTAGGGTTTTTCTGTCCATGAGGTTCTCCAGGCAAGAATACTGGAGTGGGTTGCCATGCCCTTCTCCAGGGGATCTTCCGGATCCAGAGATCAAACCAGCATCTCTTATGTCTCCTGCATTGGCAGGCAGGTTCTTTGCCACTATAAGATGGCATGCTAAGTATCAAATCATAATTCCAGTGACTAATACCCTTATGTATGTGTGTGTGTTTGTGTGTGTTTGTGTGTGTGCATGCTCAGTCAGTTCCAACTTTTTGTAACCCCCTGGACTGTAGCGACCAGGCTCCTCTGTTCATGGAATTTTCTAGGCTAGAATACTAGAGTGGGTAGCCATTTTCGACTGGAAAATATCTTCCCAAACCAGGGACTGAACCCAAGTCCCTTGCTTCTAATACATTTACAGGTGAAATTTTTTACCATTGTGCCACTCGGAAAACCCTCATAGTAGCCTCTAAAAGACTAGAAATGAAAAGAGCAGGAACTGCTTCTGACCAGAATCTGGTTTTACTGAGAACTAGCTCTGGCTTGCATCAGTTTCATTGTGATTTGTTATTTTATACATTGTTATCCTTCCTATATATTGACTGACTTTAAGTTTATTTATCTCAAATACTTAAAATTTTCTATCCAAACTTTATGAGAAATAGATTTATCTAACATCCAATTTTACTCAATAAAAGTTTTTGCAATGTCTTTTAGTGGGAAAAAATGTATATTTTCATTAGAAGCAACCACTTTCTTATTTCTTGTTTCTCATTTTTTATTTCACTTGTTACAAAGAGCATATTGGGGATCACTCAACCCAACAGAGTTTACCAAAAAAAAAAAAACTTTAAAAAATAAACATGGATTCTCCTTTATTCCTTCAAATTGCACAGGCATAGACATACAGTGGGTAGAAATATTCTGAGGTAAATACTCAGAATTCTGAACTTTTTTCTGTAATAAAGTACCCCAATACTTTCTTACAGATTCAGCTCACTAGTTACTGCAGATTTGGTTGCAACCCAAGTCACCTTAGTACCTTACAAAAAGTAAGATGCTTCAGGCAAGATTATCAGCATGAGAATAAATGAGTTAGTGAGCATTAATAAAACCTGGAGAACAACAGTGCTAAATGTTTAATGCATAATTTGAGTATGTGCCACTACAGAAAATTGAATGAACAGCTTTTTGGTTATGGGTATTGGAAATAAGAAATTTTTAGCATTGTTTTGCATTTCTTTTGGTGCCAGACTTATCAAAATTAATAATTTCTGATAGAGAATGCCTAGTAGGCTTTCTCTCTTTAAGGACTTAGTGGTGTGCATAAAAACTCCAGTCAGTCACCTTTCCTTCTCTTATGAGGAACCATTTATCTGTAAAGCATTTGCTGAATGTTGACTCAATGTCAGCCTCAGGGGTGTCTTGTGCCCATACTTAGTGCTACAATGACAGAGAATTATGTCGCATACTCTAGACAGTCATTAAATTCCCCGTTGGTTCTGGAGCATTTCTTAATATTCAAATTTTATTAGGTTCTTGAATGATGAATGATAGTATAATACTGGTTATTTTCTTAACAACAAAAATTTGTTGAATAGCTATCATGTGCATAATGAATGGTCTTTATTTCAGATATGACACAGTTCCTAGCCTCAGGGAGGGCATTCTAGTGGGTTCACATATAGATTGTCTGCTTCTATGTCATCCTAGTGATAGAAACGGAGAAGGAGGAAAGCAAGAGAAGTGGGAAGAGGAGCAGGGGAGGAATAACAATAAAAATATATATATATTGTGTGTCTAATATTTGCTAGGAATTATTTAGGTTTCAAATGAGGCATAACATGATATCTTTAAAATGACTTATCTATCTGGAGTAGAAACTAACATTTATTGTGTCCTTCCTATTACATAGCTTTAGGGCCTCTGTCTAATAATAATTATCAATGTCTATTGAGAAGTAACTAGATGTTTTACATAAATTACCTTTGCATGGATTGTTGTATCTAATCCTTTCCATGATTTTTCACTGCTGTTTTACATGAGCTATTTTATCCAGTCACCTCCAAAATCCTATGAGATGGAGAGATACTAGGTCTGTCCCCATTTTAAAGATGAGACAGTCTAGGCATAGAGAGATTGATAGATCACCCAAATTCACATAGCTAAAGAGATGTGAATCCAAGATTTAATTCCACTTTTACAGATTCTTTCCAAGGACTTATACTTAAATTGTATCTGTAATTTTGAGCTTTTCTCTTAAGAGCCCCCGAAAATGTTTATAACCTTCAGACCCCAGGCAATTGTGCTTTCTACAACTTCAGCTTCCAGTTAATGAAAATGTGAACCTATATGCTTCTTGAACTCTACCTCTTCTGATGGTAGAGAAAGTGGATTTTCTGGAAACAAAGACCGTTCTGCCCCTTTCTCAAACAGAGATCCTGTTTGCTGTCCCTTTCAGGGATTGATCAGTCAGTCATATTTATTTTAGTTCTTTCTCCTTCATCTCTATTATCAATCTGTTTTTCTCTACTCTGTTAGTCTCATCAGCATTCAAATATACATTTTTTCACTCTTAAAAAAGGGTGAAAAAAAGATTAAATAAAGGGAAAAAATTCCAAATCTCCTCATTTCCATCTCAGCTCTTTCCAGACCATTCAGCTTGCTTTCCCAGCTAGCAAAAGCCCCTCTGCTTGGATGTCTTGACTGTACCCCATTCTTTTATTTACTCAGAATTGCTTATTGAGACCTGCTAGATGTCAGGCTTTGTGCTGTCACAAGATTAAAACAAAGAACAGCACAGACTTCACGGGAACAGTAACTTACAGTAGAAGCTTATATGTGATGTGTCCTATTATCACAGTGCATCTAAGAGATAATTCTAGAGATCTCTGTTTTCTGCCTTTAGTCCTGTCTCTTATCAAATATGTCTAGGTTTTAGATACATTGACTTTGTCTATACCCAAATAAACTACCATTGCTTTGAAAAAATCATTGCAAAATCTTAGAGAAACTTTTAGAGTTCAAATCTAGCCTTAGTATCTACCTTTATCAAGCTTCATTGCCATCTGAGGGCATCTGTCTGCTTTTAAGATATTCACCTTACCTAATTAAAATATTTAAATATTTGAATGACTAAAGTGAATAAAATCTCTCATTTCCATGTCCTCAAACAAGTGGGCCATTGGCCCATAAAATCAGATTTTCCTGGGCATTTCTATTAATATTGGGAAGTTTTGTTTATCCTCATTTTATAGATAAACCAATGAGCATTGCAGATATATGAAAAACTTGCCCAGTCTTATCCAATCAATTATACACACAGAATTCAAATACAGCTCTCTTTACTTACACATCCTATAAGATCTTTCAAATATACATTATGAATGTAGCAAAATCAAGAGATGGATGAGACTGGTTGAGGATAAAAGGGCCAGAAAGTGAGTGTTATGGAGCATGACCTTAAGGGGAGGAAACCAGAGAAAAAACTGTATAGGAAACCCTTAAGTAGAAAACATATACTCATTTTTGCTTGAGTAGAACAGAAAACCCACAGCAAGAGTGTCAATAGATTAACTGTGTTCTTTGAAATCTTCCCTGTTTTGTCTCTGGCCACGGAAGACAGACATTTAACAAGCTTGGTCAAAGAGACCTCAGTTGACGAGTGACTGTACTATTGATAACTTATTTTATTATCATTTTCTATAAAACCAGATTCAGTGTTTGTTTGTAAAATACTCACAAGCTCTTGCTATTTTTGCTTTCAAAGTATTGAATTATTTTGCTGCTTTAGAAGAAGCATTTTAAAGGGAGGATTTGGTGCTAGTTTCCCTTAGCTGATTTTATTTAAATTTTTGCATGATTTAGTGCTCTGCAGAGAGTTTTCCTCCCTTAATTTTAACTTGAACAGCTTGATGAGAGTTTAATAGAATTTGTTTTAAAGTTATTGCTGACCTTGAATTAAGTGGGAACCAGTCTATCGCCATGCAGGTATGGGCTTCAATTTATGGTAAATATGTTTGTCTTTACAGTCATGCATAATTTCCAAATTCTAGAAATTACTTCTGTTTTATAGCTGTACCTTCCAAACCCATCATAAGGAGGGCTCTGTCAGCATTTCTATTACATTCTTCACAGAGGTTTATAACATAGCCATAAAATCACCTCCAGGATCAGTTCTGTCAGAAAAACTCTCATTTAGGGAAGAAAGGTGCTTTTTTTGTTTGTTTGTTTGTTTTAACCTTTTCCAACAGTTTAAAAAGAATATACTGAATTGTCTGTTCTCATACAATTGGAGTTCATAGACTCCTTTTTTTTTTTTTTTGCTATAAAACATATCTTTCTCTGAAAGAAGATGCCCTAATTGGCCTTTATGTATGTATGCTCTAGAACTGCTCTTCTCAGAAGAGTTACAAAGCAACACAGAGCTTGAACACAAGAGCTCATCAGACAGAAGTTCAAATCCCTATCTATCACTTAAGTAAGAGATTGTGAGTTAGCTACTCACAGAATATATAAGGACTTAATAAATCCTGGCTATAGAGGTATAGGTTATTATTTTTAGTTCTGTTATCACTTTGGAACTTAATCAACTCCTTAATCTGATGCATATCTCTAAGTAATAAATTAAATTTGCTCCTTCATTTATTCATTTAATTCTTATTGAGCATCAGACTGGATGCCAGAGATATCAGACAATATAACATGACCCCTGCCCTCAAGGAATATTTAGTTCAGTAGGAAAAGTCAGAATTGAGGAGACACAGTACAGAATATTTAACACTTCTCTCAAGGCTTGGACAGTTCAGTCACTTTTCTCAGGCAAGGGCATCACTAAAGGTTTTCTAGGGAGTAGGTAGAAAGTTGGGTATTTCTGCACTAAATACTAAAGAATGACAAGGAGATAGATAAACATGCTTGGGTCATGGAAGCAGCAATGTGCAGAGTATAAAGAGGCAAATTGGGGAATAAACTGGGAGCTAGAATATACTGCAGTGAAGAGTATAGGGAACTGGAAGAATAGCAAGAAAGTATAATGAAAAGATATTTCTATTCATTCTTCATTATAATAAACCTGACTAGGTTCTCTCTTGGCTCAGTTATTCTGCATGCCATATATTTCTCTAGTTTGGTTTAATACCTTTATTTTGATGAAGCACATTCTCCAATTACTTTAAAAATAATGGTATGGGAGGTACACTTTTTAAAGTTCTTATGTAACTTAAAATGAATCTTCTATGCTCTCCTCTTGATATATAATGTAGTGCTGAGTATGTAATTCTTAAATTTTGATTCTTAGAGATTATTTTCCTTTAGAATGTTGAAGGTATTGCCCCATTGTGTTCTAGCATGTGAAAGTGATGGTGATAAATCTCAAGCCCTTCTGATTGCTAATAATTTGCATTTTGACCTATAATTTTTTCTTTGGAAACTTTTAGAATATCCTCTTTGCCATTATGTTTCTGGAATTTTCATATTTTTGCTAGTTGTTTTAGACAATCTGTTGGACCTTTAACCCTGAAACTCGTATCCTTTAGGGCTGAAAATTTTCTCAAAATATTTCATTTGTTATTTTTTATAATTTTTTTTCTTTTCACAATTTTTTTAGCTTTTCCTATTCAAATGTGAGATAATATCATATGCTGTAATTTTCTTGTCTTTTGTCTTGTTATTGCAGGTTTGATATGTTTCATGGATTTGTAAAGGTTAATTTTCAATCCTATTGCTATTGTTTTCATTTTTTGTTTTTAATTAACAAGGACCATTTTTGTTCTCTAAATAATTATTTAAAATTAACATACACATTTATTAACCTGAAGGTAATTATAACAGTTTTCTTTTCTGTAAAATTTCTATTTCATTCTTTTTTTTTTAATTGAATTGACTGTTTCTGATATCTGCCTTCCCTATTGAGAATTTTTTCAGATATTTGGTAATCTCTGTTGCTTTTTCATGATTAGATTAAGAAAGTTAAGAGGTGATTTGAAGCTATGAATAGGTAAATGTCATTTGTTCACTGTATACTTACTGGGCAGGTCATTTTTAAGGGATTTCTTAGATTAGCATTTTTTTATATCTCTTAATTTGGTCAGATTCTCCAGAAAGCCTTTTCAAACTTCTACTAAAGTCTAACTAGAGAATAGGTACTGATATTATAGGAGTTAGCAAAGGTATTCAAAGTTAACATCAACAAAATTTTCCTCTTCCTCACCTCCCCCAAGTCAGTTTGTTCTTTCTGAAATCTTCCCCATTACAGTAAATAGTACATACTTTCTCTCAATCACCCAAAGCTCGAGTTGTTCTTGACTTCACTTTCTCAAACACTGCATCTAATCAGAAAACCTAGTTGACTCTACCTTTAAAATATATCATCAATCTGGTATCTTTATTATTTCCATCACTATCACTCTTATTTAAACTACTATTTTCATTCACATTGATTATGGTGGCCATTCTGCTATTTCTCTTGTCCTGCTTGCAAGAGAGCAGTCAAACTGATTCTTTTCAAAGCACTCCAGTGGGTTCCCGTTTGCTCAGTGTAGAATCAGAATTCTTGTGATTGCCACCGAGTCCATGAATGATCTCCTTTCTTTTACCTCCCATTCCAAATTAATTTTCTGATTTTTTCTATCTTTATTTCTCTTTTTCATTACTATAGCTACTTTTTTTCTTGGTAGTTCCTTGAACAGGTTCTCTGTCCTCCATCTGAGCATCTCTCTACTTTGTGCTCTCTCTGTCTGGAGCATCCTTCATCCTTGCTCCTTCCCTCCACCAACATTTGCACCTCCTTCAAGTCTGTGGTTAAAACACACCCTTCTAAGGGCAACACCTGTCTAAAACAGAATTCCCTACCAACTCATCATTTTGTATTTACTTTGTTTTTACCTCCTATCATTATAAACAAACATTGTATACTGTTTGTTTATTTTGTTTTGTAGCCACTGGATTGTATGATCCAAGTGAGTAAGGATTTTCATCTTTTTTCCTCACTCATTTGCTGCCAATATTTGCAACATGGCTTAATACAGACTGGGATCTTGATAAATGTATGTTGAGTAAATAATTTAAAAAGGTAGATTAGTTTCATTATCATTTTGTATTTGAGGAGACTGAAGCTCAGGATTAAGCAACTTGCCCAAGGCCTCGAATTCCTTAATGTGTGAAGCACAGTTTAATTCAGATCTCTCTGGCTTCACTGCCTATGCATTATCTAAGAATAAACTGCAATTGATAAGTAAGATGTGGATTAGAAATTGTCTCATGGACTTAAGAACAAAGAAATTTTCTGCTGGCCTTGTCAGCCACAATCCCAGGAAAGTAATGAGATAGAAGCTATAATGTACAGATTTAGGAATGAATGGAGACACGTTTAGTCATTGAAAAAGAGGAAAGGGATAAATAGTGTGTTTGTTTGTTTGTTTGTTTTAATCATGAGGTTATTGATATGCAGAGCATATTAAGAGCCAGTGGAGAGTGAAAAAGATGCTAAGGGAGAGAGGGGAGAAAAGTGATGAAGAAAAACTAAACACTGAGTGGATGAGAGAGACTGTGACAGGAAGTATAGAAAGCTTATAGGAAGAAAGGTTTACTTTCTTAATGATTTATTAATAATATCCAGAGTTATTAGGCTCATTCATTTATTCATCTCATAAATTTTTATCACGATGTTGAAGCTGAAACTCCAATACTTTGGCCACCTGATGCAAATAACTGACTCTTTCGAAAAGACCCTGATACTGGGAAGATTGAAGGCAGGAGAAGGGGATGACAGAGGATGAGATGGTTGGATGGCATTACTGACTCAATGGACATGATTTTGAGTAAACTCCAGGAGCTGGTGATGGACAGGGAGGCCTGGCGTGTTGTAGTTCATGGGGTCACAAAGAGACATGACTGAGCGACTGAACTGAACTGAACCAAAATATTTATCAAGTTATAAGGCCCTAGGCACTGTTATATGTACTGGGTATCTGATGGTGAATAATCACGAGCAACGTTATTGTGATCTATGCATTATGTCATTGTATTTTCACAAGAACCTTCTGAGATGGATGTTATTATTATTATTATTTTTAATTCAGAGGAGGCTGAATCTTAAGAGAAGGGAATAGTCTTGCCCAAAGTAATTCATTTAGGAAGCATTGATGTCTAAATCCTAACCATAGCAGTTTGACTCTACAACCCATGCCTTTAATTACTTTTCTCCACCACTTAAGACAAAATTTATATTCTGATGAGAGGGACAGAAACAAACACCAAATCATTAAACATTCTACAAAGTCATTATACATTCTGCAAAAAGATTTACCATAGACTATAAGATTGATAATGATTGGGTAGCTATTTTGAATGATCAGAGAAAGCTTCTCTGAGGAAAGGTGTTTAGGCTTAGATCCAGGATAGAATCAGAAACTAGCCATTAAAAGGGAAAAGCATTTCAGGCCCATGAGATAACTGCTGCTGCTGCTAAGTCGCTTCAGTCGTGTCCCGACTCTGTGTGACTCCATAGACGGCAGACCATCAGGCTCCCCGTCTCTGTGTTTCTCCAGGCAAGAATAAGAGAACTAGTTCCAGGCAATTTGTGGATTTCAACTTTTTATAACTGAGAATATTAAATTAGTGCATCTGGAGAATAGGGAATGAACATAAAAATAACAACAACAAAAAAAGGTGGGATTCAGATCAATTCATACAGGTATTCAAACAAATTTCAAGTAGAAATTTTTGAAAATTTAATATTTGGGTCAAAAACTTGCTGCAAGAATGTTTTAAGTATGCATTTAGTGGGATAAAGTTTACATTGTTGAATGATTACTCTGATTTCATCAAGACCTAGTGATCAGGTTCCTTAATGGTTAAAGTAAATTAGAAATTGAAGTTAAATTTGGTTTTCAACATGTCTCTCAATCTACCAATTTATTACTGCAAAAATGGAGCACATAGAGTCATCTCTGCTTTCTTTACTCAGTGATTTCCTCTCCCCAGCTTTGTGAAATGGAGAAGGGTTGTTGTTAGAAAATATTAAGAGGGGAAGTGAATTCATTCCTTAATTTTGTCAACATTCACTGATTACTTTTCAGTATTGTACTCAGTGCTGAAGGAAATGAAGCCCTAAAGGAAAACATGGCATATGCCCACAGTGGGTTAGAAGTGGGCTATTGAATGGTCAGTAAAACAGTGACCACGTGTTGATATTGTAATCACTCACTATATGTACCAACTAAATAATACATGAGAGTTTAAAAACTAATGAAAAGGAATTAAACTGGTTAAGAGAAATAGATGGGGAAACAGTGGAAACTGTGTCACACTTTATTTTTGGGGGCTCCAAAATCACTGCAGATGGTGATTGCAGCCATGAAATTAAAAGACGCTTACTCCTTGGAAGGAAGGTTATGACCAACCTAGACAGCATGTTAAAAAGCAAAGACATTACTTTGCCAACAAAGGTCCATCTAGTCAAGGCTATGGTTTTTCCAGTGGTCATGTATGGATGTGAGAGTTGGACTGTGAAAAAAGCTGAGCACCAAAGAATTGATGCTTTTGAACTGTGTTGTTGGAGAAGACTCTTGAGAGTCCCTTGAACTGCAAGGAGATCCAACCAGTCCATCCTAAAGGAGACCAGTCCTGGGTGTTCATTGGAAGGACTGATGCTGAGGCTAAAACTCCAATACTTTGGCCACCTCATGCGAATTGACTCACTGGAAAAGACCCTGATGCTTGGAGGGACTGGGGGCAGGAGGAGAAGGGGATGACAGTGGATGAGATGACTGGATGGCATCACCAACTCGATGGACATGAGTCTGAGTGAACTCCGGGAGTTGGTGATGGACAGGGAGGCCTGATGTTCAGCGATTCATGGGGTTGCAAAGAGTCGGACGTGACTGAGCAACTGAACTGAACTGAAACTGAAGAATTTAGATGGACTAGTAATAGTCAGTTTATAAAGACCACGCAAAGAGAATGAAATTCCTTGCAGAATGACATTATACTATATATAGTCCCTGATTGTAGCTAGTCAACATAAAACTCTAAAGAGAAAAAATGAAACAGAGCAATACAGAATGGTAAAAAGAAGAGGATGTAGAAGATAGGTTGTAGGATGGTAGAACAAAATACCTAAAGCAGTGTCATTTAGAAGAATACTTCAGAAAGATAAAATGCAGAAATGATTATATTAACAAGCAATTTATTTAAAGCTTTAATTTTTTTGGAAATTTTTCTATTTGCTGCTTCTCTCGAGCAGGTTAGGCTCTGCACTCCTCAGAACAGAGAACACTCATGTAAAGTAATGTTGCAATGGCTCTTAGAGGCATGTGGCATCAAACAACAAGCAACAATGACAAAATCCTGAACTCAAACCCTGCTGATACAATTCATTAGTTGTCTGAACTTGAGTAAGATAATCAGCAACAGAGTGATCTCCTTCCCAAACGAAAGAAAACACTTTAGAACTAGAAAGGAACTTAATTATTTAACACATTTATTACTGATAAGGAAATGTAAATTCAAGGTTGATAAGTTACATTCCCATTTGACCAAGTTGCCATAAATGGCTAATATTCAGAGCTCCACAGTCTCAACCATGCAGACAACAGCATCCCCTTTAGAACCGAGATGGCAGCCTGAAATGGCACCTGGAATGTTTGGTAAACTTTGAAATACCCTCATAATAATTAAGGCACATCCACAGAAAAATTCTGGGGTCACATTTTATCAGTTTTCCTTTTAATTTCTAGGCTTGTCAGTACTTAAATGCAGTTTTCTTCAACTCCCTGATTGAAATATATCTTGCAACTTCTTTCAATAGCCCTGTAAACTTAAACACACACACACACACACACTCTACTTAATTTCTGTCTATATTTCCCATTTTTCTCTGTCATTTGTTATGGGTCCACCTAGAAGTGGGAAGACGTTCTCAAATAAAGAAAGAAAAGTAAGGCATGGGGAGAACTACAGCAGACAAATGACAGTAATGGACCCGAAAATGCTTGGTATCTCTTTCAACCCATGACTAGTGTTGAATGTATCCTAACATATTTATTTATATATAAACATAGTTATATCTGGGCTTCCCTGGTGGCTCAGAGGGTAAAGAATCCACCAGCAATTCTGGGTTCAATCCCTGGGTTGGGAAGATCCCCTGGAGGAGGATATGACAACCTACACCAGTATTCTTGCCTGGAGAATCCGCATGGACAGAGGAGACTGGTGGGCCATAGTCCATGGAGTCAGACATGGCTGAGCAAATAAGCACAGGACAGCACATAGTTATATCTATAGCTGTATTTGTATAAATGTATACAGATACACTATAGCTACATGCAGATAGATACATACTCAGACCCACATTATGTCTATAGCAAATGATATATAGATTTACATAGATACATAGATGCTGCTATACCTATATCTCCATTTAGGCTATTGCCAAGTATATATAGAATCTTAAGAAGGATACTCCGGTGATCCACAATACAATATCCATCTCAGTCTGGTTAATCTGAATACCCTTCATATCTGTTTGCTTCAAGAGAGAACTTGTGTTTGAATGGGAGCAGATACAAGTGATTAAACTCGAGTAAAAATTTGAAATTTTCTGATCCTCAAACATCAATACTTTGTGCATACTCCAGTGATGTTTGTTGGAACATCAGTATGCAGAAAAGTATACTGTAAATGGCAAAACAACATTTTTCCTGCTCTATGGCAAAGCCCCAACTATATTGGCCTTGTTTTTGTCATATCAGGCTTCAGTGCCAAAACACGGAAGTCTATTAAAGATACTTGCCATATCCATAGAGTGATGTGAACTCTGTTTAAATTTGCTCATCACTGATTTAATGCATAATAACTAGCCGATTAAAATGATTTTAGAATTGGCATATAAAATATGTGGCCATTATAGCCATCTTTTCAAGAGTGGGAAAAACTCCTGCTGAAGCTACAGCTGGAAAATAATTTGCTGAAAAATAGGCTGAAGCGGGAGGTTCCAGCTCATTGAAACTCAATTTATTATATGCTTAAATGACTTCTGGAACAGTGGAATATGTAGGCAGTACAACTAGACAAGACAAATTCTGTGCTGATAACAAATGTGTAAAACTCCAATACCTATTGGAGAAGTGATAGCAGCCAAAATTCTGTACTTGCCAACTAGTAGAAAATGTGAACATGCTGTTAGATAATTAACATTTTCCTTATTATGCAGAACTGTGTAGAGTGAATATGTAACCCAACTTTCCCTCCCCCACCCTCTGGATAAGTTACAATTCGAAAGAGCATATGATTAAAGCAAAGCACCCTTTTCTGAGAAACTTTGTATTATGTGCTCTAAAGTTGTGATCTTTTAGCTTGTGATTTGGGTGTTTGGGGAAGCTACTTAACATCTTGATCCTCCTTTGTGTAAAGTAGAGGTGGCTATATTTTTATGATGTGATCTGTAATCATGAACCTCAGTAATAAGATCAAAGGAGTGGTAGCTTGACGTTTTATCTTCCACAGTTCT
Source organism: Ovis aries (assembly GCF_016772045.2). NCBI lineage: Eukaryota > Metazoa > Chordata > Mammalia > Artiodactyla > Bovidae > Ovis > Ovis aries. The sequence continues at coordinate 74,923,218 of NC_056058.1, forward strand.
CTTAAACTTGAAACTTGGTATTGAAGATTTGCTGTGCTAATACTGCAACTCATTTGCCATAGAATTTAGATACATAGATAATACTTTAATATGAACTTTCAGAGCCACACAATTTGAGCAACAAATGGTCAATATACTAGTTATTAATATTATGACATTTTGAGCATTTGTGCTTTTAGATGAAATGCTTTTTTAATTGGTTTGAATTTCTCGTATTTTAGTGTTAAAATGAAATTTCACTACTACCAGATGATGCTTAAGCTATTGACAGGGTGACATGGTCCAAACCTTTCTAGATATTACCAGCACTAGACTTAATATTTGCCATACATATAAAGATAATTGAGAATATATTTGCAAACAGGAATTTTATTTTATCTGTCTCTTTAACCAAGATGATATCTCATTTCAGACAATTCTTTGCATTCAGAAAGGTGGCCTTATAATGTGACTTTGTTTTGTTCTTGTGCAAAAGGTTTTAGCACAAACTAAATTCCAAACTGGTGTTCAATGAATATTTCTTGGAATCAATTAAATTTACACTTATTTTCTTTGAATCAGTTTATGAAGACTGAATGATATCAACTGTCAGATCCTGTTATTCTCTCTCCCTCTCTTTTCCCACTTCTTCTCTCTAAACAAAAAACATAGTCGAGGGAATTATCAAGATAACTAACTAACTACCCACCATGGCCGTGAATTGAACCATTAATTTCACTGGTTGCTTCCATGGTGATGATGGTTGGATCTGTCCTTACTTCGTTAGCTCAGCAGTAAAGAATTCGCCTGCAAATGCAGGAGACACAGAAAACATGAGTTTGATCCCTGGGTCAGGAAGATGCCCTAGAGTAGAAATTGGCAACTCACTACAATATTCTTGCTTGGGGAATACAATGGACAGAGGAGTCTGGTGTGCTACAGTCCATAGCATTGCAAAGAGTTGAGCTAGAGTGAGCCACTGAACATATACACATACTTATACAAAGTGAAGATTAGGAAGTTAAGTAGCTAGACAAACCTAAAGAACATAGGATAATAAATTGTAACTTTACAACATATATCATACAGGATGTGAAAGTAAAGTCCCTCAGTCATGTCTGACTCTTTGCTATCCCACGGGCTGTAGCCTACCAGGCTCCTCTGTCCATGGGATTTTCCAGACAATAGTGCTGGAGTGGATTGCCATTTCCTTCTCCAGGGGGGGTCTTCCTGACCCAGGGATCGAACCTGGGTCTCCTGCTTTGTAGACAGACTCTTTACCGTCTTAGCCACCAGGGAAGTCCTCATACAGGATGATTTGCAGTTAATTTTTTTGTCTGAGAATTGTTTTATCTTTGGCATCATCTTCATCATCATTGTAATTTTTCTCTTTGTCCTCCTTATAATTTATTATCTAACACAGACCTGATCTCCTGCCCGAGTCTTCTGTACATTATCTTATGCTTAATCTAGCCCCTCTCAATTCATCTACCTCCCTCCCTTCCTTACTTTGCCTTGAGAATGCTATGCCCACAGTGTCCATCAGCCCTCTCTTGTGTATTACCCTGCTCTTGCTTTGATAAACCTCTCTCATACTTCATAACTTGTCCTTTATAATATTAGGGGAATGTTCTACATTTATTTTTTTAAAAATTCAGATTCCTTGTACTCTTTATAAATAATCATATAATTATTTCATTAATGCCTGTTTCCTTCATGGAAATGTAGCTTCCTTAGAGTAGGGACTCTATCCGACTTATATAATGTATCTCCTTTGACTAGATATTGCAAGGCATATAGTTTAAAATCATCTTAAATATATAAATGATTTCATTTAGTTTTCTCATTTAATCTTACCAGCAACCTTATCTGTTAAGCATGCTTATACCTAGTTGAAGACAAGGCAGTGGACAGATTGAAGGTAGCCTACTTTATAAACAATAAGTCCAGGATTCTAATGTTGTTTTCTTGGTTCCAAATTTGAAGATCCTTAGCCTTATATCATTATTATTGAATCTTAGGTAAAGCATTTATTTATTCAGCTAACATATAATGACTAGCAGACACTATGCTAAGTGGCAGGAATTGAAAGATAGCCAAGACTTCATCCTTGCCTTCAAGTAGTTAGTGCAGAGCCAAATCGATAAAATAGAAAAGCCTTCCCTAAAGGGAAATAATCAAAATTTTGATTCAAATTCCAAAGCTATTGTCTCTTGCATTATAGAAGATGAAATGCATTGTCAGAGGATCTCTGGAAGACTGGAGTTATCAAAAACAAGATATGTTGTCAGTTTTGATCCTAAATAAGAAAAGTTAGAGATGTGTGAAAAAGAGAATTTTAATCACAATAATAAAAGATTAGGAAGTAGATACCTCATTTTGCTATGATAACCAGAGATGGCATTTCACTGAGGGGTACAGCTTTTGTCATATATATTTATAGCCCCTTGTCCAGGATGGGATTTGTCAACTCAAGAATATTAAGTCAATTCATTATTAGCTTCCAAAATTTAGGGGTGATTACTAAATACACAATAGTATGCCTTATTACCATTTTATAATCTCTCACTAACAATAATGATAATTAAAGATACTGAAAGATTGCTAATAGTTTTCTCTAATTCACATTGTATCTTTATATTCCAAAGCATTTTATTTGAAAAATAGAAAGGCAGCCATAAGAATGTTAAGCATCATAAATAAATTTTGGTATCCATAGTTCATGTCCAAGCTCCAAGAGTATAGCGTGCTTCTTTTCAAAATTACAGCAAAATTCCAGAAAGATCTGAAATCTTTTGTTTTCATCACAGAAGTATTACTTAATAGTCTTCTTTTAATTTTAAAAAATAGGGTAAAAGGTGAAATATCTTCTTCACCCCACATCACTGTAAATTGTTATTTTCTTCACAAGGATTGTGGGAAGATCCCCTGGAGAAGGGAAAGGCTACGCACGCAGTATTCTGGCCTGGAGAATACCATGGACTATATGGTTAGTGGGGTCACAGAGTCAGATACGACTGAGAGATTTTCACTTCACTGACAAGGGTAGATTTATTTTCTTGTGCATTTTTTATATCTTCTATGTTAAAACAACCTTTTTTACATTGCATTTATAGAAATATACTTTCACAAATGTAGTTTGGAGTTCTGTGTGTGTATGTGTGTAAATGTATGTTTTTACAAAAATATTCTTGAATCATAGCTTTGTACATTTTTCAGTATAAATTATCTTGATGAGAAATTCTATTGATAGATAAGCAGTTAATATCTGTACATTTATTTCAAATCTATGAATACTATTCTGCATTGTAGACATTTTGTTAAAGAATTTGTTAAAGCATTTTATATTCATGGAATTTAGAAGACTTCCTTTTCAACATAAATAATAAGAATAGTGACTACCTTTGTACCTACCTAAACTATAAGATTCTCTATTAGAAATTTACAAGCAGAATTGCTGAGTAAAAAGAAAACACTTTAAAATTTTAATAGATAATTAAAAATCTGTTTCAATGAATACATGATAGTTTATTTCCTTACATCTTTGTCAGCGTTAGATATTTTCACTCTTTCAGATATTTCATTGTTTAAATTTGCATTTTTAAGTTACTTATTAGTCATTTGTATTTTCCTTTTATAAATTTCTTGTTCATTATATTCCCATATTTTACTGAATTTTAGGAGTTGTTTATATATATATATATATTTGTGTGTACATGCATGCATCCTCAGTACTTAATTATGTCCTACTCTTTGCAACTTTATGGACTGTGTAGCCCAACAGGCTCCTTTGTCCATGGGATTTTCCCAGCTAGAATTCTGGAGTGGCTTGCCATTTCCTTCTCCAGGAGATCTTCCTGACCCAGAGACTGAACCTGCATCTCCTGTGCTCCTTTATTGACTGGTAGATTGTCTACCACTGAGCCATATATATGGGAATCCCCATATATGAAGGTGAGAGGGATGTTTTATATACATATATATATATATAAGATAAGATATACTAATATATTTTGTTATTATAAGATATATATCTTATATATAAACATAATAAAAATAAGATATATATATAAGATACATATATATAAGAGAGGAAGAGAGAAAGTTTGCAAATATTTTGTTTCATGTACCTTGGTGTCACATTGCTCAGTAGAGGGCTAGTAAAGTTTACAGTAGTAATATTATTTATCAGATATTGAATATAATACAAATTTTGAACTACTTTTCTTATATCTATTCCCATTTTTTTCATTTAATTCTTCAGATAGGAACTCATATTTACACTTTATAATTATGAAAACTGAACTCAGTGAGATGCTGATTATCTAAAGAAAAACACTAGAAAATGTAAGAGTCAGAATACCAATCAGATTATGCTGATTCTCCATATTAAATTGTGCTACTGATATCTGTATAAATCTTGATATTATCAGTATCTATTTATCTGTGTTAGTATCCAAATCCACAGGTAGAGCTCTTATTATTATCAGTATTATTTTATTTAAATCTATTGTACAGATTAATTATAAACATTAGGTGTTCTCATAAAGTACTTTATACCTGTTTGGTGTAATGTAACAGAATGTGTAATGTAAAACATTGTGTCCTTGAAACCTTTTAGTTAGGTGGAAAATAAAGTATTTCACTTTGCTAAATGTATAAGAGCACCAACTGGTTTCATTAAAAAGTAGCTGATTTAACCAATACAGTATTGTAAAGTAAAATAAAGTAAAAATAAAACTTAAAAAAAAGAAACAAATATGCTTTAGGCAAAATAGTTAAATAGGTATTGTTATATCTGATTATTCTATAATTCGCTTTGTGACCCCCTACTTCTCTTAAACACTGACCCTATCCCAAAATCCTGAAACCTTCATACTTTCCCTCAGAACCCATATATATTCCTGCAACCTACTCCACATAATACTATACCATGATAGAATAGGTTTTCACAAACACTTGCTTTCTGGGGCATAATACCACAGTCCTAGACATGCATCAGTTTAAAACCTTGCTCTATGATCAAAGTAACAAGCCAGACATATACTGGGTTTGGGTGTTTAGGTTAGCTTAATACTGTGATTGTTTTAAAATAGGTCAATGATAAAGAGTATACTTTCGGAGTTTCTCAGGCCATGGTTTGAATTCTGCCTTAGTTGTGTTACCTTGTAAACAGAACTGCATTAACATCTCTGATCTGTTTAAAGACTGTTGTAATTCATTTTAGTAATTAAGAAAGATAATTTGTATAGTGTATTGCCAGAGATATAGAAAATTTCAGTTTGTATTGATGATTATTATATATCACTTGAAAGTTAACAAAAAGCTCCACTGTTCTTCGCTTTAAACCTGCCCCTCAAATTGGTTCCTGTCTAGCCATATTCTTGGCTTGAACTTAGACTTTGCTTTCTCAGGTAGTTCTGCCCAGGGTTTTCAGACTGACCCACATGAAATATCAATGCCTTGTATATCACATTTCATTGAACATATCACATTGTAATTTTCCCTTTAATAGCTGAATATTCTCCTATTTCCTTAGACTTTAAATTCCACGAGGGCAGGAACTTTGTTTTGTTTCATCTTTTTTTTTTTCTTTAAATGATATATATCTCATTATACTAGCATATGTCACAATTTTTGCTAAATTTAAAAAAAGAATGAATATGTACATGAATAAATATTTCATGATACAAATGTGTGCATGTCTGAAAGGGTGGTTGAATGGTAGGCTATGTAGCTGAATGCACAGACTGATGGATAGGTGAAGGCCTTATCAAGAAGGCTTAGGAATAATGGTAATGTCAATGACAATGATGGCAAGCAGAGAATATATTTTTAGATTGGCTTTTTGAAATCATTTAAATTATACTAAATGTCATGCCTTCAGAGAGTGCTGACCTCAACTGCCTCAGTGAGTGCAAATCCAGGGAAGTTGGCAATATAATGCATTTTACTTGGTGTGTGGCAGAGCCTAGAGACTAAATAATATGTCACAATATGCTTAAGTTTTCCTCCCAACAAATTAAGAAAACACGTTCATAAATACATGTCCACTTCTACCTGCTATGTTCACTTAGCATAAAGTTAAAATATGAAATAGTTTATTTCATATGCTGTACATTTCATTATTCTATATTATAGAATCTCTGGATTCTTTGGAGGTGTTTCATTATGGAATTTAATCTGATAGTGAAAATCCCCAAACAATACAGAACAACCTACAAACTTGCAAGGAATTTTAAGTCATACATCTTACTTAATGTGTGTGCTGATTTAGCCAGCACATCAAAATTAAACTTGTCAGATATGTATTGTATTTTATTGTTAGGAAAGCTGTAAATAGTCCACATGTGTTCTGTATATTTTCAGATATTAAAACTATTATTCAGCTTAATTCCATATCATTGAGATTTGACAGTGGACTGTGTCTGCATCCTACTAGCTTAGTAGGTAGAAGAGTGACGGGAAATGTCTGCCACAGCTGCGGTACTGACCCCTATATGCTAACCTCAGAAGATGGCAGGGAAAACATTTTTTCCTCAAATTGACCTTTCCCAGATTAATTACTCACATCCAACTTGATTATATTTTACCTGTCAATCTCCAGCATTAACTTTTTGTAAAACATGGTTGAATCCATGTGAACTTGTCAGCCTCATTATGTAAAATTAATTAATGGTGATTGGACATATGAATTTTAACACTTTTGAATATGTTTAATGATTTAAAATATATTTTATAATATGTAATTATTTTTTGAAACAACATTTTGTTTCTCTCAAGAGAAACTTCCAAATTATATATATATTAAACATATATATGTATGTACATCATATACGTAATGTAGATATAAAGGAATAAACCTAAAATTAAAAAAAAAAAACTTGTCTCAACCCAAGTACTACAGGACAGTTTTATATTACTTATTTTTAAGGGTAAACCAGGTTCAAATTAAACGTCAAACATAATTTTGCAGTCAAAATTTGATATATGTGATTGTCCATAGAGAAATTCTTAAAACCCATGTCTTCTTGCCAAATTTGTATTTGCATAATAGTGAACTATAAGGTTTTAGATCACTTTACAGCAGAATGCCAACCCATAAACTGCTTGGTAAAGCTACTAAAAACTTCAATCTGCAATACATTTATCTCAGTTAGGATTTTGAATTCTTTGCATAAAAAATGAAATGCACCAGAGTCTCTTAGTTCTTAAAAAGAGAGAGAGCAAATTCTAAATTCTGTTTATTTCCCCATTTCTTCCTTTAACTGCTGCAGACATAAATGCAAAATGAATGTTGACATATTTGTTTAGCATCCCTGAACAAATTAAACTGCTTTAGAAGTTCTTCTATAATCAGGCTTGATAAATAGAAACTAGCATTCACATCCCTGGATAGAATAAACTGTTTCAAAAGTTTCTCATTAATCAGACATAAAAAATATATTATAAATGCAGCAATAGGTCCTTTGAAAAGTACTTGAACTTTCCCTTGCAGCAAACTTTTTTACCATTTCATTGTATATTGTTATTTTTGGTCATACACATATAAAATTATAACTATATAATTTATCTGTTTTCTGTAGGTGAATTTCTAGGTAGGAATGAATATTATTCATTGGGAAGCATGGTGTGTGTATATTATAAAGAACACTGGGCCTCACTGTAGAGCTGCTGATTACTTTTGATGTGTCTTTGGGACAAATAAGATAGAAAGAAGATATAATTTTTAAAATTTTGAACTTTGGAGAATTACAAACATTTGAGTGTTATTTTCCATAATAATTCTGTAAGTTTAACAATGTTATACTTACTTTAGAGATGAGGAAACTGAACTTCAAAGATATTCATTGACTTGTCTCACATAATATAGCTGTTTAGTAGAGATGATATTCCATATTAACCTATCTCATCCCAAAGTTCCCGTTCCTCCCTTTCTGTGCTATTTCTCTGACCTTCATTTTCTCCTTTATGAAATGAAGGGATTAGGTTATATTAATAGTATTCTATCTCTCATTCAAATTCTGTAAATTCTTAATGAACAATCATTGAGACTTTGGATAAGATTCATTTGTTATGGAAAGGTATATTAATCTAACATTGTAAATCCTTAACTTCATTTTCCTCATTCGGACAATGAGTATCAATGATTGACTTTCCTAGACACCATGCAGGCAATAAAAACATATGAACCACAAAGTTTTTATTTCATTTGATAAATTTACCCAAAAGTTTGAAGATAGTTAACAATGAATCACCAGTAGTTACATTAATTTGCCTAATAGTGTTGCCATTCAGATATTGTTCTTTTTAAAGTTTGTATGGCATTGAGTTGTTTCAATTGCCAAATAGATATCAGGATGGACAGGTCATGTTTTTTGTTTTTAGAGAATGCTTTAAAATTTAAAATCTATATAAATAAATTTCAGTTTCTCTTTTCCTCTCATGCAAAAATCACTAGATTCAGTTCATTCATTTTGAAGGGTATATTTAGTATGGCTTACTGACATTTTTTCAGCTTTATTTCAAAGAGGCATTTATAGTAAACAGTAGCTTAAATGGTTAAAGAAGAGGTCAGAATTTTAGACAAGTGCCTCATGACGCAAAGGATGCCAAAATTGTTAGGATGTCATGGATATATTTCTGATTTCAACTATGATGGAGTAATTTGTATCCCCATCTTGCCTCCATATACATTATGGAATTTTTAAGATATATGAGGTCACAACATTCAGGTACTGGAAAATAGGCAATATTGGAGAAGTTTCTTCAAAAAAAAGAAATGTGAAAGGTATGTTCTACTTCCATTCTGGATTTTTACATCGAGATGCTTTCTAAAATGTGATGGAAGGGAATGGAGCTCCAATAGAAACCAGGAATTCACTGGAGAGAGTAAAAATCACACTTTGTGGTTGTTGAGGGATGCTGGAATTTGTGGATAAGTGTCTTAGGGACAAGAGGTCTGTGGAGAGAAATCTTGGGCATCTCCATAAGTTTCCACTTGAATATTTGGCCAAATATGTGCATGGGATAAACCACTATATTTGATAGGGAACAGCTGTTGAAGGTCTGTGAGATGAAAAAAAAAAAAAAAAACAGAAGTTACACAATGATGGGCCACACTGGTGATCATACAGTCAGCAGAGAAACCCTTCTGAACTCACCAAACATTCTATTTATTCCCCTGGGAAGCCCAAATTTTGCAGTAAGTCTAATTTAACTTCACTCTAACAAAGCTTTAAACAAGGCTTCAGCGGGATGAAACTGTACAACTCAATAACTGGTTTAAAAAAAAAAAAGCAAACAAAGAAAGAAAATTTAGACTCTAAAAATAGTGTCCATACCACTAAAATATGTAAACATACCCTCTTCCCCCTAACTAAAAAAGGAAAATGAACCATAATTATGAGAAAAATCAGTCAGTAGAATATCACTAGAGGTTCCTAGTATATTTGATTTAACAGAGAAGAACTTTAAAGATGCTATTATGGAGATGATGTTCAGTGTTTTAGTGAAAATGTATACAAAAGAATGACAAATGGAGAAGTTCAGCTGAAAAATTATATAATATAGACCTGTTAACAAGTGGACATTTAAGAAATGGAATTTTTCTGTACAGCTGAGCTGTAGATTAGACAATAAAAAGAGAAATTTTAATAGACTTAGAGGCATATCAGAAGAAATGAAACAAATTAAAGCACATAAAAAGCCAGAAAAAAAACAAACATGTGTTAATGACTGGTAGAAAAAAAAGTGTCATGTCCTTTAATGTATGTAATTAAAGAAATAAGAAAGGAGACGAAACTTCCAAACCTGTCAAAATGTAAAATTCACAGACCGAGGAAAACTGATGTATAGTCAAGTTTTGAAAAGCAGAAAAAAGGGAGAATATTAAAAGCAGTCAGAAATTAAAGGAAGCTTTATATATGAGAGCCTCTTGTTGAAAGTGAAAGAGAAGAGTGAAAAAGTTTGCTTAAAGCTCAACATTCAAAAGACAAAGATCATGGCATCTGGTCCCATCACTTCATGGCAAATAGATGGGGAAACAATGACAGACTTTATTTTCTTGGGCTCCAAAATCATGACAGATGGTTCTGCAGCCATGAAATTAAAAGACACTTGCTCCTTGGAAGAAAAGCTATGACTAACCTAGACAGCATATTAAAAAACAGAGACGTTACTTTGCCAACTAAGGTCCATATAGTCAAAGCTATGGTTTTTCCAGTAGTCATGTATGGATGTGAGAGTTGGACTATAAAGAAAGCTGAGTGCCGAAGAATTGATGCTTTTAAACTGTGGTGATGGAGAAGACTCTTGAGAGTCCCTTGGAAAGCAAGGAGATCCAACCAGTCCATCCTAAAGGAAATCAGTCCTGAATAGTCATTGGAAGGACTGATGCAGACTCTGAAGCTCCAATACTTTGGCCACCTGATGTGAAGAACTGACTCATTTGAAAAGACCCTGATGCTGGGAAAGATTGAACGTGGGAGGAGGAAGGGACACAGAGGATGAAATGGTTGGATGTTATCACTGACTCTTTGGACATGAGTTTGAGCAAGCTCTGGGAGTTGGTGATGGATAGGGAAGCCTGGTGTGCTGCAGTCCCTGGGGTTGCAGTCCATGGGGTTGCAAAGAGTCCGACATGACTTAGCACTGAACTGAGCTGAACTGATATGAGAGAACAGTGAAAAACTGCGGACTTCTTATCTGATACAATGTAAGACAATAGATAATGGAATCCTGTTTTTAAAGGCTATAGAGGAAAGAGCCACATAGAAATCGAATCCTGTGAGTTATATTCTTTAAAGAGAAAGTTGAAACAATGACAGTTTAATATAAGCTAAAGCTGGGAATATTTGTAATAAGCAGAATTTCATTAAGGAAATATTAAAGGGTGTTTACTCCTCAAGATGAGTGAAGATGTTATTAGAAGTAATCTAAGATTTACATGAAGGGATGAAAAATAGAGGAAGCTGTTAATATGTGAGTAAATAAAATTATTTATTAAAAATTAATACCTAATATAGCAGTGATATGCTTGGATTCAAAATATGTATAAAATAGATTAGGGCAATAACACAGAACAGTGGATAGTGTTGAATGATATTGTTGTAAGCTTCTAAGATTATATGTGAAGCTGTAAATATTACTTAAGATATACTTTAATACTTACAGAAATCACAATGATTATTAAAAAAAAAAAGGATACCTAATGAGTCAATAGAGGAGATAAAAGTTGAATGCCAAATGATAATTTAGTAATCAAAATAAGGCAGGGAAGGAAGGAAAGAGAGAAATGAAGAGAAGAAAAATGGGGAAATGTAACATGGTAGAGTTAAAATTAACCATTTCAATAATTGTGTTAAATATTAATTGATAAAACCTTTAAAGGAGTAATTGTCATATTGAATGAAAGCGGTTAAGACTCAAATGTATTACAGGAGAATAAATTTAAATTTTAGGAGACGTATAAAGTAAAATGATGAAAAAAATTTCTATGTGAACAGTAAATCATAATAAAGCTGAACTGGATATATTATTATCAGAAAAATTAAACCTAAAGACAATGCATTTTACTAGCAAAATATAGGAAATTTATTTAAGATTAAACCTACTATAAGTCAAGATATAGCAACCCTAAATATGTATGTACCTAATAAAGGGGACTAGAATACATGAAAATAGAATCTAACAGGAACTAAGGACAAATTCACACTCAGATTTGGATTTGTACCTCTCTAACAGAAGTGGGTAAAGCAAGGTGACAAAAAATTAATCATAATTTAAACAACCTACTTGTATTATCAACCATCGTAAGCTAACTGACATTCATAGATCAATGCAATCAGCATCAACAAAATACATGTTTTTTTTTAAAGTGCACTTTATATTTTTCATGATATAGATTATACTATATGCCATGTAAAATTTTTCAGTAAATATAGAAGGATTTAATTCATCCAAGATGTGTTCACTGATTAGAAAAGAATTTTTTTCTTTTTTTAATTTTACTTTATTTTACTTTATAATACTATATTGGCTTTATTTTAAAAGTCAATATCAGAACAAAATTTGAAATTCTTCAAAATTTAGAAATTAAACTGCATATTCCAAATGATTCTAAATTCCCTTTGGATCAATGAAGAAGTTAGAAAATGAAGTAGGTAATCATTAGAATGGAAACAAAAGTAAAAGATATATCAAAATTTGTGGAATACAGCAAAGTGGTGCTCAGGGAATAACTTATGGCTTGACATGATTATATTAAAAAAAAGAAACTAAACATAAATGATCTAAAATCCTATCTTAAGGAACCATAAACATAAGAATAAATTAAATTCAATATAAACGATAGAGTGCAATCGTGTAAAATGTAGAAACCACTGGAAAATGACAATGAATTAAAAATTGACATTTTAAAAATATTAAAACTTTGATATAAGGCCCCACTAGTTACAGTGAAAAAATCAGAAAACAAGTGCAGTCAAAGATAGTATTCATTAAATAGTCTATATTTACTAAAAGGAAATAAGGAAATTTATCAATAATTTTATACAGATATGTTTTACAATTTTGATTATGTTAGCAATTGAAATGAAAAGTACATGTTATCAAAATTGACACTGGAAGGGTTAAAGACTCTGAGTAGCCTTATTTCTATTAAAGAAATTAATTTGTATTTGTAAATAATAATTTTCCACAAAGAAAGGTTCAGGCCCAGATGTATATAAGAAATAAGTAATACCAGTCCTCCATAAATTCTTTCAGAAAATAGAGAAGAAGAGAGGGAACATGTTACACCTCAGCATAATTGTGGCATCAAAATGAGACAAGGACATTAGGATAAAAAAAATTACACTGAATATCTCTCATGACCATTAATGTAAATGTTCTTAGCAAATCATTAGCAACCTGAAGATAGTAATATATGTATGAAGGATGATACACCATGGCCAATTCATTTTAATTCCAGGAGTGCTACTTTGTTCAACATTTAAAAGGAATCACCAGACTAAAAAATGAAAAATAAAATGAATATGATCATTTCAATAATTGCAGAAGAAACATTTGATAAAATAAATTCCTATTTATGATAAAAATATCCAGAAAACAAGAAAGAAAGGAGCACTTTCTTATTCAGGTAAAGATCATCTTAGAAGATCTTGCAGCTAATAAAATATTTAATATTGAAAGAATGAATAACTTTTCTTTCTAAGATTAGGAACAAAACAAATGTAAATCCTCTTACCAGTTCTTTCTTTAAAGCTTTAAGCTCAATCCTGTATTTCATGTAAGTTCCTTTTGCTCCTTCAATGGAGAATGGAGAATTGGGTCTGATTGCATTTTACTTCTCTAGAAAGTGTGTGTGTGTGATTCTTTGGAGGTATATGTGCTACTAGGATCACACTCTTTAATAGTCGATGAATTTTTTGTTGTTGTAAAAGCTTATAATGAGGTTTATACTGTAATATATTTAAGTGTTTACTAACAGCCAAACTTTTTGTATGGCCTCTCCTGGTGGCTCAGTGCTAAAGAATCTACCTGCTAATATAGGAGATCAGGTTCAATCCCTGGGTGAGAAAGATTCCTTGGAGAAGGAAGGAAATGCCAGCTTTCTCCAGTATTCTTGCCTGAGAAATCCCATGGACAGAGGAGCCTGGGGGGTTACAGTTCATGGGGTCACAAAGAGTTGGACACTACTTAGCAGTTAAGACAAGCAACCAGTTCTTTCAACAATATGTAATAGGGCCTACTTAAAAGTGAAACAAAAGACAGACCTTCAAAGGGGATACTAAGGCTGTTTTTGTTTATACACAACATGAATATTAGAAGTCCTAGTGCATTTGCCAAAAATATACTAGAGCTATTATATTTAGGAAGTTCACAGTATGAAAACATGTACAAATATTTCTTAGAGAATTGAAAGAATATCTAAATTAATTGCATTGATTAAATGAATTATTTAGAACACTTACTATAAATAAACTATCAATTATCTTCAAATTGATCTATAGATAAAGTGACACCTCAATACAATTCCCATCAGATTTTAAAAATTTGTTTTTGGTGAAACTGATAACATAAATATAAAATTTATATGAAAATTCAGCCAACCTTAAAAAAGTCACACACTCTATAAAAACAAAAAAATTTTTTAAAGGGAAAACTTTTACTATCTGACTCAAACTTATTGTAAAGCTACATTAATCTAACCAATGTGGTATCAACATAAAGTTAGGGCAACAAAGCAGATTAGATTATATTACCATCTGCAAAATAGATAGTTAGCAGGAGGTTTCTGCATAACACAAGGAGCTCAACCAGGTGCTCTGTGACAATTTAAAGGGTGTCACAGAGGAAGGTTTCAGAGAGAGGGGGCATATGTATATGTATGGCTGATTTACCTTGTATGGCAAAAACCAACAAAACTTTGTAAAGCTATTATCATCCAATTAAAAATAATTGCATTAATTAAAAAAGGGAGAGAGAATGGAGTCCTGAAGTAAATGAACTCATACATAGTCAGTATATTTTCAACAAAGCCATCAAAGAAATATAATGGGTGAAAAGCAAGTCTTTCAACCAATGATTATAAAACAGTTCAAGATCTGTATAAAGAGATGATACTTAACTCCTCCTTTCGCATACCATTTATAAGCATTAATTCAAGATGGATGATGTACCTAAAGGTAAAGGCAAAAAAAAAACTATAACTCTAAATATAAACACTTGAGAAATTCCTCAATTTCTCAAGGAGGGTGGGGCTGGGGTGATATTTTTATAGATAAATATTTTTTAATTAGGAAGTAAAAAACAGCCATTTACAAAGGGATAAATTTCACTTTCTGCCCTGTGATAACACAATTACGACAATGGAAAAGTAAGACAGAAACAGAGAGAAAATAGTTTCAAAACATATATGATAGACTGTTGCCTATTGCATATAAGTACAAACACCCAGAAGGATAAGGCTAGGTATCCTCTCCTCTCATTTTTCCTCAATAACTAGTGGAAATTTAAAATGATACACCAGTGAAAATGGAATATTGTAAAACCCCACAGGAAAAAAAAATTTCTTATTAAATATATAATTTTCATTTAAACCTTAGGTATTTACCCAAAAGGGATGAAAACATATCAACAGGAATTGTAGAATATATAACTTGTACATGAATATTAATAATATATTTTCATAGTAGTCCAAAACTTGGGAGAAAAATACTCAGTAAAATGGAAAAATAAATTCTGTATTACTGCAATGAACAATACAGTACAATTGTGATAACTAATCACTTATTAAAGTATATAACAATGTAGCTAATCCTAGAAACATACTATCTAATGGAAGAAGAGATATATTTATTTTTGTATGAACTATATTATTATATAAATTCTAAACTATGACATGAGAAGTCAAAATGGCAGTTAACCCTTTGAGAAGGCAGTTTGTAAAGAAGCATACTTCTGAAGTTCCAATGATACTCTGTTTTTTTACTTGGATGCAGGATTCAGGGCTTTCTTAATTTTGTAAAAATACATTCTGCCATAAACTGCAATTTGTGCTTTTATCATTGTCTGTATTATATTTTTTTAAAATTCAAAAAAATGTGTAGTATTTCAGGAACGGTCACATGTATTTGAGGTAAAACGAGTATTTAGCATGACTTTTTTTTTTTTTTTACTTTATTTTACTTTTACAATACTGTATTGGTTTTGCCATACATTGACATGAATCTACCACAGGTGTACATGAGTTCCCAAACATGAACCCCCCTCCCACCTTCCTCCCCATACCATCTCTCTGGGTCATCCCCGTGCATCAGCCCCAAGCATCCTGTATCCTGCATCGAACATAGACTCGCGACTCGTTTCTTACAAGATAGTATACATGTTTCAATGCCATTCTCCCAAATCATCCCGCCCTCTCCCTCTCTTTGATTAGAATTACAGTACCCCAAATATTTTTATTCTAATATTCATAATTTTGTATATAATATCTAATGTTTGGGACATAGTAGGCACATAAAGAACTGCATTCATTTTTGTTTCAGTAATGAAATCGAGTGACTACTATCTATAAAACTGAATATAACATTTATCACTATTTTGACAATAGTAAAAATATAATGGGAATAAAGACACTTGATGGTGATGAGAGCAATATATTTTCCTTAATGTATTAAATTCTAATAAAATATATAGATAATAAAACTTGCAGAAACTTCACACAATTTTTCACTTAGTTTTTGTTCTGTTTTGTTTTTGCAATAGCAGCTCTTTAAAAGTTGAACCATTTATTGACAATGGCTTCTTTTTTCAGTGCAATGAATTTTTAATCCTAAAACATTCTAAATAACTATACTACGAGAAGTGGTGTTTTCACATGACAATTCCAGGCAATGAAACACTCATTAATTTTCATGATACAATAGTTTATATTCAGAACATATCATATAGAACAAAACTGAACTGTATACCATTCAATTACAAATGATCCCAACATGCTTTTCTTTGTCTGTGTATGGTAAGTGAGAAGGATGCAGAGATAACTTTGTCTATAAATATTTATCTGTTTTACGTATTTCGTTTCTGCACTTGTTTTGAAGTATCCAGATATTTGTCTGTAGTTTTGCACCAAAAATACATTAACTTAATATTTAAGTATAAATTGAGTGCAAGGCTAGTTTTCTGTGATTATGAGTTGGTGATAGACAGGGAGGCCTGGTGTGCTGCAATTCATGGGGTCGCAGAGTTGGACACGACTGAGCAACTGAACTGAAATGAACTGAACTGAACTGAACTGAGGGCAAGATGACTGTGAGCCTGTAAAGTTAGTAAAACTGGTGAAGAAAATGCAGCAAAAAGAATGAATTTTCTTTCTGAAGAATGACTCCTTTACACGCATTCTCTGCCAGTCACCAGCCACTATGACGCATCCTGCTTTGGGGAGTGTAATATGTATTCACTATGTTACATGGTAATTTATATAATTTCTACCTGTAAAAGTGTATATCTTGGATTAGGTTGGACTGCACTGTAATTTTTCTCATTAGCATTAAAGAAAGATATTTTCATGTTACTGTGTTTTTTCATAGCAGTAAGGTTTCTAGGAATAAATTGAAGCTAGCAAGGGAATGGGTATGTTTGATCTTTTAAGCAGACCAGTACCATTAATTACAATACAAATTTTAAGGAAATAGTTTTTTTTACAGATGAAGTACTACATTTTTCCTTAAAATGGATGTATCAGCTATTTCAGACTGGAGATTCTCCTTAATTTCTGCATTTGTTCACTTAAATCTTCTTAGAGTTTCCGAATTCTGCATGTTCAAAAACAAACTTATGAGCCACCCTTAAAAGGCAAACACCCCCTCTTTTGTGTTTCCTATATTGTTTAATAACCTCAAACTCATTTAGCACCTTAAAATCATGATCAGTCCTCACTCTGCCTCTGTGAAATGCTTCCTTCAAAGCGGTGTTTTGTTTGTTTGTTTGTTTTGAATCTCACCAGTTCAGATGTCTTTATAAATGACCCTGACTTGTGCTCTGATTCATGAGTATACATTTAACATGCACACACTCGATGGCCAATACAACATATGCTTATATTTTCTGTTCTCTGGGAAGTCACTGTCTAGTAAGATAGAGGGGTCTTTTGTTTTCTTCATCTTTGCATATTCTTTTTTTCTTTCATTAATAAGCTCATCAGTAGAAATCATAGAATTATGGATCCTTCATTACTATTACAAAACTTCTTGGGATGTGTCCTGGAAAAGCCAACATTCCCTTTAATTGATGCATATATTCCCAAACAATGAATTCTGTGTTTGTGTGTGGCTTATCAGGCCTGGTATACCAATGGTATCATACAGTGATGATTAAGATGCAGGATATGCCCTACAGAAGTTAATTGTCCACGAGAAGAGAAAAAGTATTAAACAAATGAGTAAATAAAATATGATCAGGTCAACATATTGCTTTGTGGGAATATTGTGGAGACCTCTAAACTTGTCTTTGACAGGACAAAGAAGTTACCCTGGACAAATTGACTTTTAAACTATGAATAATCTGAGTTATCGAGTGAAAAACTGAGGAGAATATGCCTCATTTGAAAAATGTGAAAAGAATTGAATGCAAAAGGAGAGGACTATTATGTTTCTCTTACCCACTTATGGAGCATTATAGATGCTGTTTATCAAGGGCCCAGCATGCAACACCTCAGAGCTGAATCCTCCTTTCAAACGGTAATTCTGTTAGTACTACACAATCCTACTCAATCCTCCCTTTCTAAAAGTAGCCAGATTTTCCTTTGGCCTTGCTCCCTTTCCTCAAAGCAACCGAGGGGAAGGTGACACCATTTCAGGCTCTTGGGTTGGGCACTCATTTATTTAAGAAAATTAGTACTTTCTGACCCTCAACCTTAAATAGTCCAATCATAATGAACTTCATTTAGAGTCTCCTTCGGGATGAAATAGGGCTTCCCTGGTGGCTCAGAGGTTAAAGCATCTGCCTCCAATGCGGGAGACTGGGGTTTGATTCCTGGGTTGGGAAGATCCCCTGGAGAAGGAAATGGTAACCCACTCCAGTATTCTTGCCTGGAGAATCCCATGGACGTAGAAGCCTGGTAGGCTACAGTACGCAGGGTCTCAAAGAGTCGGACATGACTGAGCAAAACTTCTCCTCCTCCTCGGGATGGAATGATGTGCAAATGTGAAGACTGGAAATGGTGTAATGATTTTGCCATCTTTGCAAGAAATCAGCCATGGAATGAAGCTGGCACTGAAAGAAAGAATAGGAAAATTAATCCTACCCTCTTAATCAAATGAACTTCAAAGGCAAAATTATCTCTAAACTTTCAATTATGAGAGCCAGTTAATTCCCAGAAAGCAGTAAATTCCCAGAAAGCTCAACATGCTTTTGACTAAACTTTTAGTTGGAGATCAACCTGCGAGAAATTTATTTTGCAGCATTCATGGAATAAACATCTAAGGAGAGGAAGGAAAAAGACAGGACTGAGCAGAGGAAGAAATTAAGCTTCAATGCTAATTGCTAATTTTTTTGAACTGACTATGTTCCTTCGGATCAGTCCCAAGTTAAGACAAGTAGTCTGGATGTGGACTGCCCTAAGGTAATGTCATCTGGGTCACAGCAACTTCGTTGGTCAAGGCAATTCCCAATTTTCAAAGCACTCCTAGCAATTGGGAGACTGAGTCCTTTGATCCTAAAGGAAATTAGGTGGTCCATTATAGTGGCTGCTACATTGTTGAGGTCAATTTGTGTTTGGCTTTCTTTTTAACAGCTATAAACTAAAAGAATCCCCACTGATGTAGGCAGCCATTGTGACTTAGAGGAAAGACCAAATATGTGTGTCAATGGACAACTTACTGAATCTC
Source organism: Ovis aries (assembly GCF_016772045.2). Taxonomy (NCBI): domain Eukaryota; kingdom Metazoa; phylum Chordata; class Mammalia; order Artiodactyla; family Bovidae; genus Ovis; species Ovis aries. The sequence continues at coordinate 74,942,591 of NC_056058.1, forward strand.
CTGGAACTTTATCTTTTATTATAAATAGAAATTTTTGTATAAATTAAACAATACATTATTCAGCATATACCTTGACAAAGCTATGAGAGTCTTTTTTTTTCCCCTCTTTCTTTTGAGGGGGGTGAGGTGACAGAGTGTAATGGATGAAAGTGTCAACTGAGGAGACATTCCAGTTTAGTTCAGTCACTCAGTCATGTCTGACTCTTTGAAACCCCATGGACTGCAGCATACCAGGCCTCCCTGTCCATCACCAACTCCTGGAGTTTATTCAAACTCATGTCCATCATGTCAGTGATGCCATCCAACCATCTCATCCTCTGTAGTCCCCTTCTCCTCCCACCTTCAATCTTTCCCAGCATCAGGGTCTTTTCAAATGAGTCAGTTCTTTGCATCGGGTGGCCAAAGTATTAGAGTTTCAGCTTCAACATCAGACCTCCCAATGAATATTCAGAACTGATTTCCTTTAAGATGGACTAATAGGATCTCCTTGTGGTCCAAGGGACTCTCAAGTGTCTTCTCCAACACCACAGTTCAAAAGCATCAGTTCATCAGTGCTCAGCTTTCTTTATAGCCCAACACTCACATCTATACATGACTACTGGAAAAACCATAGCTTTGACTAGATGGACCTTTGTTGGTAAAGTAAATTTGACCTGATGTCAAATCTCATCTCTACACACTTACTTGCTCTGTCATCTTGGATGTGCTGTTTACCATCTCTGTGGCTCAATTTCTTCATCCTTTAAATAGCAATAACAACAAAACACATAAAATTTAAGGCTATTAACTGGCTAATACAGGCAAACAATAATGCATGAAAAATAGTAAGCTCTTTGTGGTGGTGGTGGCTTAGTCGCTTAGTTGTCTCTGACTCTTGTGACCCCATGACTGCAGCCAACTAACTTTCTCTGTCCATGGAATTTCCCAGGCAAGAATACTGGAGTAGGTTACCATTTCCTACTACTGGGGATCTTCCTAGCCTAGGGATCTAACCCATGTCTCCTGCATTGCAAGTGGAACTCAAGCTTCCCTGGTGGCTGAGTGATAAAGAATCCACCTGCAGTGCAGGAGTTCTGGGTTTGATCCCTGGGTTAGGAAGATCTGGAGCAGGAAATGACAACCCACTCCAGTGTTCTTGCCTGCAGAATCCCATGGACAAGAGGAGCCTGGTGGGCTACAGTCCATCGGGTCACAAGAGTCAGACATGACTTAGTGACTAATGAAACAATTTTCTCTGACGTATTTTGGCCCATCTATGCAGTTTCAGTAAAGCTATAAAATGACAGACAATTGCCCAAAAGTCGTGCTTAAGGTTTTATTTCATAAGTGTGTCTCAGAGATAGTAATCAAATAATAAAACATGAAATAAATTTTGTACATTAAATTTCAGTACTTTTGGTAGATGTTTCAAAGCTTAATATGGAAACTGAATCACTATGCATGTGAATCTGAAGGGATGGAGGGGAAACTTAGTGGGAAAAAAAAAAAGAACTGAGAATCTCTACTATTTCAAGTGTGAATTTCTAGATTTTCCCATGGCAAATTGTTGATCAGATTCTTTAATGGCACTTGAAATATCAATTTTTGAATATATTATGAAAATATTCATTGCATTGACAGTTGGGCAGGGAGAGAAACAAGAGTAAATTACATGGAGGTAAAATTTATTCTTAAAATAAATCACAAAGCAATTTCTGCACATTCATTAAAACTCTTGACAGTGCTAATTTAAAGTAGCACTTTATCAAAAACCAAAATAAAGACTGATATATGTGTATATGAATGGTGATGCACATATGTCCACATAAATCACATTGCTAACATAATGATTTAAAATTGACACTGCACTGGTACAGAAAATCGGTCACATTGTTAGATTAATGAGAATATCTGTTTTATTAAGAAGTGAAGACACTGTGCTATGGTTCTAAAACTTAAGCTGTCTAAAAGAAATGAAATATAATTAATTGAGTTTGTTTCTGTCTTAGTTCTTATTTTAAAGATTAAAATTTTCCCTAAAAAAAAACTACCATTACTGTATCTCCTGGATCTGTAAGGGATTAAGTTTCCTGTGCTTCTTAATCTTTAAAAATTTGATTTAAATTTGACTTTGGTATAAAATATAATTGTCAGAAGGAGATGCTGTAGAAAATTCTTTGAACAAGATTAATGCAATTCTATATTTATTATTCCTGCCTTAAGCATAAAATCCAGAACTCCATGATGACATGTACTATCTCAGAACACACTTTTTAATACATCTATTTGGAGTTATTTCAAAGTTTTCAAAGTATGAGTATTAAAGTAGGAATCTGATTCAAAGTGCAAGTCTCAGAAGTAAGATTTCAAACCGTTTTCTTATAAGGCAGAGATCAGAAGTGGTATGGACAAACTTGGATTCGGCTCAGAACATCCCTTGAGCTTTCTAAAACAAATGTTGTTCAATTAAGAAAGTACTGGGCTTGACAGTCCAATATATTAATGAAATGTACTGTATTTTTCCATTTCGATTCCTCTTTGAAACTTGCTTTGAATAATTATTTTGCTTGTTATCTCTTTTCTTGAGGATAGTTAATTTTTTTTTTCTCTTGTCTGTTGTATCAGATGAGATTCTTTTGGTTACAAGCAATAGACACCTCAATCAGACCAGCTGTGCTGAAAGAAAAAGACAAAGAATAGAATTTACCAAATAATAAGGGCCATCTCAGTCAAAGGTGGTGTAGTATAGTTCCTCTTCTGAAAAGGAATGCACGAAAGAACTGGAGTGATAGGAAAGTATCTTAGTCTCTCTGATGCTATATGCTCTTCAGTCTCTTCTTTGGACATGTGCTCATTTCATTCTCTACACACTGTTTTTTCTCTGCTTTGGTGCCCTGGTTTTAGAAAAATAAAGGCTCTTGTCACTACATAGAATCTCTTAATTCTAATTCCAAATAACAGGTAAGGAGACTACAATGATTTCATTTGAGTTAGGTGTTCATTCAGTGCAGGGAAGAGTGCTATTATTCATTCAACAGAAGTAATAGGATCAGAATTGAAGCAGGGCACTTGGGGGCAGTAGCTGTAGGTAAGGGTAGGTAATAAGCAGTTCTAAGGAAAGGAGACCACAGATCCAATATGCATGCGGAAACATTGCCTACACTCACACTGAGAGGGTTCATTTCTCTCTATACTTTCACACTAAGAAAGTCCTTGAATCCAAAATTTTACACTTATAATAAAAACTTACCCAATATGAAAACCTCATTCATTTGAGGTTTTAATATAAATATGAATTTTATTATATCTTACTTATGAGTTTTTATTATAAATTTTATTTATTATGAATTTTATAATGACATTATAATTTGATTCTACAGAATTTAAGAATTCTGAGGCCTGTCAACATAAGTTCCATAAGTACTTTTAATCATAACTGACATGCAAAAAAATCTTAAATATGTATGTAATGATTAAGAGAAGGTAGTCTTAGAGTCACTAGGCACAAAATACAATTGACAGAATTAAACATTATGGAAATCATATACAGAATATTATATAAAGTAGTGAAGAGTCTTGTTTTCGTTTGACTTTTATGAACTCCCTAAAATAGTTTTTTCAAGTTGAATCCAGACATCCTGGCATGGATCACTCAGGCTTCACTCAAATGTAGCTTTCCATTTTTCCTTACTAGAAGGAAAACAGCAAACATCCAATCTGGATTTGTTCAACTTCCTCTTCGCCTCCTGAGACAATCAAAATGCCTCCAGGATCTCAGCAATAGGCAGAATGTTGCCAAATGAAAACGTCCGCAGGATTCCCATTCTCATTTCAGCTCCTGGCTCTGAGGAGGCAGGTCCAGTGCAAATCTCCTGTTGCCTGCCCTGTAAGGTTTTCATTCTAAAGTAGCTGTGGGTCAAAAGTGAATCCAGCCCTCAGTGATGACAAAAGCAAGATAACAGTCTTTGGAGGATTGAATCAGGACTCTGCAGATTGTATCATCTTCCCCAACTACTCAATTTAAATCTTGAATCAAGAAACAAAAGGATAAGTGTTCTGTATTATTTCCCTTTTTAACATTAAGTGGTCAGAACCAAATATGCTTTGCTGACTTCATCTTAAAATGCCATTAGAGGCAACAGGTTTCTTGCTCAGTAGTTGTCCAAGGATGAGAGGTGCTTCCCAAAGATGAAATTCTAAGTCCTGGTGACAGGAAAGAATATGATTGTGTAGGGCACTTTATTTTTCTTTCCTTTTCCTGACACCTGGAAATAATTCTGAATAGCATGTTTATCTAATCTGAATGAAGCATTTTATTCTTTTTTAAAAGCAATACAGTTAGCACCTGAAAATATTATCTTGGTCTGTGGCTGATACAGTTTCTCAGCTCAACTAGTAATTAAAGAGCATGAAATAATTCCATATATGATATATACAGCCTATCAAATATAACTATTTTTCAACAAGTGAAGGGAATATGAGCAAACATTTGACAGTTTTGAAAAATTAAGTTCTACCATCTAAACAATGCAACTCCTAAGTGAAGTCCTCTTTCTAACCATGAAAAATAAAAAACACTCGGTATGTGAAAGCAAATCTATCTTGGCCAAATCTGTCTTATTAACACCAACCATCTTAGTGAAAGAGATAGTAAAGAAAATGGCTAGTTTGTTTATACATTATAAATAAGTCAGAAAAGGTGACAAAATTCACAACAGCTTAATGCATGAGAGAAGGAATTTATATAAAGACCTATAAATCAATAGGATCATCATGTTGAAAGGTCAAATGAACTTGAAAAAAAATAGAAAACTAGTCAAATTTCCCTCCTTTTGCAAATAAGGAAGCAAAAAGGTTAAACATCTTGCCCTTAGTCGATTGTTTTCTCCTCTATTCCATATGCTTTCTGTTAATCCTGCTCTGGCTATATTTGTATAAAGATTTGGGCAGAGTCAAAGCACTTGACCTCTCTAATAGTCAAGTTCTCTTAGTTGTGTAGAATTATGTGTCTCTTCTCATTTGCTTCCAAGTGCGAATCATGATATTCAAAGAAGTAGTGGAATGCTTGTCTCTGTACTAAATGAAATCTTCCAGTTCAAGTTATGTTTCACAATAATTACTTCCTAAGATGAAATCAGACAACAAGGGGGGCTTAGAAAGAAAAAAGAAAGCTTTCAAACTCTTTACTTGACTAGATTTCAGTTATTTTCAAAAGGTTGTATGTACAGTGCTTGGGTTTTACTTTATTTTTTTTAAATGACATAATAATATTGAAGTAGAACCCTGATGATCTTGAACAAAGAAACTCAGTATCACCCTATATGAAAAGGAATTTGACAACAGAATCATCTTGTTCATATGGTGATACTTTAAACTTTTTTTTGAGTGGAGCTTTCAAGGAAGCACCAATTTATCTTTCAGTTCCAATGCTATGTATAACAAGTCAACTGGCATTTATTTAATTCAAACAAGCTAAAACTGTAATATAATTACCTTTTCTAGAAGACTTTCCATGAGTTTGTTTTTCTTTTAGATAAATTCTTACTAACTATTATATTACTAAATCTGTTTTTGTTTCTTTAAATTGAAAAACTAAATGCAAGTAAAACTAACGTAAAGGTACATGGGTATTTGTTCGCAAGAACTATAAATCATTTGTCTAAAAAACAAGCATATATTAGATTAGACATTTGAATCCATTACAAAGATTTTCATACCCCAATAACCAATATTTTAAAAATCAATGAACATTTTTCTTAACATTGATGACACGAGTTTTATTAGTTAAAACATTCCTGGAAACTTATGAACATTCATTAAAATTTATCTTTGTCATCTCCTAGAAAAATGCTTTTGCAAAACTGCCAGGTCTTTATATGGCATCCTGGTAAGTCAGAGACACAGGTTGTCTCATTCTAATCATGACTATTTTCAAATAAAAGCTTCTTCCAGATGTGCTAAAGGAAACAGTAATCAAACCCAAGCCTCACCATCTCTAATATATGCTACTCCACTTGGAGATTTTGCCTTTGAATTCTTAATTAAAAAAAAATCTTTTAATGAGAAGCGGCCTGAGTGTGAAGCTGACAGATCTACCCTCGTCCTTGATGCATACCAGAAAAAGGAGATTTCACTTTTAAAAGAAGCTCCAGTTTCTTGAGACATTTGTATTCAAACATGACTCGCTCTTTCTCCTTCTTTCTCCTGGGAGAACAGCTCTACTCTTCAAATGAAAAAGAAATAATAAAACACATCAGGAACAGCGGACCTCAGACCTAACGTTTCTCTCCTTGTCTTGGAATGTTATTTCCATATAGAAAGCTACTCTAATGGGACACTTGTAAATGGCAGGGAATTTAGCCCTTGTGGAGTCCTCTCCAGAAATTGGATTTTTGCTTAAGCAAACAGCAAACCATGCAGCGGGGGAAAGCTATTTATTTGGCTGCCTATTGAAGAGCCTTACAAAAATACAATTCAGTCTGTGCTGACCGTTGAGTCAGTCGGCATACATTGGAAAACAAAATCCAGTTACTCATGTCAGATAGCAGACGAGCCCTTTCATGTAACAGTTAATCTCAAATACACTTTAATGATATTTTTCTTGATTACCCTTTTCTTAGACATAACAGCGCTTGCCGTTTACTTTCACATTAAAGAAGGGTAAAAGGCTTATACAAGCTGCCAACGTCTACCCAGTCTTTTGAGAGGTTATTTAGAATCTTCGCGGTTCAGAAACAAGCAAATTTGTACAGAGGGAAGTTAATCTCCTGTTTACGACATTTAATAATGTCATTCAAAATGCCTTATGACAACACGTTTACCTTCTTAAATCTGATTCAGTTTCTAAACAGTTCTTATGATTTATATGATAAATGTTTCATAATCTTTTCCCTTGCTCTGTCATTTAAGTATCAGACATCCTTCCATACATAGTGATGCTTTTCTTCTTTAAGCAAATAACTTCCCCCACCAAAAAATATTTTCTAATGTCTCCGAGTGTCCTTCTAAAGGATAAGAGGACATATCTCTACTGAAGGATCTTTTATTAGGGATAAGAAAGATAAAGGTAATTCTTAAGAGGTGACAGGTCTGCTAATTTAAGTTTTGTGAATATTCACTTATACTTGCTGACATTTTGGTGTGTCCTTTGCAGCAGGTAGAGCTTCTTTCACTGTATTTCCCAGAAACAGATTTTTTATACTAAAATGATTTCCTCCTTTCTACCAACAATTTCTATAGTCAAATATCAATGAAGAAAATGATTACTTCTCCCTGATTTTTCCTTCTCCTCACCTCCCAACCTATGAAAACTTGTTATTTCACTGCACTCTGAGAGAAAGTATAGAACAGTGACAGCTTTCTAGTCAAATATGTTTGTGATTTAGAGAGTGGAAGAGCCAGCTCTCTCGCATAAGTCCAGGAATAATTTGTTCTGGCAGAGTTCTTTGTTAGCGAAATGTGTTAGAACCTAGATCATTTTGAACCAGTATGGCTGGTCATTTCCTAAGCGTTATGGTAGCATTTCCCAGGCAAATGTTTAGTTCAGACTCCTTTGATTGTATTATATGCTAGACATGTCTTAAGTACTTGATATCATGGATGAACATATAAATCATTGTACAGATATTTTGCAGTAGTTTATATCATTTACTTATTTTAAAGTACATGCATTTTTTTCATTGCAGTGTTCATGACTGTCCATAGTTAACATGCAAAAACCATAAAAGGTCTGCATATGAGTATACATTTATTTAACATTATAGCAAGAGCCATAGTTTGAACTAGGGGAGGCAGGATGAATAGCTCAGTCTACTTCTTTCTTTCCTCCCTCAGAAATAAATAATATCAAGCCTAAGCCTTCACATAATGCTTAAGAAATTTAAATAATTTCTTGTAAACAATTTCTGGCATTTCCAAATTATAATTAGTCTGGTCTAAATTATATGGAATGTAACAAGAATTGTTTTCCTTGTTTTTAAAGTTGTAATTTTATTTCTGAGATAAAGTGTATAACCAACAATTGATTGTAGAAAAATTATTTGGTAACAAAGCAATAATACATTCCCATTTGCTTGGAAATGTTTATTTGTAATTACTGGACTTTTACTTGTTCATAGTGGAGATAATTAAAAGAACAAAACATTATAAGGAAGAAAATAAAAATCACTTATAATCCTGTTTCACTCTTCATCAAAAATATGCTAATTAAAACTATAAAAAAATTACTCCTACATGCCCACTAGAATCGAAGAACTAAAAAAAAAAAAAAAAAGGCAGCACAATGTAAAATGCTGGTCAGGATGTGACAAAACAGGAAATGTACTGATGGTAGTGTGAAAAACACTTTGAAAACTCTTTTGCAGTGCTTAATAAGGTTGATCATAGTTGAGTTCTATGACTCCATTCCTAAGACTCTAACCTATAGCAATGTATAGATACATGCTCTGGAAGAAAGGAAACTTGAGGATCTTCATAGCTTTATTTGCAATAACTAATATTGGAAACTGAGCAAATATTTATCAATAGTAGAACATATACAAATATACTATGATGTATATTTCATAGGATGAAATATAATAAAGTGATGAAAATAAATTATAGCTCCACAAAACATAGATACATTTCATGAATATAATTTTGACCCAGTGAAGCCACACACAAGAACTTGTACATATTATATTATTCCATTTATAAAATTCAAAAGCAATTAATGCCAATTCATGGTATCAAAAGTAATGATACTAACTTGTTTTTTTTTTCTTATGTAGGGACTGAAAGGGCATAGTTGGTTTCAGAGGGTTTATTACATTTTATGCTTAGGATTTGGGCATTTTTCCAACAAAAACAAATGCATTATTTCAGCCATTTAAACTGCTAAAAAATTTGAACTTTTAACAATATTTTGACATAATCATTGGAATCATAGCATGAATTTTATTGTATTTTTAATTTAATAATGTAGTGTGTACTTATCTTTGTTTTTTTAAGGACATAATTTTTAATGGTTACATGGCATCCAAATATATAAGTAAAAACCAATTAACTTACAATAATTTTATTTTTTGTGTGGGTAGTTTCAGAGAAGGTGATGGCACCCCACTCCAGTATTCTTGCCTGGAAAATCCCATGGACAGAGGAGCCTGGTAGGCTGCAGTCCATGGGGTCGCAAAGAGTCAGACAGGACTGAGCGACTTCCCTTTCACTTTTCACTTTCATGCACTGGAGAAGGAAATGGCAACCCACTCCAGTGTTCTTGCCTGGAGAATCCCAGGGACAGGGGAGCCTGGTGGGCTGCCGTCTGTGGGGTCACACAGAGTCGGACACGACTGAAGTGACTTAGCAGCAGCAGTAGCAGTTGCTGTGCAGGTTCAGTAGCATAAACAGTGCTGCAGCTATCATTCTATATTGCTGATTTTCTTCAGGATTAAATCTAAATAGTGTGATAACTAAGTCAAATAATATGATCACATTTTGGGCTTTTGATACATTTATCAAATTTCTCTAAAAATATTCTATCAATTTTCACTCCCATCGACTGATAGGAACAAAATTATAAAATTTGAAGATCTTTCTCAAATGGGAAAAATAATTTCATTATTTTAATTTGAATATTTATTTTCATATAGTTTGACTTTTTAATAAGCTTCAATAGATAATTATGCTTTTTCTGTAGCTAATTTCCATGCTTAATCCACTTCCATTTTAGTTGGGAGATGTTTGTCTCTTTTTTACTTTTTCTTAATTTCAAAGCATTCTTTATCAATCATAGTAACTTTGCTTCTTGCACATATTCTTTCAAGTTACTTTATTGCCCTTTCCTTTTGTAATTTTTTTTTAACTAGAAGAGTTTAAAATGTATAGATACAGTTTGCTGAATTTTTCTTTAGTTTTTAAAATTTATTTTGACAATATGTGCATTAGGTTCATCTGTTACAGTTATTTCCCAATTGCATATTGCTTAAATTAAGGTATGCATTCTTGACACATAATTATCACACTGTAGTGTATTACTGAATGAAAGAACTGAATGTTTTAAATAATGAACAAAGAATTTTATTCAGGAGCAAATGCAATTCCTAATAAGATATGCAGAAGCTGAATTTGAATGGAAATTTTATAATTATAAATTTTAATAATTTTTGAAATTACATTTAAAGCTTAGAAGCAAATTTATCTAGTTAAATCAATCACATGATGATTGAATCACTATGTAATATTCTTCAGTTTGTCTTTACTTGGATTAGATTCAGAATTGTAAATAATGCTTCAGGTATGATCTCTGGCTTTCAGTTCAGTTCAGTTCAGTCGCTCAGTCATGTCCAACTCCTTGAGACCCCACTAACCACACCACGCCAGGCCTCCCTGTCCATCACCAACTCCTGGAGTTCACTCAGACTCACGTCCATAGAGTCAGTGATGCCATCCAGTCATCTCATCCTCTGTCATCCCCTTCTCCTCCTGCCCGCAATCCCTCCCAGCATCAGAGTCTTTTCCAATCTAAATCCTAGTTTCAGACATTGCTGCCAAGAGTAAGTGACTTTCCATTTCCCAGTTAGGCTTTCCTTTGTGTTGGTTGATTCTCAGGCAAATTGTTTCCAAAGGTCACTAAAGTAGGTACAGAAGCTCCGGGCAGCTCCAAGCTAACAGCTGAGCAACCTTAGTAGAAAGCTAGTCTTCTTTTTAATAGTACTTGTAAAATCTTGGAGATTATTTAATTCATTCAGCCTGGTTGCTTTCCTATGTCTGAACCAGTCCTGTGGCTACAGGGATGTAGATTTCTCATTGCCCATACCTAAATTACATGCAAATATCCAGAAGTCTGGAAGTGGGATTAGAGCCAGATAATGGCTTGAGAGTTGAGAAAACTGGTTCTTTAATGGAAGCCATGTTGCTGTTACATGAGGAGTAAATGAGTTTAGGCATACAAAAAAGAAAAAGACCATGTGTTTTTTATGTATATGTACACACACACACACACACACACATATGTAACTTAAACTATAATTTATGTATGCAATTTTAATGGTATAAAATGCATTATAAATATGTTTATATTTGTAGAAAAATATTTTAAATTAACCCAAGCAGCTAGGAGTCAGACATGACTTAGTGACTGAATAGTAACAAGCCTCATCTGCTCTTTACTTTTACAGTTGCCTACTAAATAAATCAAAATGCAAAAATTACATTTACTGATGAAGTATCATCATTAGATTTGGTCTATCATTCTTAATATTTTAGATCATTATGGGTCATATCTTCCAAATTAGGGTCATATGCAAATTTATATAATCAGCATTAGATTAATGTCCCCATGCGAGTCATCCAGAAAATGTTGAATGGTACAAGGTTAAGTTCATACAAACTTTAGATGTAGAACTATATACCACATCACTAGAGAATTTTCTCCAGATTGTCACCTATCCTTTCATTAGGACCTCAAGATAAGGATTTAGTACCAGTTGTAAATACATCTATATCATTATTAAAGCATACTTCTTCATCATGTCCTATAAGAATACCATGAAATATGCTGTTAAATGCTTTCTCAACTCCAGATTTACTGTGTTTAGATAATCTTGTATTAGTCTAATTCTGTTATCAAAAGCACCCTAAGCCAGTCGTGATGTAAGCATTTGGTATTGAATACCATTTCTTACTTTTCTAAATACTCATACATCATGCTTTTTGACATTTTCACAGAGTGAATTACAAGCTCCCTGGCCCACAGTTTATTTAATCCTAACTTATTCATATTTTGGAAAGAAAAGCCTTGTATATAATTCTTTAAATATTACCTGTCTACCAAAAGAATCACATTTTTAAGTTATTTCAGGACCTTGGAATGTAGCTCATCTGTATCTGAATCTATTTTAGATAGGCTCTTAAGAATAATTCATTCACTTAATTGACTTTCAATTATTCTACATTTTTTATTTGAAAATCAGTTTTTGACAAAGAATATTGAGGAAAATTAGTATTGACTATATCATACCATATACCCTTCATAAAGCATCAGTTCTTTGCCTGGTTATTAGTCCTATTCTAAATACTACAATATTTCCAATTGTTACTTTTATTATTATTCACCAGCTTGATTCATTTAAAACTTTGGTTTCCTATTGCCATTTTTACAATCTAGCCAAACATTTCTTTTCATTCCTGAAGATTCTAATGCTTTTGTACCCTGCTGTGAATTTCTTTTTCACTGAGTTCCTGATTTCTTCCTCATTAGGACTTCTCCTAATTGTACTGTCAGATGTTATCAATAATTTTGTAAGTCTCTCAAAACTCTTGCAGTGGCATCCCTGTCTGAAAAAAAAATGTTATCACTATTTTGTGTGTGTGTGATTTTTAAGAAATCAGATTTAAATATTGATAAATGTAGCTCTCCCCCAGGTTCCCTTACTTGAATACCATAACCTTAAGGTAACAAGTTTATTTGACGATGTACACTAAAGAAAAAGCTTATAGTGCAATGTTTCAAGACCTATATTCAGATTTTTGGTGGGTTTCCTGTTGGCTCTATGTTCAGGGACATATCGCTGAATAACTAACTCCAGGTCTCAAGTTTATTTCTCAATAGAAGTTAAACCATGTAGATAATGTAGTATGACAAAAATCCTGTGAGTACCAAAAAAATAAAAAGAAAGAAGGAAAGAAAGAACAAACATGATGTAGGAAGGGACTGAGACCTAGATGAACTCTCCCATTTACTTCCCCAGGTAGTTCTGCATTGCTCAGAATAGGAGTTAACTGATCATTTACTCTTTATTCTAAAAGGTAGAGTGGTCGGCAAGTCAATCAGTTCAGTTCAGTTCATTTCAGTCGCTCAGTCGTGTCTGACTCTTTGCAACCCCACAACTTGCAGCACACCAGGCCTCCCTGTCCATCACCAACTCCCGGAGTTCACTCAGACTCACATCCATCGAGTCAGTGATACCATCCAGCCATCTCATCCTCTGTCACCCCCTTTTCCTCCTTCCCCCAATCCCTCCCAGCGTCAGAGTCTTTTCCAATAAGCCGACTCTTCACATGAGGTGGCCAAAGTATTGGAGTTTCAGCTTTAGCACCATTCCTTCCAAAGAACACCCAGGACTGGTCTCCTTCAGAATGGACTGGTTGGATCTCCTTGCAGTCCAAGGGACTCTCAAGCATCTTCTCCAACACCACAGTTCAAAAGCATCAATTCTTCGGCGCTCAGCTTTCCTCACAGTCCAACTCTCACATGCATACATGACCACTGGAAAAACCATGGTCAATAGTTTATTATAAATGCCACTTTATTCAATTTAAAGTATTTTTACTTCTCCGATCACAAAGTAACATTCTCATGGTGCAAAATAAATGTAGACATTTCAGAAATACAATGCAGAAATTCAAAATCCTCTGTAATCTCACTACCTGAGACAGTCATTTCTAATTATTGCTGAAAACTGCCATGTATATTTTGCCTTATTTTTACCCTGTATATTCACTAATAAACATGCTTTCACTAATAAACATGCTTTCATAAAAAGTAGACCAAGTTTAACCATATACTTATTTACTTGCTTTATTTAATATACCTTGCATATTTTCCCATATCATAACTTGTTAATACACCCAGTCTTTTAAACAGGATTGTTTGCTGCTAGTAACAGGTATCTGAAAAGTTGAAGTATTCTATTCCACTGGCCAGTTTAGCCCCATGACAATTTAATGACATGCCCTATATAATGTTCCCATGTAAATAATTTTCTGGTACTCTATTCGTTATTCTGGTGTTTCTTTTCAGTGAAACCACCTGCAGTTGCTAATAGTGATTTTGGATCCACTATGTAGCAGTTTCTTATATTTTGAACTAATATTACCAACTTTAGAGCCCATTTATGACTTCCTAAGACATTGCTAAACTGATCTCCAGTGTCTATTCGCACGGTGGTAGAATAGGCAGCAAGAAGAGAGGATGCTCAGACCTGGTTCTTTAAAAAACCGATCTAATGGAAAATGGCTGAGTAAAATTTATCCCCAAATTGAGATAATCTCTCCCTCACCAGTTACATCACTTCATAAAATTCAATGTTAGGAAGATATATTCTTTTTTTCCTTCTCTTGCCTGCCCTCTCAACCTCTTACAATAAGCTGATTTTTTCACTTCAACAAGCCATGCAACTTCAAAGTCTAAAGCTATTGGTCTCAGAGGCTCTGTTCAGTCACAGGTCACAGATCCTTCCACCCTGTCCAAGCTTGTACAGATCAGCTTCTTTGTAGGATTCCATTGCTTTGATCCTTGATGGATTACTGGCCAGATCAGGATTTCCATGGAAGCAGCCTTTTGCTGCGGGGAGAGAATTTGGCAACGTATTCTTTAAAATGTTGTTAGGATAGACAGACATATCAACACTTGATAAAGTATTATGCTATGTATCATTGGCCTCAATAAATGCCATCTAGACTATAATTTAATAATAATGAAAGTGAATTCTATATATTTAGAGAGAAAATACGGTATAGATACTCATGTCATGCTAGTGTTACTTGACATAGAAAGAGAGTGTTACCCAATACTTCCTGACTGAGTGGAATAACTATTACTTATCTGTCTCTATCAAATCACGTCAACACTCCAGTGTCCTATACGTGCAGAGTTTGCTAATTCTTTTATAGTAAAAAATAGGTTTAGCCTTTCTAAAACACATTTGTTTACTTCAGTCAAAAAAATTAATTGACATTTTATTTGACTTTAAATTGCATTTCTTTTATAATTCTTAGTGTTGCTATGTTTTATTTTAATTTCCTGGTGGTCTTTTGATTTGTTTTTAGAAGAGCAGAAAACTTGCTTCTTTGTATATTATGCTAGTTTGAAAAACAATGAAAAATTCATTTCATTCATTTTTCATTGTTTTATATTAAGCATCCCCTTTGGATTTGCATTTTGTGTTTCAAAACAGATTAGTGGAATGAGAATAATGGCAAAAATCTTGTTACATTTCCAACTGTCCTTAAATTTCTTGTATTTCTTATATTACTTAAACATTTGTTGCAGTGGTGGGAAACCACAGCCTCCTTTATACTTCGTAGCTAACACAGAAAATATTTTAATGGTTGTGATGAAGAAATATCTCCAAACGTTTCTGTCCAGTTGTGGTATTTAAGTGCTGATTCAATTAGAGCTAAGTGAATATTCACCAAGAGAGAAAATGAACTTTATAAACTTAACCAAGAGGCAAGTGATGATTAATTCTTTGACTTCATTCCCTCTTGCTTAATGTTAAAATAATTCATGTGCAGTATAGAAGAAGAAGTAATCCATTGGAATTTCCTGTCTTTATGGAAGGTATGGTAAAAAAAAAAAAAAAAAAAAAAAGGTTGTATTCTCTAACCACTGGAGTCAAAAAGCATGATTTTGGCTCTTTTCCTTAGCATCCACTGGTGAACTTGGGGGAATAAATTACAAATGGTCACTGAGCATGCCTATTAATTTGAAGACTGAATTTGTGAATAGCTTTTCTTATGCTATTATCCATAGTATTGAATATAAGAGCACCTTTATAATTTTTTACAGAATTTACAGAGATATCTAAATTTTAGGAATACGTTCTGTCACTTTGGTTGTATTCGACTCTGTTTGACCCTGTGGACTGTAGCCTACCAGGCTTCTCTGTCCGTGGGATTCTCCAGGGCAAGAATACTGGAGTGTGTGGCCACGCCCTCCTCCAGGGGATCTTCCTGAACCAGGGATTGAACCAGTGGCTGCTCCTGCATCTTCTACACTGCAGATGAATTCTTTACCACTAAGCCACCTGGGAAGCCCAAATTTAAGTATTATACTTAATAAATGACGTATTCCTAGTGTGGAGAAGTATATTTCTTTTTTCTTTCAACTAGTTTCCCTGGTACTTTTCCATGGAAACCGGATCATTGTATATATTATACCTTAGCCTGGCTACAATCCCTTAAATATCAAAAATATTTTAACTGCATCATATGTTTCATGAAAAAGAACCAGAGGTTTCTAGATAATAAAATGCAAAGCCAAATTGCCTCAAGCCACTGTTTCTCTAAACATGTTCAAACCTAATGAAAGGGCAAGTTCATGTTCAAACTCTTTTGAAAGGGCAAGTTGTGTTCTTTTACTTTCTTCTTTTCAACTGAAGTAACATTGGTCTTTAGCATTAATAAGTTTCATGTGTACAACACTGTGTTTTGACTTTTGTATCTACTACACCATACTCACACCAAAATTTGGTTTCCGTCTGTCCCCGTGCGATAGACCATTTTCACCAATTTTTCCTTCCCTGCCCCTTCTCCTTTGGTAACCAATACTCTGTTCTGTTTGTTTTGGTTTGTTTATGTATGTATGTTTTCATATTTCACATATGAGTAACATCATATGGTATATCTCTTTTTCTGTCTGACTTATTTGGCTTAGCCTAATACCCTCAAGTCCACTCATGTTGTCACAGATACCAAAATGTCATTTTTTTTTAATTTCAGAGAAGCAGTGTTCTGTTATTTTTGAGGGGTCGGCAGTTAGATTTGACCCAGTAACAGTAACAATGAGTGCGTGTGAGGTACTTAATACATACTGTGCCCCTTTGCTAAGTGCTATATGTCTGTCATCTCCTTTAATCCTTACAGTAACTTTATGCAGTTGGTGTCATTTTATATTCACATTTTCCAACTAAAAGACTAAAATATAAAAAAAAAAAAAAAATACAGCATTTCCAAAGATGATAAGACTAGTTCACAATGGATCTGGGATTCATATCCAGGAAACATGATTCTAGATCCTGGATTCTTAACTGCTGTTTTAAAAGGGGCCTTCCCAGATTGCTCCATATAAAATAGTATCACTCCCTACAGAGAATGCCATCAAGTTGACATCCTACATCCTCTCATCCTGTCTTTTTCCCTACAGCTTTTATAAGCCCTTGCATGTACTATATTGTATATTTAATACTTTGCCTCTTTTCAGTTCAGTTCAGTCACTCAGTCATGTCTGACTCTTTGTGACTCCATGAATCGCAGCATGCCAGGCCTCCTTGTCCATCACCAACTCCAGGAGTTCACTCAGATACACATTCATTGAGTCAGTGATGCCATCCAGCCATCTCATCCTCTGTCGTCCCCTTCTCCTCCTGCCCCCAATCCCTCCCAGCATCAGAGTCTTTTCCAATGAGTCAACTCTTAGCATGAGGTGGCCAAAGTATTGGAGTTTCAGCTTTAGCATCAATCCTTCCAAAGAACACCCAGGGCTGATCTCCTTCAGAATGGACTGGTTGGATCTCCTTACAGTCCAAGGGACTCTCAAGAGTCTTCTCCAACACCACAGTTCAAAAGCATCAATTCTTTGGTGCTCAGCTTTCTTCATGGTCCAACTCTCACATCCATACATGACCACTAGAAAAACCATAGCCTTGACTAGACAGACCTTAGTTGGCAAAGTAATGTCTCTGCTTTTGAATATGCTGTCTAGGTTGGTCATAACTTTTCTTTCAAGGAGTAAGAATCTTTTAATATCTGGGCTGCAGTCACCATCTGCAGTGATTTTGGAGCCAAAAAAAAAAAAAAGTCTGACACTGTTTCCACTGTTTCCCCATCTATTTCCCATGCAGTAATGGGACCAGATGCCGTGATCTTCATTTTCTGAATGTTGAGCTTTAAGCCAACTTTTTCACTCTCCTCTTTCACTTTCATCAAGAGGCTTTTAATTCCTCTTCACTTTCTGCCATAAGGGTGGTATCATCTGCATATCTGAGGTTACTGATATTTCTCCTCCCTCTGTTGAGTATGGGTCCTTATGGATAGGAGCATTGCCTCTTTAGTTCTTGGTTATAGCCCATGTTCCTAGAACAATGTCTGACTAAAGTAGCCCCCCCTCCCTCAAATCTCTGGGAATTTCCATCTGGAGTGAAACTGAGATGATTTAAGGAGAATTCAAAGCTCCCAGAATGAGGGGGATGGCCTGGATAAAAAGATGACGAAGTGATACAAGAGAGGAATTTCAAGACTAATATCATATGCATGGCCAGCAAGTAGGATCAAACCAAATAAAGGCATGGATCTTGAGCCAGAGCTAAGAAGTGAGAGTGATAGCTGGTGTAGCAGGCTAGAATTCTGCTTCTTTGGCAAGCAATATAGATGTTCTAGGAAATCCCTTTGCTTGCACAAGATCTGAAGTTAATGATACTCTTTATCCTAGGTCCTTGTAATCTGTTTGGCCAGCTCTAAGCTAGACAAATTCTTCACCGTCCTGAAGAGCTCCCTCTTAGCAAGGCTACACCTTCAGTAACAAGGGCCTCTTGTTTTACACTGAAAAAATCAGAGTTAATCTTCAGTATCCTCTGGTTCTTCTTCTTGAAGTCCTCCTTTGCCAAGAGTCTGACATGCTTCCAGGAATAGATTTGAGTCAGTTACATTCTTTCTTTTCTACCAACACTATTAGTTCATTTCTACAAAGCAAAGTAGAAAGTATCTGTGGCAATCGGCAATTAGGCTACAATATTTGTCTGAGGTTATAGATTGAAGGACTGATTGCTTTCCAATTAATATACTTTCCACAGTTCCTATTCCAGATATTGATAGGAACTTGAACAAGGACACAAGAGACTATCTTGACTTGGTCTCAATAAGGTTGTAAGTTAATTTTAAAAGAAAGTATAGGCAATATATAAATTAGTCACTCCATGATGAAACAGAGCATAATTTCTCTAGCAATATTCAGTGTAAAAATTTTGTTTTGACAGGAATACCCTTTCAAGGAAATAAATTCCTGGACTTTGAACTAGACCTTTAAAAATAGATTAGAAATCAATAGACAGAGAGGAAGGAGGGAGGCAGTCCAACTGAGAGAGAGCAAGAACATAATATGAGGATGTGGATGTTTATTGGCAATTCTTATTAATAATGTCTGCATTTGTTTTAGATTGCAGTGACATAAAGGCATGATCTCTTTTTGTTTTTTATACCTCTAAACTGGTATTGTATATATTATACAAATTAGACACTCAATAAATAGCTGTTGAAAGAATTAACAATGCAAGAAATGTTTGAAAAGCTTAAGAAATATTACATAGAATTTCATAGACCAGTTTGATCGGAACTGAGAAAATAGTTAATAATACTAATAAATTTTGTTGAGTCCTTATTTTGTGTCATACACTAACCTGAACACTTGACATTTACTAACTCTTTTAACTCTCAGAAAATTCCTCTATGGTAGGTACTTTGATTATCTCTATTTCATAGTAGAGGAAATGAAACAGAAAAATGAAGTAAATTGACCAGGGCCACGCAGCAATTACTTGTAAATAGGCAATTCCAACCACTCTGTCTTTGCCTAATGTGCTTTCAACCCGGTAGTGTACCTTCTACTTTTTAAATAAAGTTGTAAACATGGCGTGGAAGTACTTTATTTTTTGAAAGTCATTGGATGCCAAGTTAAGAGAATTTTAGGGTTTGGTGTATTCCTTTTTAAAATTTTATTTCTCTAACTTTATTGGGATATAATTGGTAAATAGAAATTGTTATATACATACAAGCTGGAATAAAGATTGCCAGGAGAAATATCAATAACCTCAGCTACACAGATGACACCACCCTAATGGAAGAAAGTGAAGAACTAAAGAGTCTCTTGATGAAAGTGAATGAGGAGAGTGAAAAAGTTGGCTTAAAGCTCAACATTCAGAAAACTAAGATCATGTCATCTGGTCCCATCACTTCAGGGAAAATAGATGGGGAAACAGTGGAAACAGTGACAGACTTTTTTTTTTTTTTTTTGGCTCCAAAATCACTGCAGATGGTGACTACAGCCATGAAATTAAAAAACGCTCGCTACTTGGAAGAAAAGTTATGACCAACCTAGACAGCATATACAAAAGCAGAGACATTACTTGACCAACAAAGGTCCATCTAGTCAAAGCTATGGTTTTTCCAGGAGTCATCTATGGATGTGAGAGTTAGACTATAAAGAAAGCTGAGCATCAAAGAATTGATGCTTTTGAACTGTGGTGTTGGAGAAGACTTGAGAGTCCCTTGGACTGCAAGGAGATCCAACCAGGCCATCCTAAAGGAAATCAGTCCTAAATATTCATTGGCAGGACTGACGCTGACACTGAAGCTCCAATACTTTGGCACCTGATTCAAAGAACTGTCTCACTGAAAAAAACCCTGATGCTGGGAAAGATTGAGGGCAGGAGGAGAGGGGGACGGCAGAGGATGAGATGGTTGGATGGCATCTCTTACTCGATGGACAAGAGTTTGCGGAAGCTCCAGATGTTGGTGATGGGCAGGGAAGCCTGATGTGCTGCAGTCCTTTGGGTCACAAAAAGTTTGACACAAGTTGGCTACTGAACTGAGCCGAAGATGTACAACTTGATGTTTTGGTGTACCTGTGCACTGTGAAGTAATTACATGTTAAAGCAGTCAACATATCCAGAACCTCACATAGTTACCTTGTATGTGTGTATGTGTGGAAATGCTTTTTTAAAAAAACATTTGTTTATTCATTGTTTATACTGGAGGGAATTCCATAAAAAGATGAAGTGGAAAGGGACCTTGCAGCAGGATGTACAGTGGGTTGGAGAAAAAGAATGGCTCCTTGGTTTCATAGGCATCATGGATGAAGTGCATGATCCCAGGTGATGGCGATAACTGGAAATGCATGAAGGAAAGTGTGATGTGATAAAAGCTGGAAGAATATGACTCCAAAATGATTTCTTGCCCTCAGAATTGATTGTTGGGGAAAATAATGATACTCTTCTGATCCAACAATGTATTTCTTGGGGCCAATTTTAGTAGAAATATTATAGGTGGATAAGACAGTGAGTCTGCAATAGCTTCGTAAAATCTAAGCAGATGTGAATAGCAGGTAGTGCATAAGGAGAAGATTATTCCCATAGATAAAAGAGAAATTCCTGTTCCTTCAGGGGACCTAATTCTTATTTTTAGGAAACTGATCATTAGACCCTAGACACAAGAATTGCAGATTAACGAAACAATTTGTGGAGAGAAAAAAGAAATTATTCTAGGCAGAAAATTCTGAGTATTGCACCATAATTTAAAAAGTGACAGTCCACCATAAAGACAATCTGGTCCACAACGCAGATTTTACTAATGAGACTCTTGAGATCTAAAAACAGTTAAGAAACATTTAATGAAAGAGAGCATTAGTATTGGACTTGAAGAAGAAGCTAGTTTCATCCTCCAGATTACTGGTAGTCACGCTGAAAAAAGAAGTACGCTGAAGATAACATGTTTCAACCAGACTCCTATCTTCTCTTCTTCCCTATAGAAGGTGCTGTCATGCCCTGCACACATCCTGTTTGCTGGACAGGACAACTTTTCCCCCAGCTACTGTGATTATTACTGAATGGCTCATAGAAACACTTTTCTCTGGAGAATTACCCTTCCCCAATGAGAGTCACTACCCACAGAGATATCTACAAGTATATTCCCCTCCCTACTCCCCCCATTCCCAACCATGGTGCCCAATAGTCAATATGACTGTTAATGCCCAGCCCCCTCTTGTCAAGGTGGAAAAACTATGGTATTCCTCGTGCTCCAGAGCTCCCTCTAGAATCAAGTCTGAGATGAGATTTTCATAATTTCCATATCTTTTCTTGGTTTCATTCCATGCATCTTTTTTTCTGCTCCTCTCTTTTTCCTACCAGTTTGTGGATGATGGTTTTGTTCTCAGAGCACTTCCTCAGGAGATCACCTACAGGAGGCCCGTTGTCTTAGATGCTACTTCTCAAGATCCCCATCTAAGACAGTAACCAACCCTGAGACTCAAAGAGTGACTCCTAGCTGCTGAATTCGAACACAGAACCATTTGGTGATGCAATTTGAGCTGTTTATTTGGAGTCTGAACAGCTGATCATGGCGTCTCCAGAGGCAGCTTGGCTGAAGAGTTCCCTGAGAGCTTGAGGTCACTGTGTTTAAAATAATCTACTAACCTCAAATAATTTGTTTGAGTATGATTAATAGGGGAAAAAAAAGTAAACAACAGCAACAGCAATATAGTTTAGCCATATAGTTTAGTGAGTTTGAGCAAATAACTAATAGTAACAAAAAGTAACATTTCTATCTAGGTTATAATATTAACAATTTAACTATAGCGCATTTCAGTCAGCTCAGTTTAGTTCCGTCGCTCAGTCCTGTCCGACTCTTTGTGAACCCATGAACTGCAGCACACCAGGCCTCCCTGTCCATCACCAACTCTCAGAGTTTACTCAAACCCATGTCCATCGAGTCGGTGATGCCATCCAGCCATCTCATCTTCTGTTGTCACCTTCTCCTCCTGCCCCCAATCCCTCCCAGCATCAGGGTCTTTTCCAATGAGTCAACTCTTCACATCAGGTGGCCAAAGTATTGGAGTTTCAGCTTTAGCATCAGTCCTTCCAATGAACACCCAGGACTGATTTTCTTTAGAATGGACTGGTTGGATCTCCTTGCAGTCCAAGGGACTCTCAAGAGTCTTCTCCAACACTACAGTTTAGAAGTACCAATTCCTCAGCACTCAGTTTGCTTCACAGTCCAACTCTCTCATCCATACATGACTACTGGAGAAAACATAGCCTTAACTAGACAGACCATTGTTGTCAAAGTAATGTCTCTACTTTTTAATATGCTATCTAGATTGGCCATAACTTTCCTTCCAAGGAGTAAGTGTCTTTTAATTTCATGGCTGCAATCACCATCTGCAGTGATTTTAGAGCCCCCAAAAATAAAGTCAGCCACTGTTTCCACTGTTTCCCCATCTATTTCCCATGAAGTGATGGGATCAGATGCCATGATCTTAGTTTTTTGAATGGTGAGCTTTAAGCCAACTTTTTCACTCTCCTCTTTCACTTTCATCAAGAAGCTTTTTAGTTCCTCTTCACTTTCTGCCATAAGGGTGGTGTCATCTGCATATCTGAGGTTATTGATAGTTCTCCCAGCAGTCTTGATTCCAGCTTGTGCTTCTTCCAGCCCAGCATTTCTCATGATGTACTCTGCATGCAAGTTAAATAAGCAGGGTGACAATATACACCCTTGAAGTCCTCCTTTTCCTATTTGGAACCAATCTGTTCTTCTATTTCCAGTTCTGACTGTTGCTTCCTGACCTGCATATAGGTTGTTCAAGAGGCAGGTCAGGTGATCTGGTATTCCCATCTCTTTCAGAATTTTCCACAGTTTATGTGATCCACACAGTCAAAGGCTTTGGCATAGTCAATAAAGCAGAAATAGATGTTTTCTGGAACTCCCTTGTTTTTTGATGATCCAGCAGATGTTGGCAATTTGATCTCTGGTTCCTCTGCCTTTTCTAAAGCCAGCTTGAACGTCTGGAAGTTCATCGTTTATGCATTGCTGAAGCCTGGCTTGGAGAATTTTGAGCATTACTTTACTAGTGTGTGAGATGAGTGCAATTGTGCGGTAGTTTGAGCATTCTTTGGCATTGCCTTTTTTTGGGATTGGAATGAAAACTGACCTTTTCCAGTCCCGTGGCCACTGCTGAGTTTTCCAAATTTTCTGGTGTATTGAGTGCAGCACTTTCACAACATCATCTTTCAGGATTTGAAATAGCTCAGCTGGAATTCCATCACCTCCACTAGCTTTATCCATAGTGATGCTTACCTAACATTAAAAAAATAGTTCAGTTTTATAATCCTATAAATATTAGTTGATGATTTTATTTTTAAGACATTACTCTGATGGAATAGGGAGATTTGACGGAGTAGGGAACAACAGAAAAATATACTTTCTTTATCACTCACTCCACCAAAAAAAAAAAACAAAAAAACATTTTTTTGCCTTTGATGAGTGAGTAGGTTGATATTTTCAAGCATAGCTTTAGTATAAATTTTCCAAAAGCAGCTCAATTGAGAACTGAAACACTTCCAATTTTGGAGAGCAGATTTTGTAAATGCTAGTACATGTTATTTTGCTTATTTGTTTGATTTTTCCCAATCTACTAAATAAGAAATTTTCATCCACAACTAATGGATATTTCTGTTTTTAAGATTCAGAGATGAGAAAACAAAAGAATTGGCAGCAAGTGACCTAAAATGTTAACCTCTGATTTGTACATCGGTGCTACCATGGTGATTTTTACAGTCATGAATAATTTTCTAGCTTGAATTGAGATACATAAATATTTTTTTAAAGAAAAAAATGAAATCAAAAAAGAAAAAGAAAAACACTATCAATGAATATGATATAAGTACTCATCTGGTCAGAAAATTAAATAAAATGTATTTAGAAAAATTATCATCTCATCAGCTCTCCCAGGTGTTTTATTTTTAGTTACCCCTATGCCGTTACTACACGGTACCTGGTGCCTGATCAATTATTAGTTTGAACGTGGAGTGCTGCTTTTTAGAGAGCTATCAAGCCCCTTGAAGTAAATTGTATCCTGTGGCTAAAATTTGACATGGTTCAGGAAACACATACATCGTATATTCTTCAGTGGTGGGTTGCTATTTCTCAGACCCCTCAGAGGCATTTACATCCTCAGTGTTTGAGCCAAACTTTTCAGGGCTTGAATTCTTTGAAAACTTCAAATGCTCTGTACTGTTATCAGACCAGTGGTGAAGCTGATCTCAAAGTCCACTATTAAAACTCCCCTCAAGGACATTTTCATTAGAACTTTGTACATGGGCAGTTCAAAAGATCCAGCTATTGATTTTTGTTCAGAAGTCCTGTCTCCACTTTCATATTACGCAACTTTTTTGACAGACTTTCAAAAACCACAAACTGTAGGCTGCCTGCGATTCCAGCCAGGATTTTATGCTGCTCATTTGATTTCCTCAGGCCACATCCTTCTTGTGTCCTTGTCAACACTGCAAGGAGAAGAGCCGTCTTAGAAGATTTGCTAAAAAGCAGAAGCAATTTCACAGCCATGGAAGAAAAAAATCTGACCTTTCAATGCACACAAAAAATCTCACTTAAGTAAATAACCTTTTGAGCTGTAAAATTTTGTTGCGGCATTCATTTATCAGACACATAGATAATCAGAGTGTTTATCTCTTTTCGCCATTTAAATTTCATAAAAGAAGTCAGGAGCCGACGTGTGTAAATTGCAGCAAAGAGCCTCTAACATATGCGCTCAGCACATATTTAATGGAATTATCTATTGGAGAGTAGGTGGCAGAGGCAGCTGAGGAATTAATTATTCGGATAGATATTTTATATCTATCTGCCAGTGCCATGTGAAATAAGACTTGTCTCCATATTACTTCTGTCACTTTGTGTGGCCTTTCAAAAGTGGCAGTTTCTCAAAAGATAAGAGAATTTAATCATGTGTTTGGTCCTGAACCACACTGTGAACATTTCATGGCCCACCAGTTCATTCCAAACAGAGCAATTTTGCTAGAGTGTGTGTAGAGTTCAGTTGTGAGGGAGCTAAGTGAAAGCAGTGAAAACAGGTAGGACCCTTGTTGATTTCAGTTTTCACAAATCATACCAGTTGAGCTTTCTTCATCGGAATAAATGGCAGACTCTGTAGGAAAATCTCTGTGGCTTTTTTTCCCCGCATATATGAGTTTTCAACTAATATTACTGTTACTTATTATTAGAGGAAGCTTTTTACTGAGTATTTACTCTTGTTTGGCATTGTTCAATGGCTTTTACCTACATTATCAGATTTCGTTCTCATAGCAACCCCTTGAAATAAGTGGTATTAGATATTCCCATTTTATGAATGAGGAAACCATGACTAAGAGAAAGGAAGACAAGTGTTCGTAGAGAACAGACTCTGGACACAGCAGGGGGAGGAGAGAATGGGATGAATTGAGAAAGTAACATTGAAACATATACGCTGCCATATGTAAAACAGATAGCCAGTGGGAATTTGGTTTGACACAGGGAGCTCAACCCTGTGCTTCATGACAACCTAGAGTAGGTGGGACGGAGGTTGAAGACAGAGGGCACATATGTATATTTTGAGGTATGGCAGAAACCAACACAGCATTGTAAAGCAATTATCCTCCAATTAAAAATATTTTTTAAAAAAGAAAATCATTCAAAGTCTAATAAATTTTGAATGTGAGGCAAGGTGAAAATTTTGCTCTGCTCATTCTGTTTAAAAGAATGAGCCAGAGGATATGTGCCATCCAAAGATGGATTCCAGCACAAGCGCAGGAATTCCAACTCCAAAAGGAGATCCTAGTTATAATATTGCATTCCACTAGGGGGCAACATAGACTCTTCATCTACTTGAGCCCCTTTGTTCCCAAAATGTCTATAAGACAAGTGGAACAAAAACCAAACAAACAAAAAAGGACTGATAAAAGCACATAAATCAAGCACTTCAGTATTTAAAACAGAAATGATACTTTATTAAAATATCATGTGTCCCTTATTGATGATAAAAAATGTTACTTTATATATCAAAGAAAAATAGTCTTCTCTTATTGATATGAGTGCTTTAATCAAATGCTTTCTCTTTTCCTTTCCTGACCCTATTCCCCTCCCAAACTCAACTTGCAGTCGGTTGTACAGTGACAACCAGACAGTGAAACATGGTCTCATTTGGGTTTTCTTGTCAACCTTTTCAAGGAAGGATTGGGAGTACAGTAGGTTTGCCTCACACAAAACATTGGTATCCAAGGCCAGTTTTTAAATGTCAGACAGTGAAGAGTTCCATGCTGCCACAATTCAGGATGCTGGTGGACACTGGTGAACACTCAGATACGTCTCTTTTAGATCAAATGTAGAAAGCCACTGTTCCTATAAAAAGCTGTTAGCAAGTTCATGAACCTGACAGCTCAGGGCAACAGCTTCCTATTGTAGGAGGAAATGAAAGCGTACGGTACTTGGTTTCCCTGATACTTCTCTCTTATTTGATCCTTTTGAATTCATTTTCATACTCCCCCTGCTGGACTTAATCAGGCCTAAACAAATGAGTTTGAGTGGTTGCAGTCTGTTGACCTGTGGATGACACATTTCATATCAAGTCGCCCAGGAGTTCTGTTCCTTTATGCCTTGTTGAGTAGAAATCAGTCGTTTGAGGCCAACAGCCATCTCACCCCTTCAGTATTGTATGCCGAAACTTATAAAAGAAGGGCTAAATTCAGTACTGTGTGAATTAAGCTGTCTAAGTTCTGATAAAATGTTAGAAACAAATGAACTGCTCCTGTAAAATATCACGACAGCACTCAGATTGAAGAAATTTGTGAAATGATTGGTTCTGTTGACATTGGGGGACCAAAAATTGACACAGAGTATATCTAAGATAGGATTATGTGATAACTAAAGAAAAGTGGTATCTAGCATACTTATCCGGAGAAGGCAATGGCACCCCACTCCAGTACTCTTGCCTGGAAAATCCCATGGACGGAGGAGCCTAGTAGGCTGCAGTCCATGGGGTCACTGAGGGTCAGACACGACTGAGCGATTTCACTTTCACTTTTCACTTTCATGCACTGGAGAAGGAAATGGCAACCGACTCCAGTGTTCTTGCCTGGAGAATCCCAGGGATGGTGGAGCCTGGTGGGCTGCCATCTATGGGGTCGCACAGAGTTGGACATGACTGAAGCAACTCAGCAGCAGCAGCAGCATACTTATCTTTTATACTGCCTTAAAATACTTATTAACACATCTCTCTCTCTCTCTCTCTCTCTCTCTCTCTCTCTCTCTACACACACACACACACACACACACACACACACACACACACCCCTTCAATATTTAAAATAAACACAAATAGACATATCTTTATTCCTGGATTATAATTACTAGCTTTTTATTGAATAGTCTCTGGGAGTTAGGCTCCAAACTATGTCTTTGAAAATAAATAGCTGCAAATCTTGTAAGTAGAAGTTGGGAAGATGGTTTTTTCATGGTATGGTTCTTGAACATCTCTTGCTCTAGATCAAGAATCGATCAAGAATAAACAAGTTACATGTAAATTACAGGAGATTCTTTTTTAATGGTCACATTTAAGTCTTTCAAATCCTACAGCTTCCTGGCAGAGTGATGCCAAGAGAATTGGGAGATGGAGTCATCAGCTTGCCTCTGCTGTTTTCACTCCTTATTTAAAACTTTTCGCTTGAAAGCCTCCTGTCTTATCCTCATAAACCTGTGGCACCATATTCATATACTCATACAATGATTGATGGATTTTAGCCTATTTCTTGTTTTCCTCAGATTTTGGGAGGCCCTCATTTAACTTCAGTGAATGTGGCAAATGCCAAAATCCCATTGATCCTATGTATCAACTAGAAAGAACAAGACTGAATATTATAAGACAAATAGAGTGCAGTTTATCCAGGTTTTTCTGTTTCAAAAATTAGTAATACAGAAAGACATAGAACTTAGCACTTGGAGAAGGAAGAGAAATGTGATATTAATAGAAGAAACATAGATTTTATGCCCCTCTATTAAATGGGTCTAGATTAGCTCTCTCTGTTTTCCTGAAGACGAGATCAACACATTGCCTCATGTAATCTTCAAGCACATTTTATAGGACTCATATTCACTGCAATATCAATCTCTATCCTCTTCAGAATCCCTCAAAGAGACCCCTCCTGGCCATTCTATTTGAAAGATCACTACTTTCATGCTAAGTGTTTTTTAATTATTTGACATGATTCAGATATTGTTTACAAATTGTATGGTTAGACAAGTTCTGAAATATAGTGTTTTTCTTTGCTTGATTATTTATGTTTTCTTGGATAAGTTCTATCTTTTTTCCTCTTTATTTTATCCAGTTTTATTTAGGTATAAGTAACACATAACTTTGTATTAGCTTAGGTGTGCAAAATAATGAATGTATATGTGTATGTGTGCGCGCGCGTGTGTGTGTGTGTGTGTAGTCTTCCCAGGTGGCACTAGTGGTAGGTAAAGAATCTGCCTGCCAGTGTAAGAGACACAAGAGATGCCAGCTGGGTACTTGAATTAGAAAGATCCCCTAGAGTAAGAAATGGTAACAGACTCAAGTATTCTTGCCTGGAAGATTCCATGGACAGAGGAGACTGGTAGGCTACAGTCCATGGGGTCATGGACATGACTGAACATACACAACACAGTATATATACATGTATACATATATATACAATACTGCATATACACCAAAATATACATATATGTCTCTATATATATATACTGTGATAGTATATATTACCACAGAAAATGAACTAAACTGATCACATGGACCACAGCCTTGTCTAACTCAATGAAACCATGAGCCATGCCGTGTGGGGCCACCCCAGACGTATGGGTCATTGTGGAGAGTTCTGACACAACATGGTCCACTGGAGAAGGGAATGGCAAACCACTTCAGTGTTCTTGCCTTGAGAACTCCATGAACAGTACAAAACTGCAAAAATATATGACAACGAAAGATGAACTCCCCAGTCAGTAGGTGCCCAATGTGCTACTGGAGGAGAGTGGAGAAATAATTCCAGAAAGATTGAAGAGAGACAGAGCCAAACCAAAAAACACCCAGTTTTGAATGTGACTGGTGATGGTAGTGACCAGTGCTGTAAAAACAATATTATATAGGAACGTAGAATGTTAGGTCCATGAATCAAGGTAAATTGGAAGTGGCCAAACAGGAGATGGCAAGAGTGAACATCAACCTTTTAGGAATCAGTGAACTAAAATGGACCAGAATGGGCAAATTCAATTCAGATGACCATTATATCTACTACTGTGGGCAAGAATCCCTTAGAAAAAATGGAGTAGCCATCATTGTCAATGAAAGAGTCCGAAATGCAGTATTGGGAGCAATCTCAAATTAACAGAATGATCTCTATTCGTTTCCAAGTCCAAGCATTCAATATCACAGTAATCCAAGTCTATGCCCCATCCGCTGATGCTGAAGGAGATGAAGTTGAACGGTTCTATGATGGCCTACAACCTTCTAGAACTAATACTAAAAAAGTGTCCTTTTCATCTTAGGGTGCCTGAAGTGAAAATAGGAAGCCAAGAGATACCTGGAGTAACAGGCAAGTTTGGTTTTGGAGTCCAAAATGAAACAGGGGAAAAACTAACAGAGTTTTTCCAAGAGAACACACTGGTCATAATAAACACCCTCTTCCAACAACACAAGAGATGATTCTACATATGGACATCACCAGATGGTCAGTACCAAAGTCAAGTTGATTACATTCTTTGCAGCCAAATGTGGAGAAGCTCTATACAGTCAGCAAATCAAGAGTGGGAGCTAACAGTGGCTCTGATCATGAACTCCCTATTACAAAATTCAGACTTAAAGAAAGTAGGGAAAAACAGTAGACCATTCAGGTATGACCTAAAGAATTATACAGTGGAAGTGACAAATAGATTCAAGGGATTAAGCCTGATAGACAGAGTGCCCGAAGAACTATGGACAGAGGTTCATGACCTTGCGCAGGAGGCAGTGATCAAGACTATCCCCAAGAAAAAGAAATGCAAAAAGGCAAAATGGTTGTCAGAGGAGGCCTTACAAATAGCTGAAAAAAGAAGAGAAACTAAAGGTAAAGTGTAAAAGGAGAGATATACCCATTTGAATGCAGAGTTTCAAAGAATAGTAAGGTGAGATAAGAAAGCCTATCTCAGTGATCAATGCAAATAAATGAAGAAAACAATAGAATGGGCATGACTAGAGATCTCTTCAAGAAAATTAGAGATACCAAGGAAATATTTCATGCAAAGATGGGCACAGTAAAGGACAGGAACAATATGGACTTAACAGAAACAGAAGATATTAAGAAGAAGTGGCAAGGATACCCAGAAGAACTATGCAAGAAAGATGTTGATGACCTAGATAACCACAGTGGTGTGAGCACTCACATAGAGTCAGACATCCTGGGCTGCAGTGTCAAGTGGGCCTTAGCAAGCACCACTACAAGCAAAGCTAGGGGAGGTGATGGAATTCCAGCTGAGCTATTTCAAGCCGTAAAACAGATGTTTCTGTTAAAGTGCTGCAGTAAATATGCCAGCAAACTTGGAAAACTCAGCAGTGGCCACAGAACTGGAAAAGGTCATTTTTTATTCCAGTCCCAAAGAAGGGCAATGCCAAAGAATGTTCAAACTACCATACAGTTGCATTCATCTCACACGCTAGCAAAGTAATGCTCAAAATTTTCCAAGCGAGACTTCAATAGTATGTGAACTGAAAACTCCCAGATGTTCAAGCTAGATTTAGAAAAGGCAGAGGAACCAGAAATCAAGTTGCCAACATCTGTTGGATCATAGAAAAAGCAAGAGAGTTCCAGAGAAACATCTACTTCTGCTTTATTGAGTATACCAAAGCCTTTAACTGTGTGGATCACAACAAACTGTGGAAAATCCTTCAAGGGATAGGAATACCAGATCATCTGATCTGCCTCCTGAGAAATCTGTATGTAGGTCAAGAAGCAACAGTTAGATCCAGACATGGAACAATGGACTGGTTCCAAATTGGGAAAGGAGTACATCGAGGCTGTATATTGTCATCCTGCTTATTTAACTTATATGCAGAGTACATCATGTGAAGTGCTGGGCTGGATGAAGCACAAGCTGGAATCAAGATTGCCGGGAGAAATATTAACCTCAGCTATGCAGAGGACATCGCCCTTATGGCAGAAAGTGAAGAGGAACTAAAGAGCATCTTGATAAAAGTGAAAGAGGAGGGTGAAAATCTGGCTTAAAACTCAATATTCAAAAAACAAATATCATGGCATCCGGTTCCATCATTTTATCTCAATTAGATGGGGAAACAACAGAAACGGTGAAAGATTTTATTTCTTGGGCTCCAAAATCACTGCAGATGGTGATTTAGCCATAAAATTAAAACACACTTGCACCTTGGAGGAAAAGCTATGACAAACATAGATGGCATATTAAAAAGCATGGACATTGCTTTGCCAACAAAGGTCCACCTAGTCAAAGCTATGGTTTTTCCAGTAGTCATTTATGGATGTGAGAGTTGGACTATAAAGAAAGCTGAGTGCAAAGAATTGATGCTTTTGAACTGTGGTTTTGGAGAAGACTCTTGAGAGTCCCTTGGACTGCAGGGAGATCCAACCAGTCCATCCTAAAGCAAATCAGTCCTGAATATCCATTGGAAGGACTGATGCTGAAGCTGAAACTCCAGTACTTTGGCCACCTGATTCAAAGAACTGACTCACTGGAAAAGACCCTGATGCTGGGAAAAATTGAAGGTGGGAAGATAAGGGGACAACATAGGATGAGAGATGGTTGGATGGCACCACTGATTCGATGGACATGCATTTAAGCAAGCTCTGGGAGTTGGTGATGGACAGGGAAGTCTGGCATGCTGCAGTCCATGGTGTTTCAAAGGGTTGAACAGAATGAGCGACTCAATTTACTGATATATATATATATACAGTGAATGTTTGCCGCAGTAATTTTAGTTAACGTTCATCAGTTCATCTGGTTACACTTATTTTATTTTATTTTTTGCTGTGGTAAGGGCTTAAAAGATTTATCCTTTTAGCAATTTTCAAGTATATAATACAGTATTATTAGCTATTGTCAACTTGTTGTACATTACATTCCAAGAACTTATTAATTCTGAAACTAGAAGTTTGTACCTTATGACTACTTTCACTCATTTCCTTCATCCTCCACCTGACACCTGCTGCAACCACCAAGCTGCCCACTGTTTCTATGAGTTCTTTTTTTTCTCTCCTTTTAAGATTACACATATAAGTGAGATCACATAGTATTTGTCTTTATTTTATTTCTCTCAACGTAATGCCCTCAAAGTCCATCCATGTTATCACAAGTTACCGGATTTCCTTCTTGGTTGTTGTTGATTAACACCTCATTGTATAATATACATATATACCGCATTATCTTTATTCATCAATTTGTGGGTGGACTTTTAGGTTGTTTCCGTGTTTTGAGTACTGTATATGATGCTTCAGTGAACTTAGGTATGTGCCTATCTCTGCAACAGTGATTTTGTTTCCTATACACCCAAAGTGGAATTGCTGGATCATACAGTAATTTTTTAATATTTTGAGGAATCTCCATGCTGTTTTCCATAGCTGCTGCACCAATTTACATTCCCACCAACAGTGCGCAGGTGTTCCTTTTTTCCCACATCCTCAACACTTGTTATCTCTTGCCTTTTTGCTAATAGCGATTTTAAGAGGTGTGAAGTGATAACTCACTATGGTTTTGATTTGTATGTCCCTGATGATTAGTGATATTGAACACCTTTTCAGGTACCTGTTGGCCATGTGCATGTCTTTCTTGGTTAAAAAAAAAAAAAAAAAAGTCTATTCATTTTCTCTGTCCCTTTTTTTTTTTTTGAGTCTTGCCCTTTTAATGTAGGTGTCCTGAAAGGGTACCAGACACATATTTGGAGTTGTGTAAATATTTCTTAAATCCACTGCAATCCCATCATTTGGAACAACAGAATAAAGGCAGGAGGACTGTTATGTGCATGTCTAGCTAGTCACATCTAATATACTGGAAAAGAAAAGGTCAACCCCTTGGCATAAAGAATGGGGGATCTTATGACTTTACATAAAATATTGGCCTCTGAACCAATAATGATAATATTAAGAGATTAATGAACACTTAATAGTGTGCTAGCTACTATACAGCACATTTTAAGACATTTGAGTACTCACGGAAACATTTGTTTTAATCAGTTTAGGAGACTGGGTCTTTGAAAGTGAAGAAACTTGTCTATAATTACTTGACAGGTGCTTTGCAAATATTTTCTTCTATTCTGAGGGTTGTGTTTTTGTCTTGTGTATAGTTTCCTTTGCTGTGCAAAATCTTTTCAAGTTTAGTTATTTCCCATTTGTTTATTTTGTTTTTATTTTCATTACTTTAGGAGGTGAATTTAAAAAGGTCTTGCTGTGATTTACGTCAAAGTGTTCTGCCTATGTTTTCTTCTGAGTTTTATAGTGTCTGGTCTTACATTTGAGTCTCTAATCCATTTTAAGATTATTTTTGTGTGTGGTATTAAAGAGGGTTCTAACTTCATTCTTTTTCATGTAGCTGTCCATCTTTCCCCTGGAGTGGCACCCCACTCCAGTACTCTTGCCTGGAAAATCCCATGGACAGAGGTACCTGGTAGGCTGCAGTCCATAGGGTCACTAAGAGTCAGACATGACTGAGCGTCTTCACTTCCACTTTTCACTTGCGTGCATTGGAGAAGGAAATGGCAACCAATTCCAGTGTTGTTGCCTGGAGAATCCCAGGCACGGGAGAGCCTGGTGGGCTGCCGTCTATGGGGTTGCACAGAGTCGGACACAATTGAAGCGATTTAGCAGCAGCAGCAGCAGCAGTCCAACTTTCCCAGCACCACTTGTTGAAGAGATTGTCTTTTCTTCATTGTATATTCTTGCCTCCTTTGTCATAGATTAGGTGACCACAGGTGCATAGTTTCATTTCTGGGACACGGGATGGGGAGTGGGGTGAACTGGGAGATTGGAATTGAGGTATGTGTACTGCCACATGTGAAACAGATAGCTAGTAGAAACCGACTATAGAGCTCAGGGAGTTTAGCTCAGTGGCCTGTGGTAATCTAGACAGATGGGATGGAAGCATGGGAGGGAGGACCAAGAGCGGGGGGTGTTTATATACGTTTAGCTGACTCACTTCATTGTATAGCAGCAACTAACAACATTTTAAAGCAGTTATGCCCCAATAAATATAAATTTTAAAAAATCACTTGAGTAGCAAATGAGATTGAGTCAGTGTACAAACCTAGGTCTGTTTCCTAAATTCCTCTCTATCGCCTCTCTATGACCCTGCAGGATTTCCATTCAAGTGAGATTATTTAAAATCATACTTTTTTCATCTTTGCTACTCACAACCAGTCACAAATTTCTATATAACCTGTTCCAGAAATTGCTCATCAGTTTATTCTGCATTCTGTACCCTTATGGTACACTTCTTATGATTTAATGCCTCCTTAATTCTCATCTGTGTTATTTTGATAGTGTTATATGGTGCCCTTAACATAAAACGTAACAAAGAACTCTTCTATCTCCCAGTTCAGTGTTGTTTTTTTTCCTCTTTTTTTTTTTCATAGTATTCTTGAAACCTACATTTCTTCAAAATATGCCCGCACAAATTACCTTTCCAAATGTATTTCTTTCAACATGACATCACATATCCTAGAATTTGGCCACAGGGAATTTTTCACAACCTGTCCACGTTCTTCAACATGAATTGTTCATCTTCAGCTATGTTCTTTTCATGAATTGGTCTTAAATACCCTTGCATACTTTCTCTACTTTGAAGTCCTCTATTTATCCATCCAGAACATGCTCAAATTTGAAGCTTTTAGTTATTTTTCCAAGGCAGCATTATTCCTACATTCCCACAGCATTTTGCACATAACTAATATATCAATGAAATTTACATATGCGTCTCCTATTTTCAACAGTCATGTTTTATTCATCTTCTATTCCTGTTAAATATCACATTACTAGCCAAAAAAATTATGTTTATAAACATTATAGAAAAGAAATAATGAGTTTAAGTATTTAATCAAATATTTGAAAGAAAAGAAAGTTTAGTTGCTCAGTCTTGTCCAACTCTTTGCAACCCCATGGACTGTAGCCTACCAGACTCCTCTGTCTACTTTACCGTCTGAGCCACCAGCAAAGTCAAATATTTAATTTCTCTCAAATCTTTTAAAGGAAACAAAATAGGTTAGTGGTAGAAACTCTTTACCAAGAAAACTTTTTCATTTAAAGTTCAATATTTTTTAAAATAGGTGAAACTAGGAAGAGTAAGACCACCTCACTGAGTCTTCCTCATACCCTAGAGTGGCCTACAAATAACCCCGAGATTCTATGCAACTTCATTTAAAAAACACAGGCACAGGATGCCAAAATCTTGTATGAATTTTCATTTTTTCGTTATTGTTTTGCCAGCTCATATTTGAAACCCAGTTCACTTAAAAGAAATACTCCCACTCTTGGCAAAATGCATTCATGTGATATTCTTAATTTGAATTTCTGTAAAATGTTTTCTTTTCATTACTGACTTTATCATCTTCTTCTGTGTGGACATTTTATCATGGGAATTCCAAACAATGTACCTGAGAAAATACTAAAACAATATTGAAAGGATCCTTCTAACACGTACTTGGATCCAACTAGAAAAGTCGAAAGCAATTTGGGAAAGATTTTATGAAAGAAAGAAACCACCTCTGGTGAGTGAAGGAAAAAAAAAAGTGTTTGTCTTTATTTTCATAACTTACTGGTTCAAACACAGTCATTTCTATGGGGGCTCTGGCTGTTTTCATTCAACCTATTTGAGTTTTAATTATCTTTCACTTAAAAGCAGCTGTTGTAATTAAAATACTTCAAAAAAGTTACTTTAAACATGTATAAAGATTTTGTCACCTATCAATGTATACAAGTTTTATTCTTATTAATGAAATTAAAAATTATGATTTGCTAAATATGTACTAGGCACTAGGAATCCACTATTACAGGTGCTTCTGGTTACTGTGATGAGCAAGAAAGGTATCTTCCTTTCTTCAGAATCATTAGAATCTTTTAGAAAAGACTGATATGAAACATGTAACATCTAAAAACCCCAAAGAGAAGTACTGTGGGAGTCCCTAATTGTGGGAGTCACCTATAATGGAGATTCTCAGAGCTGGGCTCCCTAAGGAAGTGATATTTTAGGCTGAGGCTTAGAGGAAATTTTCAAGTTAGATTAACTAAGAAAATGGGTCTAGGAGTGCACCAGCGAGAGGGGAAAAACAGGGGATAATTCATGACTACATGGATTTGTAATTACTTTAGATTCATGCAAAATTTCATTATCTAGAAATGAAAATCATGTATAGAAAAAAGTTTCTCACACTTGCTAATTGAACCAACTTTTTATTAATAAATTGTTATAAACCTTCTATATGTCCAACATTATGAAATACACTAGAAAATGTGGGTAGTTCCTCTTGATAATTACACCATTTTAACATTCCGTGGTGGCTCAGACGGTTAAGAATCTGTCTGCCGTGTAGGAGACATAGATTCAATTCCTGGGTTGGGAAGATCACCTGGAGAAGGGAATGGTTACCCACTCCAGTATTCTGGCCTGGAGAATCCCATGGGCAGAAGAGCCTGGTAGGCTACAGTCCAAGGGATTGCAAAGAGTTGGACAGGACTGAGCAACTTTCACTTTCAACCATTCAAATAGTAATTGTATTGAGGATTGTGAGGCAACATAGAAAACATTCAATTTATAATATGTAGAAATATGAAATGGTAGTATACCATTCCTCATGATTGTATTGGAGAACGCAATGGCAACCCACTCCAGTACTCTTGCCTGGAAAATCCCATGGATGGAGGAGCCTGGTAGGCTGCAGTCCATGGGGTCACTACTAGTCAGACATGACTGAGCAACTTCACTTTCACTTTTCACTTTCATGCATTGGAGAAGGAAATGGCAACCCACTCCAGTGTTCTTGCCTGGAGAATCCCAGGGACTGGGAAGCCTGGTGGGCTGCAGTCTATGGGGTCCCACAGAGTTGGACACAATTGAAGTGACTTAGCAGCAGCAGCAGCATGATTGTATATCAAATGGATATGAAAGACACTGGAAAATATATTAAAATTATTTTTGCATTTGTACTAAAAATGTGGGTTTCCGTGACACAAAATTTATTTTCCAACTTTCCACGATGCAGTAATATATTTTTTTAAGATTAATGAAAGAAAACATTGAGTTAAGAAAGCTCTGCTTTAAAACTAACTACAACAAAGCAAAGTAAATTTCATTTTCAAATGAATGCCATGAAAGATTTTTTTCAGAAACTAAAAATTCCAGCTTCAGTAAAAAGAGTAAAAATGATTTATCATGTTCTTTATAATGAAGCCAAATAATGGCATATACTCTATTTTATTGATTTGATAGAGCATGTCACAGAATGATAGAGCTGGAAGATTAGCTTATGTTAATCTCACTCAGTTTCCTCTCTTTGTAGTTGAGGAAACAGAGAAGGGTCGTATATGCATATTGAGCAGGCATTATGAACCTGTGTATTGGGTTATCAATGAACCAGACATATTAAATGGAGGAATGCAAAACTGTAAACTCCTCCTATCCTCTTTGAGATTAAAATTTATAACAAGAGGGAAGATATAACACTTATCTCCTAACTCGCATTTCCTAGGCTCTTTTCACTTTCATTTCCATCATGATTGTAAAAATGCATAAGAGTTTTTAGAAAGCAAGCCACACATTTTCTATTTGTCTAACTACCATTTCTCTTGTCATAGGACAAACTGACAATCTGTGCAGAGTGTTACAGATTCCTCACTGCCACAATAACAAATGGCTCTAAAAATGCCATACGAGTCTTCTTCCTGCTCTCCTTGTTGGGAACAAAACCGATACAGAAGGTTTGGGCTGTGAGTCAAGAAAGTAAATAAACAAACCAAACTAGCAGTTGGGAGTAGGATTAGAGAAAATGTTCTCCTGAGATTTCTATTGTTAGAAGAGTGGATAGGGCTGCTAACAATAACGGGAAATAAAGGAGTACGTACACACAAAAAGGCAAAACTCTAAACACGTTGCCAGCAAATAGGGCAAGAGACAAAATTGGGTTCAGCAGAGATAGACAGGTTTGTTTTTTACCCCTTGAAAAGTATTGGCTCAGCTTGTTTTTTTTTTTTTTTTCCTATTTTCCTCTTTTAAAGTTATATGCTAATTTGGTTTACAGAGTCACTATTTATTCATGGTTTTCCCTCGACATCTAGTTGTTGTTTATGGAGTCACATATTGTTCAGACACAATTTTTTTCCCTACCTTTGGCCCTTTTTGAGGCAGGTTAAATGAAGTGGGAAGTTATCATTTACTGGAGAGACTGATAAATCTGGGAGCCAAAAAAAAAAAAAGATAATTTAAGCTCAACGAACATTTTCTGCAAGATCTATTTTAGATGATGATAGAGTAATTGTTGGTATGTTTTTCCAGATTTGTTTGAATATTGACTATAAATTAGTCAATTCAAATAGGTAGTTGAATGTAGAAAAATTAGTCAAATAAAATATTTGGAATCTTGTAAATATCAATATCAGCACCTGCTAGATTAACATGTAAATTGTATTTTGCAAGAGGTAAGATTCTGATCATTGAAGGTTTTTGTTTCCCATTCCGTCAAATGATGCTGTGGGGCTAGATTATCTGCAAGGTCTTTCACACCCCTAAATTTTATAATTTTTTAATTAAAACACATTTTGACTACTGCTAGGATAAGAAAATGATTTGAATAGCAAAACTGTATTTCTCACAGCAGGATTTGACATATTCCTCAATGAGTAGCCTTACAAATTTGACCACACTGCTAAATTTGTAATTTATAGTGCGTTTCATGCTATAATATATTATTTCTAATTTAATTTCGTAGTTCACTTACTGTTTTAATGTTTGCAAATACATATTCCTAAGATGTCTTTGTCTTACCTCTTCCAAAAAGGAGCAATTCAGCCATAAATCAGTTAAAATATCAGTTAAATGTAATTTAAAGCAGCAATAGGGAAAAACACAAATTCTGCTTCTTCAGTGAAATGCTCTATAAAGTCATAAATTTATGTCAAAATGCTGAATATTTTAACCAAATGTGATTTTAAACTTCAGAATAATACATTTCTACTACAACTTACAAGAAGTTAAAGAAGTACTAGACCTAATTTATTGCCTAAGTTTCTGGTTCTAAAAAGCTCCTGGAAATCACTCAAGACTAACTGTAAAACTGCCCTGAGGGTTTTAATTTCTGTCCTTATAAAGCCTAATGCCATCTTTGCCTTCCATATCCTTTCACTTTCTGAAAGGAAAAAGAAATTTTGCAGATTTCATGGAATGGAAAAACACCAATAAAAGGAAAATAGTTGGCAATGTTAAGTCTAAGCAGAAAGCCAAACATTTGCTCTTTTACTTTATCATAGGACTGAGTGGGATAAATCAGGCATTAGTCTCTGAGAAGTGAATCTTTGTTTTTTATTTAGAAAATGATGAAGCCAGCTTGTTGGTAGAAAAAAAACAATTAGTAAATTAAGGGGTTATACGGATTATGGGCCATGTGTATGTGTGTGCATGTGACCTTTCTTCCCTCAGTAATGTGGCAACCTGTACTTTTGAACTGAAAGGGAATCCCCAGTTGTTTATACCTGATGGAGTGTTTCAAGTTTTGCAAACAGACATAAGAGAAAAGTTACAGTTTAAACTGAACGTTTCAGACTTTTGAGGGTTTTATTCAGATCCTTCACCTTTCTATAATGCAGCTTTCAAAGTGTCAATATAATTAATGCTTCTCCACAATAATGTTCTTGTTGTTGCCTAAATTATCATCCATTTGCCACCTAACTCTCAGACGTGTTGATCGCCTAATTGTCTTATCCTTTTTTCTGATTTTCTTTCACATCAAGGAGGAAGTGGGCTCAGTTTTATAGACTCCTCTTTGCTTGTCAGAGATATACCTCATCAGCATTTCTTGATGTATTCTCCTTGGTAAAATTCTCAAAGTTACTTGTCTCCTTTCTATTATGTAGATCTATCATCTGTTTTAATTTAACAAGATAAAAATGTGCTTCTTTCTCATCTTCAAAATATTATTTATTAATCCAAGTCCAAGTACACCACACTTTTTTTTATCAGCCAGTATGTGAAGCACCTGAATTAATTTTAATGGGTTAAAGTGTAATCCTTTTGAAAATTAACATCTACTTTATAACGAAAAGCAAGGTAACATGTTTCATAAAAAGACATTGAACAATCCAACGATGATAGAAGTGGAACTCTCTGATACTATTCTGATATGTAATTCTTTACTATGATCATTTTCATCTATTACACTTTGTTTACAAGCTGGAAAAATTTAAGACTTTTTCTTTATTCCTTCTTTTCCTGATATTTCCTAATAACATGCTTTAGCATATGCCCTTTTCAATTCAATCTGTAAGTTTGCATCCTTTGCTTCTGACAAATTATATTTTATTATTATTTTCTTTTAATTTATTTCATTCCCATTTTAATATTAATAGCTATACCTTTCGATTTGGCATTGACCTTCCTTGCTACTCCTTTCCTTTCTTTTTTTTTTTTTTTTGTTTTATTTTTTAATGAGACTTTTGGGCTCTCTTATTTTCTACCTCTTTAAGTTCTATTTGGGAGTAAATTTCTATTTTGCGTCTAAGCATTTAAACTACTTTTTAGATTATATTTATGCTATTATTTTAATTCATACAGAACTCCTTGTGTTGTACTCATAATGCTCTTCTCTATAAAGTTATTTTTGTTGTAATTCATATGTAATATTTTTTCTGTGTGTTTCTCTGAGAAAACTGGTTTTGAAGTATTTAGCTTCCCCTGCATTATTTGCTTCCTCCAGTGTCTTTGAATTTGCTTGTTTTTCCTGCTTTTTCTTTTCCCAAGTAGGAGATTTTAAATTTTGATTATTGATTTACACTTAACAGTGAGAAACTATATAAAAAGTTGAATCTGCTATGTGCAGGTACAACCCTTATTTACTGGCATGGATTCATAGTGGAGACATGGCAACTTTCTTGGGAATCATCCAAGCTTTGGTCTCTGAAAAGCTTGTATATGGGGCTTCTCAGCTTCCAAAGAGAAGGAAAGTACAGTATCCTTCCTTGAGGCTAGGGGAGATGTGAAAACCAGTATTCCAAGTGTCCCCTGTGTTTCAGAGGTCTTTCTTATGCAGAAATCTCCCCTTTAGACTTGGGCCGCTTGGGGCTAGTAGAATTATCCAGAAAGATTCAGGAATGGGTAAAGTCCTGAGCCTGAACTTTATATATATATTCCATTTCTTCGCTTT
This sequence comes from Ovis aries, assembly GCF_016772045.2. Lineage (NCBI taxonomy): Eukaryota > Metazoa > Chordata > Mammalia > Artiodactyla > Bovidae > Ovis > Ovis aries. The sequence continues at coordinate 74,984,292 of NC_056058.1, forward strand.
GAGGCACTTTCCTTACCCACTGACATGAGGTCAACAAGGTATATTGTGGAAGTCTCTGTGGCTGACTTCAATTCCAAAAGAGCAGTGAGTCTGTGACTCATTCCCACTGAGATATTTCATTATTTTAAAAATCATGTGAGTTCAGGCTACCGGAATGTTACCAAAATATTAATTTGTGGTGCCTCACTCATATCAGACACAAGATGAGATCAGATCTCTTGGCTACTGGTGATTTATCACTGACTGTGAGCTTGAGCCTGTGTGTGAGCCCATGTATTACCTGTTGTCATCCATGTTCCCCCCAGAGCCTTCCATCTGTTCTATCGACTCCAATGGTGTTAGGGTGGCAGTAGGTATGCTTTTATTCATACTTTGTCAGTGTCATCAGCCTGCTGCAGAAACTACATCTCATGTCTGGTGGTCTTCTAGTGTCTGAGTCTATTTCCTTCCAAAATATTTAAAGTCATTTTCTTTTTTTTTTTACAGTTCTAATCTTTTGCCTCTATCTAACATGGTGAGGTTGCATTGCCCTAGTTTGGTGTTCAACCATATCGAACAAAAGATGGACATTCTCGGTGCTGATAGCTCTTCTCACTCTGCCCATGGGCCCCATCTCTCCCCTTTTTAGTGATTGGGATGGTATGGTAATATCATGACCATGAACACAGTGATTATAACCAATAGAGCCCAAGAGAAGACAGAGTTGAAAAGAGTATTTTGTTATCTTTATGCTAAAAGTCTAAAATGATGAAAAAAAATATCATTCACACATTCCAATGTGCTCTGGTCAGACTTATGCTTGTGTTCATCATCAACAAAGTATAGTTATAGCCTTTGAGAAAGTCGATAATATCTGTTATTCCTGAGCAACACAGTGGGCCATGAGAAATGATCTAACCTTAAATAAACGATAGTAGTAACTTCAGGAGCCAGAAGATTTATATTGTTTTAATAGAAAGACAACAACATTGCTACATTTTTCACTCAGTGAAATATATGAATTACTCAGAAATGATGTATTTGACAGTCTAGAATACGAATATATGATTCTGGAGTTGAAGATGAAAAGGTAGTGCCTTAAGGCTATGAAGAATCTTCATGTGTACTGAATGGATAATAAACCAGTAGGTACATGTATTTTCTCTACTCCACTGTTCAAAATATTAATCAATTGATCAATATGGCTTACTTGAGTTCATATAGCTCTATTAAAAATATTGCCCAGGCCTCACTCATATGAGAGCATAAAAACTTACCTCCTTTCCTGATGGAAGAAAATTCTGTGGTGACATTCACACTCTACAGCTTCCTGTGGCATCAGGCTGAGATTAGATTTCAGCAAACCACATTTTGCTCAGCTTCTTCCTCTGCTCTATCCTGCTTCCCTTGTATCCTTATAGATTTCTCCTAAAAATATTTCTCAATGAATCACCCGCATATGAATCCTCATCTTATAACCAACGGAAATGTACTGTATGACTCAGGCAACTCAAGCCAGGGCTTGGTAACAACCTGTGCTGTGCTTAGTCACTCAGTCGTGTCCAACTCTTTGTGACCCCATGGACTGTAGCCTGCCAGGCTCCTCTGTCCATGGGATTCTTCAGGCAAGAATACTAGAGTGGGTTGCCATTTCCTTTGCCAAGGAATCTCCCTGACCCAGGGATCAAAGCCAGGACTCCCGCATTGCAGGTGGATTGTTTACCATCTCAGCCAACAGAGAAGCCCCTTATAACAACCTAGAGGGGTGGAGAAGGGCAGAAAGTGGGAAAGAGGTTCAAGAGGGAGGGGATACATGTTGATGTATGACAGACATGAAACCAATATTGTAAACCAATTATCCTTCAATTAAAAATAAATTAATTAAAAAAGGAAGAATCCTCATCTTAGGTTATTCTCCTTAAAATCTGTCCTTGCCTAAGGCAGGGTCTAACCTCTCTTTTACTCAGACATTCAACTAATCCCTCTATTTTCACCTCTACTCCACAGATTTGCCTTAAGCTTTTGGGTCTTGAATCCAGAGTCTTGTCATAGTTCTGCAGCACATTTAGCCCACTACTTAGCTCTTCTCACTCTCTCAACACACATGAAAGAACTGCATTTCTGGTCTTCTTCACTCTGCTACATCAGATATCAATCCAAATTGATATCTCTCAAAATTCGTCTAGCTTCTATCATCTGATTTTGCTTCCTCTCACATTATTTTTCTGTGATTAAAAAAAAATCCCTTATTTTAGTTCATCTAGTTCTATTTGATTCCAAACATCTCTGATTTTTAAAAATATATAGTTGTTAAATTTATGTAGATCTTTTCTAGGTGTTTCAACACAAGTCTTCCATAGCCTACTGGAAACTGAAAGTCGCATTTACTCTATTTTAGCAGCAATTGCTTCCTATTTTAAACAAAATGTTTCAGAAGTTGAAAAGCTTATTTCTTTGCTGACTAAGGTCCGTCTAGTCAAGGCTATGGTTTTTCCTGTGGTCATGTATGGATGTGAGATATGGACTGTGAAGAAGGCTGAGTGCCGAAGAATTGATGCTTTTGAACTGTGGTGTTGGAAGACTCTTGAGAGTCCCTTGGACTGCAAGGAGATCCAACCAGTCCATTCTGAAGGAGATCAATCCTGGGATTTCTTTGGAAGGAATGATGCTAAAGCTGAAGCTCCAGTACTTTGGCCACCTCATGTGAAGTGTTGACTCATTGGAAAAGACTCTGATGCTGGGAGGGATTGGGGGCAGGAGGAGAAGGGGATGACTGAGGATGAGATGGCTGAATGGCATCAGGGACTAAATGGACGTGAGTCTAAGTGATCTCTGGGAGTTGGTGATGGACAGGGAGGCCTGGCGTGTTGAGATTCATGGGGTCGCAAAGAGTCGGACACGACTGAGCGACTGAACTGAACTGAAATGAAGGAAGAGCTTACTAGGAAAGTGACCTTTAGCAGAGTTCGAAAATGAGGGCTAAACTGTTGCTACCTGGGATAGGAGACTTGCAGATAGAAGGAGCAGCAAGTGTGGATTTCTGAGGTGGCAGTGGTCCTCAAATTTTGTAGGAATAGCCAGAGGACAGTATGGCTGGAGCACAGTAAGAACAGGAGAAAATATAAAGATATGTATGGTCAGACATGACAATAATGATAATGGGGTTAGTATCGGATGGCACAAATAGCCTCATAGATCTCAGCAACACAGAGTCCTAAGGCTTTTTGAAATAAACCTAATCTAACCTAACCGTTTTATAGCACTGCAATATAGGAACAAAGAGGAAAACACTGGCATACGATTTTGTTTTTCTTTTTTCTTGAAAGATGTATTACATATAACTAACTCCACTTCCACATAGAATTCCCAACAAAATCACCTCTCCTACTTAATTTAGTAAGGAGCCTCCTTTGACTGAGCTTCCCTGGTGACTCAATCAGTAAAGAATCCACCTGCAATACAGGAAACCCAGGTTCAATCCCTGGATCAGGAAGATCCCCTGGAGGAGGGCTGGCAACCCACTCCAGTATTCTTGCCCAGGAAATCCTGTGGACAGAGGAGTCTGACAGGCTTCAGCCCATGCGGTTCCAAAAGTCAGAGATGACTTAACAGCTAAACCACCACCACCGCCTTCTTTGACTATTCAAAAACAAATTTATCTGACAATCTAGCTACAAAACATATTTGCTTTTTGCAGTTCACTTTAATTTTTAGTACAGTGGCCTTTTTCAGCAAGAGCAAAACCATATAAAGTGCACAGTCTAATGAGCACTGATAAATATTGCATTCCCTTACAGTGAACAAAACCTTGCCCCCTGCTGTTTCCTTAATAGCTTACATTAGCAGGCCATGATTACTGCAGTTTCATTGCTCTTCATCAAAGAAATGGCTGTGATTGTCTTTTTCCCACACTCTGCATTCATTCATCACAGAGACTCTGAGCTGTAAATATAAGGCATTTCTATTACCAATGGCACAGTTGATCTTATATTAACTGTCTTCCAATTTAGCAATGTATCCTGAGGTCTTTTCTACTGAAATCATTGGCAATGGTATTGTGTACTGTGACAGTCTCTACAGTATATGCTTTATATGCTTTAATTCTTCATTTAATTCTCAAAACTGATCTACAATTTATACATTTTCATACTAATTTTGCAAATAAGGAATGCAAGGTCTTAGAGAAGGCTGAATGCCAAAGAATTGGTGCTTTCAAATTGTGGTGCTGGAGGACTCCTGAGAGTCCCTGGGACAGCAAGATCAAACCAGTCAATATTTAGGAAATCTACCCTAAATATCCATTGGAAGGACTGATGCTGAAGCTGAAGGAAGCTTCAATACTTTGACCGCATGATGTGAAGAGCAGACACACTGATAAAGAGATGGGCAAAGATTAAGGAGTAGCAGAGGAAGAGATGATTAGATACCATCATTGACTCTACAAACAGGAGTTTGAGCAAACTCTGGGAGATAGTGAAAGACAGGGAAGTCTGGGATGTTCATACGGTACATAGGGTCACAAAGAGTCAGACAAGACTTAATTACTGAACGATAACAATAGCAAAAGCAAGGTCCTTATAGACTTAGTTTGGTACAAAGTCACAAAGATTTTACTCTTTCTCCAAACCCACACTTTCCAGTCCTCCATATTGCCATATTCCTATTCAATTCTCAAGACTTTCTTCTTTAGGGGGTGAATTCTTTAGAATAGGAAATGTCAGTTCTAAAGTATGCCTTTCATCTACATCCTGTAATTTTGGGTCATATCATTACTCTATGGGAAAATGGTTGTGGAATCCTAATTTGGGCCCGAGAGGCTAAGGGAAAGGGGTATCATATTCAAAATTAGATTGATATTGAAGCAAAAAACTAAAATAATTAATGTACTACGTCAATCAAAAACTTTTCTTCAAAAATTTTTTGTGTGAAAAATTATACCAAAAATAGTGAGTTTTGGGGGAGGGAGGTGGGAGGGGGTTCATGTTTGGGAACGCATGTAAGAATTAAAGATATTAAAATTTAAAAAAAAATAGTGAGTTTTTCCTTTTTATCTTTACAAGTAGAAAATCCTTTCTGCTACTCTTCAGGTTGTTTCCAGAAATAGTCTGTCTATATTTAGTCATAATTTTTGTGTATCTGTAGAAGGAGACAAAACTGGGATTTTTCTTCCTCCACCATCTTGCCATGCCCTCTGTCCTGATCAGTTTCTGAAGTTCACTTTCTCTAACTCACAACTGGAATAAAACATTTCTCCAAAAAGAACTAATTCCTGTTAACTTTGTGTGGTATGTAGAAAACAAGACCTAGGCACTCAGTATATTCACTGATACTAAGTTGTCATTGATCTGGGCTTTCTCAATCAACAGGAGGGAAAATAAAATACATTGCCAGAACTTTGATTATCTCTCTATATATGTAGACTATTTGATGAGGAAAAAGTGTTTAACTGTGATAAGATTTCATTTAAAGTTTTCTTTTCTGTGTCCTGTCTAAAAAATGTATATTACTCACAAGTCATGCTGATATTTTCCAGTATATCGTTTCAATAGGTTTATGATTTTAGACCTTATGTTTAAGTCTATATCCATCTCTAATTCATGTTTATATATGGAATAAGTGGAGTTGGAGTTTATTTTCTTACAGATACCTTTATTCTAGAATAATTTCTTATAATTTCGTTGTTCTTGCTATTCTCCATTGGATTGCTAATGTAGTTTTATTTTTTTAAAAAAATATATATATATAACAGGGAAGTTCTATTTTTGAACTTTTCATATTGTGTCATTGATATATTTGCCAAAATTTGTTACAGAGTCACACTACCTTGATTATTGTAACATTAAAGAAGTCTTGAAATCAAGTAGTGTAAATTCTCAAATTTATTCTTTCAAAGATTACTTTGGATAGTCTAGTTTCTTTGCATTTACATATAGATTTTAGAGCAAGATTGTTCACTTCTAAAATAAAGGCTGAAGGGATTTTCGTTAGAGTTGAATCAAATCTACACATGATTTTGGGAATACATGATATCTTAACAGCACTGAGTTTTCTACCATTAAAGAGCTATATTTAACTCTTCATTAACAATCTCTCAGGGATGTTTTTTAATCTTCTGTAGTAGAGTTCTTCCATGCCTCTTGTGAAATTTCTTTCTTATTCTTTTATTTATTTATTAACTTTAAAAACTAGCACCTTGTAAAAATTTAATTTTCCAAATTTTTGCTACTTGCATATAAAAATACAGTGGATCTTGTATATTAAATTTGTATCCTGCAATCTTGCTAAATTTCAGTTCTGTTCAGTCACTCAGTTTTGTCCAATTCTTTGTGACCCAAGGCCTGCAGCACTTGAGGCTTCCCAGTCCATCACCACTCCAGGAGTTTGCTCAAACTCATGTCCATCAAGTTGGTGATACCATTCAACAATCTCATCCTCTGTTGTCCCCTTCTCCTCCTGTCTTCAATCTTCCCCAGAATCAGGGTCTTTTCCACTGAGTCAGTACTTTGCATCAGATAGCCAAAGTACTGGAGCTTCAGCTTCAGCATCAGTCCTTCCAATGAATATTCAGGACTGACTTCCTTTAGGATTGACTGGTTTGGTCTGCTTGCAGTCCAAAGGGATATAAAGAGTCTTCTCCAACATCACTACAAAAACATTATTTCTTCAGTGCTCAGCTTTTTTTATGGTCCAGTTCTCACATCCATACCTGATTACTGGAAAAACCATAGCTTTGACTAGATGGACCTTTGTTGATCAAGTAATGTCTCTGCTTTTTAATATGCTGTCTAGGTTGGCCATAGCTTTGCTTTCAAGGAGCAAGCGTGTTTTAGTTTCATGACTGTATCACCATCTGCAGTGATTTTGGAGCCTAAGAAAATAAAGTCTTTCATTGTTTCCATTGTTTTCCTATCTATTTGCCATGAAATGATGGGATCAGATGCCATGATCTTTGGTTTTTGAATGCTGAGTATTAAGCCAGCTTTTTCAATCTCTTTTTTCACTTTCTTCAAAGGGTTCTTTAGTTCCTCTTCACTTTCTGCCATAAGGGTGGTGCCATTTGCATATCTGTGATTATTGATATTTCTCCTGGCAATCTTTATTCCAGCTTGTGTTTATCCAGCCTGGCATTTAGCATGATGTACTCTGCATATAAGTTAAATAAGCAGAGTGACAATATACAGCCCTGATGCACTCCTTTCCCAATTTGGAACCAGTCTGTTGTTCCATGTCCAGATCTAACTGCTGGCCTCCATACACATTTCTCAAGAGTCAGGTCAGGTGGTCTGGTATTCCCATCTCTTTAAGAATTTTCCACAGTTTGTTGTGATATACCCAGTCAAAGGATTTGACATAGTCAATAATAGAGAAGATGTTTTTCTGGAACTCTCTTGCTTTTTCTATGATCCAATGGATGTCAGCAATTTGATCTCTAATTTGTCTGCCTTCTCTAATTCACCTTGAACATCTTGAAGTTCTCAGTTCATGTATCTGAGCCTGGCTTGGAGAATCTTGAGCATCACTTTGCTAATGTGTGAGATGAGTACAATTGTGCAATAGTTTGAACATTCTTTGGCATTGCCTTTTTTAGATTTGGAATGAAACTGACAATTTCCAGTCCTGTGGCCACTGCTGAGTTTTCCAAATATAATGACATATTGAGTGCAGAACTTTAACAGCATCATCTTTTAGGAATTGAAATAGTTCAACTGGAATCCCATCACTTCCCCTAACTTTGTTTATAGTGATGCTTCCTAAGGCCCACTTGACTTCACATTCCAGGATGTCTGGCTCTAGGTGAGTGGTCACAGTATCATGGTTATCTGGGTCATGAAGATATTTTTTGTATAGTCATTCTGTGTATTCTTGCCACCTGTTTTTAATATCCTCCACTTATGTTAGGTCCATACCATTTCTGTCCTTTATTGTGCCCATCTTTGCATGAAATATTCCCTTGGTATCTCTAATTTTTTAAAAGAGATCTTTAGTGTTTTCCGTTCTATTGTTTTAGTCTATTTCCTTGCATTGATCACTGAAGAAGGCTTTCTCATCTCAACTTGCTATTCTTTGGAACTCTGTATTCAAATGGGTATATCTTTCCTTTTCTCTTTTGGCTTTAGCTTCTCTTCTTTTCTCAGCTATTTGTAAGGCCTCCTCAGACAATCATTTTGCCTTTTTCATTCTTTTTTGAGAGGTTGGTCTTCATCCCTGTCTCCTGTACAATGTCACAAACCTCCTTCCATAGTTCTTCAGGCACTGTCTGTCAGATCTAATCCCTTGAATCTATTTGTCACTTCCACTGTATAATCATAGGGGATTTGATTTAGGTCATAACTGAATGGTCTACTGGTTTTCCCTACTTTCTTTAAGTCTAAATTTTACAGTAAGATTTCATGATCTGATCTACAGTAAGCTCCTGGTATTGTTTTTGCTGATTGTATAGAGCTTCTCCATCTTTGACTGCAAAGAATATAATCAGTCTGGTGATGTCCATGTGTAGAGTCATCTCTTGTGTTGTTGGAAGAGGGTGTTTGCTATGACCAGTGTGTTCTCTAGGCAAAACTCTTTTATCCTTTTCCCTGCTTCATTTTGTACTACTAGGCCAAACTTGCCTATTATTCCACGTATCTTTTGACTTCCTACTTTTGCATTCCAGCCCCCTATGATGAAAAGACACTTTTTTTTTTTTTTTTTGGTGTTTGTTCTAAAAGGTCTTGTAGGTCATCATAAAATCATTCAACTTCAGCTACTTTGGCATTAGTGGTTGAGGCATAGACTGGGATTACTGTGATGTTGAATGGCTTTCCTTGGAAATGAAGAGAGATCATTCTGTCGTTTTTAAGATTGTACCCAAGTACTGCATTTTGGACTGGTTTTTGACTGTGATAGCTACTCTTTTTCTTCTAAGGGATTCTTGCCCACAGTAGTAGGTATACTGGTCATCTGATTTAAGTTTGCCCATTCTGGTCCATTTTAGTTCACTGATTCCTAAAATGTCAAAGTTCACTCTTGCCATCTCCTATTTGACCACTTCCAATTTACCTTGATTCATGGACCTAACCTTCCAGATTCCTATGCAATATTGGTCTTTACAGCATCGGACTTTACTTCCATCACCTGTCTCATCCACAACTGGGCATTGTTTTCATTTTGACTGCATCTCTTCAATCTTTCTGGAGTTATTTCTCCATTCTTCCGGTAGTATATTGGGCACCTTCCACCCGGGGAGTTTACCATTTATTGTCATATCTTTTTGCCTTTTCATACTGTTCATGAGGTTCTCAAGGCAAGAATTCTGAAGCGGTTTGTTATTCCCTTCTCCAGTGGACTACATTTTGTCAGAACTCAGTTTCCTTGAATTAGACAAGGCTGTGATTCATGCTAAATTTAGGTGGTGGCCAATTTTCCTAGTTATTTTGTAGATTGCTTAGGATTCTTAAACAATGAGATCATAGACAGATAATAGTGATGGACAGGGAGGTCTGGCATGCTGCAATACATGGGGTCACAAAGCGTTGGACATGACTGAGCAACTGAACTGAAAACTGAACAGAATGACATCTTTCTTTTTTCTTTCCAAACTGTTGTATTTTATTTCTTTATCTTGTTAGAAATTCATTTTCTGTCACTTCCAACAATGATGAATCAAGATAATTAGTGTGGGGATTCTTTGTTTCTAATCTTGGGAGAAGACTGTACACAATTATCTATAAAAATTTTGGTATCTACCTGTATGGGGTGTATTACAGAGTAACTTCTCCTTCTTCTTCTTTTTTAATAGTTTTTTCACCAGGATTTATTTTGGGATGATACTCTCTTGTTAATGAAATGTCTTACACAGTTTAAGATTAGTATCATTTCCTCTTTAAATATTTAAAAGAATCCACCAATTAAGAGAATATTTAAAGAATATGCCTGCAATGCAGGACACTCAGGTTCAATTCCAGTGTTGGGAAAATCTCCTGGAGAAGGGAATGACAACTGACTCAAGTTTTTGCCAGAGAATCCCATGGACAGTGGAGCATGGCAGGCTACAGTTGATGGGGTTGCAAAGAACCGGACATGACTAAGCAACTAACACTTAATGAGTTAAACCAAAAGGACTTGGCTTTTTCCTTTTGTGGCTATTTTGTTGTACATTGGGAGGAATTTTTTACCTTCAGTTCAGTTCAGTCACTCAGTCTTGTCCAGCTCTTTGTGACCTCATGAATGGCAGCATGCCAGGCTTCCCCGTCCATCACCAACTCCTGGAGTCTACCTAAACTCATGTGTATTCAGTTGGTGATGCCATCCAACCATCTCATCCTCTGTTGTCCCTTCTCATCCTGCCCTCAATCTTTCCCAGCATCAGAGTCTTTTCCAATGAGTCAGTTCTTTGCATCAGGTGGCCGAAGTATTGGAATTTCAGCTTCAACATCAGTCCTTCCAAAGAACACCCAGGACTGAGCTCCTTTAGGGTAGACTGGTTGGTTCTTCTTGCAGTCCAAGGGACTCTCAAGAGTCTTCTCCAACACCACAGTTCAAAAGCATCATTCTTCAGCACTCAGCTTTCTTTATAGTTCCACTCTTACATCCATACATGACTACTGGAAAAACCATAGCCTTGACTAGACAGATATAGTCAAATTAAGTATAAAATTCCTTATTACTTCCCTAGTATATAAAGGATTTGTAATAAGAACAATTATTGTTTTTGTTGCTTATTTGATAATCTGTGTTCTAATTTTTTTTATTGATCAATATGGAGATATGTTGATTTTATTAATTTTTTCAAATGTTTTCACTTTTTATTTTCTTACTGTAAAATATTTCACTGATCTAGTGTTATCTGTTCTCCTACTGTGCATTTACTCTGCTGTTTTCTTTCTGGCTTATTAAGATAGGCTCTTAGGTGATTGAGTCTAGACATTTCATTTCTAATATAAGCCCATAAAACTATATATCTCCTCATTGCTGCTTTAAAGTAATCCCTTATTTTGCAGATGTTGCATGTTTTTTTTTCAATCCAAAGTGTTTTCCATGTTCCCTTGAGATTGACTTCATAGTTTTTATATTTAGAGGTCCGTTGATTTATTTCTAAATAGATGGGTTTTTTCCTAAATATCTTACTGTTTTTGTTTTTTTTTTTAATTTCTAACTTTACTCTATTTAAAACCTTGAGATATACTTCCCATGAATTTATTCTTAGTAGTCTTATTGAGGTATAATTAATATTCAGTAATTATATACATTGAAATTATGTGGTTTGATATGTGTTTGGCATAGGTAAAAACTAGGAAACCATTGATAAAAGTAAGACAGTGCGGATTCTGAGGGGTTCTTAACCCTTAACCTCAACCCATCCATAATCCAAGATAAACATTAACATACTCTGTCATTATAGATGAAGTTACATTTTTAAAAGAATTATATAAAGACTATATAGTATATACTTTTAAAACTCTCATGAAAATCTGCTCTACTCATATTTTATTCATCATTTACTAACTATTGAATCTTATATCTTCTTTATATATTCTGGATATAATTCCTTTATCACCTTTATGATGCAAATGTTTTCTACTAAAGTTTGGCTCTTAATAGTATCCTAAAAAACAAAAATTGTGTGTATGTAATTTTAGTAAAGTCAAATTAATCAATTCTTTTTTAATTGTGTCTGGGTATTTTCTTTGAGATATATTTGCCTAACCCAAAGTTACAAGTTTTTCTCCTGTTTATTTTTACTCTACTATACCATACCATACCATACCATACTATACCATACTGTAGTCTTCCCAAGTGTCTCTGCAGTAAAGAATCCACCTGCCAATGCAGGAGACATGGGTTCCATCCTTGGGTTGGGAAGATCCCCTGGAGGAGAAAATGGCAATCTAGTCTAGCATTCTTGCCTGGGAAATCCCATGGACAGAGGAGCCTGAAGGGCTTCAGTCCATGCAGTCCCAAAAGAGGCACAATTTAACTACTAAAAAACATCAACATATTATATTATTTTGCATTATATTATAGTATATTATATTAATCGTGGTACTACAGAAGTTTTGCAGTTTTAGATTTTCCATGTTAAATACCACTGCTCAATTTTGAGTTAATTTTTATATGTAGTTGAAGAATGGATCAAAGTTTATATATTTGCATAGCACCAAAGAATTGATGCTTTTGGACTGTGGTGTTGGAGAAGACTCTTGAGAGTCCCTTGGACTGCAAGGAGATCCAACCAGTCCATTCTGTTGATGTATGGCAAAACCAATACAATATTGTAAAGTAAAAAATAAATAAAGGAGATCAGTCCTGGGTGTTCTTTGGAAGGAATGATGAGAAAGCTGAAACTCCAGTACTTTGGCCACCTCATGAGAAGAGTTGACTCATTGGAAAAGACTCTGATGCTGGGAGGGATTGGGGGCAAGAGGAGAAGGGGATGACAGAGGATGAGATGGCTGGATGGCATCACTGACTCGATGGACGTGAGTTTGAGTGAACTCTGGGAGTTGGTGATGGATAGGGAGGCCTGGCGTGCTGCGATTCATGGGGTTGCAAAGAGTCGGACGTGACTGAGCAACTGAACTGAAGTGAACAGTTATCCTAGACTATTTGTTTAAAAGGCTATATTTTCTATCTAGATAGGACTAAAAATATATTATATAGATGTAGATATGTATATAGATGTATGCACACACATGCATACAGATAGAAGACAGACCCATTTACCAAACAGAAATAGATAAGAAAGCACTACATCAATAAAATAACAGCAAATATTTTATGGTGGTGAGATTATGGTTGAATTTTCTTTTTTTATATATTTTCTTCTATTTTAGAAATGTTTTGTAGTGAATAGAGACTATGCTTATAATCAGAAAAAGGTAAGAATTCATTGTCAAGAACATTTTTTCTCAAATAGTGGCTCAAATACAATTATATATATTTGCATTTACTTCCAGCTTCATTAAGATTAATTCAGTTTGATCCACAATTTTGGTAATTTTATTTTTTCCAGTTTTACTGAGATACAGTTGGCATACAGCACTCTATGTTTTTTGTCATTCTTTCTAGCATATCTTTCCAAAACTATTTGTATTATTATGCTTTTTTACTATGCTAACTTTACCTAATTTTGACACTTTTTTGAAAAGAACAAGCTTTTAAAACTTCTTTATCCCATTTACTTATGTTTATCATTTATTATTTCTACTTGTACATTTATTGTTTCCTTCATTTCTCCTGTTTCCTTTGCTCTTCTTTCCACACTTTTGAGATGAATAATTTTTTTGGCATCAAACATTTTCTAGTATGTGTACTTTTAAGGCTCTATATTTTCCTATGATTATTCCTTTATTTATGCATATAAGATTCTGATGTAGGGATTTTTTTAATTACCATTAGCTTTAATAAATATGTAACTTTGTTCTGTACTTCTTTTGGGTAAGTTATTTAGTGGAGCATTTAAAAATTTACAGGTATAATGTGGTTTGTAAAATTTTTAATTCACTTCTAGTTTTACTGCATTGTTATCAGAGAATATTATTCATATTATTCCATTGTTGTAGAGCTTATCCTGATTTTTAGAATTATGTAATATTCGGTTAGCTTTAATAAATTCCTCACGTATCCCTGAAAATGTTGTATTATCTATGTATTATTTGTATGCTATATTCTCTCCCTATATAATTATCTTCCCCCCAAGACATCCATATATATCCAAAATATTTTTGCTGTCTAGTTCTTCTCTATATACTTAATAAAATGTGTCCTATTGATTAATCAATTTAAAAAATGAATCTAACTCTGCCCTTACATGATATTCATATTTTCTGCTTGTCATACTTTTTGCTGGTTTATTCTACAGCATATATTCAGCACTTACTATGTTCTACAAATGTGCCAGAGTCTGAGAACATAGTTATTAAAAAGACCATCATTTTTCCTTCTTTTCTGGGACATGAGTCATGTGATTCTGAGGCATCTGAATCTTCACAGTAATGGGTGACTTTTTTTTCTCATAAAAATCTGTCAGAATAATGGATCTTAAGCAGAAGTCTTCAGTCTAAGAACTATTGCAATCTCCATGAAACAAGACCACAGAAAAATGGAAAATATTCTCCATTTTAATGAAACCTCAAAACTTGTCCCACAGAAAGCATATGAGCAGTCTGCAAAATGCTAATTATTAAACAGTTTGATAACATTTTATAAGCTGAAAATGATTTGGAAACAATACTTTAGAAAAATATTAGGGTTCATGAATCCTGATCTCTTTGAAATAATTTCTCTCTCCTACTTATTTGTTGTTTTCTGATTTTATGAATGTTACATAGCTACCATTGAAAGAAGAGACTTTACCCCAAAACTCTGTAATGAGAGATGCTTAAATATAAAACATAATTGAGCATGTCATTGTCATTTAATCTTTGGATTAAATCCCAGGTCATCATTCATTTTTGAAATGTCATTTGATTACATCATTAGGTTCTAATATAATTGCACCATCATAAAACCTAATTAAATTTTAAAAATGTAGAATACTTCCTCCATTTTTAAATCATATCAGCACCACAAGATTATCTGTAGACCTACCAGTTTTCTAGAAATTTGATGATTTTCATAATTAAAGCCTGCAAGAAAATATATGTTGAGCACAATCACTCTATTTATTTGATTGATAATAAGTTTCCATTTCAAAATCAGTTTTGCTTATGATGTTGTTCATAATGTAAGAACATCTCACAATTGCCATCAATGAGGGATCAATGATATCAAATCAGATATCTTTGATCAAAATGGCTTTGGAATTTACATTAAGAAAAACTTTAAAACAATTTTCAAAAAAGTTGCCTCTGTGTGTGTGTGCATGTGTGATATTAAATATTCTTACTTGGAATATATAAAAAATGTAATACTACAAGTGGTCAGTATGTAGATTTGTCATTGAAGCCTCTTCAATCTGGATAAGAGCAACCATGTAGCATGCCCAGATAATGGGAGTCTCTAATGATAATTTCTGACTTTATAATTGTTCTCTAAATTTCCATTTGGTGACAACCTTTGTGAGATAATTACACATCATCAATGTTCTAATGAACTATGAGACACTTAATGCCTGGACATGAGGCAGAGTAGCTAGGAAACATGTGTCACAGACAGTTCTGCAGGAGCTAACATACAAAAATGTAGGCTTCATTAACAGTGCTCTGAAAGACAGATGAGTCTCCATCCTGCCTAACCTAGTGGTTAATTTATTGACTGGCTTTAACAGTGACGTCCCTTTGGAGGGTTTTTAATAGTTTCTAAGTTGCTTGCTGAGGTTTTAATAGACATTTGCCTCACTGAGCTCAATAAATATAGAGTGCAGTTTGAAATCTTGCAACGTAAAATGTAAGCAACTGACTGAATGAGGTTAGAAAGGATTTATATTTCTTCTAAATATACTTCTGAGCCAAAGTTCAAGTGAAAATGAATTCTAAAATATCTACCTACTTTTTGGAAAACTTTCTCCTATTTTATGTTAAGACCTTTGGTGCTATAAAACAGAGAGAAAAATGTGTCAGAGATAGAAATAAAGAATGACTAAGCAATTTCTTTCAGTTGGCTCCAGAATGGATGTTGGAAAGCTGTATAGAAATTCATGGCTTAGATGTAACTATTCAGGTTAAATCAAAATAAATGGCAAATAATTCATTTCCCAGGTTTTAATTACTTGGAATCAGAGGCATTCTATTATACAAGGACACTCCATCATTTATGCAATGCTGTAGTTTACCTATTTGGTCATTTGTAAAGAGTGGTTTTGGCTCCAATATTTTTAAGTACATGAAAAATAATAATAGTTAATGGGTATTAAATACTTTCTCTGCTAGGCACAGTATGCTCCTTACAAGATTATAAACTCACTGATACCTCAGAAGAATCCTACGAGGCAGTTTAGGTAATTTTTCAAGATCATAGAGCTAATAAACTTCAAAATTTAGGGTTGAAACTATGTAATTTATCTTCAGGACCAGGACTCCAAAACATCAAATTATTATGTGGAAATTTCAGGAAAAATGGTTTTTTTGTTTTTTGTTGTTTTTTGTTGTTGTTGTTGTTGGTTTGGAATGTTTTTTATTAAATCCAATCAATTTTGCATATAGTTATCAGGTACCTTTCAATAATAATGTGTGTATTATTCACTAAATCATGTCCAACTTTTTGTGACCGATGGACTGTAGCCCACCAGGCTCCTCTGTCCATGGAATCCACCAGGCAAGGATACTGGAGTGAGTTGCCATTCCCATCTCCAGGGGATCTTCCCAAATCTGGGATTAAATACAGTCTTCCTTCATTGCAGGCAAATTCTTTACCATCACAACTACCATGAACTGGACTTGCCAATTATAAGTGAACTTGAAAAACTATAAACCAAAGATCAAATCTTTTCATTGCTTATAATTTTAATGTGTTGTGCATTTTAAGATATTAATTTCTGATCATGATTTTTTTATTTTTACTAATGCAATATATAAAATCAAAGCTTTAGCAAATAAACAATATAACTTTATAGAATAACTATCTCAGATATTGTATATTCTCTATTTTTATTATTAATTTCCAGAAATTAAATTGTCATAGCCATTTATATATCATATCAGCCAGAGATTTCATGATAAAAATCATGAAAATATCATTGTCAGATTTTACTTTACCTATATGGAGAAAGAGACTGTGAGTTATAATTTTAAAATAACCAAAAATAATGTATGTCAATGAAATGATTAATTTTGAGGTGATTGGACTGCTATTTGGAGAAAACAGAAAAAAATGTGATTACTCTGAAACTTTTATGTTACAATCAGTGTTCTCTAGACTAATCATTATAAATCAGGTCTGTATTTAAATAGCAGCATCTATCTAATATGAGAATTGTATTGTGAAATTATAATTTTTATATTCATGGTTATAACTGCACTTTTAAATTTGTGTAGAATATTTTCAAGTTTAAGACTTCAGAAGGCTGTGGTTTGGTCTATATCCTGGAACTTCATGTTATTATTATACTGACTATATGGACTACCATTTTCTTGGAAAATACTTGGGCTCTCTTTTTTATCCTATCATGTGGGATTATATTGAATATTTTTTGGATATTCTCTTGGTAAGTTCTTTATAGTGTACTGGCAAAATGAAGAACACACATTGAAACAGGAGATTTTGCAGCCCATTTTTCAGAGGTTTCTTTAAAGTGCTATGGGTGTCTTGGTCAAGCTACCTAATCTACTAGAATTATTGTGAAAAGTCAGTGACTTAATCCAGGTAAACCTGTTGTCCCAGTTCCTGGCATACTCTGAACATTCAGAAGTGGTTTGGTGGTATAGTTGCTAAGTCATGTCTGACTGTTTGCAACGCCATGGACTATAGCTTGCCAGACTCCCCTGTCCATGGAATTTCCCAGACAATACTGGAGTGGGCTGCCATGACCTTCTTTGGGGGATCTTCTTGACCCAAGGATCCAACCCTTGTCTCCTGCAGTACAGGCAGATTCTGTACTGCTGAGTCACCAGGGAAATGATTGCTAGGTATCAGGGTAAGGTGTCACTTCTCTCCCATTCCTTGCTCCGCCTACCAAGCATTCTTTAGGTTCCAAAATTTAAGAAAAGTTCTCTCCTCCTCAAGCCTATTTAAGTAAAATTTCTTACAAATATTGTCACACATTTATGATGTATGTAACTTAAAGATAGAATATTCCTTCTTCTCAAACTAATATACACTTCCAGTACTATGAGTTTTTCTCTGGGACTACATCTGAAAAGTATCAGAATTTGGTGTTTATGTTCAAATACTCAGGTCTTGGAAATATAGCCAGGGTCCTTTTGCCCTTTATTTCCCTAGAAATCTAGAACATCTTAAAACATGATGTGGGGAGAACATAGCTATTTAATCCTTCTCATTTTTTTGTTAAATATTTTCATGTATATTGCCTTTTGTACTCTGTACAGCAACCCTAAAGCAAGTTATTATCACCTTTCTTGCTGCCCCTCACCCCTAACACCTCCACCCCTATAGCTCAGCTGGTAAAGAAGACATCCGTTCAATTCCTGGGTCAGAAAGATCCACTGGAGAAGGGATAGGCTACCCACTCCAGTATTCTTGGTCTTTCCTGGTAGTTCCCCTGGTAAAGAATCTGCCTGCAACGCGGGGGACCTTGGTTTAATCCCTGGGTTGGGAAAATCCCCTGGAGAATGAAATGGTTACCCACTCCAGTATTCTTGCCTGGAGAATTACACGGACTGTGTAGTCCTTGGAGTCACAAAGAGTAGTACAAGACTGAGTGACTTTCACTTTCACTTCCCACTCTCACTCACCCCTCCCCTTCCCTGCATGAGTGACTGAGCAAAGAAGAAATGTTGGTTCAGAGGGATGAGCCAACATACTCAAAACCACACAGCTGAAAGCAGTACCAGGGTATTTTCTCTATATTGCGACATTGAAATCAATGTTTGGCACACAGAAGTTGCTCATAAAATGATTATTAAACTAGATTGAACATCTAATGAAAGAGAGTAATTATTCTATTAGATATACCTAAGTAAATATATCTTTAACTTTACAAAAAGTCTATTATTATTACTATATGTGAACATGTAGTAATAATATATCAACCACTTATACAAAGATTTACAAAGTTCTGAAAAACAATGAAGAAATAACAAACAGGTTACCAATACAGTTCATAAAATTAGCCTTTCAACCTCAACTACATCTCAGTTTCTAGAGCCAACAATTCATGGCAACATTAACAAAATTATCCTTGGGTGGTACTCACAAGGTGCTTGAAGTTGCTATGCTATGAAACTATGTATTTCTGAGTTCTCATCCTCAGATCCTTTCCTCAGTGGCATGTGGTGACATCACTAGGCAGACTCTCCACAGTATACAATCCTTGTATAATTGTCACTTTGTTCTAAATGCTAATATGCATACACGCGCTGCTGACACAAATCCTCTATATATCTTTCTCATTATGCCTCTTACGTTGTCTACTCGTGTTCTTGTGCTTAATACCCACACTGTGTTTTCTGATACACTATTTGATTTTAACAAAGAAGATGCATGGGACAAAGTCTCTTGTTCTCTAATAGACAATTTTCTGTGTACTCCCTCATACTTAACCCCACGGATTAAAGGATCTTACTCAGTAATAACAACCATCACAAATACATAGTGTTGCAAATTATATGAGTTCATTTCTCCCAAACAAAAGTGGAGGATTTCATCTCAACCTTGGCCTCCAAGGATAAGACTCTTGAAAGTTATAGCTGCAGCGTGTACTGGTGACCACATTCACCGATAATAGGAAAACAGTCATTCTTCCTTACCAAATGGTACACATAATCAGGTTGCCAAAGGAGAACAATTATCTTTCATACTAATTGGCAACTTGTGTTTAACCTTTAATTAGCTGTGAATTTATAATGGCTCTACATGGCCTTTTTCTTTTCTTGTAGAAGGTCATAGAAGCACTCTCTGTTCTTTCTCTGCTCTCACTCTCAGCCTCCCAAGATAGGATAATAACAGTTTTAATGGAAAACAGAGGCTCTGCAGCTTTAGGGTTGTTGTCCTTGTGCACGCTCTGAGCTGCCACATGCATGACAAACTTAAATTGTTGAAAGGCAGGAATCCCTTGTTACTTCTGGCTTCAAAGCGAAATTCAAATAGATTTTTCTTTTCCTTTTTCTTTTTTCCATTTGTTTCTCTTGGCACACACAGTTTGATGCAATCAGTTTTCTTTTTTTTTCCACTTGAAAGGTGTAGGACTGATTAGCATAGAGACTGTCTTCTTTGAGGGTCATTCTGTTCTTAGTTTGGCAAAGATTACTCTGGTTGAAAGAAGCAGGGCGGCATTTCCTTCTTCTGTGATGAACACTTCAAATATTGTGTAGGGTATGCTACTTTCTTTTGGGGTGAATAATTTATCTTTTGATGTCCAGGGTCCTATAAAGAAGGAACTTAGTAGTGATGAGTGCACTACTTTTTCCTTGTTAAAATGTTTATGAGTAGAAATACACTTTGGCTCTTACAGGAAAAAATGCCACAAAAATCCTCAAAGGAAAGAGATATTCTTCAACCTGCTTCTTGCTGTAGTGACCCTGCAAGATATTACTTGCCTTTGTTTGATTGAAGACTGTTTTTGTGTGTGTGTGTGTGAATTGACTTTATATGCTGGCTGGTTAAACCACTGTGTGATTGAATAATTGAATATTATAAAAAGTGAAAGAAATTAGAAAACATATAGCTTAAAAAATCATAAGTCAATTGAACATAAAAATAATAATAAATATAAATGGCTGAGTTACTATTTTCTCTGAAGAGTGTTAGCTCTATTCTCAAAATGCAATCAAAGTATTGTTATTTACAAAAATGAGCCATTCTTCTAGTGGAATTTATAAACAGTCTTAAAATAGTCCTACAGTTTTAATCTTTTATTTTCCTTTTGTGGTCCATCCCTTCAGTTCCAACTAACTTCTGCTACAGATAGGTTAGCTCTGTTTCTCCAAGGCCATCCATCCCCTCTGAGTTGTGGTAATATGCAAAGATCTCTGTGGCATAATGGGTGATGCTCTTCTATATCCCCAGCCCTTTCAATTTGGTTCAGTTGCACAGTTGGGTCCGACTCTTTGTGACCCCATGACACCAGAGACTTCCCTGTCCATCACCAACTCCCGGAGCTTGCTCAGACTCATGTCTATTGAGCCAGTGATGCCATCCAACCATCTCATCTTCTGTCGTCCCCTTCTCCTCCCACCTTCAATCTTTCCCAGCATCAGGGTCTTTTCCAGTTAGTCAGTTCTTCACATCAGGTGGCCAAAATATTGAAACTTCAGCTTCAGCATCAGTCCTTCCAACGAACATTCAGGACTGATTTCTTTTTGGATTGACTGCTTTGATCTCCTTTTAGTCCAAGGGACTCCCAAGAGTCTCCTCCAACTCCACAGTTTAAAAGCATCAATTCTTCAGCACTCAGCTTTCTTTATGGTCCAACTCTCACATGCATACAGGACTACTGGAATTTCCCCAGCCCTTAGCACTTAAGAACTAACTAGCCAGATATCTCACTACCAGTGTCTGAGTTTCTTTGATAGGAGGTTTTTGTTTTGTTTTGTTTTCCTTGCTGCTGGAGGCTGCTTTGTCATTATCAGTCCAAAATTGCAGGAAATTTACATAACAGCATCCTAGGAGCAGCCCTCAACCAACGACATGTGGAGACTTGAGGATTAACTACCCTAGATCCTCACCCTTGAGTAAGACCACTCTTGGGTCTGAGTTTTACAGTTAACTCCCAGGTTATCTCTAGCAAACAGCAATCCTTTGCTCATTGTTATATCTGCCTTGATAATGCATTTCCTGTTGGTCTTGTTTTTTGTTCTAACTTTTCATTCAACTAGCTGTAGTTTTTTTACCTTCCAAATAAACCACTGAATTGGAATCATTTTTTCAGGGCATATTCTTATGGCATTCCAAACTAACTTTTTTTCTACTCATCTTTATTATAATTTCTCTATTAAGATTGAGAAGCAAAATTATGGACAATTCATATAACATTTAAAACTATGGGCTCATAAAACACTTCAAAAACACTTAAAACTGGGGCTTCCAGGTGGTGCTACTGGTGGAGAATCTGCCTGCCAATGCAGAAAACTCAAGAGAGACAGGTTCGATCCCTGGGTCAGGAAGATTCCCTGGAGTAGGAGATGGCAACCCGCTCCAGTATTCTTGCCTGGAAAACTCCATGGACAGAGGAGCGTGATGGGCTATAGTCAATAGGGTCACAAAGAGTGGAACACAACTGAGTAACTGAGCTGAGCTGAGTCTGTATCTATGACAAATGAGCTAAAAATATTGGACATAATTACTTTGAATACTAACTTAGAGCTGTGTAACCTTATACTTTCTGGATCTCAGTTTCTCTTCTCTAAAATGGCTAGCACATGTCAAATCTCCCATGTAACAAGAGTTTGTGAAAATTAAATGAGATAATGTAGTAATGCCTAGAATATTGTCGGAAAAAAAAAAAAAAAAAAAAACAGTGAGCTGGTAAAGTTTGCAACCTGATAAACTAGGAAGTTTTGCAGCAGGCTATACATTCTTTGCCTCATCACTCTGGTATACAGTAGGCACCTCACAGAAGGATGAACACTTCTGCTTACTTTTCCTCTGTGTCTATAACAAGTGTACAAGGTGCACTTATGGGAGAAAATTTTCTGATACCATCAGTTATTGAAGTTTTTAAGGGAATCCACTTTCTTATTCCTTTTGTGCCCAAATGAACACATTGTTCGCAAATGCAGAGGTGGCAAGTTATGCTCATTTTAAAGTCTGTGTTATAGGTTTCTAGGATGCTATAACAGGTTTTGGGGCTTCCCAGGTGGTGCCGTGGTAAAGAATCCACCTGCAAATGCAGGAGACAAAAAAATTGATCCCTGTGTCAGGAAGATCTCCTGGACTAGGAAATGACAACCCACTCCAGTATTCTTACATAGGAAATCCCACGGACAGAGGAGCCTGGTAGGCTGCAGTCTATGGGATGCAAAGAGTTGGCAGATTCCAAGTTCAAGACAGCAACACAAGAGCCTACTGACCTCATTTTTCGTGGACACATCAATTCTAAATGTACACACAAAACAATTCCCTCTCAAAGGAATTCCCAAATTAGCTAAGTGACTCCTACACATCTGGAAGAAGAAAACCAGCTCATCAAAACAGGTAGGAGAGGTGGAGATACAGTCTCATCACAAACTCCACCCCACCCTGGCATAGTGACCCAGATCAGAAGGAGTAAATCCCAGCTTCTCCCCAAGGAGTAGAGTTTGGACCTAATATCTAGTGCCTGAATATTTAAAACTTCTATCTATCTGAAAGATGAACCCCCAAAACTCCTAGCTCTGAAAGCCAACTGGGTTTCTGTCCATGACCCCCTTCCAAGACAAAGAAACAATTCTTAATAGGCTAAAGAGGACTCTCTATGCCTATATAACTGTCCCCGTAGGTCTCACTGCGCAAGCAACAGATGGAAATGCCTATCTTCTAGTCTTTCCGGGAAGGAGTTCTATTTATAAATCTTAAAAGCTGCATCCTGGGGCTTCCTTCATGGTCCAGAGGCTAAGGCTCTGTGCTCCCAATGCAAGGGACCTGGGTTCAATCCCTGGTCATGGAACTAGATCTCACATGCTGCAACTAAGGATCCTGCTGTTGTGACTGAGACCCATGGAGCCAAATACACACACACACACACACACACACACACACACACACACACATATAAGCTGTAGCCTGAGAGTCAGGCTCCGGATTTAATAAAAAAAAAACTACTGGCTAACTGCAAGTTTCACCAGAGATAGGTAGCATTATTGCACTAACTCTCTGCTGTGCTCTGCTCACTGGTATCTCAATGAAAGAAGCTTGTATACACATCAGGCACCCCAGCTCTTTTATCTACCACTCAGAGGGGCTTCATTCATAGGCCCACCAGGATTTTAGTAAACAAAGACAATGTTTTTAATAAACTGTTTCCCCAAGAGCACAATGTAGAGGAAGCAGGCAGAAACACCTATCTTATGGCCTTCTAAGAAAGAGGCAGATTTGCATAAAAGCTGCAGCATGCATGCATCCATATTCTACTATAACACACTTTTAGGATTTGAATCCATTCCTCTCTGGAGACAAGGGAAATTAGCACAGCCTCCATATTCTCCCACTGGCCCACTTTAAGACATCATTTTCTCACTCATTTCAGTTCAGTCCCTCAGTCATGTCTGACTCATTGCGACCACATGGACTGCAGTCTGCAAGGCTTCCCTGTCCATCACAAACTCCCAGAGCCTACTCAAACTCATGTCCATTGAGTCAGTGATGCCACCCAACCATCTCATCCTCTGTTGTCCCCTTCTCCTCCTGCCATTAATCTGTCCCAGCATCAGGGTCTTTTCAAATGAGTCAGCTATTCCCATCAGGTGGCCAAAGTATTGGAGTTTCAGCTTCAGCATCAGTCCTTCCAATGAATATTCAGAACTGATTTCCTTTAGGATGGATGAGTTGGATCTCCTTGCAATGCAAGGGACACTCAAGAGTCTTCTCCAACACCACAGTTCAAAAGCATCAATTCTTCGGTGCTCAGTTTTCTTTATAGTCCAGCTCTCACATCCATACATGACCACTGGAAAAACCAGAGCTTTGACTACACAGACTTTTGTTGGCAAAGTAATGTCTCTGTTTTTTAATAGGCTATGCAGGTTGGTCATAGATTTTCTTCCAAGGAAAAAATGTCTTTTCATTTTATGGCTGCAGTTGCCATCTGCAGTGATTTTGGAGCCCAAGGAAATAAAGTCTGTCACTATTTCCATTGTTCCCCTCTCTATTTGCCATGAAGTGATGGGACTGGAAGCCATGATCTTTGTTTTTTGAATGTTGAATTTTAAGCCAACTTTTTCACTCTCTTCTTTCACTTTCACCAAGAAGCTTTTTAGTTCTTCACTTCCATAAGGGTGGTGTCATCTCTGTATCTGTGGTTATTGATATTTCTCCTGGCAATCTTGATTTCAGCTTGTGCTTCATCCAGCCTTGCATTTTGCATGATGTACTCTACATGTGTGAAAAGATGGGAAGCAAAAATCAAAGGGGAAAATGAAAGATATACTCATTTGAGTGCAGAGTTCCAAAGAATAGCAAGGAGAGATAAGAAAGCCTTCCTCAGTCATCAGTGCAAAGAAATAGAGGAAAACAATAGAATGAGAAAGACTAGACTTCTCTTTAAGAAAACTAGAGATATGAAGGGAACATTTCATGCAAAGATGGGCTCAATAAAGGACTCACTTAGAGCCAGACATCCTGGAATGTGAAGTCAAGTGGGCTTTAGGAAGCATCACTACGAACAAAGCTAGTGGAGGTGATGGAATTCCAGTTGAGCTATTTCAAAGGCTGAAAGATGATGCTGTGAAAGTGCTGCACTCAATATGCCAGCAAATTTGGAAAACTCAGCAGTGGCCACAGGACTGGAAAAGGTCAGTTTTCATTCCAATCCCAAAGAAAGGCAATGCCAAAGAGCGCTCAAACTACCGCACAATTGCACTCATCTCACAAACTAGTGAAGTAATGCTTAAAATTCTCCAAGCCAGGCTTCAGCAATATGTGAACTATGTACTTCCAGATGTTCAAGCTGTCTTTAGAAAGGCAGAGGAACCAGAGATCAAATTGGCAACATCCAATGGATCATCAAAAAACCAAGAGAGTTCCAGAAAAACATCTATTTCTGCCTTCTTGACTATGCCAAAGCCTTTGACTGTGTGGATCACAATAAACTGTGGAAAATTCTGAAAGGGATGGCATACCATCCAACAGACCTGCTTCTTGAGAAATCCGTATGAAGTTCAGGAAGCAACAGTTAGAACAGGACATAGAACAACAGACTGGTTCCAAATAGGAAAAGGAGTACATCAAGGCTATATATTGTGACCCTCATATTTAACTTATGTACAGAGTACATCATGAAAAATGCTGGGCTGGAGGAAGCACAAGCTGGAATCAAGATTACTGGGAGAAATATCAGTAACCTCAGATATGCATTTGACACCACCCTTATGGCAGAAAGTGAAGAAGAACTCAAGAGCCTCTTGATGAAAGTGAAAGAGGAGAGTGAAAAAGTTGGCTTAAAGCTCAACATTCAGAAAACTAAGATCATGGTATCTGGTCCCATCACTTCATGGCAGATAGATGGGGAAACAGTGGAAACAGTGTCATACTTTATTTTTCTGGGCTCCAAAATCACTTCAGATGGTGATTGCCACAATGAAATTAAAAGAAGCTTACTCCTTGGAAGGAAAGTTATGACCAACCTGGATAGCATATTGAAAAGCAGAGACATTACTTTACCAACAAAGTTCCATCTAGTCAAGGCTATGGTTTTTCCAGTAGTCATGTATGGATGTGAAGTTGGACTATAAAGAAAGCTGAGAGCTGAAGAACTGATGCTTTTGAACTGTGGTATTGAAGAGTTGAGAGTTGAGAGTTGAGAGCTGAGAGTCCCTTGGACTGCAAGGAGGTCTAACCAGTCCATCCTAAAGGAGATCAGTCCTGGGTGTTCATTGGAAGGACTGATGTTGAAGCTGAAACTCTAATACTTTGGCCACCTGATGTGAAGAACTGACTCATTTGAAAAGACCCTGATGCTGTGAAAGATTTAGGGCAGGAGGAGAGGGGATGACAGAGGATGAGATGGTTGGAAGACATCATCGACTCGATGGACATAGGTTTGGGTGGACCCCAGGAGTTGGTGATGGACAGGGAGGCCTGTCATGCTGCAGTTCATGGGGTCACAAAGAGTTGGACATGACTGAGTGACTGAACTGAACTGAACTGAACTCTACATATAAGTTAAATTAGCAGATTGACAATATACAGCCTTGACGTACTCGTTTCCCTATTTGCAACCAGTCTGTTGTTCCCTGTCCAGTTCTAACTGCTACTTCTAGAACTTCATACAGATTTCTCAGGAAGCAGGTAAGGTTATATTCACATCTCTTTCTGAATTTTCCACAGTTTGTTGAGATCTACACAGTCAAAGGCTTTGGCATAATCAATAAAGCAGAAATAGATGTTTTTCTGGAATTATCTTGCTTTTTCGATGATCCATAGGATGTTGGTAACTTAATCACTGGTTTCTCTGCCTTCTCTAAATCCAGCTTGAATATCTGGAAGTTCACGATTTATATACTATTGAAGCCTGGCTTGGAGAATTTTGTGCATTACTTTGCTAGCTTGTGAAATGAGTGCAATTCTGCGGTAGTTTGAACATTGTTTGGCTTGCCTTTCTTTGGGATTGTAATGAAAACTGACCTTTTCCAGTCCTGTGTTCACTGCTGAGTTTTCCAAATTTGTTGCTATATTGAGTGCAGCACTTTCACAACATCGTCTTTGAGGATTTGAATTATTTCAACTGGAATTCCATCACCTCCACTAGCTTTGTTCATAATGATCCTTCCTAAGGCCCATTT
Organism: Ovis aries; assembly: GCF_016772045.2. NCBI lineage: Eukaryota > Metazoa > Chordata > Mammalia > Artiodactyla > Bovidae > Ovis > Ovis aries. The sequence goes on from NC_056058.1 coordinate 75,011,282, forward strand.
GACTTCACATTCCAGGATGTCTGGCTCTAGGTGAGTGATCACACCATTGTGGCTGTCTGGGTCATTAAGATCTTTTTTGTATAGTTCTGTTTTTTCTGCCACCTCTTCTTAATATCTTCTGCTTCTGTTAGGTCCATACCATTTCTGTCCTTTATTGTCTCCATCATTGCCTGAAATGTTTTCTTTGTATCTCTAATTTCCTTGAAGAGATTTTAGCACTTTCCATTCTATTGTTTTCATCTATTTCTTTGAATTGACCACTGAGGAAGGCTTTCTTATCTCACCTTGCTTTAGTTTGGAACTCTGCATTCAAATGGATATATCTTTCCTTTTCTCCGTTTCCTTCTCTTCTTTACTCAGCTATTTTTAAGGCCTCCTCAGACTACTATTTTGCCTTTTTGTATTTCTTTTTCTTGGGGATGGTCTTGATCCATGCCTCCTGTACAATGTCGTGAACCTCCATCCATAGTTCTTCAGGCATTCTGTCTATCAAATCTAATCTCTTGAATCTCTTTATCTCTTCCACTGTATAATCATAAAGGGTTTGATTTAGTTCATACCTGAAGGGTCTAGTGGCTTCCTCTACTTTCTTCAATTTGAGTCTGAATTTGGCAATAAGGTATTCATGATCTGAGCCATATAAGCTCCCGGTCTTGATTTTGCTCACTGTATAGAGCTTCTCCATCTTTGACTAGAAAGAATATAATCAATCTGATTTTGGTATTGACCATCTGGTGATGTCCATGTGTAGAGTCATCTCTTGTGTTGTTGGAGGAGGTGTTTGCTATAACCAGTGTGTTCTCTTGGCCAAACTCTGTTAGCCTTTGCCCTGCTTCATTCTATACTCCAAGGCCAAATTTGCCAGTTATTCCAGGTACTTCATGACTTCCTACTTTTGCATTTCAGTCCCCTATGATGAAAAGGACATCTTTTTCAGGTGTTAGTTCTAGAATTTCTTATAGGTCTTCATAGAACCGTTCAGCTTCAGCTTCCTCAGCATTAATGATTAGGGTATAGACTTAGATTACTGTGATGTTGAATGGCTTGCCTTGGAAATGAACAGAGGTCATTCTGTTGTTTTTGAGATTGCCCCAAAGTACTGCATTTCAGACTCTTTTGTTGACTATGAGAGCTACTCCATTTTTTCTAAGGTATTCTTGCCCACAGTAGTAGATATAATGTTTATCTGAATTAAATCCGCCCATTCTGGTCCATTTTAGTTCACTGATTCCTAAAATATTGATGTTCATTTTATCCCTGGAAGGAGGTTATACAGATATCTGGCACCCTGACTTTTGTGGCTGACACCCAGGGGACATACCAGTTTGATCACCTCACCCTGGTAGCTGGGGGCTAGCACTTAGGAGTTCCACAGGATTATAGCAAACAAAGAAACAGTTCTTAACCAAAGATCCCTATAGAACTCAGCACACCATGAACAGACAGAAACACCAATTGCCCAGCTTTCCCTGAAATAGGTGTATTTTCATACTTCTAAAGCTGCTGCCTGAAGGTCTGACTTCTAAGCATGCTGACTCTAGTAAGGAGCTGAGATCCTACCTTTTGGCATGCTAACAGGTCTTGGCATACCCTCAACTGCTGGGAACCACTAAGAACAAGGGAGATAGCTTGAATAATCACAGAGAAACAGCTAAGAACTAGGGCCAGGCTACACAGTAAGATTCATTTTTTTTTGTTTGTTTTGTTTTGTTTTTACAGGAGACCCCTCTTTATAGGGACTTCCTCAGTGGCTCAGATGTAAAGAATTTTCCTGCAATGCAGGAGATCCAGGTTCAATCCCTGGGTCAGGAAGTTCCCTTGGAAAAGAGAATGGCAACCCATTCCAATATTCTTGCCTAGAAAATTCCATGGACAGAGGAGACTGGCAGGTTACAGTCCATGGGGTTGCATAGTTGAACAGGAGTGTGTAACTACACTTTCACTTTCACTTTTTAAAGACTAGGAAAAGTGGCTCTTTTATTTAATGCACAAAAATAAACACCAGAGAGTCAAGGATAATGATGAAATAGAGGACTATGTCCCAAATGAAAAAAAAAAAAAAAAGATAAAACCCCAAGAACACACCTTAGTGAAAGGAGACAAATTATTTTCCTGATAAAAAGTTCAAAATAGAAGTATAAAGATCCTCATTGAACTTATGAAAACAATGTGTGAACAAAGCAAGGTTTTCAAAAAGAGATAGAGAATATTAAAAGATACTAAACAGAAATTATGAAACTGAAGAATACAATAGCTAAACTGAAAATTCAATAAAGAACAGAAACTAGATGTAGCAGAAGAAAAGGATCAACATCCTCAAAGACAAGAGTCACCAAAAAAAAAAAAAAAAGAAAGAAAGAAAAAGAGTTAAGATAACTTAAGGGGCTAATGAAATGGACCATTATTCATATTATAGGAATCTCAGAAGGAGAAAAGAGCAATCAAGGGGCAGAAAGCTTATCTGAAAAGATAATGGAGGCTAAAAAATTCCCGAACCTGAAGAAAGAAATAGACATACAGATACAGGAATTCCAGGGAGTTCAAAATAAGATGAAACCAAAGCACCTCACACCAAGATTATTTTAATTAAATTATCAAATGTTAAAGATAGAATTTTAAAAGCAGCAGAAAATAAAAACAACTCCTTATGTTCAAAAGAACCCCCATAAGAGTAGCAGCATATTTTTCAGTAGAAACTTTGAAGGCCAGAGGGAAATAGTGTAATAGATTCAAAGGGCTAAAAGGAAAAAAAGAAAAGAAAACAAAAAATTTCCCAACCAAGAATATTCTATCCAGCAAAATTTTCATTCAGAACTGAAAGAGAGAGAAATAGTTGCAAAGTCAAGCAAAAACTGAAGTTGTTTATCACCACTGGACCAGCTTTAAGAAATGTTAAAGGGACTTCTTTAAGATGAAATGAAAGAGCACTAATCAATAACAGGAAAATGTATGAAAGTATAAATCTCAGTTGAAAGTAGCTATATAGTTACATTCAGAACATTTTAGTGCTGTAATGGTGGTGGGTTAATTACTTGCAAATCTAGTAGGAAGGTTAAAATGGAAAGTTATAAAAATAACTATAAATATAATAATTTGTTAGTGATATACAATGTAATACAAATAGGCTTTAAGGCAAAGAGACAAAGGGATCAATTCAATAAAGTAATATTTCCAATTATTTATGTATCCAGTACTGAAGCACCTAAATATGTAAAGCAAATATTAACAGACATAAAGGGATATAACAAACATAAACCTTCAAAATGCAATAAGAGCAGGGGACTTCAGTACCCCACTTTCAATAATGAATAGAGCATACAGACAGAAAATCAATAAGAACCTTGAACTTAAATGACATAATAGACTCGTTGGACTTAGCAAACATTTACAGAACATTCCATCCAAAAGCAGAAGAAAGCATATTCCTCTCAAGTACACATGGGGCATTCTTCAGGATATATCATATGTGTTATACCATGAAACAAATATTAATAACTTTAGGAAGATGGATATCATATGAAGCATCTTCTGACTATAGTGGTATGAAACTAGTAATCGGTTACGAGAGGAAAACTGGAAAATTCACAAATATGCGGAGATTAAAACTACATACTTATGCATAGCCAATAGGTCAAAGAAGAAATCAAAAGAGAAATCAAGTAATATTTTGAGACAAGTGACAATGTAGTTACAACAAACCAAAACTTACAGCATGCGACAAAAGCTGTTTTAAGAGGAAAGTTTGTGGCAGTGATATACAGTCAATATAGAATTCTAGTCATTTGTATATACTAAAAACAAGCTATCTGAAAAGGAAATTAAGAAAACAATATCATTTACAATTTCATAAAAAACAGGCTATCTTGGAATAAATTGAATCTTGGAAATGAAAGATATGTACAGTGAGAATTTTGTAGGTCTTTAAGATGGAATGGAGAAATGTGACAGTTACCGGAAGAATAGGCCAAGAGCTCATAGGATCACTATGTCTATCAGGGCTCACCAGAGAAATGAAACTGAGGATATTTAAGGAGACTTATTGAAAGGAATTGGCTTACATTATTGTGATGGCTGCAAGTCCAAATCCACAGGTCAAGTTGGGAGGTTAGAGAGTCTGTCAGAAGTTGTTGCTGCAAACTTTGGATTTTATTCTCATAAAGGCATCAATCCTATTGGATTTAAGGTCAACCCTAATCCAGCATATCCTCAATTTTATTACATTTGCAAAATTTGTATTTCAAATACACATGAAGGAGCCTGGCAGGTTCAGGGTGACATTATTCAGCCATGCACAGTCATTTTGTCATTGTCCTCTGATTATTGTTGGTTTAAGACAAAGAACAAAAAATAGAATAATGACAAGAGCAGTGAGCTTTGACACAGAGATACCTGGGCTAAAATTCCTTTGCTGTTTAATTATGTGACCTTTTATTTAACCACTCTTAGAATATATTTTGTATTCTGTAAACTATGAACATAATACCTGCATTATTTACATGGTTATCATATCAAATCCAATTATATATGTGAAATGTCAAGAACGTAGTTGTATGCAGGCAATGGTAGATATAGTTATTTATTAACTAGAAAAATGATAAATTCATATTAAATAATATTCTGTCATTATGGATATTGAGGGGCTTCCCTGGTGGCTCAGAGGTTAAAGCGTCTGCCCACAATGTGGGAGACCTGGGTTCGATCCCTGAGTTGGGAAGATCCCCTGGAGAAGGAAATGGCAACCCACTCCAGTATTCTTGCCTGGAGAATCACATGGACGGAGGAGGCTGGTGGGCTACAGTCCATGGGGTCTCAAAGAGTCGGACACGACTGAGCGACTTCACTCACTCACTCATGGATATTGACAGTATTCTTAGAAAAAACTGAAGCAAATCCATGGAAACTTACAGAATTCTGTATGTTTCTTATGGACTATGCCATGGCTTCCCTGGAAGAAAATAAGGAGGGTCAGTTTGAGCAGGTATCTAGCCACTTCTTAAAGGTAGGTATTTGAAAGTGGTGATATGTTCTACGTGTGTAAGAGAGGCAGAGACACACAGAGAGAGAGAGAGGTGTGAAGGAGAGGGAGATGGAGAGAATGATCCTTTATTGAATTATGAGTGCTAATTATGTGTTAAACACAATGGCAAATTATCTTTGAGATATAATATTCATGACAGAGTGTGTGTGCATGCTAAGTTGCATGTTGCTAGAGAGTGTCTGACTGTTTGTGACCCTATGGATTCTTTACAACCCTATGGCCCGACTGGCTCTTCTGTTCATGGGACTCTCCAGGCAAGAATATTGGAGCAAGTTGCCATGCTCTCCTCCAGGGAACCTTCTGACCCAGGGATCGAACCCATGTCTCCTGCAGCTCCAGCACTGCAGACAGATTTTTTTACTACTAAGCCACTGAGGAAGCCCCCCATTCATGACTGTACTAAGAAATATATATAATTATTAAAAATCTCTATAGAGAAAGCAACAGAGAGAACAGATCACTGTTTCCCTTCAGGACAAAAAACTGATATAAGGCAGATTATATAAATAAAGTTAAAGCCTGTTGCTGCTACTGCTGCTGCTAAGTTGCTTCAGTCGTGTCCGACTTTGTGCGACCCCATAGACGGACGCCCACCAAGCTACACCATCCCTAGGATTCTCCAGGCAAGAACACTGGAGTGGGTTGTAATTTCCTTCTCCAGTGCATGAAAGCGAAAAGTGAAAGTGAAGTCGCTCAGTCTTATCCGACTCTTAAGATAGTAATTGTGGAAACATGAATGGGTTGGGGGCAGTATTGAGGACGTTGGAGAAAATTTCTTCAAGAACGTATTCATTATGGGTTGAATCATGTCCCATCAAAAATCGTGATTGAAGTCTTCACCCACAATACCTCAGAATGTGACCATATTTTGAGATAGAGTGTTTCTAGAGATAATTAAGTTTAAAATAAAGATATTGGGTGAACCCCAATCTAACTGGCATCCTTATAGAAATAGGAAAGCAGAACAGAGAGGAAAGGCTGTATGAAGACACCATGCAGCCATCTGCAAGCCAAGGAGAGAAAGAAGCCTTGGGAAAGAACAATTCTGCCAACACCTTGACCTTGGGCTGCATGGGTGATCAGTCGCTAAGTTGAGTCTGCCTCTGTGACCCCACAGATTATAACCTGCCAGGCTCCTCTGTCCATGAGATTTCCCAGGCAAGAATACTGGAGTGGGCTGCCATTTCCTTCTCCAGGGGATCTTCCTGACCGAGGAATCAAGCCCATGTTTCATGCACTGGCAGGTGAATTCTTTACTGCTGAGCCAACAGGGAATCCCAATCTTGGGCTACTAGACTCCAAAATTATGAGAAAATATTTTTCAGCTGTTTAAGCCACCCCGTCCATTACACTATTGAAGAATCCATGGCAAATTAATACAGTGACCTTCAAAGATAGATGTCTAAGGAAAGGGGAAAATTTATAAGGATTCTGGATAGAAACATTTCTCCAGGTTAATTTAAGTATTAAGGGAATTTATATGGCTTATCAAAGTTAGTTAAATGATGCCAATTTCCAGTGTCATCTATAAAGCTACCAAGGTACTTTTGCTTCAGTCTATAATTCATAGCTTTGAATTAATTTTCTGAAACCTAGGGATGAGTAAGAAAAGGTAGTAAGCCATTTTGTGACAGAAATATAAAGATAGCTCTTATATTTTCTTGTAATTCCTTTCAAATAATCTACAGGCACTCTAGATCTGCACTATTTGAATCAAAATCTGGGAATCCATAGTTGGAACCTGGGTTGGAGCCCTGTATTTTCACTAGATCCTGTGTCTCTCATGCATATCCTTATGTGACTTATGAATCAAATGTCAAATGTTAGCCAGTTGAATAAAGTGAGGGCCTCAAGCCCATTTTAACCTATAATTTAAGAGTAATAGTGTTAATCATTTTCTTAATGTGTCACAATAAAGATAATATAATCTAGTGACTTGATAGATTTTATTCTCCCCCACTCCCATGGAAAATTTTTAATCCATAGTGATTATGTTTCTTCCTATTGTATTTTCCCATGCATTTTTCATGATGCTTCAGTTTAATGTAGATTTATCTTTTGAGGACTGGTCTTATGCTGCTTACTACAATTGTTGTAAGCATAGTGTATTTAAAATCATAATTTTATTCATACAAATGTGTTCAGATTATACAGTTTATTAAAAATTTAAAGTTATTTATAATTTATAAAACAAATATAATAATCTTGCAGAAAAAGAAAAGAGAAATATGACCTTTTTAGTGCTCTCAAGAAAGTACATTTAAATATTGCTGAATATCTGGATGACTGACAATAAATCTTCGGGGGAAGGAATTAATGTTCCTGTGCCCAATATTCAATAACTTCGTCTATATTAATATGGTTGGGGAATTAACAAAAAGACTCAACTTTCCCTCAAGATATATAATAAGCCAATTAAGAACACTTTATGAATATACTTCTTTTAATACAAATGACAGAGAAAACACATTAATTTATTTAGAAACAAAGCATTGAGTAAATAAAAACATCAGAAAATAAAATAATAAATTTTATTCAGTTACCAAGCATTCATCAAATGTCTCCACAGGGTAGAAGGTATTAGAATAGGCAAAAGGGGATACATCAGACATGAATTTTGCATGGAACTTAACTTCTGATCTAGTAAAGGAAATAAGATATTTGTAAGTATTCAGTCACACTCACATACCCCCACATACACACACAAAACACACACTTTCTAACAAAAAGAGTACTAAGTGGAGTAAACAGAGGACCAGATTCAAAATAATTGTTCTTCCAGTTCAATTCAGTCACTCAGTTGTGTCTGACTCTTTGTGACCCCATGGACCGCAGCACCCCAGGCCTCCCTGTCCATCACCAACTCCAAGAGTTTACCCAAATTCATATTCATCGAGTTGGTGATGCCATCCAACCATCTCATCCTCTGTCGTCCCCTTCTCCTCCTGCCCTCAATCTTTCCCAGCATCAGAGTCTTTTCAAATGAGTCAGCTGTTCACATCAGGTGGCTAAAGTATTGGAGTTTCAGCTTCAACATCAGTCCTTCCAATGAACACTCAGGACTGATCACCTTTAGGATAGACTGGTTGGACCTCCTTGCAGTCCAAGGGACTCTGAAGAGTCTTCTCCAACACCACAGTTCGCATCAATTCTTCAATGCTCAGCTTTCTTTATAGTCCAACTCTCACATCCATACATGACTACTGGAAAAACCATAGCCTTTACTAGATGCACCTTTGTTGGCAAAGTAATGTCTCTGCTTTTTAATGTGCTGTCTAGGTTGGTCATAACTTTCCCTCCAAGGAGTAAGCATCTTTTATTTATTTTATTTTATTATTATTATTTTTTTTTAATTTACAAGATAATTTTATTTTTTTATTTCTTTCTTTTTTCTTTTTACTTTAAAATACTGTATTGGTTTTGCCATACATCAGCATGAATCCACCATGAGGTATACATAAGTTCCCACTCCTGAACCCCCCTCCTTCCCCATACCATCCCTCTGGGTTATCCCAGTGCACCAGCCCCAAGCATCCTGTTTCCTGCATCGAACCTAGACTGGCGATTCATTACTTACATGATATTATACATGTTTTACAAACAAGCAAAAGCTGAGAGAATTCAGCACCACCAAACCAGCTCTCCAACAAATCCTAAAGGATATTCTCTAGACAGGAAACACAAAAAAAGTTTATAAACCCAGACCCAAAACAATAAAGAAGCATCTTTTAATTTCATGGCTGCAGTCACCATCTGCAGTGATTCTAGAGCCCCAAAAAATAAAGTCAGCCATCTTTAGATGTTTCTCCATCAATTTGCCATGAAGTGATGGGACCAGATGCCATGATCTTAGTTTTCTAAATGTTGAGCTTTAAGCCAACTTTTTCACTCTCCTCTTTCACTTTCATCAAGAGGCTTTTAGTTCTTCACTTTCTGCCATAAGGGTGATGTCATCTGCATATCTGAGGTTATTGATATTTCTCCTGGCAATCTTGATTCCAGCTTGTGCTTCATCAATTGTTATTTATATGTTACCAAATTTATAGCATTACATCTTTATGGAATCTATAGTTAGATATCCTCATTGTGAATTATTTTTATTTTACTAAAGAGAGGAGGGTCAGATTATGAATGGACAAGCAGTAATCAAAACTAAGGAGATTTGGGAATTCTTTATAAAGAAGATGGCAATTGCCTTTTAGGCTGAGTACAATTTGGGCTTCCCTGTAGGTTCAGACAGTAAAGGATCTGCCTGCAATGCAGGTGACCTGGGTTTGATCCCTGAGTTGGGAAAATCCCTTGGAGAAGGTAATGGCAACTCACTCCAGGATTCTTGCCTAGAGAATTCCGTGGTTTGAAGGCAACAATCCATGTGGTCGCAGAGTCGGACACAATTGAAGCAACTAACACTTGTACTTGAGTAAAATTTACATCCATGTAATAACAACATTTGAGACAAATGACTTAGAACAGAGCTGTGTGGAAAAAATTAATGTAATATTTTCTGAGTATAACACATAAGATGCAATTTAGAAGGTCCCAGTATGGCTTTTGAAGTCTTTGAAAGTTATAGAACTGACAGAAAATCAGATGCAAGGAAGTACGTTAGATTAAAAGACTGGGTAAAAGTTTCATTGAGAAGACTGAGGCAATGAGATTGGAGAAAAGTAAGTAAATTTGCAGAGGGTTGGTGTGCATAGCATCAGTTCAGTTCAGTTGTTCAGTTATGTACAACCCTTTATAACCACATGGACTGCAGCACACCAGACTTCCCTGCCCATCACCAACTCCCAGAACTTGCTCAAACTCATGTCCATCCACTCAGTGATGCAATCCAACCATTTCATCTGCTGTCATCCCCTTCTCCTCCTGCCTTTAATCTTTCCCATCAGGGTTTTTCCTGGGAGTCAGTTCTTCACATAAGGTGGCCAAAGTATTAGAGTTTCAGCTTCAGCATCTGTCCTTCCAATGAATATTCAGAGCGGATTTCCTTTTGGATTGACTGCTTTGATCTCCTTTTAGCTCAAGGGACTCCCAAGAGTCTTCTCCAACTCCACAGTTAAAAAGCATCAAATCTTTGGCACTCAGCTTTCTTTATAGTCCATCTCTCACATCCATACGTGGTGGTTTAGTCACTAAGTCCTGTCTGACTCTTGCAACACCATGGACTGTAGCCTACCAGGCTTCTCTGTCCATGGGATTCTCCAGGCAAGAATACTGGAGTGGGTTGCCATTTCCTTCTCCAAGGGATTTTCCCAATTGAGGAATCAAACCCGGGTCTCTTGCATTGCAGGCAGATTCTTTACCAACTGAGCTCTGAGAGAAGCCCTATCCATACATGACTCCTGGAAAATCCATAGCTTTGACTAGATGGACCTTTGTTGGCAATGTAATGTCTCTGCTTTTTAATATGCTGACTAGGTTGGCTATAGCTTTTCTTCCAAGGAGCAAGTATCTTTTAATTTCATGACTGCTGTCACCATCTGCACTGATTTTGGAGCCCAGGAAAATAAAGTCTGTCACTGTTTCCATTGCTTTCCCATCTATTTGCCATGAAGTGGTGGGACCAGATGCCATGATCTTACTTTTCTGAATGTTGAGTTTTTAAGCCAGCTTTTGCACTCTTCTCTTTTACTTTCATCAAGGGGCTCTTTAGTTTCTCTTCCCTTCCCGCCATAAGGGTAGTGTTGTCTGCATATCTGAGGTTACTGATATTTCTCCCAACAATCTTGATTCTAGCTTGAGCTTCATCCAGCCCAGCATTTTGCATGATATACTCTGCATATAAGTTAAATAAACAGGGTAACAATATATAGGCTTAATGTACTTCTTTCCATTTGAAACCAGTCTGTTATTCTATGTCCGGTTCTAACTGTTGCTTCTTGACCTGCATAGATGTTTCTCAGGAGGCAGGGAAGGTGGTTTGGTATTCTCATTTCTTTAAGCATTTTCCGCAGTTTGTTGTGATCCACACAGAGGCTTTAGCATAGTCAATGAGGCAGAAGTAGATATTTTTTTCCCAGTATTCTCTTGCTTTTTCTATGATCCAACAGATGTTGGCAGTTTGATCTCTGGTTCCTCTGCCTTTCTAAATCCACCGTGTATAGCATTGATGTAGCACAAAGGATGAAGCAGGGGTCCAAGACAACTGAATATTTAGGAACAGGGAGAAAATGCAGAAGACCAACTAACTAATATGGGGGCTGTGATCCTGCCTTCATATATCACTCCAGAGAGGTATTTTTGGTCCATAATATGCAAGTGCTCAGAATCACAACCAGTAGTTAGGAGAGAGGATTTAAATCCAAGTCTTTTCTTTGTACTCCATCATACAGAATTCATGTACTTTATGTTTTAGGGATAAAATAATCTGAAATAATTTTGACTTATTTCACTCTGAATCTGTTATTTCCCTTTATGTAATTTAATGCCTGTTACTTCAATATTATATTTAAAAATGAATATACGGAAGTTCAAGGACATTCTGAAGTTTCAGATGTTTTAAACCATCCAGTTCTTAACCGTGCCCTTGCAATGCAGATCATCTGGTCTGTTTTTGTCTGTTCCCTACCACATGATAAATGTGAAGCAGAATGCCAACATCCTTAGGCAACATCTTACTTTTCAAATGTATACAGGAAGTTGTTGCTGATAGATGCTTTTGATGAGGCCAGAAAACAGAATCAACAGAAATCATGATATACTATACATAATATACTATATTAGTGACCTCAATGGGATGCTTTATTAACCTTGCTGTTTTATATTTGAATTACTGTTTGTTCCTTAAGGAAGAATTGAGTACATGCAATTATTATTATATGTGAAAATAATCTGGAACACTTCCTGATTTGCTTTTTTACAATTAGGGAACTGTAATATAAAAGCCAGTAGGCTATTAAGACAGATCTAATTGTTTTGTTTTGATTTAAAAAAAGAAGTACATAACCTAAAAATTATGTCTCAGTAATATCATAATTACCCCCTATAAAGAACTGCAACAACCAACAGCATAAAAGCAGACTCCATCTTAGTAACTGGGGTATAAATTTGAAGTTTGCTTTTCTTATCAAACTTCATAATCAACTTTAAAGTTGATTAGTGTCACGTGAATAGACTAAAACCACTCCTGCAATGCCCTTTCTAGTGGCTTTTTCATATGATAATGTCTCTATTATTAATGTTTTGCACAGGACATAGGATTATGTGATTCTTACAAAATAAAAAAAATAATACAATATGAACCATATTAACTGTAATAATAATAATTTTTAACAAATTACCCCGCTAGATCTTGTCTTTCTTGTCGTTCATCTAGTATGCACAAATAGATGAAAAAAGTCTTTATCCAGAAGTTAACCAGTATTTGTCATGAAAATTTTACCCTGCTCTCTTTGTGATATGCTTTGGTCCTTGGGAAATTGACACATAAAATGAAATAAAGCAGGAGTAAAACCCATTTTTTAAGAATTTCTAGTTTTAACCTTTCTTCTAAAATAGAGTTTTAAGAAATTAGTATTAATATTTTTCCATTTCATGAATTTAAATATTATATAATTTATATAATATATTTATTTTAATATTATAATTAAATATTATTTCTTATTAAATTAATTAATAATATGTATTATTATATATTTAATAATTAATAAATATAATTATATTTAATATAATTTAAATATTGTATAACAGGAATATAAACATTATATTAATGTAATCAGGTGCTAAGGCTGAGGGCATGGTTTGTAAAGTCCTTGTTTCAAACTCTCCATTTTTAAGGTATAAACAGACCAAATTTAGAGTCAACACACTAACTTGGATGAATTTCAAAGTTTAAATGCCATTTTATTCTCTATAAAAACATAACCTTATGTAGTTTTGGAAAGATTTTTGAAATTTGCTCTATATGGGTTTGTAACCCAGCCTTTTTCAATTACTTGCTATATAAAATTTTCCCCTTTTAATTGACTTCTCAGCCTTTCTTTCCCTTCAGTGTAAATGGTACTATTAACATCCACCTTTCAGGTTTCTTTTGAAATTAAATGAGATATTGTGTATACGAGTCCAGAATTTAAAAGTGCCCAATAAACAGCAGATTTTGTGCTACCTATCAATTTGATGATGTATAATACAGCCACACTACACAACAGAATTTATGATTCATATGATTTATGAATTTCCTCTTTATCTACTCCTGCTTTTTTCAGTTACTTGCAGATCTTTCTATTTTCCCCATATATGGGTTTCTTTCCTTATTCTTTGGCTGTTTTCCTCTCTTAAATTGATTCGTGGACCATGGTGTCCATGTGAAATTGTGTTAAAGACATTTTGGGGGGGATCAATATCATGTTGTCTTTTATAGCCATTTTAAAGGTCTGTAGGCTTTAACCTAAGAAAAAGAGAAATTCCTGAAGGTTTTTGAGGAGGATGGGAGGGATTTACATTGTTACTGTTCAGTCACTCAGTCGTGTCGTACTCTTTGCAGCACACCAGGCTTCCCTGTCCATCACCATCTCCTGGAACTTGCTCAAACTCATGTCCATTTAGTCAGTGATGCCATCCAGTGATGTCACCCCCTTCTTCTGCCTTCAATCTTTCCCAGCATCATGGTCTTTTCTAATGATTCGGCAAAGTATTGGAGCTTCAGCTGCAGCATCAGTCCTTCCAATGAATATTCAGGATTGATTTTCTTTAGGATTGACTGGTTTGATTTCCTTGCAGTCCAAGGGATTCTCAAGAGTCTTCTCCATATCTATATTTTAAAAATAAGTGAAGTAGGGCCAGTGCAAGTAGTTTGCATGGCATAAATTTAGGGAGTATAAAAACACTTTCATTTTGGCTTTAAACTTATATGCAGTAGAAGTATGATAAGTTCCCCTTTTGTTGAATATTTAAAATTGTCTATAGATGGTAGAAAGTCTGAGTGCATTCTCAAAGGCCATCAACAATGACACAAAATTTCTATAGAACATTACCCTCCAGGTTGAGAGTTACTTGTTTTATGTGTCCCCCAAACAAATTAAAAGTAAAGATAAACCATATAAAGGGCAACATGTGGCCTAAAAAACGTGATACTCCATATCACAAGTTGTGTTTGGAATTTAAAACTGAAGTTTCTATGATTTAATCAATTTTTCATAATTACAAGTTAAGAGAATGATTTTAAAAGAAAATTATTTGCAAATTATCAACTGAATGTGGCTGTCAGTCTAATGGAGGCACTGTTTCTCCTCCTATTGGTGATATTACACTATGTTATCCACTCCTCCTTAGCTGTGAAATCCCCTTCTACCCAGGTACCCATTCACCAGCCAACCTTATAGCCACCTCCCATCCCCACCCCCCATATTTCCTTACCACTGTTGCTTCTTTACTCTTATGAAAATTGGAGATATTCTATTGGGCTTCTACAAGTTTAGAAAATGAATTTCTTAAAATGTCTGTCAAAAATATTTCTAAAATTCAAGGGATTTACAAAGAATATTAAATTTCTTGGAGCATCTAGGCAAAGGCAATAAAGATGTGCAAATAAATTATAATCAGCATTAGTATTAGCTACATGTTGAGCAAACTGGAATATCTAATTAATATTTAACATATTGGTATTTCCTGTGGTATATGCCTCAATAGAGGGGAGTTTTTAACAGATACACATTGCACTTCTGGGCAGCACCATTACCATTAGGTTTTTCCATGTGGCTTTCTCTGGCCAGTGAGTTTGTGTGGAGGAGACACATACCACTTCCGAGCAGCTACTTTAAGAGCCGTTACTTGGCCCTACCACTTTCTTTTTCCCTGTAAACCTAGCCATTCCCTCAGTAAGGAATCTACTTTAAATCTTCGTCCCAGAATAAATAAGATGGCATGGTGGAGGGTGATTACAGCCATTCTACAAAGTATATCTAGTAATACTGAGAAATGAATCTATGTAATTGCAAGCTACCAAGGTTTTGAAATCATTTGTTACTATATTATAACTTAAAGAGAGCTGACTAACTTAAATTGTTATTAAAGATTCTCTATGAGACTGGTCTATAGCCAATTAAAAAAAAAAAAAAACTCAAAATGTCCAAACAACAAAATATGTTCTATATGCAGTTGGTAAGAACATTCATTTCTCTTTATTCCTCATATACATTTATTAGTCATCCTTCATAACCTACCTGAAAAGCCATCTTTTCTACCAAATCTTATTGATTCTCTCATTATTAGTTGATATTTATATATATTTCTCACATCCTTAAGAGGTTTATCTCATTGATTTTTATTTGTGTCCCTCACTAAATGAGAAGCATATATTACACCTTGGCCCTTAGCATAAGTACTTTACATGCACTGATTGGTCGGTGAATAATTGCAAGGAGATTGAATGAAGCTCCTTACGAGAAGATCTGAGTTCTTTCATTCTGCTTGCTTGACAATCACAAATTGCAGTATAAATTTTCAGTAATTTGAAATGTTCCAATAATACTCTATTAATTGTGCCAATGGACAAAAAAAAAAAAAAAAAAATCATTCAAGGTGGCCAGACTGTCTCTGCCCTCCTTAATACTCTGTTTACTTTAGTTTGTTTGTTTGTTTACTTGTGAAAGAATGTAGTCTCTTCTGAAGCTGATGGTAGTCTGGGAGAATAATTGTCAAGGGAAAATTTTGGAAACATAGAAAGGGGAGAGAAAATAGGAGCTTTAAAACTAAACTAATAAACGGAAAATATTTGTTTAGTTTAGAGGTTATTTAATACTGAAAGTGAAAGTTGCTCAGTTATGTCTGACTGTTTATGACCAGATGGACTATACAGTCCATGGAATTCTCTAGGACAGAATACTGGAGTAGGTATCCTTTCTCTTCTCCAGAGGATCTTCCCAACCCAGGGATTGAACCCAGGTCTCCCACATTGCAGGCGGATTCTTTACCAGCTGAGCCACAAGGGAAGCCCAAGAATACTGGAGTGGGCAGTTTTAATAGTAGTAGTTATTCAAAAGGCTCTTAAGAGATGACTTTCTTTATTTATTTGTTATTTTCCTAAAAGAAAATTATCACAAGGCTATATCTGCCAGAATAAGATCATTTCATAGAGTATCATCAGTAGAAGTGAAACAAAGAACCATCAGTTATTGATCACATAGGATGTGTCAAGTATATATCTATATACTCTGTGAATATTATTCAGTGTGCACAATAGTCTGTTTGAGGGAGATACTATTATTTGAAACAATATGGACACATTTATTTTTAAATAATTTTAAAGTATTTATTTAGCAGATTTTGTGTGTGCCAAAAGCACTACTAACTGATCAGTAAGCGTTACTGAAGGAACCAGACAAGGTCCTTGCCCTCAAGTAACTTGCGGAATTAAAAGATGCTTAAAACAAGATCTGAGGAAACAGACAATTACAAGTTGTGGTTTTAGAGGCAAGTGAATAGGGAATCTACCTAGGTAAGTAGGCAAGAGGCCCCCTCTGAAAACATGCCATCTAAGGTGAGAGCTGAAAGATGAGGAAAAATAAAGGAGATGATGAGCAAAGTCTCTGAGGAAAAAAAAAGTTCATTGGAAAAATTGACATCAAATCAATGTGGCTGGAACACACTAATTTGAAGACAATGACATGAGATACAGTGATAGAGGCAGACAGTGACCAGCAGAGGTATGATTTTTTAAAGCACATGGGACACAGCAAAGAGCTTATTTGTCATTCATGGTGCATCAGGAAAAAAGTAATTAAAGTGTGGTTGCCAGATAAAACGCAGGGTTAGGTTTAGTGGTTACTTTGGCCACCTCGTGCGAAGATTTGACTCACTGGAAAAGACCTTGATGCTGGGAAAGATTGAGGGCAGGATGAGAAGGGACAACAGAGGATGAGATGGCTGGATGGCATCACCGACTCGATGGACGTGGATTTGGGTGGACTCCGTGAGTTGGTGATGGGCAGGGAGGCCTGGTGTGCTGCGGTTCATGGGGTCGCAAAGAGTCGGACATGGCTGAGCAACTGAACTGAGCTGAAAATAGAAACACCTCCTTCGTAGACTGGCCATAATAAAATTTCTAGCCAAGTGCTCACATTACACACTTCATAAGTGGAACATTTCGTTTTGTACTATCATAAGGTCTTTTCTCTCTTTTGCTAATACCTATCAGTACCCACTGAGCAAATGGTAGATGTAGAACTGAGATATAGCCTGATTTACTCTTTCTAAAAATATCCAAAAATATACTGAAATTTGGGGTTATCAGGAAAAAAAACCAACTCAACACATTCACTATAACTTTGGGAATAACAGATTAGCACACTGAACACAATTTTCAATGCAAGCTATTTTTCTAGATCACTCTGGGAATATAGTTCTGAATAACTTTACCTGAAAGAGTAGAATCAGGCTGACTTTGTTAAATTTTCAAGTAGGGAAGTTTTATCTTTTGGTATTTTCCCAACTTCACTTCTATATTCTGTAAATCTCTACCTCTCTTCAAAGAATTCCCTTCTGAACAATAGGTCAAACATTTACAGGTGGCTGGTTTTGTTTTCTGGGTTTGGAGTCTGAATGTTATGAACTTGGATAGAGCTCATTAAAGCTTCCTTTCTGACTTTCATTATAAAAAGCCCAAGTGACAGCACTTGAAAAACAGCCTCTGGCTAAATATTATTGAAATCCAAAGGCCAGTAAGTGAAGAATCATTTGCTGGTCAAATCTATATTAATCTAACTTGTTATATTGTCTTAACAACATTCTCAAGGGTGTTTTTTCTTCTACTGAAAAGATTCATTTCAATAAGCTGAACATACTCTATCTACTTAAATTAGTGTACTTATGCTATGCCAATTTCATAATTGTTCTTAAAAAATTATCTCTCAATAGTCCATCTTGACCAGACTGCTGTTTATCAAACAAGGCAGTAGAGTCAATTTAACTCTGAATATCACTTGATTTGAAAATCATAGCTTTTCCATTAATTAACACTGACTTGGTGGCAGAGGTGACAGTGATTTAATATGGGTCAGAATCTCATTATATAAAAATAATTTATAATAAAATCCTCAAATTACAGGAAACTCTAAATTCCACTTAAATTCAGACTATTATAATTTGTTATAACCCAAATCCAGTGACAGCCTAGGAATGTTTTTGAATCGGATGACTTTTACTACCCATCATGGACAATGATCATGGAACTCGTGCCATGAAATCTCTTTAAGTTAGTGAAACCATGCATCTTTTCCTCTTCCGTGTACCCACCACAACACCTTCATTTCAACCAATTTAGCCTTTTCTTCATTCTTCATGTCCCAGCTTAAACCACACCTCTCTGAAAATCCTGGTTACATAAAAGTGCCTTGTCCTCTCATAGTCTCTTAATGCCCTGAAGTTTTTCTCTATCATTTTCACTCAGGGAAATTTAAGTATATTTTATGCAATTACTTAAATATGTCTCTCCTACTGGCCTTTAAGTTCTTTGAAGGAACTGAGTCAGTGTTTTGTTCTGAATTCTCTGGTAAAACATTTCCATGCAAACCTAGTAAAATTTTGGATTTTTTCTTTTACGATGAAAGATTGATAAGTATCACCTCATACTGGTCAAAATGGCCATCTCAAAAAATCTACAAACATCAAGTGCTGGAGAGGGTGTAGAGAATAGAGTTCTCTTCTATTACATATGTAGGAATATAAATAGGTATAGCTACTATGTAGAGTAGTATGGAGACTCTTAAAAAAACTAAAATAGACCTACTGTATGATCCAGCAATTCCACTCCTGGACAAATATTAGGAGAATATCATAATTTGAAAAGATACATGCAGCCCAATATTCATCATTGCACCATTTACAATAGCCAGGACATGGATGTCCTAAACTCATGTCCACTTGGAGGAACAGATAAAAGAAGATGTAGTACATATATACAATGAAATACTACTCAGCCATAAAAAGAACAAAATAATGCCGTCTGCAGCAAATGGATGGACTCAGAAATTGTCATTGACTGAGCGAATTTACTTTCACTTTTCACCTTCGTGCATTGGAGAAGGAAATGGCAACCCAGTCCAGTGTTCTTGCCTGGAGAATCCCAGGGACGGGGGAGCCTGGTGGGCTGCCGTCTAGGGGATCGCACAGAGTCGGACGCGACTGAAGCGACTTAGCAGCAACAGCAGCAGCAGCAGCAGCAGCAGCAGCAGCAGCAGCAGCAGAGATTGTCATACTGACTAAAGCAACTCAGAGAAAGACAAATATATGATATTGATTGTATGTGGAATCTAAAAAAAAGGGGGGGTACAAATGAACTTATCTACAAAGTAGAGATGTAGAAAACAAACTTATGGTTACTGCGGGGAATTACTGTGGGGTTAAGGGGGCAGTAGATTGGGAGACGGATTGACATGTCCACACCTACTAGATATAAAATAGATAACTAGCAAGGACCTACTGTAAAGCACAGGCACTCTACTCAATACTTGGTAATGGCCTATATGAGAAAAAAGAAAATCTAAAAAAGGGTGGGTATTTGTATAACTGATTCACTTTGTTGTACACCTGAAATTAACACAACATTGTGAATCAACTATACTCCAATAAAAATTAAAAACATTGAATGCTTTGTTTGTTTGTTTTCTTGGTGCCAAGAATGTCTCACACTGAAGCTGTGAGACATTCTGGTCCTAATCTCATCTTGGTTCACATGGTAACTCAGTTTTCAAGGTAAAAAAGAAAATACACCTAATGCATGCCTTTCTAACCTTTTCTTCTGGTTTCTACTTCTGGAAAGGAAAGATCCTGTGATTTTTGTCCTCTTCTGAGGGCTTGACACATTGAGTCCTTCTACTCAATCTCATTATCCAGGATTTTCACAATTTAAAGCAGAACTACATTAAGAACTCATGAAATAATGAGATTTTGGACTAGGAAAGAAATATCCACATGTCCGTCCATCTTTCTAAAATTATCCTTCTGTTTGTTCATTCACTGAATGAAGACTTAAAGATAATCCACAACAGACTGGTTCCAAATAAGAAAAGGAGTACGTCAAGGCTGTATATTGTCACCCAGCTTACTTATATGCAGAGCACATCATGAGGAACACTGGGCTGGAGGAAGCACAAGCTGGAATCAAGATTGCCGGGAGGGTGAAAGCGAAAGTGGCTCAGTTGTGTCTGACTCGTTGCGACCCCATGGAATTCTGTACAGCCCATGGAATTCTCCAGGCCATAATATTGGAGTGGGTAGCCTTTCCCTTCTCCAGGGGATCGTCCCAACCCAGGAATCGAACCCAGGTCTCCCACATTGCAGGCAGATTCTTTACCAGCTGAGCCAAAATGAAGCCCAAGAATTTTCCCAACCCAGGAATCGATCTGGGGTCTCCTGCACTGCAGGCAACTTCTTTACCAACTGAGCTATGAGGAAATTCCCAAGATTGCTAGGAGAAATATTAATAACCTCAGATATGCAGATGATACCACCATTATGGCAGAAAGTGAAGAACTAAAGAGCCTCTTGATGAAAGTAAAAGAGGAGAGTGAAAATTTGACTTAAAGCTCAACATTCAGAAAACTAAGATCATGGCATCTGGTCCCATCACTTCACGGCAAATAGATGGAGAAACAGTGGCTGATTTTTTTTTTTTTCTTTGCTCCAAAATCACTGCAGATGGTGATTACAGCCATGAAACTGAAACGAGCCGCCAGTCCAGATTCAATGCATGATATTGGATGCTTGGGGCTGTTGCACTGAGACGACCCAGAGGGATGGTATGGGGAGGGAGGAGGGAGAGGGGGTCAGGATGGGGAACACGTGTATACCTGTGGTGGATTCATGTTGATGTATGGCAAAACCAATATTGTAAAGTAATTAACCTCCAATTAAAATAAATTAATTTTTTTAAAAAAGACGCTTACTCCTTGGAAAGAAAGTTATGACCAACCTAGACAACATATTAAAAAGCAGAGACATTACTTTGCCAACAAAGGTCCATTTAGTCAAGGCTATGGTTTTTCCAGTAGTCATGTATGGATGTGAGAGTTGGATTATACAGAAAGCTGTATTACTTTACATTCTAGAAAGAAAAAAGAGTGTAAACAGAGATAAGTCACTCATAAATCATAAGTTTAGATAAAGTGTTCAAGTTAAGGGGGGATTAAATAAAAAAGTAAGAAGACTGGAGTTACCTAGAAAAAAGATGATGTTAATATGATGACTGCTAATCATCATTATTTGACTAGTTACTAATTTTGAATTATCCTATGGATCACAGTCCACTGAAGGTTTTAAGTACAATTTACATGGCAGAAATGTGGATTTGGAAGAAGTGTGATGAATCGTTGGAAAAATGGGAAACTGGAAAACAAGAAACTGAATTAGAGTTGAGATGGCTTACGAATGGAGCAAATGAGGCAGGTCCTGAAATGTGAAGTTAATAGAATTAATAGGATGTGACTAGGCCTGCTAGCACTTCGGTTGGTAAAGAATCTGCTTGCAATGCAGGAGATCCTAGTTTGATTCCTGAGTTGGGTAGATCCTCTGGAGAAGGGATAGGCTACTCACGTCAGTATTCTTGGACTTCCCTGGTGGCTCAGATGGGAAAGAATCCATCTGCAATGCGGGAGACCTGGGTCCCATCCCTGGGTTGGGAAGATCCCCTGGAGGATGGCATGGCAACCCACTACAGTTTCTTGCCTGGAGAATCCCCACAGACAGAGGAGCCTGGCGGGCTACAGTCCATGGGGTCACAGAGTCGGACGTGACTGAGGGACTGAAAACGGAACAGCAAGGCCTGCTAAGTTTCCATCTTGGTCAGCACAGAGTCTGGTTGTGCCATTCTTGAAAGGAGGAATACTTTTGGGGGAATGATATATTACATTTAATTTTGAACATGTTGCATTTAAGATACTACTAGAGATACACCAACCCATGCAGAAAGCATCTTTTAAGTACTCAAATAGTTGATGCATATCCAGGATTTATTTGCCTTGCTAATTAACTCTATGTTCCATGTACCTTACCATCTCAAAAATGCTCATAGAAGTTCCTTTGTTATATAGTCTTATCTTAAAGGCATTTCTCCATCAAGCTGTAAAACAGTATCGTAGGTTTAAACATGACATAAAAAACAATGCAATTTTGAGCAATTTCCAAAGTGATTTCTCTAAAGAAGTCATTAATTATAGAGCTTGGAAACGAGGTATGTCTTAATGAAATTTGTTGTTTTAGAAAGATGTCTTTGCTAGTGGGACTGAATAGATTGACATCGAGAAAATCTGAAATCAGAAGTATACTGAAGAAATTTAGGCATGAAGTCACTCAGAGATTGAAGGTTGTCAGAAAGAAGGAAAAAGAGTAAACTCAGCGGTATTCAAGAAGGAAGAAACAATAGCACATTGCTAAATTGTATATAAAGAAGAAAGATATAGAACTTTCTATGATGTTCATAATTTATGACTTTTCCAAGAGACAGAATCATATTATAGATTGTTGGCAAGTTTCCTGATCAGCAGGTTGCCAATTACACTGTGTGTTTGCGTGTGTGCACACTTGCATGTGTTTGCTGTCTCAATGTGTGTAAACCTTAAAAGAAAAGAAGGGTAATGTTCATTTACCTATTCTCAAATGAGTGAGCTCATCTTTCATTTAGTTTCCATTTTTAATCTTCAGGGACATGTTTTTATAATAAAAAATTTAAAGGCCTCAGCATTTCTGGTGGGTTTAATTTGGTAATAGGGAATGCATTGCCAGCTCCTTCAGGTTTCATATGCTGTCTCTGTTTATCATAAAAAAAAAAAAAAGATATCACAGTCTTGTTTATTATTCCAACCTGCATCCTTTGGTCCCTTGTGTACTTTCTCTGTCTTCTGCTGGCAGTCAGGAACAGATTGAAAGGAACTCTCTGGCAGACCACAACGATGAATTTCACTGATTTCTGTGATACTCTAATAAATAGCAACTACTACAAGGCAATGATCCCAATGTGAGTATCACTAGGGGGCCCTGTACAAGACACTTTTAAAGCTCTTTCTTTTCAGGGTAAAAAATAAGGGTAATCACATTTCATTCAAACCAGGAATTATGACTTAAAATGTTCATTCATTAATTACCTGATTAACCTAGAGATTTTATTCTTCTCCAGAAAATATTTATGGGAATTTAGATGCTAAAATTGGATAAGGCAATGGCACCCCACTCCAGTACTCTTGCCTGGAAAATCCCATGGACAGCGGAGCCTGGTAGGCTGCAGTCCATGGGGTTGCTAAGAGTCGGACACGACTGAGCGACTTCCCTTTCACTTTTCACTTTCACGCATTGGAGAAGGAAATGGCAACCCACTCCAGTGTTCTTGCCTGGAGAATCCCAGGGACAGGGGAGCCTGGTGGGCTGCCGTCTATGGGGTCGCACAGAGTCGGACATGACTGAAGTGACTTAGCAGCAGCAGCAGCAGATGCTAAAATAGAAACTTACTTTACCACGCGTAAAATAGATAGCTAACAGGAAATTGCTGTATAGCTCAGGAAACTCAAACAGGGGCTCTGTATCAATCTAGAGGGTTGAGATGGGCCAGGAGATGGGAGGGAGGTTCAAAAGGGAGGGGATACATGTATACCTATGGCTGATTCATGTTAAGGTTTGACAGAAAACAATAAAATTCTATAAAGCAATTATTCTTCATTAAAAAATAAATTAATAAAAAATAAATAAATGGGATAAAAAATGAACAAAAGTTCAGTTCAGTCGCTCAGTCATGTCCGACTCTTTGCAACCCCATGAATCGCAGCATGCCAGGCCTCCCTGTCCATCACCAACTCCTGGAGTTCACTCAGACTCACGTCCATCGAGTCAGTGATGCCATCCTGCCATCTCATCCTCGGTCGTCCCCTTCTCCTCCTGCCCTCAATCCCTCCCAGCAAAACTTAGAGGCCATAAATGCATTCCTCTCAGAATTTATTTCATAGAATTCTTTTCCAAACTTTTGCTGATCTAGTAGAAATGTATTTTGCACCAAGTAAAATTTTCCTGTTGTGTTGGAAATGGCTAGAAATATGTAACCTATCCCTGTAAGAGTCTAGAAGTGACAACAGGAAAGAAGCTCCTGAAATCCTTCAGCCTGTATACCTTCAGTTCCTATTCACTCAAGTCACTGAGCTGCTGCTCCAGAGTTCTAAGGGTAAAGGCAAAAAGCTTTGAATCAAGTGTAAGATTGAGGTTTTAATGAAGATAACACTGCTGTCTATAACAAACACTAAAATATTGTCTCAACTCAACAGACTTTCTTCTTGCTTTCATAAACTATCAGCATGACATAAGGAAACAAGAAGGTGAAATGCTCCAACTACTGTTCAGGAACCAGGGTTGGCAGGGGTTTTGCCATCTGTACCACCTAGTGTCCTAGAGCACCGTGGACTATGATATTACTGGTAAGGATTCTATCTGAGTGCTTTTTATAAGGGTATATCCCATAAGTGAAACAGATCAGTTCCATTAGCCAGATATGTCACATTTATTCACATCTAACTGTGAGGGAATAAATAAATAAATATCTATTCTACCCACATGCCCTAGGAAAGCAGTGAATGTGTTTCAGGACGAAGTAGGTAGCCTCTGCTCCAAACACCAGTTCTTCAGTATTAGAATACGATCATTCTAACAACCGAACTTGGATGAAGAGTTACAGAATCAGGACAAAATGAGGGGAAGAAACCAGTTGCCATCAAGAGAATGTGCTTTAATATAGGAAATTAGGAGGTAATCTTTGGGACAAATAAAGTCATTCCATGTTTATACCCCTATATTGAGATTCCTTTAAAAAATCAGGTCTTCTCAATTATCTTTTAATATTTTTCTTCATTAGATATTTTCATTTACACAAAAATAGGCCTTCTTGAATAGATCAAATATAGATGACATGATGTTCAAATCTACAGAAATGTCTTATTTAGTAATTTTTGTGCCAAATATAACATCAATACAGAAAAGGGTACAAAGTAGAAATATAAATTTCAATGAAATGTTACACAAGCAATTTGTGGTCATCATGGACATCAAGAAATAAGATATTTGTAGATTCCTGAAGCCTCCCTCACTCACTTTTAATATACCTCTCCTTTCCCCACAAAGTAATCACTCTTGTTTTATGGTAATCCTTTCTATGTGTGTGTGTGTGTGTGTTTTTAAGTTATTATTATATTTTAACCACTTAGGCATGTATCTATCTCCAGAATTACAGTTTAGTACCTCAGCTTTTTCCTTATACTTATAGAAACAAAACAATATTATTCTTTTGTGATAGGCATCAGTTACTCAGTATTACGTTACTAGATTCATATTATACAGTTGTATAGTTTGTTTCCATTGCTATAGAATAGTTTATAGATGTATCCCAGTTTATTTATATTTTTATATATAAAAATATATATTTTTATATTTATATGTTTTACTGTTGATAAACCTTCGAGTTGTTTCTAGTTTTACTCTATTCTTAGTTAACGTTGCTGTTACGAGCATATTTGTATATATCTCTTCATACAGGGGTGTACACACTTTTAGGAAATAGATATATTTGGATGGAGGTTGTGTATCTCCACCTTCCATAGATCATGCTAACTACTTTTCATTGTGATTATTCTACTTTAACACTCCCACCAACAGTTGTATGTAAATTCCACTTATTTTATACACTCACCAACTCTTGTTCTTGGTCACTTGATTAATTTTAAGGTTTCTAATTTATACATATGCTTTTTTTTTGAATTTGTATTCCTTAATTAGTAATGATATTTTAAAAACACCTTCTTAATTGTTTTGGGGCACTGTTTTGTACTCTTTGTTGAACTGTCTTTTCAAAGCTCTCTTTTGGTAATTATCACAAATACATCTGTAACTTATATGTATTATATGTTTTTTGAGTATACTGTTCTAAATATGCCAATAGGTCACATTATTTAAATGTGATGTTCAGCTTTTTAAAATCTTACTGGGTTTTATCTGTTTTTTATATTATTTAGGGAGATTGTTTAATATTTTCCTATAGAATTACAGATTTGTCTGTCTCAGTAGTTACTTTCATTTTTATTTCTACTCTTTTAAAGCTAAGTTATCAGGTGTACAAATACATAGAACTATTATATCTCCCTATCCACTTGTTCCTTTATCTCATTAAAGTATCCCTCCTTATGACATTTCATTTACTACTTGCCTTAAAGTCTACTTTGTTTATGTTAATACTGCTATACTTTCTCTTGGTTAATGTTTGCATAAATATACTACTTTTTTCAGCTTAATGTTTTCAACCTCTGTCATATTTCATGTTTCTTAAAAGCAGGATATAATTATTTTTAAATCCACTATAACAATATCTGTGTCTCAATTTAAGTGCACTATTGTAGGACTTCCCTGGTGATTCAGATGGTAAGGAGTCTGCCTGCAATGCAGGAGACCCAGGTTTGTTCCCCGAGTCAGGAAGATCCCCTGGAGAAGAGATTGGCTACCTACTCCAATATTCTTGCCTGGATAATTCCATGGACAGAGGATCCTGGTAGGCTACAGTCTCTGGGATCGCAAAGAGTCAGACACGACTGAGCAACTAATATTTTCACGTTCATATTTAACGTAATTGTTGATATAATTGACTTTTTCTATACATTCTATTTGTTCTGTGTTCCTTGATATCTCCTTTGCTTGCTTCCTTTTTATATTTTGGATGTTCCATTACCCTGATATTACATATTTTCTATTATTTTGTTATGGATTATCCTAGAAATTACCAGATGCATTTTTACCTATTAAAATCTTTTGTAATTTTTTAATATCTTAAAATATTTCCACATAATATAAGAACTTTATGACAGTTTAACTATTTTTATTCACCTTCTTTCGTTTCTGACATCAGATTATTTTCCTGCTGTGTATAATATAGCCCCACAGAGAAATAGTTATTATTATTTCAAATAGTAATTATCTAGGAGTCTTTCTACAGTTGTACTTTTTCCAGTAATCCTTGTTTATCTTGAAGTTTCATGCTCTTCTGTAGCATCATTTTGCTTCAATCTGGAGAAGTTTATTCTTGTCTTTTAATGTGTAGGTTTCTTGGTGACAAATTATCTCATTATTTTTAACCTTAATATATTTTTCTATTGCTTTCACTTCTGAAGAATTGTTTAACATAAGGTAGAATTCTAGTTCGAAATTCTTTTTTTTTTTTTTACTTTCTCTCTTCACTTTATAGTTGTCATTATTGTTTCTGATAAATACCGTAACAGTTGAAAAGTAACCACCAGCCATATTATTGCTCTTTTGAACAAAATATGTCTTTTTTTTTCTCTAGCTGCTAATATTTTACTTTGTTTTTTAGCAATTTGACTAAGATGCACATAAATATGGTTTTATGTTTATTTTTCTTGCTTAAGATTTGCTAAACTTCTTGAATATCTCTATGCTCCTGTTTAGCTATTTCTTTCTCCCCTTGAGGTCATTGATCATACTTTCTGATGTAAAACTAATTATCATTTCAATTCTAGAGTTCTATTTTCATCCCATTTTTAAGAAGCCAATTTCCTATTTAAATTCTCACTCTTTTTATCAATTCCATTATTCTTTTACTTGTGTTTTTAAGCAAATTTATAATATTTTAAAGTCCTTGTGTGAAAATGTCAATACCAGGAATATCTATGAGTCTTATTTTTTTACATTAAAAAATAAACAAAGGTATGTTTTCCCCCTTCTCTGAATTGCCTTGTAGTTTCTATTGCAATCTGGAAATTGTACAGTGGCCCCCAATCTTTTTGGCACTAGGTACTGGTTTTGTGGAAGACAGTTTTTCCACAGACTGGTATGGGGGATAGTTTGGGGATGATTCAAGAGCATTACATTTATTGTGCACTTTATTTCAAATCTAAAGCTGCCACTGATCTGACAGGATGCACCAGTTGGTGGCCCAGAGGTTGGGGACCCCTGGTAGGAGAACTCGAGAATTTACAGATGATTTTTCCCCTGTAGAGAAGTTTCCCCTTCAGTGATGTGAGGTTCTAATCACTCCAGACAACAGGTAGGGGTTGGGTCTGAGTGGTAATTTCAATAACTCTTAATCCATGTGCACTGTGTCCCCCGCTCCTCAAAGTCTCTCTTGCAGACTCTTAGATTGAGAATCTCACCATCCTTTGTTTCTTTAGCTCTGAAAGATGGAAAGCAATACAGTTCTCTTTAGAGATTTTGAATCAAGATCCTTAGACTCCTGCCCAGAGCAGTTTATGTTGTGGTATTTGTAGAGAAGGAAATCTAACCTCAGGCACAGGACAGCTTTCCAGTATGACTCTGCCTCCTAAGTACTGTGATAAAGGTGAAGATTTCTTTATGCCTTTTATTAGTTTCTGATGAGCGCCTTAATTTCCCATGTTGCCTCAGAACTGAGCCAGTTTCAATTAGGGAAAACTGACCATGCTTTAGGAACTTTTATAGATTTCAATCTATCATGCCAGCCTGTCAGACCACCAGTAATTAGCTAGTTTTTCTTTCCCTTTAGTTTAGCTGTTCTGCTTAGCCCAGGCCTAACCTTTAGCTTAAAACCAGAATTAGCAAAGACCCACAATATTCCCTGGTGACTCAGACAATAAAGAATCTGCCTGCAATGCAGGAGACCTGGGTTCGATCCCTGGGCTGCGAAGATCCTCTGAAGGAGGGCATGGCAACCCACTCCAGTATTCCTGCCTGGAGAATCCATGGACAGAGGAGCCTGGTGGGCTATAGTCCCGGGGGTTGCAAAGTGTCAGACATGACTGAGTGACTAAGCACACTGTACAATAATTATCAGTCTTCCTAGCAAGGGCTATTTCTTCTCTCAAATATTTTTCCATCAAATATTTATTTTTTTCCTTAAAAATACAATCTCCATAAAATCGTTATTACAAATTATTCAGTTTTCTTTCTGATTCTTACAGTAAAAACGTTAACCTAGTATCTCCTTGCCAGAGGACAAACCTCAGAATAATCACTTTTTCAAAGTGCATTATCTTGTTTTCTTGATCTTCAATTGTCAGTTTACCAAGTATTTCAATTTACTTTTACAAAAAGCTTATTCTTGTCTAGATACAGTTTGATTTTTAAATCATATTAAATCATAAGTCTTTTTCTTATGATATTCACTCCTGATTTTCTGTTCTATCATGCCCAGATAACCCATTCCATTTTGTGCAAAATATAATTTCTAGAAACACTAACACTCATTTGATTATTCTTTGTGACAGTGATCTGAAGTTTCAGGGGAACAAAAGTCCATGAAAAGGAGAGAAAATGCCCAGTGAAAAGAGGCCGGTGACATAGACTTTAAATGTGCAATTGTTCTGATGCCAGATTTCCTCCCAAGCAGTGCCAATTGGCAGACACAGAAATCCTCACCTCCTCCCAGTGTTAAACTCAGCAGTCAAAAACTAGATGGAGTGGGAAGTGTTGATTTAACACCAGGGAAGAAACATAGTCTTATGCTAGCTTTAGTAAACATTTAAAAGAAGGTTTTTAAGAGTGTTAACTTAAAAGGCAGACAGAGGGACAGAGAATAAGAGCTGAGGAGCCAAGATGAGGAAATTGCTGAAGTGTGGGGAGAGGCTCCCTGACTGAGAGAGGAAGAATGAGGATTGTAATAGCTAGAGTGTGTGTGGGCACGCTCAGTTGCTTCAGTTGTGTCCTACTCATGGGTTTCTCCAGGCAAGAATGCTAGAGTGGGTTTCTAGGCCCTCCTCCAGGGGATCTTCCGGACACAAGAATCAAACCTGCCTCTCTTAAGTCTCCTGCATTGGCAGCTGGGTTCTTTACTACTAGGGCCACCTGGGAAGAATTCCATTTTAAGTAATATTTATATTCAGTTCAGTTCAGTTCAGCCACTCAGTCGTGTCTGACTCTTTGCGACCCCATGAATCACAGCATGCCAAGCCTCCCTGTCCATCACAAACTCCCGGAGTTCACTCAGACTCACGTCCATCGAGTCGGTGATGCCATCCAGCCATCTCATCCTCTGTTGTTCCCTTTTCCTCCTGCACCCAATCTGCCCCCCCAGCATCAAAGCCTTTTCCAATGAGTCAACTCTTTGCATGAGGTGGCCAAAGTACTGGAGTTTCAGCTTCAGCATCATCCCTTCCAAAGAAATCCCAGGGTTGATCTCCTTCAGAATGGACTGGTTGGATCTCCTTGCAGTCCAAGGGACTCTCAAGAGTCTTCTCCAACACCACAGTTCAAAAGCATAAGTTCTTCAGCACTCAGCCTTC
Source organism: Ovis aries (assembly GCF_016772045.2). NCBI lineage: Eukaryota > Metazoa > Chordata > Mammalia > Artiodactyla > Bovidae > Ovis > Ovis aries. Next base: position 75,041,546 of record NC_056058.1, read on the forward strand.
TTCACATCCATACATGACCACAGGAAAAACCATAGCCTTGACTAGATGGACCTTAGTCGACAAAGTAATGTCTCTGCTTTTGAATATGCTATCTAGGTTGGTTATAACTTTTCTTCCAAGGAGTAAGCGTCTTTAAATTTCATGGCTGCAGTCACCATCTGCAGTGATTTTGGAGCCCCCAAAAATAAAGTCTGACACTGTTTCCACTGTTTCCCCATCTATTTCCCATGGAGTGATGGGACCGGATGCCATGATTTTCGTTTTCTGAATGTTGAGCTTTAAGCCAACGTTTTCACTCTCCTCTTTTACTTTCATCAAGAGGGTTTTTAGTTCCTCTTCACTCTCTGCCATAAGGGTGGTGTCATCGGCATATCTGAGGTTATTGATATTTCTCCTGGTAATCTTGATTCCACCTTGTGTTTCTTCCAGTCCAGCGTTTCTCATGATGTACTCTGCATATAAGTTAAATAAGCAGGGTGACAATATACAGCCTTGATGTACTCCTTTTCCTATTTGGAACCAGTCTGTTGTTCCATGTCCAGTTCTAACTGTTGCTTCCTGGCCTGCATACAGATTTCTCAAGAGGCAGGTCAGGTGGTCTGTATTCCCATCTCTTTCAGAATTTTCCACAGTTTATTGTGATCCACACAGTCAAAGGCTTTGGCATAGTCAAGAAAGCAGAAATAGATGTTTTTCTGGAACTCTCTTGCTTTTTCCATGATCCAGCAGAGGTTGGCAGTTTGATCTCTGGTTCCTCTGCCTTTTCTAAAACCAGCTTGAACATCAAGAAGTTCACGGTTCACGTATTGCTGAAGCCTGGCTTGGAAAATTTTAAGCATTACTTTACTAGCGTGTGAGATGAGTGCAATTGTGCAGTAGTTTGAGCATTCTTTGGCATTGCCTTTCTTAGGGATTGGAATGAAAACTGTCCTTTTCCAGTCCTGTGGCCACTGCTGAGTTTTCCAAATTTGCTGGCATATTGAGTGCAGCACTTTCACAGCATCAGCCTTCAGGATTTGAAATAGCTCCACTGGAATTCCATCACCTCCACTAGCTTTGTTCATAGTGATGCTTTCTAAGGCCCACTTGACTTCACATTCCAGGGTGTCTGGCTCTAGATGAGTGATCAAACCATCGTGATTATCCAGGTCATGAAGATCCTTTTTGTACAGTTCTGTGGATTCTTGCCATCTCTTCTTAATATCTTCTGCTTCTGTTAGGTCCATACCATTTCTGTCCTTTATCGAGCCCATCTTTGCATGAAATGTTCCCTTGGTATCTCTAATTTTCTTGAAGAGATCTCTAGTCTTTCCCATTCTGTTGTTTTCCTCTATTTCTTTGCACTGATCAGTGAAGAAGGCTTTCTTATCTCTTCTTGCTATTCTTTGGAACTCTGCATTCAGATGCTTATATCTTTCCTTTTCTCCTTGGCTTTTCGCTTCTCTTCTTTTCACAGCTATTTGTAAGCCTTCCCCAGACAGTCATTTTGCTTTTTTGCATTTCTTTTCTATGGGGATGGTTTTGATCCCTGTCTCCTGTACAATGTCATGAACCTCATTCCATAGCTCATCAGACACTCTATCTATCAGATCTAGGCCCTTAAATCTATTTCTCACTTCCACTGTATAATCATAAGGGATTTGATTTAGGTCATACCTGAATTGTCTAGTGGTTTTCCCTGCTTTCTTCAATTTAAGTCTGAATTTGGTAATAAGGAGTTCATGGTCTGAGCCATAGTCAGCTCCTGGTCTTGTTTTTGTTAACTGTATATTAGATTGGATCAAATGAGATTTTCTCTGTGTCCACGTAATTGTGTACAGAAACACCTACATGTGCATAAACATCTGCTTATCGTATTAAGTAAATACATTTATACGCACGTACATATATAAAATGTGTATGCAAATATATCTAAAAATCTATTACTGGGTCTAAAATTGTCTTTGTTGTTTCTTCTTCTGAGAAATACAGAAAATAAATACTTCAGCTCAGTTCAGTCACTCAGTCATGTCTCACACTTTGCAACACCATGAATCACAGCACGCCAGGCCTCCCAGTCCATCACCAACTCCTGGAGTTCACCCAAATTCGTTTGCATCGAGTCAGTGATGCCATCCAGCCATCTCATCCTCGGTCGTCCCCTTCTCCTCCTGCCCTCAATCCCTCCCAGCATTAGGGTCTTTTCCAGTGAGTCAACTCTTCGCATGAGGTGGCTATCAGTATTGGATTTCAGCCTTAGCATCAGTCCTTCCAATGAACACCCAGGATTGATCTCCTTTAGGATGGACTGGTTGGATCTCCTTGCAGTCTAAGGGACTCTCAAGAGTCTTCTCCAACACCACAGTTCAAAAGTATCAATTCTTCGGTGCTCAGTTTTCTTCACAGTCCAACTCTCACATCCATACATGACTACTGGAAAACCATAGCCTTGACTAGACGGACCTTAGTCGGCAAAGTAATGTCTCTGTTTTTTAATATGCTCTCTTGGTTGATCATAACTTTCCTTCCGAAGAGTAAGCATCTTTTAATTTCATGGCTGCAATCACCATCTGTAGTGATTTGGAGCCCCCCAAAATAAACTATTTCCACTGTTTCCCCATCTTTTCCCATGATGCGATGGGACCAGATGCCATGATCTTCATTTTCTGAGTGTTGAGCTTTAAGCCAATTTTTTCACTCTCCTCTTTCACTTTCATCACGACGTTTTTAGTTCCTCTTCACTTTTTGCCATAATGGTGGTGTCATCTGCATATCTGAGGTTATTGATATATGTATACACACACATATATATAATATATACATATGCAAATGGTTCCAAATAGGAAAAGAAGTACGTCAAGGCTGTATATTGTCACTGTGCTTATTTAAATTATATGCAGAGTACATCATGAGAAATGCTGGACTGGAAGAAGCACAAACTGGAGTCAAGATTGCCGGGAGAAATATCAATAACCTCAGAGATGCAGATGACACCACCCTTATGGTAGAAAGTGAAGAGGAACTAAAAGCCTCTTGATGAAAGTGATGGTCCCATCACTTCATGGCAAATGGATAAACAGTGGAAACAGTGTCAGACTTTATTTTTTTCGGCTCCAAAATCACTGCAGATGGTAACTGCAGCCATGAAATTAAAAGACTCTTACTCCTTGGAAGGAAAGTTATGACCAACCTAGATAGCATATTGAAAAGCAGAGACGTTACTTTGCCAACAAAAGTCCGTCTAGTCAAAGTTATGGTTTTTCCTGTGGTCATGTATGGATGTGGTGCTGCTGCTGCTGCTGCTAATTCGCTTAAGTCGTGTCTGACTCTGTGTGACCCCGTAGACAGCAGCGCACCAGGCTCCCCTGTCTCTGGGATTCTCCAGACAACAACACTGGACTGGGTTGCCATTTCCTTCTCCAATGCATGAAAGGGAAAAGGGAAAGTGAAGTATCTCAGTCGTGTCCGACTCTTAGTGACCCCATGGACTACAGCCTACCAGACTCCTCTGTCCATGGGATTTTCCAGGCAAGAGTACTGGAGTGGGTCACCAGTGCCTTCTCCGATGGATGTGAGAACTGGACTATAAAGAAAGCTGAGTGCCAAAGAATTGTTGCTTTTGAACTGTGGTGTTGGAGAAGACTCTTGAGAGTCACTTGAACTGCAAGGAGATCCAACCAGTCCAGCCTAAAGGAAATCAGTCTTGAGTGTTGATTGGAAGGAATGTTGTTGAAGCTGAAACTCCAATACTTTGGCCACCTGATGTGTAAAGCTGACTCATTTGAAAAGATCCTAATGCTGGGAAAGATTGAAGGCAGGAGGAGAAGGGAATGACAGAGGATGAGATGGTTGGATGGTATCACCAACTCAATGGACGTGAGTTTGAATAAGCTCCGGGAGTTGGTGATGGACAGGGAGGCCTGGCGTGCTGTGGTCCATGGGGTCACGAAGAGCTGGGCACGACTAAGTGACTGAACTGAACTGAATGCCTCAGTACCCTTACAGTTCCACAGTGTGGACTCTTTGGAAGGATGCTTTACTCTTTTGGTGGATTCCATGTGAGGGTGCATACGTGAACTTTTGAGATCTTTGGCCATTTGAAATCTCTATGACTAAAATTCCGCCTAGGAATTTATTGAAAACATCTCTGCAGTATTCTTTCATGCTACTATGTTTATCCATTTAAGTGGCTACATTTCAGAAGGACCAAGATTTGTCGAAGATCATGTGTGTGTATATACGTGTGTATGTCTTAGTCAGTCATGTCCGACTCTTTGCAACTTCATGGACTATAGCCCACCAGGCTCCACTGTCCATGGGATTCTCCAGGCAAGAATACAGGGGATTTTTCAGACGCAGAGATTGAATCCAGGTAGATCACTTGGTATAATAAATAATAAAAGCTGTAAAGATATTTATACAAAACAGTTAATTAAAAACCTTGCTGTCTGTGAAATCTCTTTGCCAAACTTCCCCTATCCTTTACTTTGTGACAATAAAATCAACTTGGTCAAAGTGTATAGTAAAAATTGATTTTAATATCTCTAAATAATTTCTCTGATAGTTGCTGGGAAAATAAAAAACCAGTGATGGCATGAATAGTCTCTTTACAAAAATAATTTGAAGTTTTAAGTCATTTGATTTAATACGATAGCATATTAGTCCAGAATGTAAACTTCCTAGGCACGATGATCTTGTCTAGCTTTTTCATTGTAGCATTTTCCTCAGTGTAAAAAAACAGTACCAGGTACACAAGGGAACTTCAGTAAACATTTTCTGAATAAATGAGATAATGAATTACATTCTCTTTTTATGTCACCCACTAGATTTTTAAATGTCTTCCTTATCTGAAACATTCACCGTAGTATAAATGTAGTTTCTTCCAGAATATTATCATAAAGATTGGATACTTTCTAACATGATAACCTCTGCAGGTGTGCGCTCCACAGACATTGTCTCTCTTAATCCCCACAACACTATAGTAAGTATTATGGCTTTATCTATTTTACTGACCTTCCCTAATAATTCAGTTGGTAAAGAATCCACCTGCAATGCAGGAGACCCCAGTTCAATTCCTTGGTCGGAAAGATCCACTGGAGAAGTGATAGGCTACCCACTTCAGTATTCTTGGGCTTCCCTTCTGGCTCAGCTGGGAAAGAATCCTCTTAACCCCCACAATACTATATTAAGTATTATGGCTATCTCTCTTTTACAGGTAGTTGAGGCTAAAAGTATTCAAGTATTTAACCCCAAATCGTTCAGTGAGAAGCAATGGACTCCCCATGTGGCTTAGGGGTAAAGGATCTTCCTTCCATTGCTGGAGACACAGGAGACATGAGCTGGATCCCTGGGTTGGAAAGATCCCCTGGAGGAGGAAATGGCAACCCACTCCAGTATTCTTTCCTGGAGGATCCCATGGCCAGAGAAGCCTGCAGGCTACAGTCCAAGGGGTCACTAAAGAGTCGGACATGTCTTAGCAACTGAGCACACACCTGTCTATTTGCTTCTGGAAACAGCTCTTTAATCTGTGTTCAGCCACCTCCCCCAACCCTGATAATCTGTCTACCATCATCTCTCAATGTTAGGGAAGAGAATTAAGCTTCCAGAAGTGAAAATGCTTGTGGTGTTTTTCATATAGCAGCATTTATTTTGGAATGTTTAGCTGCTTTTAAAAGCATCCATGAAAGTTTGCCAATTACCCAGAAGATAACAGCAACAGCAAAACACATTTTAAATTCTGAGGAGTAAATTTTTTCTTCACTTTCACTGCAGGCAGGAACCTGGAAAAAGACATAAATTTCCATTTAAAGATCACTGTCTCTAAATTCATCTCTCATGCATCCTGATGTTTCATTATTCATTCTTCAATTGTAAAATTGTAGGCAGTTTAGGAAAGTGATGAAGATGATTTTGAGATAAAAGACATGATTCACTGAAAGTAATATAACAAAGGGTCAGGAATTGGACAAAAGAGAGAATGACAATACACTTTATTTCATTACATCATTTACTGCTGGCAAAAAAATGGTGATTAATTAAGACCTTGGTTTCCTTTTTCATCTTGAGAAGATCACACAATCTCAGACTCATCCTTACGTGTGATAGAGCATGTGCTCTGCCTCTCGGCTCTTTTGGATTGCAATTTCTTTTATGGAATTCTGTGAGCAATCACTGAACTCTGATATTTTATTCTCTTTTTAAATCAAAGTTCTAATTCTGGGCAGGTGGCTCTTCTTGGCAAGGAGAGGAAGGAGGCACCGCTTAGTTGTTGCGGCCTTTCTCTGAAGGTCCTAATTGACAAGGGAACATTTTACAGGTGACTGAAGGAGTTCCCTTTGTACCAGAAATCTGTAATCTCTCTGTCGCTTTCTGCATGCAGATGACAAGCTTCTGCCAGCTTCAGAACTTCATATCCTCCAGCTTCAGAGACTTTTGTGATTTCCATCCAGTCGAATTGGTCCAAGCCAGTGAACTATTCCCATCTCCAGCATTCTTTCAGCCAGACCAATCCGCCGTTATCACAACAGAGGTGCCAGAAACTTTGTGAATTACATGCTGTTTCTCGTGTTTACTGATGCACTGATATTTGGGAAAGGACTACAAAAATTTTATTTTACTGTTCAGCCCATTTCTGTTGAAACTGAATCACCCCTCCCAAGTTTTCCTTTCCACACAGAGCTCAGTTTCTGAGTGTGAAGCCTCTGGGAGAGGGAACTGAAGTAATTGAATCGGATTAGACAAGCCAGCAGAACAAAGTCACATTCCAGGAGGTGTTTCCAGCATCGAGTAGATGAATTGTAATTATTTAAGGATTAGCACAAGCTTGAGATGAGGTCCATTCTGAATACTCTTCACTGTGTATAAACAAAAGCAAGAAGTAGTAATATAGGCTGTTTAAGCTTCTTTTTTATCTTTAATAGATTTCTGTTAGAGCTACGTGAACTTGAAAAACTGCTGCCATAGTGAGCAAACTCGCTCATTGTTTTTCAATAAAACGTTAGGCCCAGCTAAGCCCTCAAGTCTAGGGAGAGAGCTTAATTAAGGCTGCTTCTTTTACCGTAATTTACTGGGACCATGCTTTGCTTTATGCCATAGGCAAGGGGAATTGGGCCTATCACTTGTAAATAAAGTTTTTATTTTAGGAGAGTTAGATTTACAGAAAAGTTGCAAAGATAGTATGGAGATTTCCTATACACCCAGTATATAATTTCCCTTCCTGTTGATGTACTACTGTAGTATATTTGTTACAATTAATGGATAAATATGGATATACAGATGTTAAACTCCATACACTACTCAGACTTTCTTTTTTTTTTTTTTTTATTATAAAGTCCCTTGTCTATTCCAGGATCCTATCCAAGATACTACATTTAATCATCATGTTTTCTTAGGCTCCTTTTGATTGGGAAATTTTTTCCTACTTTTCCTGTTTTTTTTATTATCTTAACACTTTTAAAGCATACTTGTTGGGTATTTTATAGAATGTCCCTCAATCTGAATTTGACTGCTATTTTTCTTATGGTTAAACTGATATTATGAGTTATTAGGAGGAAGATCAGAGAGGTAGAATGCTATTCTCAACACAGCATTTCATGCATACTATAACACTCGTCTTATCATCCTGACTTATTACTGGTGATAGTAACCTTGTCCACGTCTTTTTCTATACCACACTCTTTGAAAGCAAATTATTAAGTGTAGACCACAGTTGAGAAGTGAAGATTTATATTCCACTTTATTGAGTGAGGAGTATCTACATAAATTGTTTGCAATTCTATACCAGAAATGTGTGACTTCCCATATTCATTGATTGATTAATTCAGTGCTTTTATTTGTATCAGAATGGATTCATAGACATTTACATTTTGAATTATAATCCAATACTGTGTTCCTTATTTTGCTGTAACTTTGCCATTGAGAGTTATTTCAGTTGGCTCCTGTGTCCCTTTGACATATTTGTTTTTTGTTTGTTTTATCATTTACTTACTTTCTGGACTTCCCTGGTGGCTCAGATGATAAAGAATCTGCCTGCAAAGCAGGAGACCCAGGTTCAATCCTTGATTTGGGAAGGTTCCCTGGAAAAAGGAATGGCAACCCACTCCAGTGTTCTTGCCTACAGAATCCCATGGACAGAGGAGCGTGGTGGGCCATGGCCCTTGCCCATCTGTAACTTCTCACTCCAACATTAAGAACTATGATTTCCTCCAACTGACATTCATTTACATATTTGTTCAACCCTGGTATGAATTTACAGCAGTTTCCGAATTGCTAACCTACACTCCCATGAAAAATAACTTTATCAACTAAAGTATAGTATGTACAGCTATATGTACAGCTTCTGTAGGCCTTTAATCTGTGTTCATTCATTTCTGAAGTGTCTTAGGTCAGCATAGCTTTCTCCTCATTAATTCCCTTCAGTGAGATTATGTCATATTTTTGTAATACAGTTACATTCTTCTCTCATAGTTTTCATTCCATCTTATTACCTCTGTCTATCCTCTAGTTGCGGAGAAGGCAATGGCACCCCACTCCAGTACTCTTGCCTGGAAAATCCCATGGATGGAGGAGCCTGGTAGGCCGCAGTCCATGGAGTCGCAAAGAGTCAGACACGACTGAGTGATTTCACTTTCACTTTTACTTTTCACTTTCATGCATTGGAGAAGGACATGGCAACCCACTCCAGTGTTCTTGCCTGAAGAATCCCAGGGATGAGGGAGCCTGGTGGACTGCCTTCTATGGGGTCGCACAGAGTTGGACATGACTGAAGCAACTTAGCAGTAGCAGCATCCTCTAGTTGATTTTATTGTTTTGTATTTTGCATATAATTCTATGGGTTAGAGCAAATGGTTGGCATTGAATCTTCAACCAGAGTACTACACAGAATATTTGCATAGTTGTAAAAATATCTCCTGTGTTCCCTCCATTTAATACTCTTCTAAGCCCCTAGCAAGTAATAATCTATTTGTAGTCGTATACTTTTCTCTTTTCCAGAATGTTATATAAATAGAGTCATACTCCATCAAGCTCTCTCAAGCTGGCTTCTTTTACATAGCAATGGACTTTTCAGATTCATGTATGTTTAAATTTCTTAAGTATTCCTTTCGACTACTGCAAGGTTTGGACACATCACAATTAGCTTGTCCATTTACCTATCCAAGACTGTCTTGGTTGTTTCCATTTTTGTGGTTATGAATAAAGCTGTGAGAGTTTTCATACAGACATACATTTTCAAATCATGTTCATAAATACCTAGGATGGCAATTAATGCGTTGTGTGTTGTCTTTGTTTAGCTTTGTAAAAAACAGCCAAACCAATTTTCAAAGTGACTGTACCGTTTTTCATTCTCTAAAGAATGAGGGCTCATGTTGCTCTGCATCCTTGTCAGCACTTGTTACCACCAGTTTTCTTTTTTTTAATTTTAGCTATTTCTAATTAGTTTATAGTGGTATTTATTGTTGTTTTAAGTTGTATTTCTTTGCTGACATTATGTTGAGTAATAGTTATTCGCCTTCTGTACATCTTTTTTGGTGAGGTGTCTCTACAAATAGTTTGCTCATTTTTAAGTTGGGAGTGGTTGTTTTTTTTTTGGTTTTTTGTTTTTGTTTTTTTTTTTGCTTTTTGTTAGGTTTTAAGTGATCTTACTAGTGAATTCATTGGTCTTTTTTGTGTAAGTCAATGTTTCAGATTATACGTCCCACATGCATCAAAAATCCTCTAAGATCCTTATTAATTGCAGTATTTTGGGCCCAATTCTAGATCTAATAAATTGAAACCTCTTGGAATCAGGACTCAATACACTATGTATTTCACAAATTCTGCAAGTGATTCTTACGCACCCTAACATTCATGAACTACTGGTGTATAATTTGGTGAGCCACTTCATAGTTGTAATTAGGTGTTGATGAGGCTCTTCTAAATCACTGGTTTTCAAAAATAGCTGTACATTTGAATCATCATGGGACATTTTTAAGATCCAAATATCCACGCCTCTTCTTAACCTGGTGAATCAGATCTTATAAGAGTGAGATCCATTCATCATTCTTGCTTAAATGTCTTCAATCAATTGTGTTATACAGCTAGTATTGAGTATCATATTCCAAATTTCTTAAGTATTCAACAAGCCCATTCATTGTACTATATTTATTTTTAGCAAATAGGTTTAAAAAGCCCTATATAGTTTTCATTTTACTCACTGAGTTTTAGTGAGATTAAAGTAAATATTCATAATTTACACGATACACATGACAGGACTGCAATACATGTATCAAGTTATGGAAACAGTTAATTCTGATGTTATAGGGTGATAACATCTTATGCTTTACTAGAGGTCATATGCAGGCAAAATTCAATCAATTTCATTTTAAGAAGCATTGGGAGATGCAGCAATATCCTTTAAGTAGCCTATATTGGTGTTTCATACTCTTATTAGAAAAGTCACCGTTTAAATAATAAACATCCTCTGGTCTCAAATTTTTCTCCATTTATATTAATGTATGGTCTCATAACTGTTCCATTATATCTCTCTACGTTTGACAATATTTAGCTATTAGTAAAAGAATTATAAAAGATCTGTATTGCACTATTTAAGTGTTATTTAAAGGACGTGTATGGTTTTCCCTAGTGGCTCAGTGATAAAGAATTTGCCTGCCATGCAAGAGACCTGGGTTTGATCCCTGGATCAGGAATATCCCCTGGAGGAGAAAGTGGCAACCCACTTCAGTATTCTTGCCTGGGAAACCCCATAGACCAAGGAGAGTGGCAGGCTACAGTCCATGGGGTTGCAAAGAGAGACATGGCTTAGTGACTAAACAACAACAAGAATTAGTCATGTATTGTTACGATAAAAAAATGCCTCCCAAATTTAGTGGAATAAAACAGCAAACATTTATTACCTCACAATTTCAGGGATGAAAAATCAGCATGACTTATTCATGTAGCATTAGTTCAGGGTCTCTTATGAATTTGCATTCCAGATGTCAGCAGGGCCTGCTGTTATCTGAAGGTTGAATTGGGGCTGGAATATTCACTTCCAAGATAACTCATTCACATGGCTGTTGGCAGGAAGCCTCAAGTTCCTGGTTGCACGGGTCGCTCCATAGATGGCTGGGTGTTCTCATTGATATGCAGATCACTTTCCTTAGAATAGGTGAAAGACAGAGAGCTAAGAAGGAAATCACAATGCCTACATGACCTAATCTTGAAAGTTTCACATTGCTATTTCATCACCTGTTCTTCATCCAAAGCAAGTCATTAATTAAGTCCAGCTTATACTCAAGAGAAGAGGAATTAAGCTCTACTTCTTAAAAGGAATGGTATCAACTAATTTGTAGACATTTTAAAAAGCATCAGAGCATTCTCTCAGTCTTCATATGAATCATTTTTTAATCTTTTAAAACATTAATAACAGCATAAGGTTTTATTCACTGAAAACTAGCAATAATTAACAAATACTACTCAGTTCAACAATATTTATTGAGTACCTCCTGAGGATTTGACAATAAATGGGAGAAACAAGATCCAGGAGTTTAAAGTTAGCTGGGTTCAGATTGGAGAAGATAAAAGTAAAAGCTGTATTTATTTTGTGCCACATATTCTGTGAGTGATAGAAGTATATACAGAGCATGATTTAAGAACAGAAAAAGGAAACAATGATGCTAGAGGGGCTGGTTGGAGATTTGGCCAGGAGAGGCTTCCAAAGACAATGATGGCTGATATGTGCTGAGAGATAGTTGGATAATAGTTCATCAGAATCATGAAAGGAGAAGACAGACTCTTGCTAATAAAATGGCACCAGAAAATACTTATTACTTAGAGGAACTCTAAATTATTCACTTTATCAAGTATTTCTATATTTAAGCACTGAAGTAGATAAATGTAGAAGTAAAAGTGAAGTGAGCTTTGTATATAAACCATGATAAAGAATTATACTTTGTTATAAAGTAGTAAATACTTAACTAATTGCAACATTATTACTACCATAAGCAAAAAGCACTACAAGGAACTCTAAGCATTGCAGCAAAGTAATACTATTCTCAGTAAGAATTACTTAAAATAACTATGTTGATCAAATGGTTAATTAAATGAATAATTCTACTTCAGAGTATGCTAATAATTGTAATCTATTAGATGAATAATTTCTCCTTTCATTTTATTCAGCTAGATACAGAATGTCCTACTTATCATAATTTCAAATATATGGAAATCCAACATATTAAAGCAAACATTATGCCAATAAGAATCTACTTTGAGTTTTCTATAATTGCCCCCACTGAGTTTGTTCACCTTTCTACTTTTCAGAATATGAAATACATTTTAAAATGTTGAATAACTACTATTGTTCTATCATACATTTGCTAACTTGTTAGGGGTGTTGGGTGGGAATGAGATGTAAAGCCATCCAGCAGGCTGGCTCTAGGAAGGATCCCAAGTGCCAAGGCTCCCATCGTGTGAGCTGCTTCTCTGAGTGTTCAGACTAAGGATGAGCCAGAGTGTGAATTCAAAGGGGAAAAATAAGAAAGTTAAAACCAGGGAAATTTAAGCCAAGATCAAAAACCAGTTTTATTCAGGATTTGAAGAAGACACTAAAGATAATGAGGGAGCTGGCCAAGGTGATTCAAAAACTAATTTTAAGAATAGAACCATGTACCCAAAAGTGCACAGGTAGGCAACCATATACTATGTTAATGAAGGAGGCAGGTATAATGATATAAGACCCATAATTTCTATAGTACCTCTTTTTCAAATCCTTAGAAAACTTATTTTTATATCTCCTTTTGTTTAATTCTGATAATCATGACTTATGGTATCTGAATGCCAATACTCAAAAGAAAATTATGCTTTTCCATATGTTCCCTCTTTTTTATTTGTTTTCATTGACTTAAAAGAACAATATTCATTTAAGCAGTAATTCAGAACAGGGAAGAAAGACTCATTTAGAAGAGATGACGATGAAAATTAAAGTGGTGATGTGGAAGAACTTGTTAAGAAGGATCAATTAATGCCATTTTCTTTTGCACTTATTTTCTTTAAGTGCATGGGGGTTGTTTCATTTTTCTTGCCAGATAGTGCTTCTTTGAATAAAAATAGGAAACTGTGTTCCAACACCATAAGCAGAGAATGGTTGTGATTCATTTCCAATAAAAAGGGAATTGAGTTGCTTTTTCCAAGGCTCCTCAGAAATTGGTTGAGCATCAGGTGCATCTGTCTGACTCCTCCAATCACAGATGCACCCTCTTGCTTAGCTTTGTGAAAGCTTTTCTCCTTCCAATATATCCTGAATCTCTATCTGGATTTTAAAATAGATCCCATATTTTCTGTCCAGTGTTTAAATTAGGCAAGAGTACAAGAAGAGCTTTTTTTTTTCCCCTCCTTCCCAGGGAGAGAGAGAGAGACAAAGGGATATGTTCTCAGTTGAATATAGGGGCAAGAAGGATTTGGAACTATTTTTTCTGAAAATGCCTATTATTCTCCCAAGCTTCTGGGCACTGATATCTTTGACTCTCACCATTGCTGACTCCAGGTTGTGGTCTTCAACATCATCAACGCCAAGTGTTTTCCAAAATCATGATGGAAACAGACTCCATATTCTCAATGAGCCAGGTCATTTTAGTTTGAGTTATGTGTCCACTTATCAAAAAGCTCTAGACTTCAAGACTCCCAGTGACAGATCTGTAGAGCTAGTCTGGCTAGGACATAAGAGTGACAAAAAAGAAATGTAGAGCTGGCAGGGCTTTTTGGTATTAGGCAGATGTCCCTGCTTTCTTTCTTTTCTGCCGGAAAACTTTTCTTATTGTACACATCTGTTTTCTCAAACTGCAACTCTGCCTCCCTGTAGTTTAAGCCTATTGGTATATTTCAATTTCCACCATGTTATACAGGAGGTTTTGCATGTCTCAAAAAATACATAAGCTGTTGCTATAGTTCATTTTAGTCTTAGCATTTATGGTCTTAATAATGATGCTATACAGAATCATCTAATAAGGGATCTCAATCCCCAATATATTTTACTGGAAAATAAGATACAGTGACCGTTGACTGTTTCTTCATTGCTTACTTTTTTGTGTATCAGAGTTAATCATTTGATAATTGCTCAATAAATATTGTGACTTGATTGAGAATATTTTTAAAACTTAAATGTCTAACCCCCATTGTTAGACATGAATTGAGATCCTAAGGTAAAGGGATGTCTTGCACACTGCAACAGTTGTATAAAACCCCTCTAAATTCTTGGCAAGATAAGAAAAACATTAATTTTCTCTCTTTTAAAAGTATCATTTTGAATGTACAGAAATAAAAGTAATTGAATTTTTATTTCTCCTTCTAAACACTGAGTTTATGAATTTTTTCAAAGATACTTTGTGTTCTTGCACTTTCATCACTGCCATTATTCATGCAGAGTCAAGGGAACCACACATGAGAGATTAGATTAGAAAGTTTTAAGAATCTTTTAAATTATAAAAGTCCATGATTATACTCTTAAGGAATTAATTGTTCATTTTTAAAGTGAACAAAATTCAAATCTAACTCAATGTATTAATGTTAGAGATTGTTCCCATGACAATAAATTCATTTCTAATATTTTCTATTTTGCTCATTTCAATATGAATTCACTGATGATATCTACATCTAAGTAAAATGAATTTTTTGGAATTATTATGGAGGCTCAGTCAATCAACAGGAAACTGGAGGACGAAACTTTGAAATAAGCAGAAGCCAAGAACAAAGATGCCCAGTGTGGTCTTATAACTGAAACAATGTAGTCAGGATGTTGAACGGATAACACTCTGCTGAATGACCTGTGTATATCACCTCCTCTTTACTTCCTAGCACCTTGGAGATTAACAGTGTTTAAATCACAAACTGGCCCCCTAGATCGCCTCAGACAGGAGAGGATTAAAGGATCTCTGAATTACAACTTCAGTCCTTTTATCATCCAATCTGGGAAACTAGCAATGGATATAACCTTCCCACCAAGCCTATACACAGGGATGAAGATATAATCCCCAAGAAGAAAATAGAGGAGATAAAAGAAGAAACTAAACCTGAGTGACCCCAAATGATAAATCTTTACAACATTATGAAATGGTTCTACAAGGGGTATGTGCAGCACTTTTCAGCTACACAGACATATTTCTTCTTTGCATCTATACCTGAAGTGCATCTTCTTTGAAAAACTAATCAAGCATCTCTCAAACTTTTAAGTTAAGTCTCTCAGTTTGAGTCACATTCCCTAATCCCTAGATATGTACTGATTGTGCATGCAGGACTCCAGTTTCTCCTTGACTAATGGCAGGAAGGTGAACCTCTATGTCACCAATTAACTCCCGTATAAGTTAAACCCCGGGTAGAATAAGATGACTTGTTGCAACAGTGATTTGAAATGGACTAAGCAGCATTCCCTGTAGTCAACATTCAAAATCCCATTATCATCAGGTCTCCAAAGAGTATTGTCTGATAAATACTGTTGAAATAACATTTTTGTCATTACTCGTAAAGTGGCAAGATTCTTAAGTATGAATTGTGTGTTTTTAAGCACGATTGCACTATTTGAACTTTGGCAAAAATGGTTATGTCTGAAAGAATATGCTCATTAATCTTTACAAACAGGTTTTGGCGATATTTTTTAATACTGTTTGATAAAGAAAGAGAATAAGAAGTTGGTCTTGTTAGCATTTTACCATGAATGCCAATAGTTATTTTTCTCATCTGACTCAATAGTTCATGCCCTGAATCCATAAGAACATTGAAAACACAGGCAGTTTGAATGTCCTAATCTCCATTTTGATGGTGCTACGATTGCCTCTGGAAGAAGTGCTTATTTCTTTTCAACTCTCTTGATATTATCTTACTTGTTAAACAGGTGGAATAAGTGTTCCACCTTCTGAACATATGCACTCGGTTTTCCAGGCACTTCCTGTGTAAGTTTTCCTTTCTCATTTTCTGTTTTGTTTTTTATTAACTCATTTACTTTTTCACTTTCTGATTGACTCCATATGTAATAGAATCATCCAGTTTTATTTCACTTCTTATTAATTCAGAGCATTCATGTTTATTTTAAAAACTCTTATGAAACCCAATTGCACTAAATGTCTAAATAAAGATATAATGTGTCTTTATGAATGAGGAAACAATAGTAGGAACTCTTAAATATGCAGCCTGTAATTCAGAATGACTGACATATTAAATCATATCATCCAGCTATACTGTTGTGCTTTAAGAAATTCTTATTCTCAGAAATAACATAATTAACAGTTGAAAGAAATAAGACTATAATATTTAGTTTGGTTGAAACAGAAAAAGCACATTTGGGAAACATTTACTGGAATTCAAAGAAGATGGATAAAAATCAATTTTGCCTGTTGTCTACATTGCTGTTTCATTCTCCAGTTGCCAACACACCATAAATTGGTACTAGAATTAGAATTTTGACATATTATTAATCAGAGAAATAAATATGAAACAGCTTGATGAACCCTGGTATAAGAAACAAAAATTCAAATAAAAAGTCATCCCATATGTGTCATTTCTTTCAGGAGCTTAATATAATTTAAATCATTTTGTAAATTTCAACAAAGGATACAAGCTCACTCTTCCTCATTTTTAATGGACTTTTTGAATGGAAAACATTAGTTTAATATCATAAAATGTGTTTTCACATATCTTTGATCCATTTCTCATGACATTCACATCTACACTCTAATTAATATTAATTCTAGGCTAGTAGTTTATATCTGAATTACAAAGTTTTCTTTATGTAGAGAATTCTTGTTAGATTGAGAACTATAACCACTCTTGTTAGACTGTCTGAGAACTATAACCACTCTAGCTTCTTAAACCATACTACATACATTGAACTTTTAATATATCAACAGAAAATAGGCTACACCTCATGTTGAATGCTGGTTGAAAGTGAAAGTAAAGTCTCTCAGTCGTGTCCGACTCTTTGTGAACCCATGGATGGTAACTTACCAGGCTCCATGGTCCATGGGATTTTCCAGGCAAGAATACTGAAGTGGGCTGCCATTTACTTCTCCATGGGATCTTCCCAAATGCTGGTAGGAGAACTGTTAAAATTATCCTGGTATGAGCTATTCATAGCAGAGTAAAGACAGTGCTGATGATAAATGGATTTGGGAGCTCTCTAAGGGCTAAAATTATCAGTTCTGTGGGGTGAACTCGGAGAGGGAAATGGCAACCCACTCCAGTACTCTTGCCTGGAAAATCCCATGGAAGGAGGAGCCTGGTAGGCTGCAGTCTATGGGGTTGCTAGGAGTCAGAGACAACTGAGTGACTTCACTTTTCACTTTCATGCATTGGAGAAGGAAATGGCAACCCCTCGTGTTCTTGCCTAGAGAATCCCAGGGATGGGGGAGCCTGGTAGGCTGCTGTCTATGGGGTCGCACAGAGTTGGACATGGCTGAAGCGACTTTTACCAGCAGCAGCAGCAGTGGGGTGAAATGGATATGGAGACAGAGAGGAAGATGCCACATATGACTCTCATATTTCTTTTGCAAGAAATTAGATAGGTGTTGGTAACATTAATAAAGATAAGAAACACTGAATTGATTACCCAGATTATTTCTTTCCACTTTTGTTCTCCTACTCCCTCTACTTTCTTTATCCTGCCTTCAACCTCTACCTTTATTCTAAATAAGGCTCCAGGACCTACTTTCAGTGTCTCAAAGATTACACCCAGGTTTTAAATCTATTTGTTTCCCAAAACTGTTTATTTTACCTTATTTTTCTATCTCTTATTTTAGGGTGATGCTGTGTAAGTTTGCCTGACTAGATTCATGGAGTAATCCCAAATAGGATGCTCTTTTTTGATATTCCAAAATCCCATGCTTTGCAGCCTTAGATAGACATGATGCCTTGGGCTAAGCCTTCCAGAAAGGAAATCCAGGCCCGTGTTTCCATTTCTTCTTAGAGAATTTGTCAAAAGCCCTTTTTGTGAAGTTAAGCCCCCAATCTTGTCTCTCTACCAAGTACAAGATAAGAATTCACGAATCATTAGGTTTAGTTTCTTTCTAACTAACTGAAGAACACTGGTTGTCATCAGTGTCATTAGAGTCTTAAATTAGATATGCACAAGCATGTAAGAGAATGTATTGAGTGGTAGGCCATATAATGTCCATAAAGGTATAAGGTCCTAATCCTTGGAACCGGTGAGCGTTACCTTATATGGAAAAAGGGTCTTTGCAGGTATGATTAAGTTAATAATTTTGAGATGGAGAGATTATCCTGGATAATCTGGTAGGCTCTAAGTATACTCACAAATATTCCTGTAGGCAAAAGGCAGAAGGAGGTTTCTTGACAGAACTAGAAAAGGTAATGAGATTATTCAAGCAGGGTAAGTCACAGGCCTAGGAATGCCTTGAGCCACCATAAGCTGAAGACAAGGACTGGATTCTCCACTTGAGCCTCTAGAAAGAGCACAGCCCTGCTGACACCTCAGTTTTCATTGAAATTAATTTCAGATTTTTGGCCTCCAGAACCTTTAGAGAATGAATATCTATTGCTTTAAAGCACCACGTTTGTGGTAATTTGTGAACAGCAGTCACTGAAAACTAATTCATATAGGATAACGTTTATGCAAATAAACTCTAAAGTCAAATTGTGTTTGAAAATTGAATACTGTTTGTGATGATGATAACTGGGCAAATCATGCCTTTCTCTGTATTTCAGAGTTTTCTTTTGTAATGCGTGTGCATGCATGCTCAGTCGCTTCAGTCGTGTCCAACTCTCTGTGACCCCATTGACTGTAACATGCCAGCCTCCTCTGCCTTTGGAATTCTTCAGGCAAGAACACTGGAATAGGTCACCATGCCCTCCTCCAGGGGATCAATCATCTTCACCCAGGCATTGAACCCGAACCCATGTCTCTTAAGTCTCCTGCATTGGTAGGCAGGTTCTCTACCACTAGCGCCACCTAGGAAATCCCTTCTTTTGTAATAAGCGAAGTCGCTCAGTCGTGTCCAAGTTTTTGAACCCCACGGAGTGTAGCCTACCGGGCTCCTCCATCCATAGAATTTTTCAGGCAAGAGTACTGGAGTGGGTTGCCATTTCCCTCTCCAGGGGATCTTCCTAACCCAGGGATCAAACCCGGGTCTTCCATGTTGCAGGCAGACACTTTACCATCTGAGCCACCAGGGAAGCCCATTCTTTTTTAATAATAATTTATTAATAGTAGTCCCTGGAGTAGGAAATGGCAACCCACTCCAGCATTCTTGCCTGTGAAATCCCATGGACAGAGGAGCCTGGTGGGCTATGGTCCATGGGATGGCAAAGAGTTGGACATGACTGAACATGCATGCTGAAATAGTAGTACCCATCTCAGAACTACATGAGAATTTAGAAGAATGATTCATACATGGTGCTAACAAATCACACACAGATGTTAACTATTATTATTTATTTAACTTTGCAATGTTTTGTTATTACCAAGGATAGTTAAGGAATTTCCATTTTTCAAAGTCTTTATCAAAGCTAGTTTATTTTCTTGTGACTAGAAGTGTACAGATTTTCATTTTGAGTTATATCAATCTCAAGGATTTTTAAAATTGTTTGACTGAAATATAAGAGATAGATAAAATGGTTCTAATAGCCTATTTTAACTATGGTCTGATCATGAGCAACTTCCTTGGTGTCAAGAAGGACAAGGGAGAATATATAAAGAATGAAGCCCCTCTAATTGCTGATAACTTAAGCTGATTTACCAGAGTCACAGCAGTGGTCAGTTCTGGGATTTCCTCATAGATGGGAGGTCAGACAACATGGAATTATTTACACTGATGACAGCCACATTAGCAGACACAGGTCTGTAATGCTCAAGAGGGTGGCAAGGTCGCAGACTTTGTGAAATTCCCTTATAAACCAAGACATCTCCTTTAAATTTGAACCAGTGTGCTTAGACATATTATCATGTTCATTCTTTATTTTATTTGATGTAGCAGTTTTCATTCTTCTATTGTTAATATCAAGAAGGAGCCTAGTAATTGAGGTAACTGAAAGTGTGTAGAGGAGGAAAAAGCTTTCTCTACTCAACTTAGGTTTCTTGGCAGAGATCCTATAAATGGGACTGATGAAAGACTGATAACAGAAAAGCACACACGTTTATTTAATACAAATTTTATATGACACAAGAGCCTTAATGAGGAAATGAAGGCCTGCAGATATGGTTAAACCTGAACATTTTTATACCAGCTGTGACGAGAATGGAAAGTCATGGGAAAATGTGATGGAACAAAGGAGAATGAGTTAATGGTAGTAATCTGAGGGAAGCATAGTAAGCCTGTTTGTTCAGATTCCTCTCTTTTCCTTGTAACTTTGGATAGAAGGATACTCTTTTTCTCCAAGCATAGGGAACTTCTCACATGAGGGTCTTCTGACTTGCTTCAGGAGAGAAGAGAAGACGTCAGAAAGCCTTTCCTCTATTTACTAATTTTTCAAATGTCTTCAGCTTAAAATATTCAGTATGGCAAGGTATCATATATTGAGCTAGCCTGTCCTGAACGCCATCAGTTGCCACATTTGAAAATTTTAGTTGCGATTCCTGCTCCATTTGGTCCACCTGGACCTCTCCACTTGGATCATTCATTCTTACGTTTAAAAGTATGTGGGCACACTAGTCTCTTTTTCATGACATCTGCCCAGAATTCAATGATTTATTATATTTCACTTCTACCAAATAAAGGTAATACTTTACCCTTTTCTGAGAAACATAATTTAACTCTAACATAAGTTTTATTTATATGCTACTAACACTTAAAATAGTAGCAATATTAATAAAAGATTTCTGAGGCAAAGCATCTGGTGAAATTCATTTTTTAATATAGTATTTTATCTAATTAATGAATGGAACATTGACGTTTTAACCTACATTGTTTCACCTTGTTTTTGATTTGTTTGAATGCCCCTGTAGTTGTGGCTGAGGGAATAGTCTAGGTATTGACTTCTTCATGTATTAATAAGGGCATCATTCTAGTTCAGTGTTCACTGAGCAATGGGCAACAGATGTCCTTCCACAAGAAGCTATCTTATGTCTCATGAAAAACCCATTCCATGAGCAAATAGAATTGGCAAATATTTGGATAAAGTTGGGTGTCTGTTTTCTTAAAGACTCTTCAGAAGACCTTAGTATAGTGAATATATTCTGATTTTCCTCAAGAAAGTAGAATTAATCGAATCCCGTTGAAAAGGGGATTTCAAGGGGATTCCCTGAATCCCCTCTTTGAAAAGAGAAATTGTATTTGGTTTTGCTTTCTTAACACATGAACTCCAATCAAACTGTAACATTCTTAATTTTTCTTTTTTAATTAGAGACAATACATAAAATCATTTTTTAAATGGTTAAACAATTGATATTTTATGAATGTAGTCCTTGTGTCATTTCTTCAAGTCCTGAGGTAAAAGATAACTAGTTTGTTTATATTCAGTTTCCTATTCTTCCCTGTAAACCATCTCCTCCACTTTTTATTACTATATAATCTGAATTCAATTACTTTAGTAAATTATGTACAGTTCTTTTTTTTTTAAATTTTTACCCTTTTAAAAAATGCACAAGGATGCCAAGGTCTTACATCAAAAATAAATATATTCCTGATCAGAAAGAAAAAGTGTGAGTGAGAATTATTTCATGAGTACAAAGACATAGATTATTGTTTGTGATTTTTGGTGAAGAAACTTAAGGAAAATATGCTTCATACTTCTAAAATTTTGAAAAATGAAAATGGATAATTTTTGCTTCTATATCTCCAAGAACCCCCTGGGGCATACTCTGTGTGAGACAGTTGAAAATGTCATTTTTAAGAGTGTGAGAAATGATAGCTTTTCTTTCATAATTGATCGAACCCTAGGTAGCAATTTTATATTTGTAAGCATTTTCTTAGTAGTGGTTTTAGGACTATTTGGGCAAGTGGAAATCACCATGTAAAGGCAACTTCTGGTTTTAAAAAAAATGAGTAGAAAGGTAAAAATGTATAAAAGTCTAACCTACTCCAAATATAGTGTATCCTAGTTAAGAAGAAAGATTATTCTGTTCCTAAAATTTCTAAGTTACGGTAGAAGGAAGGATGGATAAGATTGAAATATTTTCTTTCTTTCTTTGATCTTAATAACATTGCAATTCATGGTTCTGAAATGGTTTTTATCCACGAAATAACTAAGATTAGCCACACTACAAAGGGTCTATTTTAGAAGTTTCTTCTGTTCAGTGATGCCAATATTAATCTATGTCATATATTTACAAAGAATCCTTAGTGTTTTGCTAAGGTGCACCAAAGGGCCAAAACAAATAAATAAATGATACAAAGTGCAGGCCTTAGCAAAGAGAAAAGCCATGTCCTTGTTAGCCACTGTAAAATATATGCTTTCATGTCCTTTCCAAATCTTTGAAGATCCCTAATCTGCTAGCTAAGGCTTTTGGTGACTCCTTTTTACCCACTTCCCGTCTATAGCTGCCACTGGACAAAGAGGGGCTTCTTTACATGAGGCCATCCTAGTGTTTTTTGATCTTCCTTCAAGTTCAGAAAAAAAGACGAGACGTTAGAGGGAAATCAGCTATTTTATTTATATTTTTCTTTTTGTCTTTGTTAGCTTTGAGATCAATTCTACTGGTTACCTCTTTCATACAAAATCAGTGTGGTGATGGAAAAAGTGACAGAAAAGCATCAAGGCTACCTTTTCTATCTGCTTAAAAATGTAGCTATTAAAATGTTTTATCTTTTCAAATAGTAAACTGAATAATTGTCTCCTTTCCCCCCTGCAAATTCACATGTTAATTTTAAATATTAAAATAACAAATCATCACTTGGTAGAAGATTTCTTTTACATAGAATGGTTTCCTTTTTGTCACATGAGCAAATCCTCCAAAATTTAATCTTATGATTATTTTAGATGTATCTTCTAATATAACAAAGCTTAGAGTCAAATCCCTATATTTTCTGTAATATAATAATTTTTATATCAAGTAACAGATACAGAGACATTAAGAATAGTATTTGGCAAATAGTTGACACTCATAAATAATAGACATTTTGTTATATTATTATAATTATCATTATTATCATCATCATTGTCATTATTGTTATTACTATATTGAAACTTAAACATCTACAATATCCAAATACAAGGGATGGGTTATTAACAGAGTTTTTGAAAATTAAAACACAGCCATATTTGAAATATTTTATAAAAATTATTAAATGGTAAAGTGCTTACAGAAATATATTTGAAATATTAATATATAAATTAGCATTCATATGCCAAGCTAGAAAATGTTTCTTATATATAATAAAACTGATCCTGAGGAAGTCCTTATAAAAAGATACCAGCATATATATTTGCATGATGAGACTATGAGTAATTTTTTATTTTTCTTTAATTCTACATTTTATTTACTAATGTTTTTAAAAATAAATACTATAAAGTGAAAAATATAAAAAAATAGACCCTCTAAGATTAACTACTTGTCCTAAGTTTTCAAAGACCCAATTTCAGTTTGCCATCATATCTTCATCAGAACAATTTGAAAAGCTGTGACACCTTCCCTATACTTTTAAAATGTATCTTATGTTTAGTGTTTAAACTTTCAACTTGTAGCAGTAACCTTTGTATTTCTCTTTGTATTAATCTTTGTACTTAGCACATCATTTAACATTTCTTTTGGTTCCTTTGTCCAGTTAAGTGACAGAATTTTCAGTCCTAAAGGGCATCCATTTCTCACCATCTGAGGGAAGGGTGTCTTGATCTTTGAATATCTCTTCTTTCAGGAGGCCACTGCTCTGATTCAGGTTTGCTACCTAGAAGAGGAATATGCTCCTGTGCTCCTTCTCCTCATTAGAGTATTCAATTTCTGGTTGACTGAATAGAGTCTTGAGGAAGCCTGGGGAAGTTAACTCACCTCTCCCTGGCATGCTTTAGTTTAGCCAAGCCCTAGGCAAGAAGGCATCTGGTGAGGGATTCCCTTAGAATCCTTCAGGTACAAAGAAACAAGTTAATGTCTACACTACTCTAAGATAGTGTTTTGCAAAATATGGTCCTTGGAACATCTGTAACAGAATAATCTGGGGACGTTGCTAAAAAGGCAGATGCCTTGGCTGTATCCAAAACAATTAAAAATATATTTGAGGATGGAGATCAAGTAAAACCATGTTTATTAATGTCTCAAGGACTTCTTTTGATGTTTAAGATTATAGAATCAGTGGTATGATTTCTATAGTTTCCAAGTAAGAATCAATCTAAGTAGAATCAAACTAAGTAGAATTGACCAAAAAAGTATAGAAGTAGGTAAAATGAACTCCAACTGAGGCATGCAAAAGTAAAAGGTAGGACAAAGACAGTAATTATTTCCTATAATGAGGGAGATACACATTATAGGTTACTATTTGTGTGCCATATCATCTCAATGCTTAGGACCTAAGTCACCAGGGTATGCAAATTGAAGATTCTGTTCCTAAAGAAATAAACCAACTTTGGCAAAATCTATAATTGATAAATTTTTTATTGCTCATCTCTTCTCAAGAGTATGTTTCTCATGTTATAAGTTGTTACATATTTTTATTATTTGTTTAAAGTCATAAAACTTTGGGGAAATGCATATGAGGATAATGTTGAAGAAAAATCATTAAAAGAAAAATCAATATGTTTTCACATGCTTATTTCATTGGATTGTCAGATTTGGGCAATAAAATTGATTCAAAGTTTTCTGCTCTTTGGAGGTAAGAATGGAGGTAAGAATGGAAATACCTCTTTGGAGGTAAGAATGGGAATATAAAACAATACATAGGTAGTATACAAACACAGAGAACATATTTCCTAGTCAATTCAAACATGAATTTGTCTTTTGAGTTACCTTAAAATGATTAGCAGAGGCACTGAAGGGAAAAAGTATTTTCATTTTATAAGAGGTGATATTGATTGAGCAACATAGTATGATTATACATAGGAATTAAATGATAAGGTACACTGGAATATTTTATTCTTAATGGCCTATATATAGCTTTTATAATTTACATACTCATATAAGATATGTAAATCAGAACACCATAATGCCCTTTATATCTTATCAAGGAAGAGTGTCATCTGATTCTTTCTGTTGAGGCAAACATTTCCTTTAGCAAAGGCTATAAACCCTTTCCCTGCCCCAAGTTATTAACTCAGAGTGAACTTCAAGTCTAATTTGTTTTTTCCTTCCACTCTCAGAACATAAGACATAAGGAAGATTGTTTTAAATCAGGCAAACAAGAAGAACAGGTGAGATTTTATGGTAGAGGGGAAAGTATACAGTAGTTGTTCTATTAATATCAGGGATAGGAGTAGGAAAAGATAAACTGGAAATTCTAAGTGTAAAGAATATTACCTAAGGGCCATTTGTAAGAAATTCAAGCATCTTAATGATGTAAAGACAAGAGAGTATAGACTGAATGTTTCCTGCCAGCCAGGTCTTAGTTAGAAGCAAAAAATAAATAAATAAACATTAAAGATGAGATATAAAATGTTTTCAATCTACTATGATAGGACATTCAAAAAGCAAATTAACTATGTTCAAGTTGCTGTTCAGTTGCTAAGTCATTTCCAACTCTTTGTGACCCCATGGATTGCAGCATGCCAGGCTCCTCTGTCCTGCAATATCTCACAGTTTGTTCAAATTCATGTCCATTGAGTCAGTGATGCTATGTAACCATTTCATCCTCTGTCATCCTCTTTTCTTTTTGCTTTCAATTGTCTCCAGTATCAGTGTCTTTTCCAACAACCCAGCTCTTCACATCAGGTGGCTCTTCAGCTTCAGCAGCAGTCCTTCCAATAGCATTCGGGGTTGATTTCCTTTAGGAGTGACTGGTTTGATCTCCTTGCAGTCCAAAGGACTCTAAGAGTCAGCACCGCAGTTCAAAAGCATCAATTCTTTGGCACTCAGCCTTCTTTATGGTCCAAGCTTCTCCATACGTGACTGCTGGAAAACCGTGGCTTTAACAATGCATACAGACCTTTGTCAGCAAAGTGATGTTTTATAATGTGCCATCTAGGTTTGTCATAGCTTTCCTTCCAAGGATAAAGTATCTTTTAATTTCATGGCTGCAGTCACCATCTGTAGTGATTTTGGAGCCCATGAAAATAAAATCTGTCACTGCTTCCACTTTTTCTCCTATATTTGCCATGAGGTAATGGGACAAGATGCAATGATCTTAGGTTTTTTTCATGTTCAATTAGAAGCCAACTTTTTAACTCTCCTCTCTGACCCTCATCAGTAGGCTGTTTAGTTCCTTTTCACTTTCTGGTGTTACAGTGGTACCATCTGCATATCTGAGGTTGCTGATACTTCTCCTGGAAATCTTGATTCCAGCTTGTGATTCATTCAGCTTGACATTTTTCGTGATGTACTCTGCACATAAGTTAAATGAGCAGGGCTACACAATATACAGCCTTATCATACTCCTTTCTCAATTTTAAATCAGTCCATTGTTTCATGTCTGGCTCTGTTGCTTCTAGACCTACACACAGATTCCTCAAGAGACAGGTAAGGTGGTCTGGACTCCCATCTCTTTAAGACTTATTCAGTTTGTTGTGATCCACAAAGTCAAAAAGATTTTGAGCATTAAGCAGTTGCTCAGTCGTATCTGACTCTTTGTGACCCCATGGACAGTAGCCTACCAGGCTCCACTGTCCATGGGATTTTCCAGGCAAGAATACTGGAGTGGGCTTCCATTTCCTTAGTGTTGTCAATGAAGATGGGAATACCAGACCACCTGACCTGCCTCTTGAGAAACCTATATGCAGGTCAGGAAGCAACAGTTAGAACTGGACATGGAACAACAGACTGGTTCCAAATAGGAAAAGGAGTACATCAAGGATGTATATTGTCACCCTGCTTATTTAACTTCTATGCAGAGTACATCATGAGAAACGCTGGTCTAGAGGAAGCACAAGCTGGAATCAAGATTGCCAGGAGAAATATCAATAACCTCAGATATGCAGATGACACCACCCTTATGGCAGAAAGTGAAGGGGAACTAAAAACCCTCTTGATGAAAGTGAAAGAGGAGAATGAAAAAGTTGGCTTAAAGCTCAACATTCAGAAAATGAAGATCATGACATCTGGTCCCATCACTTCATGGGAAATAGATGTGAAACAGTGGAAACAGTGTCAGACTTTATTTTGGGGGGCTCCAAAATCACTGCAGTTGGTAATTGCAGCCATGAAATTAAAAGACAGTTACTCCTTGGAAGGAAAGTTATGACCAACCTAGATAATATATTGAAAAGCGGAGATATTACTTTGCCAACAAAGGTCTGTCTAGTCAAGGCTACGGTCTTCCCAGTGGTCATGTATGGATATGAGAGTTGGACTGTGAAGAAAGCTGAGCACCAAAGAATTGATGCTTTTGAACTGTGGTGTTACAGAAGACTCTTGAGAGTCCCTTGGACTGCAAGGAGATCCAACCAGTCCATTCTGAAGATCAACCCTGGGATTTCTTTGGAAGGAATGAAAAGATTTAGTTAAGCTGAAACTCCAGTACTTTGGCCACCTCATGCAAAGAGCTGACTCATTGGAAAAGACTGATGCTGGGAGGGATTGGGGGCAGGAGGAGAAGGGGGACGACAGAGGATGAAATGGCTGGATAGCATCACCGACTCAATGGACATGAGTTTGAGTGAACTCCAGGAGTTGGTGATGGACAGGGAGGCCTGGTGTCCTGTGATTCATGGGGTTGCAAAGAATCGGACACGACTGAGTGACTGAACTGAACTGAACTGAACTGAACCAATGTTAACAATTTGATGCCTGGTTCCTCTACCTTTTCTAAATCTAGCTTGTACATCTGGAAGTTCTTTGTTCATGAACTGCTGAAGCCTAGCTTGAAGGATTTTGAGCATTACCTTGCTAACATGTGAAATGGGTGCAATTGTGGGGTAGTTTGAACATTCTTTGGCATTTCCCTTCTTTGGAATTGGAATGAAAACTGACCTTTTCCAGTCCTGTGGCCACTGCTGTGTTTTCCAAATTTGCTGCCCTATTGAGTGCAGCACTTTCACAGCATCATCTTTTAGGATTTGAAATAGCTCAACTGGAAGTCCATCACCTCCACTAGCTTTGTTCATAGTCATGCTTCCTAAGGACTACTTGACGTTACACTCCAGGATGTTCACCTCTAAATGAGCGACCACATCATCACGGTTATCCAGGTCATTAAGACCTTTTTTCATGATTCTTCTGTGTATTCTTGCCACCTCTTCTTAATCTTGTCTGCTTGTGTTAGAGCCTTACTGTTCCTGTTCTTTATCGCACTCATCCTTTCAAGAAGTTTTCCTTTGATACCTCCAAATTTCTAGAAGAGATCTCTAGACTTTCCCATTCTATTGTTTTCCTCTATTTCTTTAAATTGTTCATAAGAAGGCTTTTGTATCTCTCTTGGTATTCTCTGGAACTTGCTCACAGTGGAATATGTCTTTCTCTTTCTCCCCTGCCTTTCACTTCTCTTCTTTTCTGAGCTATTTGTAAAGCCCCCTCTGACAACAACTTTGCTTTCTTGCATATCTTTTTCTTTGGGGTGATTTTATTCATTGTATCCTGTACAATGTTACAAACCTCTATCTATAGCCCTTCAGGCATTTTATCAGATCTAATCCTTTGAATCTATTCATCACCTTCACTTTACAATACTTCCCCGGTGGCTCAGACAGTAAAGCATCTGCCTACAAAGCAGGAGACTTGGGTTTAATCCCTGGGTTGGGAATATCTCCTGGAAAAGGAAATGGCAAACAACTCCAGTACTCTTGCCCGGAAAATCCCATGGACGGAGAGTCTGATAGCCTACAGTTCATGGGGTCGTAAAGAGTCGGACATGACGGAGCAACTTCACGGTTCACTTTCACTTTCTTTCCACTTTATAATCACAAAGAATTTGGTTTAAGTCATACCTCTAGGGCCAGACATCTTGGAATGTGAAGTCAAGTGGACCTTAGAAAGCATCACTACGAACAAAGCTAGTGGAGGTGATGAAATTCCAGTTGAGCTGTTTCAAATCCTGAAAGATGATGCTGTGAAAGTGCTGCACTCCATATGCCAGAAAATTTGGAAAACTCAGCAGTGGCCACAGGACTGGAAAAGGTCAGTTTTCATTCCAATCCCAAACAAAGGCAATGCCAAAGAATGCTCAAACTACCATACAATTGCACTCATCTCACATGCTAGTAAAGTAATGCTCAAAATTCTCCAAGCCAGGCTTCAGCAATACGTGAAACATAAACTCCCTGATGTTCAAGCTAGTTTTAGAAAAGGCAGAGGAACCAGAGATCAAATTGCCAACACCCGCTTGATCATGGAAAAAAGCAAGAGAGTTCCAGAAAAACATCTGTTTCTGCTTTCTTGACTATGCCAAAGCCTTTGACTGTGTGGATCACAATAAACTGTGGAAAATTCTGAAAGAGATGGGAATACAGACCACCTGACCTGCCTCTTGAGAAACCTATATGCAGGTCAGGAATCAACAGTTAGAACTGGACGTGGAACAACAGACTGGTTCCAAATAGGAAAAGGAGTACCTCAAGGCTGTATATTGTCACCCTGCTTATTTAACTTCTGTGCAGAGTACATCATGAGAAATGCTGGACTGGAAGAAACACAAGGTGGAATCAAGATTGCCGGGAGAAATATCAATAACCTCAGATATGCAGATGACACCACCCTTATGGCAGAAAGTGAAGAGGAGCTAAAAAGCCTCTTGATGGAAGTGAAAGAGGAGAGTGAAAAGTGGGCTTAAAGCTCAACATTCAGAAAACCAAGATCATGGCATCTGTTCCCATCACTTCATGGGAAATAGATGGGAAAACAGTGGAAACAGTGTCAGACTTTATTTTTGGGGGCTCCAAAATCACTGCAGATGGTGATTGCAGCCATGCAATTAAAAAATGCTTACTCCTTGGAAGAAAAGTTATGACCAACTTAGGTAGTATATTCAAAACCAGAGACATTACTTTGCTGACCAAGGTCCGTCTAGTTAAGGCTATGGTTTTTCCTGTGGTCATGTATGGATGTGAGAGTTGGACTGTGAAGAAGGCTGAGCGCCAAAGAATTGATGCTTTTGAACTGTGGTGTTGGAGAAGACTCTTGAGAGTCCCTTGGACTGCAAGGAGATCCAACCTGTCCATTCTGAAGGAGATCAACCCTGGGATTTCTTTGGAAGGAATGATGCTAAAGCTGAAACTCCAGTACTTTGGCCACCTCATGCGAAGAGTTCTCACTGGAAAAGTCTTGGATGCTTGGATGGATTGGGGGCAAAAGAAGAAGGGGATAACCGAGGATGAGATGGCTGAATGGCATCACGGACTCAACGGACGTGAGTCTGAGTGAACTCCGGGAGTTTGTGATGGACAGGGAGGCCTGGCATGCTGCGATTCGTGGGGTCGCAAAGAGTCGGACATGACTGAGTGACTGAACTATGAACTAAATGGCTTAGTGGTTTTCTGCAGTTGTTTTTTTCAATGTAAGCCTACATTTTGCAATGAGAATTTCATGATCTGAGCCATAGTCAGCTCCAGGTCTTGTTTTTGCTGACTGTATAGAGCTGCCTCATGTTCAGCTGCAAAGAACATAATAGTTTGATTTCAGCTTTGACCATTGGTGATGTCCATGTGTAGAGTCATCTATTATGCTGTTCGAAAAGGGTGTTTGCATGACCAGCGTGTTCTCTTGACAAAACTGTTAGCCTTTTCCCTGCTTCATTTTTTACTTTAAGGCCAAACTTGCCTGGTACTCTTGACTTCTTAACCTTGCATCCCAATTCTCTATGATGAAAAGGATGTCTATTTTGGCGTTAGTTTTAGAAGTTGTTGTAGGTCTTCACAGAATTTGTCAACTTCATCTTCTTTGGCATCAGTGGTTGGATTACTATGATGTGGAATTACCTGACTTGGAAATGAATCAAGATCATTCTGCTGTTTTTCAGGTTGCACCCATGTACTATATTTCAGACTCTTCTGTTGACTTTGAGGGCTACTTCTTCTAAGGATACTTGCCCACAGTAGCAGATATAATGATCATCTGAACTAATTCACCCATTCCCATCCATTTTAGTTCACTGATTCCTAAGATATTGACATTCAATCATTCCATCTCCTGATTGACCATGTCCAATTTACTTTGATTCATGGACCTAATGTTTCAGATTCCTATGCAATAATGTTCTTTACAGCATCAGACTTTACTTTTACCACCAGACACATCCACAACTGAGCATCATTTCCACTTTGGCCCAGCTGCTTCATTCTTTCTGGAGCTATTAATAATTGCCATCTGCTCTTCCCCAGAAGCATAGTTGATACCATTCAACCTCAGAGGCTCATCTTCCAGTGTCATATCTTTTTGTCTTTTTATAATGCTCATGGTGTTTCAAGCAAGAATACTGGAATGGCTTGTATTCCAGTGGACAACATTTTGTCATAACTTCACTATGACCCAGCTGTCTTGGGTAGCCCTGTATGGCATCGCTTATAATGTCATTGAGTTAGGCAAGCCCCTCTGCAATGACAAGGCTGTGATCCATGAAGAGGTGTTCAAGTAGTTGTCACTTATAACTTAAAAATGAATTTATCTTCCATGTAAAGGATTTACCAAATTGTAATTATCATTTAATCTCATTTCCAAATCCTGAGTAGGGTTAGATGCACATCCATTGACAAATTAGCCTGTGGCATATGCAGAGATGACTTTAATTTCACTAGTTTGAGTCATGTGGCCATTTATAAAAAGTAACCAAGGTCAAGTTTCTTAGTGCCCCACTGAAAAACATGGGCACTCCATATGAACTAAGTAAATGGAAGTGGGAAAAAACCATGTCTGAAAAATTTGTAAGAGAAGATAGAGCCTGGCTGATTAAAATTTAGGTGTCTACAGGAGCCATGTGAAAGTGAATTATCTGATCATATCTGGACATATGATCTGGATGCATAAGCTGAACATCCAATGGTGATAAATTAAAATAACTGAATCAAATAAATATCAGTGAGACCACACTGATATAAATATATACATACATACATGAAAAGGATTTCTTTCCTTAATTGCAATGCCAACTAAGACATCTGGAAATATTATGGACCTAGAGAATTACCAATGCTTGCTAATGATTCTCGTTAATTATAACAGGGAATGTGGAACTTTAAAAGTATTGCATAATTATCCAAATGTCATGGAGTGAGAGAGACTCCAGAAAAGTTATAGATTAGAAATAAATGCTGGAAAACTCTGTAAGTTTCTTGCTTGTTATTAAAGCCTGGGAACATAAGGGATTAATACTTTAAAAGGTATTTTTTTCAAGTAACATAAAAAGTAACAGTTTTGTAGTAAGCAATTTTTAAAAGAAATTCTGTTATAATGAAACCTATGTTGTTATTTTAGGTCATATGTGTTAATATTTGTAATGCTTTTAATATTAAAGATTTGCTGAAATCTTATCTGATAAGTTGGAACTTGTGAGAATAATAATGGCCCTAGGAAACTTGGCTTGCAATTGGGCTATTGTCACTGGTTTAAAAGTCATATATTATTGTAACATTTTAAGTTTTTGTTTTAAATAAGCTGGTTTTAATTTTTTTTAGACCATAGAATCTTTAATGCAATTATTCAAGCACTAATTGTGCATTTTAACATAGCTTAGAATAAGTAACATCTGCAATGGAGGATGGTGGAAACTATCTCGTCAAAATAAAAACTGATACCCAGAGAAGCTCAGGAAATTGACTCAGAAAGAGTGTGTGCTCAATATTTTCCTTAATATGTTCTTTCTTATTTCACTTTCAGTATCTTACCCCTTATTAATGGATCTCCTCAAAAATAATAGGAAGAAATAGTAATATTTTAAAACAAAGAAAACTTGATAAAACATTAAGCAGAAGAGAAATAGAAATTTTGGACTGAAGTTAGAATATGCATTCTGTAACATTTTTTCTGTGCTATGCCTAAAGTTCCTTTGCATTCTTAGCTGGTTGACTAAAGCAAGCATTTGCTAAATAATGCCCTTGGGGTTTGAATGAGTTAATAAAGATTTCTGAAGTAAGAACATAGTACAAATTAGCTTATTCTGAAACACAATCCTTAATAAACTGTCTCTCTTGTATAAAACATTTTAGGAAAGCTCTTCAAGACATTTTGTTGCAGATTAGATTAAAGGAGGAAAAAAGCTCCCTTCTTTCCATATTCATTGTCCTTCGCTTTATCTGGCTAGTTCCATTACTGTGAATTCTGCATTTGTTTGTTTATCGCAAAACTAGCTATAGCTGTAAATCTACGTTTACATTTGAATTTGAGGGGAGGATATCTCACATGAGGAAAGAATATTTTTCACTTCAGGGCCATCTGCAAAAGTAAAAATTAAGAAAAGGAGAGAAGTAAGGGAGGAATGGAGGGAGGAAGGAAAAAAAGTAGGATAGAGAGAGAGGGAAAAGGAAAAATAAAAAAAAAAAAAACAACTTTTTTTTTTTTTTAACTTACAATTTGTAAATGGCAAGGAATCTCCTGTTAAAATAGGTTGCTTGGAAACCCAGCATTCTGTTTTCTTGTTCTTTCTTTTGTAGTACCAGACCAATTCTATGTACAATTACCCATAGATCAAAACAATCATACATCGAACTTGATAAAAGTATATATGTGTGTTTATAAATGTAGTGTGTGTGTATCTAAGTATATATATTACACTTATATAATTTTATAAAAGAATTATTGAACAGTGTCTTAAACTAAAATAAGATCTCAATACCAGAAGTAACATTAGATTGTAGATAACCTGAAGTTTCTAAATATAATAAAAATTAGCAGTAAATATGGTACTATGCTCTTTGGCCATCAAAGCATCAAGGGAAACCTAATCAATCTCTTAAGTGATATTTCAGGCTGAATAAAGGTCTTCCTTGGATTTAAAGAAAATTTTTCCTAGTAGGCTTCAAAGCTAGGGTGCTGCAGTAGGGTCAGAAAAGAAGACAGTTCTCAATAGTATTAACACAATAAATTAAGTAACAGATTCCTAATATGTTTCATGTTACAGTCTCTCAATATAAATAGAGTTAATAATGCCAATGATAGAGCATATAAATCAATTCTTAAGGAAGCCCCCCAAATTGAGATCCTTATCTACAGTTTTCTCATTGACAGACATAAAATGGCCCCAAATTAAAAGTTATGCCTCTTAATAACAAAAGTGTTTTATTTATCTTTGCAATGTTATGTAAGGCATTATTTGAACTTTGCTCTTGCAAATTGTTCTAAAAAGAAAAGCTCCATATTTCATAGACTATCTATATGTGTATATACATGAATATAATATATAATCTCATAGAAAATACTCTTTCATAGGATATATATGTGTGTATACATATTCACTATGAACTATGAGATTTTCCTTTAGAACCCTCTGTATATGTACACACATCTATACTTATATGAATATATATAAAGAGGGACAGAGACAGAAAAATATTATATATATGTATATATAGAGATATTTTAAAATCTATGAAGTTGTGGTTTTTCCATCACTTTGTGGTATACTGAATTTGAAAAACCATGGTACTTTTATTTTTTTAACAAAATGACCTTTTACCCTAAGACCCTATATAATTTAAACAGCCCTGGTGAAAATGTTATTTTGAAGTGTTGATTTGCAGTTTTCATACAGAAGATAATTAATTGCTCCTTGGAGGTTTGAGTTTGAGAAGAATTTCTGTGAATAAATTAATCTTCTACACCTTTTACTCTTGCAGAGGAAGGAATGTCTGAGGTCAGGACAAACTGTAGCATCACAAACAAGGTATATTTCCTTGGATGTGATTGCTTTCTTCAAGAAAATGATTAGAGAGATTAACATGCAAATAACAGACTAAGCCAGCTCTTATAAGGGGGAAAAAATAGCTCCAGATACATTTTGAAAATCACTGGGACCAAAATCTATTTCTATAAACGTCACTTTTATGATAATCAGAATACATTGTTTGGAGAAAAATATTAATTTAGGTAGGTCTGAAGAGTTGTCACCCAGTTAATTAATCCCATCTGCTATTTTTACTGTCAGAACGGCAGCAATCTGTTTGCCAGGAATTCAAAACCAGAAAAAAAGGCCCCATGAGCCCCACTAACAATCTTTGTCTACAACATCTTTCACCTAATATACATGAATTCAAATTTGAAAAGGTGACAAAGAAAAAAAATATCTGGATAATCTGCTTTATTTCATTTATGTTCGTGGAGATTTCGAAAATTAACTTTAAATATCATGACATTCAAGAAAAGCAAACTGTGAAATTACAGAAAAAAGGGAGGGTGCAAGAGTATGATTAGAAAATTTTACCCTTGTTCCCAAAATAAAGTGCAGTTCTGCTTGCAATTAAAATATGTACTTTATTACTTATAAATTCTCCTTGATTCTTTGTGTCAAAAATTCATTGCTCTTCACTCTATTATGTTAACTTTGGAATAGGACTTGAAAGTTGATTTTTTCATAATAATTTTGTCTAGTTTTCCTCTTTAGATAATACTGAATTATGGGAGAAGGCAATGACGACCCACTCCAGTACTCTTGCCTGGAAAATCCCAGGGATGGAGGAGCCTGGTAGGCTATAGTCCATGGGGTTGCTAAGAGTCGGACACTACTGAGTGACTTCACTTTTACTTTCCACTTTCATGCATTGGAGAAGGAAATGGCAACCCACTCCAGGGTTCTTGCCTGGAGAATCCCAGGGATGGGGGAGCTTGGTGGGCTGCCGTCTATGGGGTCGCACAGAGTCGGACACGACTGAAGCAACTCAGCAGCAGGAGCAGCAATATTAGACTTGTTATTGAGAAGTAACTCATATGTGACAATGTAATGTGCATAATTATGTGCATTATAAATTTCCCAAATAAACATATGGTATCTTGTTTTCCCCAGTGAGTTTATCACTCAGGTGCTCAAGGAAGTGTATTAACTCTTCAAGACACCCATTTCCCTAAGTGTTTAGATTATGCCAGAATATAAAATAGAATATAAAAAAACGGAGATATTTATCAGTAAAAAGAATGGATAAGCCTGTTTTATGGATTCATGTGGCCACTGAACTCTCATATCAGATTTATCATTAGAAATGTCCAGTCTCCTTTCCTAGTTCACATGGTGGAAAGCCTATTATAAAAGTCATTAGGAAGTGACCAATCTCCAACATGATATTTTTAATTGTTTTATTTCATCCCATAGTCTGACACTATTAATTACTCCTTTCTCTATTAAATCTGATTATAATCTTATCTTTATGTAATGTTTAGATTTTCTCTTTCATAAACCTTCTCCTTTAACCCTTGTAACTTTTTTCTGTTTGCTTTATGCCTTCTCCTAGAGCAATCTGTTTTCTTTTCTCTTGGTTTTGAAACCTGGCTAGAAACTCCTAGAGCAATTGTATTCACAGCTGTGGTTTGAACTGTCTACTAACTAGTGTAAGTATCAAAGTGTATTTTCATCTACGAGGTTCCTTTACCTGTATGCATTTTACCCTCCTGTTCTGTTCAGTTGCCCAGCTGTGTCCACCTCTTTGCATCCCCATGGACTGCAGCATGCCAGGCCTCCCTGTCTCTCTCCATCTCCCAAAGTTTGCCCAAGTTCATGTCCACTGCATCAGTGATGCCATCCAGCCATCTCATCCTCTGACACCCTCTTCTCCTTCTGCCCTCAATCTTTTCCAGCATCAGGGACTTTTCCAGAGTCATCTATTCGAATCAGATGACCATAAAACTGGAGTTTTAGCTTCAGCATCAGTCCTTCCAATGAATACTTAGGGTTGATTTCCCTTGAGATTGACTGGCTTTATCTCTTTGCTGTCCAAAAGACTCTCAGGAGTCTTCCCCAGCACTACAGATTGAAGGCATCAATTCTTTGACGTTCTGCCTTCTTTACAGTACAGCTCTCACAACCATACGTGAAACACTGGGAAGACCAGTGTTATAGCTTTGACTATACCTTTGTTGGCAGAGGTCTCTGCCTTTCAACACACTGTCTAGGGTTGTCATAGCTTTTCTGCCAAGAAGCAACCATCTTCTGATTTCATGGCTGCAGTTACCATCTGCGGTGATTTTAGAGCCCAAGAAGAGGAAATCTGTCATTTCCACCTTTTTCCCTTCTATTTGCAATCAAGTAATGGGACCATTTTAATCTTATCCTTCCCCAAGTCGATCACACTTTATTTTCCCTCAAACTTGATCTTCTTCTATCACTATCATTAAACTAGTAGTATCCTTATTAACTGTGTCCAGTTAATTCAAAACCTCAGTCATTTCCTTTTTTCCTCATTATTCAACACTCATTGTTTAGGAATTCATGATATCTGCCCCAAATTCTAAGTCCTTAGAGCACAGAAACCAATACTGCCCACATTGTTTGCTCAGTATTAGCTCAGTTCTGGATTTATATTAGATACACATACAAAAAATGCTTGCTGATGAATGAACCATTGTCCATATTATTTAGTTACATTGGCATTCTTTTGTTAGAATTTTCTTGGCATTGTTGGGTCATAGAAGGATTTTAAATTATTTTTTAATAAATCCTATTTTTGTGGTCCTAGCTATCAGAACAGGATTTTATTTTCTCCCATTCACCCATGCCACATGTAGGGAAAACCTGTAGCCACAAGGAACATCTGGTGTTTTTATACATCCCTTTAAAGAAAAGATAGGTTATATCCTATGAAACCTTTACTTCATCTGACTCTAATCACTTTTCTAATATTCATTGATCTGTTAGTTTGTGGACAATGAGGATCTTATTTGACTCATAAATGCAATGGTGTGATTTGTTTTAAGAAAGATCTATTCATTCAACACATATTGTCCTGGATACTTGGCTACATTAATAAAACAGACCCTTGATCCCAAGAAACTTCAAATCTAGCGAAAAATAAAAACAGATATTAAAAAAGAGAAAAAAATAGTAAATATATATATATGAATGGTAAGTGTTAAATTACAGAAAAAGGAGAACAATTGTTCGTAGATGGTGGATCTGTGAGGAGTAACATTGAAGTTTTAAAGAAAAAGGGAGCAAGAAAACAAATGAAAAATTTTGACCTTCCTCCAGAAATTGTGCCTGAGGAAGATAGATTACAGCCCTTCTCTCCTTTTCTCCTTG
Source organism: Ovis aries (assembly GCF_016772045.2). Taxonomy (NCBI): domain Eukaryota; kingdom Metazoa; phylum Chordata; class Mammalia; order Artiodactyla; family Bovidae; genus Ovis; species Ovis aries. The sequence continues at coordinate 75,079,663 of NC_056058.1, forward strand.
GGGGTTGTATTTCTTTTTTTTTTTTCCTTTGTTCCCAATCAACTCCCAGCCTAAGTAGTGTGATAGAAAATCTAATACGCTGAAGAAATAAGCTCTGAAATAGCCAATGAAAGAAGCCATTCCTAAAGAGTGAAGAGTTAATGAAGAATTTTTAACAGCCTATCGACTCAGCTTCACTCTGTTACCATTTAAATGGCCTCAAATGGGATGTGAAGCTTAACATATCACGGAATAGCATGTAGTTTCTGGTGGCTGCAAACATTTTCTCATTAATCCTGGTTGTCGGATACATCAGCAATGCCACGAAATTTGGAGAGTCTGTACCTTTGCTTCAAATTTCTTTTTTCTTTTCATTTAAAGATGGAATTTAAGAGAGTTAAGCAAAGAGTGAAATCATGGGCATTTCCTTATTACTATCACTAAAAATAAATCTGAGTAAAATAATTAATATTCTGTTAACATGGGTGGATATGACTAGACCCAGTGTTCTCTTTTCAACAAAAAAAAATTCAAAATATGTAACTTACAGACCTGTGTTTTGCTGTATTAGCTACTCATGTGATATCTTAAATGTTTATATTTCCTTGGTTTCACGTTCTTAAGTCATCCAATATATACAAAGTTCTAAACATGTTATTTTGTTTATGTTATATCAGTAGTTGTGAGGGATTTTTTAAATTATGAATCTGTATTATATATATATCTGCATATCTTATTCATAGAGGCTCTAGCGTATATATCTTCGATTTCTTTGCAAGATGCCAACTTGGACAAAGTTTTATTTTTTTCCTAACTGACAGACATTTACAAAATTTCTATAATATGATATAGATGTTTCTTATTTACTATTTCACAATGTTCATAGGTAAACAAATCTTCAGTTCCTAAAAAAACTGACTAGATGTTCCTCCACTTTGTGATTAGGGTGAACAAATTCCAGTTTATGCCTGGTATCTCAGCATACTAATAATAATTCTCCTTGTCACTGAAGAAAGCCTCCTAATTTGTATGATAAATGGAATGGTTACAATATCCATGACTGATCTGAAATCTAGCTGTCATTAGGACATCACTCTTTAATGTGACTTCCAAGACTCTTCTGCCTTTCTAGAATAACCCCAGGTCCTTTGAGAATTATTGTCATCATCGGTTTTCTCTTTATTACTGTCATGAACATTTCATTTGTTCAAGGCTTTTGCAGTTGGTCTTAGTCCCCACCCCAACCCAGCTATCACCTTTTATTTTTTATACTGCATGCTTTCAAATAGCCAAACATTGTGATGTCCCAGTTCTGTTTCACATTTATCTCTGATCCTATCACCTACATCCAAAGTGATTCCCTAGATCTTATCTGATTTACATCTCAAATCTGATATTCTGACATTCCTTTTTCTAACCAAACCTGTTATTTTCACATGCCCTTAACTTCATTACTAATTTCTTGCCCTGACTCTATTCTTTAACCCCATCAGCACCTTAAAAATTTGACCTCTTACTATCATTCTGTCCTTCATTAACGTCTCTGAGCTTTAGTGTCTTCCCTATTTAGAATGGTTCCTCTTTCTTTTTACCCTATTCCCCCAAATAAATAAAACTTGATAGGACAGGAATTTTTATGTTTGTTGTGTCTCTAACATCTACAAGGACACCTAGCATACACACAGTAGGCCCTCAACAGAGGCTTGTGAATGAAAAAAGCAAAAAGGTTTGAATCAGTCAGATTACAATTTAAATTTCAACTCAGCATTACCTATTTTAATGACCTGAACTGAAAAAGCTTCCACTTCCAGTCTCATTCATACTCTAAAAATATCCCTGTTTCACCTTGTTCATAGCAAGGGAACAGTTCCTGAAGTTTACTTGCTTATTACTCACACACTTCTTTTCTCCTTAAAGGCAGGATTCATTCTGCATTGTTCGCTACTCTATCTCCAATACCTAATGCATTGTGTAAAGTTTAGGTCATCAGTAAATTACCTGTTCTTTTGCTAACCTTTCCATAAAATGCAAATGGTAACAGCATCTAGTTCACAGCACTATTGTAAGATCAATGATATCATATATAAGGTGCTTTGTACATGGCTTAGCAGTCAGCACACAATTTTTAGCTGTTTTTATTATGACACAGAAAATAGCAGCAGGGTAGACTTACAATAAGCAAATGATCATGCTGTTTACTTACCACTATTTTAAAAGGCCAACCATTGTCTTGACGATGCTGATCAAACTCCTTAACATAGCACAGAAGAGCATTTATTATCTAATCTCTCTTGTCTCATTTCATGCTGTGCTCAAAGCACCTGAAAGACCATATTCTTACCCTACCGAGATACATGCAGGGCCCCATCACATACAGTCCCCTTTCTAGGCTTCTGCCAAGAGCTTTGGTTCCACTGTTTTAAACTGATCGATGCCTCCATAGTCTCAAGATCTCAGTTGAGATAATTTTTCTTTTAGAAGCATTTCCTGACTCAGAATGCAGCACTTTATGAATTGAAATGCTTTTTTTTTTTTTCTTTTTGGTCTCCTCCCCTAGACCACAGACTGTTCAAGGGCGGGGATAATATGTTCATCTTTCCATCTTTGGCACTTAATGAAGTAGCTTACATGTGGCAGGTACAGAAGTTTCACACCCTCCCCTCAACACATCCACCTCCTTCAGCAGTACCCACACCATTCACTTGTCCTCCCCTCCAGTACCATCTATGTCTAATCCCCATATGCACTGTAGATTCTATCCTTTCAAGCCTGTTCAAGGACATCACTCCACTAGCTTTCTTTCACTTACTAGTACTTTTAATTTTCTAAAGAATAATTCGCTTATAACAGGCAACTTCTGCTCCCAATTTTATGAAAACTTCTCTTAACTCTACTTCCACCTAACAGCTAAAATCCTTTTTTGTGCTCTGGTGGTGGTGGTTTAGTCGCTAAGTCATGTCCAGTTCTTGCAACACCATGGACCATAGCCTGCCAGGCTCCTCTGTCCATGGGATTTCCCTGACAAGAATACTGGAGTGGGTTGCCATTCCCTTCTCCAGGGGCTCTTCTGGACCCAGGCATTGACCTGGGTTTCCTGCATTGCAGATGGATTCTTTACTGACTGAGCTACCACGAAATCCTTTTTATGCTCTCAGTTTAGTTCAGTTCAGTTGCTCAGTCGTGTCCAACTCTTTGCAACCCCATGAATCACAGCACACCAAGCCTCCCTGACCATCATCAACTCCTGGAGTTCACTCAAACTCATGTCCATTGAGTCAGTGATGCCATCCAGCCATCTCATCCTCTGTCATCCCCTTCTCCTCCTGCCCCCAGTCCCTCCCACAATCAGGGTCTTTTCCAATGAGTCAGCTCTTCGCATCAGGTGGCCAAAGTATTGGAATTTCAGCTTTAGCATCAGTCCTTCCAATGAACACCCGGGACTGATCTCCTTTAGGATGGACTGGTTGGACCTCCTTGCAGTCCAAGGGAATCTCAAGAGTCTTCTCCAACACTGCAGTTCAAAAGCATCAGTTCTTTGGCGCTCAACTTTCTTCACAGTCCAGCTCTAACATCCATACCTGACCACTGGAAAAACCATAGCCTTGACTAGATGGACCTTTGTTGGCAAGGTAATATCTGCTTTTTAATATGCTATCTAGGTTGGTCATCACTTTTCTTCCAAGAAGCAAGTGTCTTTTAATTTCATGGCTGCAGTCACCATCTGCCGTGAATTTGGAGCCCCCCAAAATAAAGTCTGACACTGTTTCCACTGTTTCCCCATCTGTTTCCCATGAAGTGATGGGACCGGATGCCTTGATCTTCATTTTCTGAATGTTGAGCTTTAGGCCCACTTTTTCGCTCTCCTCTTTCACTTTCATCAAGAGGCTTTTTAGTTCCTCTTCACTTTCTGCCATAAGGGTGGTGTCATCTGCATATCTGAGGTGATGGATATTTCTCCCAGCAATCTTGATTCCAGCTTGTGCTTCCTCCAGCCCAGAGTTTCTCATGAGGTACTCTGCAAATAAGTTAAATAAGCAGGGTGACAATATACAGCCTTGAGGTACTCCTTTTCCTATTTGGAACCAGTCTGTTGTTCCATGTCCAGTTCTAACTGTTGCTTCCTGACCAACATATAGGTCTCTCAACCTCTACTGGGCAGCAAAAACTTCTTGAAAGATACCCTTTTGGTTTCGACACCTTCAGTTTTCATATTTTCAAAGCATACTTCAATCTGCTTTCATCCTGTCTCACCTTCAAAAATTACCATGGCAGGATCATCAGTAGCTTCTATGTTGCCAAATGGTTGATGCTTTTTAGGTTGGGGTTTTTTGTTTTTTTTTTCCAATTTGGAAATGATTTCAAAACTTATGAAAGTTCTAACAGTAACAATAGTGCTAAGCATACCACGTACCCATGTTCACTTATTGCCAATTTTTTATTCCACTTGCTTTCTCTCTCTGTCACACACACATACACAGAAACCCTCTAATTTTTTCTCTGAAACATTAGAGAGTGGGTCACATATCTCACTGATGGCTCTTTAATCCTAAATATGTCATTGCATAGTTCCTAAATGAAGGAATGTATTATTTTATTATTATACCAGTTATTATCTTCATACATTTACATGCTACCATAAATTTATCTAATCTACTGTTCATGTTCCAAATTTGTCTGTTGATCCATAATGTCTTTATATCTCCCTACCCCTTGCTGCCACTGCCCAAGTTCAGGATCTAGCCTAGAGTTAGTTAGTCCATGTCATTGTCATATCCCTTTAGCCTACTTATTGGAATAATTTCCACAGGTTTTTATCTTTTATGACATTGATATTTCATAAAAATAAAATATATCCCACTGCACATTATTTTTGCTAATGAAGAAATAACCTTCCCTCTTTTTGACTGAAATAGCATTGCTTTCATCTTTCAGCAGCACATCTGGAGGCATGCAGTGTCCATCTGTCTTGCATTGGTAATTTTTAATTTCACTCACAAATCCAATGTCTTCAGATTTCTCCATTTTATGATTACTGTTATTATTTTTTTTTCCTCCAAACAACTAGTAAACAGTCTGTGAAGAGAAACATTAATGAAAATTTTCTGTTCCCTTTCAAAATTTCCCCCTAGACTTACCATCCATGATAATTTTGCCTGATGAAAGCTTTTCCAGGATTGTTGCAAAATGATTGTTTTCCAACTCCAGCCTTTGTTTCCTTCCACGTTTACCAGCTGTCATTCAGCATTTTACTATAAGCAAAATCTCTTCCTATTTATATATTTATTTATTTATTATGGGCCCAGGATTTCTTATACATTTTTGGTGTACAGTCCATAACTGTACTTCATTAATTTTGACCAACATTACTTATGTTTGGCCTTTGGAAATCCCTTCAGTCTGGTATTTGTGTTCTTGTGATATGCCCTTATCATTTTTTGAGTGCTTTCTTGTTTTCCAGCATAGCATGGCATTCCAGGCTCATTATGTACCTACCCTGAACTATCTATGAGCTCAACCATTCCTCAGAATGAACTTTTTAGTGGGGACTGAACGTAGTGATCAAGATTTGGGCACAAAATGTTCTCATCGCTACTGAGGTATCTGTGCTTCTATAGACCTTTCAGCCATCCGAACTAGGAAACATATGTATACACACACACACACACACACACACACACACACACACACTATACGTGGAGAAGGAGATGGCAACCCGCTTCACTATTCCTGACCGGGAAATCTCATGGACAGACAAGCCTGGTGGGCTATGGGTCCATGGGGGTCACAAAGAGTCAGACACAACTTAGTGAGTAAACAACAACAACACACACATATACATAATATGCATACAGATATAAATATGTATACTTATACACATGCATACATACATATTCATTGCATACAAACATTAATTTGCACATGTATACATATTTTAGAAATTATATGTTCATAGCAATACTTTTAATTCTAATGCATTCTCTCAGTGTTCTTTCTTCCTTACACTATTCCTCTTTTTTTTTTTCATTCTGCCTTTAGTGAGAATCCTGACTCTACAACACTGAACATATTTACTCTTCTGCTCAGTCCTAGAATACATCTAAAATAGTGGATATAATTTAAAATTCTAAAACAGTTTTATAATTTTTATGTGCAAACCACTATAATAAGCAAAACTACTAAAAAAAAAAAGTTTAGGCTTCCACCTGGACTTCCCAGTACAGAGGGTATATAGACAAATGCTGTACTCATGAATTATTATTTGGATTAAGCTACATTTTCCTTCCTTCCCTTCCTTGTTTCTCTCCTTCCTGTCTATATGATTATCATATTTTATCATAAAATTAGATTCATTTTTTTAGTTTTCTTTCAGTTTTAGAATATCTCACTCTTCCCATTCTTGTGGGAAGTAAGCAAAAAAAAAATTAATTTTAAAATGTAAGCAATTAGTATACTTCCAAGAAACACTACAGAATAATTTTGATCACAGAAATTATTATTCCTCTTCTATTTCACCACATTTCTTACTTTTTGTAGATAGCCGTCTATGTAGTCTTTTTTGTTTTATTCTTTCTTTGCTGTATTTTCTAATGAAAAGTAAATATATGTGTATGTTTTTCTTACACAAAAGGTAACATACTATGCTTTTTTGCAGTTCTTTGAATTATCTCATGGAGAGTACCCAATGCAATTTCTTTTTCATTCATTCACAGTTATAGCTTCAGGGTACCACATTATATGTACTATATGTACTATATATATGTACTGTAATTTCTGAAACCAATATCCTATGCTTAAAAATTTAACTACTTCCAATATTTTATGATTATAACATGTACAATAAATAACTCTTATTTATGAACTTATATTTATAGAGGTGAATCTTCAGGATAAATTCCTAGAAGTAGCATTAAAATATTGAAGTATATGTAGATGTGATGCTTTGCTAGGCATTGATAAATTTTTGTCTATAGAAGCTGTGTCATTTATATTCCTATCATCAGTGTATGAAAAAGCCTACTTCCTCACAGCACTGCCAACAGAAGTTATTGTCAGGTGGTGAATTTTGTCAAACTGATCTGAGAAAAAGGTGATAACTCATTGTCATTTAGATTTGCATTTATCTTATCTAAGTTACATTTCTTTTTTTGAATAGCATAAACATCGATGTTCCTCTCCAATATATGGCTGTTGGTCCTATCAGCCTCAAATTTTTAAATTGTTAATATTAACTCTTCATTTATGATAGGTGCTACAATTATATTCATTGTCTTTGAAGAGTGCTTATGGTTTTATTATTACCAACTTTTCTCTTACTTAATATAGGAAACTTTATCATTTTCTTTTGTTTCACATGGATTCTTAGGTGTAGTTAGAAGGTCTGGCTGCATAACATATGAATTTATTTGTATTTCTCTAATCCTTATGTGAGTTTCATTATACATTTAGAATGCTAATATGTCAAGAACTAATCCTTGCGTGTGGTGTGACAATCAGTTCCGTTCAGATGCAGAGTCAAGTCCGACTCTTTGTAACCCCAGGGACTGGAGCATACCAGGCTTCCTTGTCCATCAACAACTCCCAGAAATTACTCACATTCAATGGCGGTGATGCCATCCAACCATCTCATCCTCTGTTGCCCCCTTCTCTTCCTGCCTTCCCTCTTCCCACCATTAGGGACTTCTCCAATGAGTCAGTTCTTCACATCAGGCGGCAAAATATTGGAGTTCCAACTTCAGCTTCAGTCTTTGCAAAGAATATTCAGGACTGATTTCCTTTAAGATGGACTGGTTGGATCTCCTTGCAGTCCAAGGGACTCTCAAGAGTCTTCTCCAACACCACAGTTCAAAAGCATCAATTCTTCGGCATTCAGCTTTCTTTATGGTCCAACTCTCACATCCGTACTTGACTACTGGAAAAACCATAGCTTTGATTAGACAGACCTTTGTCAGCAAAGTAATGTCTGTGCTTTTTAAAATGCTGTCTAGGTTGATCATAGCTTTTCTTCCAAGGAGCAAGTGTCTTTTAATTTCATGTCTGCAGTCACCATTTGCAGTGATTTTGGAGCCTCCCCAAATAAAGTTTCTCACTGTTTCCATTGTTGCCCCATCTATTTGCCGTGAAGTGATGGGACCAGATGCCATGATCTTAGTTTCCTGAATGTTGAGTTTTAAGCCAACTTTTAACTCTCCTTTTACACTTTTATCAAGAGGCTCTTAGTTCCTCTTTGCTTCTACCTTAAGGGTGGTGTCATCTATGCATCTGAGGTTGATATCTCTCCCTGCAATCTTGATTCCAGCTTATGCTTTATCCAATCTGGCATTTCACATGATGTACTCTGCACATAAATTAAATAAGAATATGATAATATATAGCCTTGATGCACTCCTTTTCCAATTTGGAACCACTCTGTTGTTCCATATCCAGTTCTAACTGCTACTTCTTGACCTGCATACAGATTTCTCAGAAGGCAGGTCAGGTGGTCTGGTATTCCCATCTCTTTAAGAATTTTCCACAGTTTGCTGTGATCCTCACAATAAAAGGCTTTGGTGTGATCAATAAAGCAGAAGTAGATGTTTCTCTGGAACTCTCTTGCTTTTTCTATGATGTTAGCAATATTTTTCAATGGATGTTAGCAATTTGATCTCTGATTCCTCTGCCTTTTCTAAATACAACTTGAACATCTGGAAGTTCACAGTTCATGTACTATTGAAGCCTGGCTTGGAGAATCTTGAGCATTACTTCCCTAGCATGTGAGATGAGTGCAATTGTGAAGCAGTTTGAACATTCTTTGGCATTGCCTTTCTTTGGGATTGGAATGAAACCTACCTTTTCCAGTTCTGTGGTCACTCCTGAGTGTTCCAAATGTGCTGGCATGTTGAGTTCAGCACTTTCACAGCATTATCTTTTAGGATTTGAAATAGCTCAGCTGGAATTCCATCACCTCCGCTAGCTTTGTTCATAGTAATGCTTCCTGAGGCCCACTTGACTTCACCTGCCAGGATGCCTGGCTCTAGCCCAGTGATCACACCATCATGGTTATCTGGGTCATGAAGATCTTTTTTGTATAGTTTTTCAGTATATTCTTGGCACCTCTATTTAATATCTTCTGCTTCTGTTAGGTCCATATCACTTCTGTCCTTTTTTGTGCCCATCTTTGCATGAAATGTTCCCTTTGTATCTCTAATGTTCTTGAAGAGACCTCCAGTCTTTCCCATTCTATTGATTTCCTCTATTTCTTTGCACTGATCACTGAAGAAGGCCTTCTTATCTCTCCTTGTTCTCTGGAACTCTGTATTCAGATGGAAATATGTTTACTTTTCTCATTTCCCTTTAGATTATCTTCTTTTCTCAGCTATTTGTAAGACCTTCTCAGACCTTCTTTTGCATTTTTTAATTTCTTTTTCTTGGGGATGGTTGATCACTGCCTCTTATACAATGTCACTAACCTCTGTCCATAGTTCTTCAGGCACTCTATGAGATCTAATCCTTTGAATCTATTTCTCACTTACACTGTATAATCATAAGGGATTTGATTTAGGTCATACCTGAATGGTTTAGTGGTTTTGCTCCTTTCTTCAGTAGAAGTCTGAGTTTAGCAATAAGGAGTTCATGATCTAAGCCACAGTCAGCTCCCAGTCTTGTTTTTGCTGACTGTGTAGAGCTTCTCCATATTTGGCTGCAAAGAATATAATCAATATGATTATATTTGGTATTGACCATCTGGTTATATCAATACGTAGAGTCTTCTGTTGTGTTGTTGGAAGGGGGTGTTTTCTATGACCAGGGCGTTCTCTCAGCAAAACTCTGTTAGCCTTTGCTCTGCTTCATTTTGTACTCCAAGGCAAAATTTGCCTGTTACTCCAGGTATCTCTTGACTTCCTATTTTGCATACCAGTCCCCTATAATGAAAACTACATCTTTTGGGGGTATTAGCTCTAGAAGGTCTTATAGGTCTTCATAGAACTATTCAACTTCAGCTTTTTCAGCATTACTGGTTGGGGCATAGACAATGGAGTATGACAATGGGTCCAACCATTTATTTTACCAAGTGACTGTTCAATTGTTTCAGCACTATTAATGGAAAAGTTACACTCTTGCCTTTCTTTCTGTGTGTTTTGAAAATATGATGTCAATTTGACTCTCCATGTAAAGTAATTGTGCATAAATATTTTAGCCTTGAGTCCCTGAGGATTTTTATTTATGTTTAAAGTCTAGTAGTTTTACCTATGATATGTTGAAACATATTGATCATTTTGGTTGAATTTTCCTTGTGCTCAGTGGGCCTTTTAAATGTGTAGATTAAGATCCTAAATGTCCATCAGCAGATGAATGGATAAGAAAGCTGTGGTACATATACACAATGGAGTATTACTCAGCCATTAAAAAAAATACATTTGAATCATTTCTAATGAGATGGATGAAACTGGAGCCGATTATACAGAGTGAAGTAAGCCAGAAAGAAAAACACCAATACAGTATACTAACACATATATATGGAATTTAGAAAGATGGTAATGATAACCCTGTATGCGAGACAGCAAAAGAAACACAGATGTATAGAACAGACTTTTGGACTCTGAGGGAGAGGGAGAGGGTGAGATGATTTGGGAGAATGGCATTGAAACATGTATACTATCATGTAAGAATCGAATTGCCAGTCTATGTTCGATACAGGATACAGGATGCTTGGGGCTGGTGCACGGGGATGATCCAGAGAGATGATATGGGGTGGGAGGTGGGAGGGGGGTTCAGGATTGGGAATTCATGTACACCTGTGGTGGATTCATGTCAATGTATGGCAAAACCAATACAGTTCTGTAAAGTAAAATTAAGTAAAAATAAAAATTAAAAAGAAAAATCTTCTCTAATTTCTAGAAATTCTTGATTTGTAACTTTAAATATTATTTCATTTTGGTATGTTTAAATCTTCTTCCTTAGAGACACCAGTACATGAAGTCTGACATTCTTTACATGTTATTCACTTTAATCAATTTTTCTTCATCCCTTTTTCCTTACTTTTTTTTAAAAAAATCTCATTTTCATTCTTTTGTTTTTTATATTTTGTGTGTGTGTTTTTTTACTTAATTCTATTCTTTCTTGTGCATCTTCTAGTTTAGTCTTTATTTCTGATGAGATTTTATCTTTTTCTTCCATTTCTGTCATTAGTTCAAGCAACACTAATTTTAATTCTACTCATTTTTTTTCATTTTCTCTTTTAGATTTTTCTGTTTCTGAAACAACGTGCTTTCATATTTCAAAAAACATGTTCATTTGACTGTATTTATTTCATGTTAAGGTGCAGAAAATGTCTTTTCATCAGCAAATGATCTTTTATTTGCATGGCTAGCATTTATAATTTGCTGAGTATGTGGTTTACTTTTTAAAAATTTTTATTTCATGTATTTGGTGCCTAGTTCAAGAATATCTTTGATGTTCAGGTTTTTTACATTTATCATCTTGCTTCCTTTTTCTGATAGTGATTTTAACTATGCTTCCTATGACCTCAGTTCTGCTAGTTTTCATCGTCTTTTCAGTCATAGTCTCGCCCCATCTGTTTGCCATAAAGTGATGAGCCAAGAGGCCATGATCTTCGTTTTTTGAATGTTGAGTTTTAAGCCAGCTTTTTTCACTCTCCTCTTTCACTTTCTTTAAGAGGCTTTTTAGTTCCTCTTCACTTTCTGCCATAAGGGTGGTGTCATCTGCATATCTGAGGTTATTGATATTTCTCCTGGCAATCTTGATTCCAGCTTGTGCTTCTTCCAGCCCAGCATTTCACATGATGTACTCTGCATATAAGTTAAATAAGCAGGGTGACAATATACAGCCTTATCCTCCTTTCCCAATTTGGAACCAGTCCATTGTTCCATGTCCAGTTCTAACTGTTGCTTATTGAGGTATCTGGCAGCAACAATAACTTCCTCCTTCCAGGTATAAGTCCTTCATTTGATGTTTAGAACAGTACACTCTTGGTTTTTCTTTTAAATTTGCCATTATTTCTTTAATTTCCTTTGCTTGTTTACCTCTTATCTCAGACCTCTCTTACTTTATACTTACCACCTAGACACCCCCCCTCTGAAATTCCAGCATTCTATATTAAGTTTTTACTTAAAATTTGTGCTGTATTGCTTTTTTTTGTTTAACTTTTTATTTTGTATTGGGTTATAGCTGATTAACAATGTTAGATATTTTCAGGTGAGCAATGTGTACTTTTGTTTCTAATAGACATCTCAAAATTAACATGTTCTAAACTGATCTCCTAATCTATCATCTCCTAAAGCTGTATACACACACCCACATACTCATATCCCTTAAGACTCTCTCCAGTGGTGACAATTGCATTATTTTTATTGTTGACTCAAAATGGTGGGGTTTTTTAAATCTTCTTTTAAACCACACAACCTATTCACTAAGAGTGCTAAAGTTTTTAATTAGAAAATATTTCCAAATTGAGCACTTTCTACCACCTCTAGTATAACCATCCTGGTGAGATTTCCCATCTGAACCACTTACATAACCTCTTCAGTGCTTCTTTCCTTCACTACTTATAGTAGCTAGAGTAATTCTCTTTAAATTTCACATATATATCATCATTCAGTTCAGTTCAGTTCAGTTCAGTCTCTCAGTCGTGTATGACTCTTTGCGACCCCATGAATCACAGCACGCCAGGCCTCCCTGTCCATCACCAACTCCCTTGCTAAAAATTATCCAATGACTCTCCATTTCCATCAAAATATAAACAAAATTCCTTATAATAGTCTACAAAGTTGTCCTTGATAATGTCTTTGCTCTGACATCAACTTTGCCTGATATTATAGTCACACCTATTTGTTTGCTTTTAAATTAGTATATATTGTATCTTTTTCACCTTTTCATTTATTATATCACTATATGTAAACTGAGTGTCTTATACAGATAATACATATGGCATGTATAATTTTTAATCCATGCTGGTAATATCTGTCTTTTAACAGATGCATTTGAAGCATTTGCATTTATGACTAGTAATATGTTTTGATTTCATTCTGCCATCCTGTTATTTGCTTTCTATTCATTTCCTCTGCTTTTCGTTCTTTTGTTTTCCCTTTCCTGTGTTGGGGAAGACTCTTGAGAGTCCCTTGGACTGCAAAGAGATCCAACCAGTCCATTCTGAAGGAGATCAGCCCTGGGTGTTCTTTGGAAGGAATGATGCTAAAGCTGAAACTCCAGTACTTTGGCCACCTCATGCGAAGAGCTGACTCATTGGAAAAGACTTTGATGCTGGGAGGGATTGGGGGCAGGAGAAGAAGGGGATGACAGAGGATGAGATGGCTGGATGGCATCACGGACTCAATGGATGCAAGTCTGAGTAAACTCCGGGAGTTGGTGATGGACAGGGAGGCCTGGCGTACTGCGATTCATGGGGTCGCAAAGAGTCGGACACGACTGAGCGACTGAACTGAACTGAACTGAACTGAACCTTATTATAAGTATTTCAAAATCATAATATGTCATTGTAGCCTGTATGTCACATTTCATTTTTTTAATGTTTATTTATTTGACTGCATCGGGTCTATTTGCAGCAGATGAGATCTTTCATTGCGGGGCATCGACTCTCTAGATGTGGCACACAGTGGCTTAGTTGCTCTGAAGCATGTAGGATCTTCATTCCCCTACCAGGGATTGAACCCATGACCCTTGCACTGCAAGGCAGATTCTTAACCATTGGAACACCAGGGAAGTCCCCTCTATATTGTGTTTTAAATTAAAATATACATGTTTCTTGTTGTTGTTTTAGGGATTATAGTGTACATACACAAACTTTCTCTGTCTATTTAATATAAATATTTTAGCACTCCAAGTGAAATTTTACTACCTATATGGTAGTGTTATTATTGCCCTCCTTCATCTTCCCTGATGGCTTGATGGTAAAGAATCTAGTGCAATGCAGGAGACCTGAGTTCAATCCCTTGGAGAAGGGAAGAGCTACCCACTCCAGTATGCTTGCCTGGAGAATTCTGTGTGCAGAACTCCATGATGAGCTACAGTTTATTGGATCATACAGAATCAGACATGACTGAGTGACTGACTGAACCTTTCACTTTTCACTTTATCTTATAGATGCTTTATATATCATATCTACATATATTGACAGTCACATCAAAAAATGTTGCAACTCTGCTTTTAATTGTGAGATAGTTTTTTTTTAAAAAATCGAGAATAGATTAGTCTATTCAGTTCAGTTCAGTTCAGTCACACAGTTGTGTTTGACTCTTTGTGACCCCATGGACTGCAGCACACCAGGCTTCCCAGTCCATCACCAACTCCTGGAGCTTGCTGAAACTCATGTCCATTGAGTCAGTGATGCCATCCAAACATCTCATCCTCTGTCATCCCCCTTTCCTCCTGCCTTCAGTCTTTCCCAGTATCAGGGTCTCTTACAATGAGTCACTTTTTCACTTCAGGTTACCAAAGTATTGGAGCTTCAACTTCAGCATCAGTCTTTCCAATGAATTTTCAAAACTTATTTCCCTTAAGATTGACAGGTTGGATCTCCTTGAAGTCCAAGGGAATCTCAAGAGTCTTCTCCAACACCACAGTCCAAAAGCATCAGTTCTTCAGCACTGAGCTTTCCTTATGGTCCAGCTCTCACATCCATACATGACTACAGGAAAAACCATAGGTTTGACTAGACAGACCTTTGTCAGCAAAGTAATGTCTCTGCTTTTTAATATGTTGTCTAGGTTGGTCATAGCTTTTCTTCCAAGGAGCATGCATCTTTTAATTTCATGTCTGCAGTCACCATCTGCAGTGATTTTGGAGCCCAAGAAAATAAAGTCTTTTACTGTTTACATTGTTTCCCCATCTATTTTCTATGAAGTGATGGGACCAGATGCCATGATCTTCGTTTTTTGAATGTTGAGTTTTAAGCCAGCTTTTTTCACTCTCCTCTTTCACTTTCTTTAAGAGGCTCTTTAGTTCCTCTTCACTTTCTGCCATAAGGGTGGTGCCATCTGCATATCTGAGGTTATTGGTATTTCTCCCGGCAAACTTGATTCTAGATTATGCTTGGTCCAGCCCAGCATTTCACATGATGTACTCTGCATAGAAGTTAAATAAGCTGGGTGACAATATACAGCCTCGATGTACTTCCTTCCCAATATAGAAACAGTCAATTTTTTTCATGTCCGGTTCTAACTGTTGCTTCTTGACCTGCACACAGATTTCTCAGGAGGCAGGTCAGGTGGTCTGGTATTCCCATCTCCTGAAGAATTTTCCATAGTATGTTGTGATCCACACAGTCAAAGGCTTTGGTGTAGTCAATAAAGCAGAAATTAATATTATTCTGGAACTCTCTTGCTTTTTTGATGATCCAACGGATTTTGGCAATTTGATCTCTGGTTCCTCTGCCTTTCCTAAATCCAGCTTGAACATCTGGGAGTTCTTGGTTCACATACTATTGAAGCCTCACTTTCAGAATTTTGAGCATTACTCTTCTAGTGTGTGAGATGAGTGCAATTGTGCAGTAGTTTGAGTATTCTTTGGCATTGCCTTTCTTTGGGATTGGAATAAAAACTGACAATTTCCAATCCTGTGGCCACGCTGAAATTTCCAAATTTGCTGGCATGTTGGGGTCAGCACCTTCACAGCATCATCTTTTAGGATTTGAAGTTGCTCAGCTTAAATTCCATCACCTCCACTAGCTTTGTTCTTAGTGATGCTTCCTAAAGCCAGCTTGACTTTGTATTCCAGGATGTCTGGCTCTAGGTGAGTGATCATACCACATGGTTATCTGGCTCATTAAGATCCTTTCTGTGTAGATTAGTCTATTAAAATATATTTATTCAGATATTGATTATCTCTGTTGTTCTTGATTAACTGTGTTCAGCATTTCCTTCTAATATTATTTCTCTTCTATCTGAAAAAAAATTTTAGCATTGCTTTTTTTTATATGCAAAGTTGTTTATTGAATAGTTTTATATTATGTTTAAAGATAAAACATTAAATGAAGCCAAAATGTTCAAGAAATTGTGGTACATTTGTATGATGAATTATTTCATAGCTAAAGACATCAAATAATTGTTATACAATAAGGAAATGGAATAATAATATTAGTGAACAACATAGGATATAGAATTGTATAGATAGCATGATTTCTATTCACATAGAAAACACTGGACAAAGAAGCACCAGGTTGTTAGGAGTTGTTATTCTGGGATTGTGAATGACTTTTATTTTCTTCTTTTCAGACTTCAGTTTCTGCATTTTTATTTATTTCTTTTATAATCTGACATAAACCATAAGACTTAAAAAGTTTCACAGTAAAATGAAAGTTAAACCTATTGAAGCCCTGAGCCTGGCTTTCTTTGCCCTTCTGCAGCCACTCAACTATGGGCAAATCATCCATAGAAGTACATGGGAAACCCCTGAAGCTTTCTCAGAAATCAACTGCTCGGTTCTTGCAGAAATAGGATATGAATTAGAGTTTTTTTTTAAACCTTCCTGATGAAGCCAGCTCTCCTTTCCCTCTGGTCCTCTTGCTTGTCTCTCCTCTCCATCCTGCTCCAATTCTGCTGGTCTCTGAACCATGAAGAGCAGTGATGCTCTTTAGGAGATTCTAGCAAACACTGATATCACTAACTTCCATGCCATTCTAAAAATACATTTAATTTGGCTCCATTTCCTAGTCTGCAAACTTGTTTTAATCAAAATTGAAATCAGTGCAATAAGAAGTCATGTACATCTCAGCCCCACTGTTTGGTATTTTGCTGAGATTAAGTGAGCTCAGGACTCTGTAAGAGATCGCCGTGCACCAGAAGGGTTTCTACAGGCTTGCAGTCATGGGGCACAGTGATTACCATAGACAAGCAATTTTTTAACAATAAATCAGCTCATTAAAACCAAGGCAATGAAAAGTTGCATATGAGGAGGAGAAAGGGAGTGAGGGAAGAAGGACTATCAAAAATCTCTTCATGATGTTTTATTTTATCTATGCAAAAGCTAATCCAAAGGTTTTAAAACAGGTCTGCTGGCTATGAATGCTCTTAATTTTGCCTCATTGAGGATGTCTTTATCTCACTTTTCCTTCCTTTAATATGTCATCACTGGATATAGCATTTGGGGATGAAGTACTTTTCTCCCATCACTTTAAAGCTGTGACACATTCTTTCAAGATTTCTTAGTTTCTGGTGAGAAATCTACAGCTTTTATTTAAATTCTTGTTTCTTACTGTGAAATTCACATTTTTTTTTCTAATTTTGTTGTTATTGTTTACTTTAGTTTTTGGCAGCCTTCTTTTGATGTAGCTGGGTATAAATTTTAAGTTTATCCTATTTGGCATTTACTGAGCTACATGAATCTGTTTGAGGGGGTTGTTGTCATTATTGGACTTCCTTGGTGGCTATTATTTGCTAAATATGTGTCCCATATACTACATTCCTCTCCATCTCAGATTCCAATTGCACAAATATTGAACCTTTTATTATTATCCTATAAATTACCAAGACTGCTTTTTTTCCCCCAACATTCTTCTCTTTTTTTCTTGAGAGTGCTTCGTTTCTGTTGGTCTATCTTCAAGTTTAGTGACTTCCCTATTATGATGTCAAGCCCATTCAGCCCATTTTTGTTATTGAACTTTTCAGTTCTAAAATATTCATTTAGTTCTTACTTATATCTTTGACTCCTTTATTGAGAAGTTTTATTTTTCTGTTGATTTCAGCAGTTGTCCCAGTTACTTACTCAGCATGGTTTAAGTCTATGTTACATCTGTATTATCTCAGCTTTGGCATCCTTTTTTTCTTAATGTGAATTTAGATTGTTCTGATTTTTAATACACTGAATAATGTTGAATTATATCCTGAACATTATGAATATTGTGTCATAAGACCCTGGGTTTCGTTTAAATTGTGCAGAATAATTATACTTTTGGGAAGTCAGTCTACGTTCATGCCGCAAGTTCCATACTCCTTTCTCTGGGCTATAATTCCAGTATCAGGACATTTTTCAAAGTCATTGTCATGACCTTCAGATTTATCTTGTGTATGCATCCTTCAGTGGTCAGTTGGTGCTTGGGGATGGTCTGTCTGTTAGTGTGGCTCTCACAGCCTTTTCTTTGCTAAATAATGTAGATCCTTCCATGTGCTCCTTAGGTGTAAACTCAGAATTTCACAAACAACTTTATGAGGTCATTTTATTATGCTTCTCCCTCTCTGTAATCTCTCCATTACTTTCCAGTTCCCTGGGTCTCCTCTTTTCTGTCCTCTCTTTAGAAATCTGGAGCTAGTTATCTCTCTCTGCCTTATACTTATGAAACTATACCCACATATATGGCTAACCAATGGGAAGAGAGAGAGAGAAATAATGTAACAGGGATTGGGCCCAGTCTTTTGGAGCCATAGTTCTATCAGAGAGGAAGATTCCTTACCTTCAGATGTTTGATTCTACCAAGCTCCCAGGTTTCCCTGATGGCTCAGTGGATAAAGAATCTGCCTGTGATGTAGGAAACATGGATTCAATCCTTGGATTGGGAAGATCCCTTGGAGGAGAAAATGGCATCCCATTCCAGTATTCTTACCTGAAAAATCCCATGGACAGAGGAGCTTGATGAGCTTCAGTCCAAAGATCTGCTAATAGTTGGACACAACTGAGTAATAAGTGAATAAGCAAGCAGCTTCTACTGCTGTTGGATAATGCTACCACTGTGAGAGTGAATAGATTCAGGGGCAAAAAAAAAAAAAAAAAAAAGAGCAGAGAAAAGAAATGAAAAAAGTAGGAGGACTTCTTCCTTCCCTATGATAAGTATTAATAAACGTTAATTTTCTCACTCCTTTAATCAGAACTAGAGAGCTTTTCCTGGAGCTTTCTCTTTTTGCTCCCTAGTACATGGTTCTGAAGCATTATATTTAGGCAAGGAGATACTGAAGGGAAAAAGTCTAACCCTACCACTAGTTCAGGGGTTTTGAATTCTGGTCTCCTACTCCAAATTTACCTATTGCTTTTTACTTTTCAGAGACCCCAAATATTTCATCCATGCCTTTTATCCAAGTTTTATAACAGAACAGAAACAGAGTAGAGTGCATGCATTTTAACTTATTCAAAGTTAAACCAGAGGACTTTTAAGGTAATTAATTAATCTTATTCTTATTCCAGCCAGAGAGCCATCTATTTTCTCCTATAAAGTCATTATTTCCATTTTAATCTTACAGGCATTGCTATTGTGATTTCACACTCTTCAGTTCAGTTCAGTTCAGTCACTCAGTCGTGTCCGACTCTTTGCGACCCCATGAATTGCAGTACGCCAGGCCTCCCTGTCCATCACCAACTCCCAGAGTTCATTCAGACTCACGTCCATCGAGTCCGTGATGGCATCCAGCCATTTCATCCTCTGTCGTCCCCTTCTCCTCCTGCCCTCAATCCCTCCTAGCATCAGAGTCTTTTCCAATGAGTCAACTCTTTGCATGAGGTGGCCAAATACTGGAGTTTCAGCTTTAGCATCATTCCTTCCAAAGAAATCCCAGGGCTGATCTCCTTCAGAATGGACTGGTTGAATCTCCTTGCAGTCCAAGGGATTCTCAAGAGTCTTCTCCAACACCACAGTTCAAAAGCATCAATTCTTTGGTGCTCAGCCTTCTTCACAGTCCAACTCTCACATCCATACATGATCACAGGAAAAACCATAGCCTTGACTAGATGGACCTTAGTCGGCAAAGTAATGTCTCTGCTTTTGAATACGCTATCTAGGTTGGTCATAACTTTTCTTCCAGGCATTGCTATTGTGATTTCACACTCAAAGATACCGCATTTCTTTAATTTGGATGCTCCACAAATTTCTATATGTAACAACCACTATATTTAGTAAAACGTACATTTTCCTAAATCCTTGCTTACTACACTGTTGCTATCATTAATTTATCTATTCTGATAGTTTACAAACCTCTTAGGTTCACACACTTTATATTTTGTACCTATATTTCCAAAGTTAAATTTAAGTGACGTACATGTGTTTGTTTAGGAAATATGCATTGGATTGATGAATGAATGTGTGGATAGATGGATGCATGGATGGTGAGTGAGTGGGGTGATAATAAAGAGTTGAATGTTTTTGTCTTTTCTCACTCAAGGATACTTGTGTCATGTAAATAGAGGCATTTTATTCCCTTCTTTGATCCCACAAGGATATCGTATTTGAAGGAAAGAATCTATTCTAAAGATATTCTAGTATCTTTAAAGGGATTTCTAAGCAATATACACTGGAAAAGTTAATAGCTTGTTTCCCTGGGTCATTTACTACCTGGAAAATTACTCTGCACTGCACAAAATGAAGCACTGTATGGTAGAGGCCCATATCTGTTCAGCAACTCACAGGTGGAATAAATTAGGCACTTGACTTAAAATTCAGTGGGTCACTAGGAAACAATTCAGGGCATCAGAACAGAGTGGGCTTGTGGAGGAATTTCCACTAATCTCTTACTTCTTCTAGGCAGCATTGGAGCATGCCACATTTTTTACTGAAAATTTGAAGTTTGGGGAGAGGATAAAATGTAACAAAATAGGCATTTATCTTTAAATCCCTCCTACTCATAGCACATCTCTGAGAAACAGAAGCCATTCTACTGTTCAATATGAGAAATGGTTGGGAGTACAGGGATTTAGAGAACAATTTATTGTGTTGAAACTCCCAATTATAAGTCACTCAGAAAGTCTCTTAGGATAACTTATTGAGTCATGCAAAATCTGATTTGTGCCCTGAAGATTTGGAATCAGAGAGAATAGGTTCCTGTTTACTAAGTAAATACCTCTGGAAGAGTTAATTAAAGAACTAAAGTTCAATTCTCCTATTTGTGAAACAGTAATAGTAATTTTATCAGCTTTGTAAGACTGATGTGAGGATTACATGGCAACACAGATTTAAAGTGCTGTGTTAGTTCTCTGTGGCAGTTGTGACAAATTACCGCAAATTTTGTGGCTTAAAACAACATATAATCTCTTACATTTCCATAGAACAGAAGTCTGATATGGATCTTACTGTGTAAAATCAAAGTTTTGGTGGGTTCCTTTCTGGAGGACGAGGGGGAGAATTTATATTCTCATTTTCTCCAGCTTCTAGGGACTACCTAGTTTGCTTGGCATATAGCCTCTTCCTCCATATTAAAATCCAGCACTGTAAATTTATGTTCTTCTCATGCTGACATCTCTAGTTCCAATTTTTTATTCTTTCTTCCACTTTTAAGGATTTCTGAGATTGCCTTGTACCACCTAGATAATCCTAGCTACTTTAAGGTGATTTGATTAGCACTCTTAATTCCATCTGCAAACAAAATTCTCCTTTGTTATGTAAAGTAACTTATTGACATGTTCTAGGGGTTAGGATATGTACATCTAGGATGGGCTATGATTCTGCCTGCCACAAATGCTAATTATTATTGACAGATTCTTCAGTTTCTCTTTTTAATAGTCTATGAAGAGGATAATATTATCAGTTTCATAGTGTATTTGTGATGGTTAAATGAGCTAGTAGAAATAAAGCATAAAGCACAGCTTTTATTAAATAGCAGCTTTTACTTAGTACTTGGAGTCTAGTTGGTTTGTTTTTTCTTTAACCAGTAAAATAAAAAATAATGCATTAGTACATTTTACATTATTATGAAAATTAGAAACATAGTATATAGAGTTCCTAACAATTGTTGCTTATATAAAATCAAGCTACTTAATATCTCTAAATCTTACATTCTTCATCTTTAAATTGGGGTCCAAAATTTTATATACATTGGAGGATTCTCAAAAAAATTAGATTAGAAAATATTCATTAAGCATTTAGCACTGTGCCTGATACTCGGTAAGTTATTAATAGTAAGCTAGTCACTATATTTTTAAATAATAATATAAATTATTATTATCACTACATGTTCCATGATCCATAACTCTTTCCAAAATAACTCCATCTTGAAAGATTTCTCTCTCTCTCTCTCTTTTTTTTTTGAATAATCAATGCACTATGAGAAAACTGGGAAATTGTTCTTCATGGACAGATGGATTCAGTCTCTTTAAGCCAAAGCAGATCACTCCCTGCCTGCAGAGTCCGTCCCTTTTCCAGAGACTTACTGAGGTTTAGTGAAAAGCAAAGATAAATGGGCATTCTTGGGTTGACCATCAGCCAAGAGTAGAGGACAGATCCTTGCCAAATCCACATGTACTAGACGCACAGCCGGATTGTGCAAACCACAGGAGTTCTAACAATCTGCATAAGGTCCTGAGGAGCAACTGGCTACTTGGATACTCCTGAGTCCATTCTTACTGAATAAATTCTATTGCTGGACTGAGGTTATTATTTGAGGTACTATTATTTGGAGCATTTTCCTTAGCACTGAGGACAGCTTTGTCCATGTGTCCATAAATTACCAATTATAACTTAAGTCTAACTTTCTGGGATGTGATGGAATCTGACCCTTCTCTCTTTCTTTAGCTTTCCATGTTGGCTGACATTTTGTATTTAAGAGCCATACAATATTTTTTGTTTGCTTTATTAAGTATATGTCACTTTCTTGGCCTCTTTATTTTTATACCTTCTGTTTAATCTACAAAGCGTGGCCTTAGCCTTCTTATTTACCTAGAAAATATATTTTTACTGTAAAAATCTGTCTCAGAGACTACCTTCCTCTTTGAATCTCTCACCCAAACTTTCAGTATATTCATTTTCTAAGTGACTTCCAGATCTTGTATTATCTTTTCATTTTACTTACAACATTGTATTATAATTTTTTGCTTTATCATTTGTTTTACCAACTACCCAATGATCTACTTGAGGCAGAAAGTGTGTCTTTTCTGTCTCTATATCCCAAATAGCCACAAAGGGCCCAGAAAATTGGTGAAAGTTCAGCAAATTTTTTGAGAAAGGGAGCAATGGACAAAGTGATATTTGATTTTCAAAAAGCAAAAACTTACTCAAACCAGATCAAGCAAATTTTTAAAAGAATCTGAAAAGGGTCTATTAGTGCTTTATGAAACTGAGGGTTGGAAAGTGGAGCCGTACCTGGCTGAGCTGTTGCCATGATTGTTTCCGTCTCCCACCACTGGACATTTTTCCATCTCTCTTCTTTGTCTCTTTGGCCACATCTTTCTCTCTTTCTTCAGAGTGGTTTCTCTGCCTCTCAGGTAAAAGAAGGAAATGGATATATGCTTCAAGATGGCACTTTTGATTAAATGCCTTCTCCATTCAGTCATTTTATAAAGAACAACTAGGCTTCTTGAATCCTCTCCAGGGTTTTGCCGGAGAATGTGATTGGCCTTCTTAGGCCAAATGATATTTACAAACAAATTAACAACGGTCAGGAATTGAGAGCTTCGAGGTAGAATTACTTCTGAGGTGACATGGCAGGCCTGTAATAGTCCTGGACGAGGTGAGGAGGGTGTGATGGACGTGGCAACAACTGTCTGTCACATCTAGATAGGAGAAGTAATTGAATTCTTAACTTCCTCAAGTAAATAATCTTACTTGAGAGAAAAGCCTAGGTTATATGAGGAGACTGACCACCTTGGGGAAAACAGCTCCCCAGATGTTAAAGTCATTGGGAAAAACCACACTTACCTCTCAGTTCTACCCGCCTGAGCCTACTTCTGCCTACCGACCAGAAGCTTTAGAGACTTTGTTGATGTCTTTTACACACAGAGCCACTCTTAGGGGATGTTGTGTATTTATTAAACACCACCGGCACTCATTATGGATGTGTTAAAAATTCAGATCCTTAGAGAACACAGTAGATCGAAGTATTGACTACTGTTTCACTTTCCCCATCTGTCCAAACATCAATAACAACAGTGTATGGGGGTCTGGAAGCACTGGGCTAATGTACCTTCCTTCGATCATAATTCCAGAGTTCGCCTTAATTAAGATTGATTTTTGCCCCTATGTTGTACATCTCTTAACTAACAGAAAAGTCGCAAGGGCACAGTTTAAGAATTAAGATTGTGAGGATGGAGGAGGAGAGAATAGAATTAGGTCTTGGCTTGTGGAGTCTAAAAACTGCATGGCAGGCATACTTAAAATAAATCCTCAAGCAGATTTCTGAGGCATTGAAGGAGTCACATAAGAACACTGGAGAAATGAATTGCTCTTCTGACTCACTTTCCTTCATATGCACTGCCTGGATGCACTATTGTTTATGGGAGGAAGGAAAAGTACTTACTTTAGATTAAGCATGTGAAGGCCGCAGCAGGCCAGAGTTGTCAGCTTTTTTCTTAGACATGTTCAGAAACATCACTATCATCAACAGAATTCTGTTGAGTGCTCACAATACTGCAGGCTTGTTCAAAGAACTTGTGCTCAACAAAGGGAAAGCGCAGCCTCTGCCCTCAAGCAAATTACAATCTAGAGTAGACATGACATTAAGAAAAGGGGAAGTAAAATCATACAATACATGAATCAAAACACTGCACAAGGGAGTTTGATTAGTTCTGAGTGCACCTTCCTCTAGCTCCTGAAGGAGAGAAGCTTCTTTGGGAAAATAACTGTAAGGAAGTTTTGTTTTGTTTTGTTTTGTTTTAAGAAGAGCCTAAAAATTAGACCAGTGAATTGGGAAAAAGAAGGATATTCTAAATCTTGTAAATATTTTATACTATAATTTTTAGCTTTCTGTTTATTAAACATATCATGAGAATAAAGGTTCACAGAACTCTATGGTGTGTATGTGTGTGTGTACTTTATATAGAACACTTGCTTTTTTGATTCTAAGAAAGATAGATTCCAACTGTTTTCTTTTTTCAGTAGTGATACTGTCTCACACAAACTGAATACAACAGATTTCAAATGGTAATTTTTATAAATATTTTAATAAACACTAATAATTGCACTTTTCTTGATTCCTTCCATTGTTTACCTTAAACCAGCTCTGGAAAACATATTGTACATCTGTGTGACTGAAACTTTGGACAGATATATGCAACATCTGGAGAATGTTAATAGGGATCATTTGGAGTTGAGATCAGAAAATCCTCATAGTGATTACATTAGAAAAAGAAGTTACTGAAGGACTCAGCATCACAGACTCCAGTTACTAATGAATCCAGGCAAATACTTCGTCAGGGTTGCTCCACAGTCATCTGATATCTTGTCTCTACCCTCTCCAATTAGCTTCTCTATTCTCCTCTGAGAAGATAACAGTTCTCAAGGAAAGAAAGAAAAGTGAATGACAGGAGAGCAAGAGAAAGGCAAATGTGATGTGTATCAAAATAAGCAGGGATGTTGTATGTGTGTGTGTATGTTTATGAAAACTAACATGGATATATCCATTGACTGTGGCACATTTTCAAATAAGATACTCTGTTTGTAAAAAGAAGCATGCTTGGGCTCCTGCTAGGTAGAAAGCACTGAGATTAGGAAGGGGAGGATTATGCTAATGTCACATCCTTGTTGAGCAGTAGGTGAGAGCCTATATCTCACCTGCATTATGCGATTCTTTGGGTAAGTATAGGGTCATTGCTCAAAAACCCAAGCTAGTAATAGTCCTTCATCTGGATAGATATACCATCTGGAACACAATGTCCCCAAGATTGCTTCCTTGGCACTGGCCAAAGAAGGTTAAAGCTTCTTGAGAGTTATACATCGGCTTTTAAATTATTTAGCCTGCCAGTAAAAATCATTTTCTCTCTAAATTCATTGAAAGGAAATAGTCATGTGAACTCTCTCCTCCCTCACTTTGTCCAGCTTTACAATGACATGTGAAATCACCTGCTACAGGATCTTAAACTAAAAGGGCTAATTTGAGGATGACACAGAGGTATTCAAGAACATTCAAGATGTATAGTCTAGTCCAGATTTTCTCAGTGGGTGATGCCTGAACCATTAACATCAGTTCTCATCTGGTTACTTGTTTGAAACTCAAAATCTTAGACTGGCCCTATCCTGGAGGTGGGGCTTAGCAATCTGTTTTAAAAAGTTCTCCAGTGTTTCAACTGCTTTCTTCTTGTTCTTCAGTCACCTAGTCATGTCCAGCTCTTTGCAACCCTAACTGACTGCAGCATGCCAGGCTTCCCTGAGTTTGCTCAAACTCATTTCCATTGAGTCATCCAACCATCACATCCTCTGTCACCCCCTCCTCCTGCTCTCAATTTTTTCTAGCATCAGGATCTTACCAATGAGTCGGCTCTTCCCATCAGCTGGCCGAAGTATTGAAGCTTCATCATCAGTCCTTCCAATGAATATTCAGGGTTGATTTTCTTTAGGGTTGACTGATTGGCTCTTCTTGCTGTCCAAGGGACTCTTAAGAGTCTTCTCCAGCACCATAGTTCAAAAGCATCAGTTCTTCCACCTTCAGCCTTCTTTATGGTCTAACTCTCATATCTGTACATGACTATTGGAAAAAATCATAACTTTGACTATATGGACCTTTGTCGGCAAAGTGACGTCTCTGTTTTTTAATACTCTAAGCTTGCCATAGGTTTTCTTCCAAGGGGCAAGTATCTTTTAATTTCATGGCTGCAGTCCATTAATTTCAAATCTGCAGTGATTTTGGATCCCAAGAAAATAAAGTCCATCACTGTTTCCATTTTTCCACCCATTTATTTGCCATGACATGATGGGACCAGATGCCATGATGTTAGTTTTCTGAATTCTGAATTTCAAGATGGCTTTTTCACTCTGCTCTTTCATCTTCATCAAGAGCTCCTTATGAAGGCTATTTGTTTTTTGCCAAAAGGGTGGTGTCATTGGCATATCTGAGGTTATTGATATTTCTCCTGGCTATCTTGATTCCAGCTTGTGCTTCATCCAGCCCAGTATTTTGCATGATATACTCTGCATGTAAGTTAAATAAGCAGGGTGACAACAAATAGCTTTGATGTACGCTTTTCCCAATTTTGAACCAGTCTCTTATTCCATGTCTGGTTCTAACTGTTGCTTCTTGACCTGCATACAGGTTTCTCAGGAGGCAGGTAAGGTGGTCTGGTATTCAGTCCCTTTAAGAATTTTCCACAGATTGGTGTGATCCACACAGTCAAAGGCTTTAGCATAGTCAGTGAAACGGATGTTCTTCTGGAACTCCTTGGCCTTTCCTATATTTGTTGAATGTTAGCAATTTGATCTTTGATTCCTATGCCTTTTCTAGATCCAGCTTGTACATCTGGAAGTTCTCAGATCATACACTGCTGAAGCCTAACTTGAAGGGTTTTGAGCATTACCTTGCTATCATGTGAAAAGAGTGCAATTAGTTTGAACATTCTTTGGAATTGCCCTTCTTTGGGATGGAATTAATCTTGACCTTTTCCAGGTCTGTGGCCACTGCTGAGTTTTCCAAATTTACTGGCATATTGAGTGCAGCACTTTCACAGCAGCATCTTTCAGGATTTGAAATAGCTCAACTAGAATTCCATCACCTCCACTAGCTTTGTTATAGTGATCCTTCCTAAGGCTTACCTGGTTTCACACTCCAGGATGTTCAGCTCTAGGTGAGTTACCACACCATCGGGGTTATCTGGGTCATTAAGACCTTTTTTATGTACAGTTTTTCTGTGTATTCTTGCCATCTTAATCTCTTCTGCTTCTTTTAGGTCCTTATTGTTCCTGTCCTTTATCAAGACCACCCTTGCATGAAATGTTCCCCTGGTATCACCGATATTCTTGAAGAAATCTCTAGTCTTTCCCATTCTATTGTCTTCCTATGTTTATTTGTGTTGTTCATAGAAGGCCTTCTTATGTCTCCTTGCTAGTCTCTGGAACTCTGCGTTGCAGTTGTGTATGTCTTTCCCTTTCTCCCATGCCATTTTCTTTTCTTATTTTCTCAGCTATTTGTAAACACTCCTCAGACAACCACTTTGTCTTCTTGCATTTTTTTTTTTCCTCTTTGGGATGGTTTTAGTCATTGTCTCCTGTATAGTGTTCTTCAGACACTCTGTCTATCGGTCTAATCCCTTGAATCTATTTGTCATGTCCACTGTATAATCATAAGGCATTTGATTAAAGTCATACCTGAATGGTCTAGTGGTTTTCCATACTTGTTTCACTCTAAGTCTGAATTTAGCAATAAGGAGTTCATGATCTGAGCCACAGTCAGCTCTCAGTCGTTTTTGCTGACTGTATAGAGCTTCTCCATCTTTGGCTGCAAAGAATATAATCCTGATTTTGGTATTGACCATCTGTTGATGTCCACGTGTAGAATAGTTTCTTGTTTTGTTGGATGAGGGTGTTTGCTATGACCAGTGTGTTCTGTTGGCAAATTTCTGTTAGCCTTTGCCTGGCTTCATTTTGTAAAATCTGAAAAATTTTGTTTTAGTCTGTGGGTGCTATAGAGGTATAAAAAGCTGCTGCTGCTGCTGCTAAGTCACTTCAGTCGTATCCGACTCTGTGAGACCCCATAGACGGTAGCCCACCAGGCTCCCCCATCCCTGGGATCCTCCAGGCAAGAACACTGGAATGGGTTGCCATTTCCTTCTCCAGTGCATGAAAGTGAGAAGTGAAAGTGAAGTCACTCAGTCGTGTCCAACTCTTAGCGACCCCATGGACTGCAGCCCACTGGGTTCCTCTGTCCATGGGATTTTCCAGGCAAGAGTACTGGAGTGGGGTGCCACTGCCTTCTCCGATAAAAAGCTATACATATGTAAGTAGAACTTTAACCTTAAACTACTCCTTTCTAGTGTATCTGTGATAATTTGTTAGCTTGATCTAACAACAATATTAATAGTTCATTCTGGAGAAGGAAATGACAACCTACTCCAGTAAACTTACCTGGGAATCCCAGGGATAGAGGCACCTGATGGGCTATAGTCCATGGGGTCACAAAGGAGTCAGACATGACTGACAGATTAAACAATAGCTGACTTCCCTGGTGACTCAGCTGGTAAAGAATCCACCTGCAGTGCGGGAGACCTGGGTTCAATTCCTAAGTTGGGAAGATCCCCTGGAGAAGGGAATGGCTACTCACTCCAGTATTCCGACCTGGAGAATTCCATGGACTATATAGTCCATGGGGTTGCAAAGAGCTGGACATGACTGAGTGACTCTCACTTTCACTTTCATTATGTTCTAGATACTATACTCATTGTGAGACGTGGTACAATTCTCAAAATAATGATACAACATAGATCTTCTTGTTAGTTCCACTTTGCTTAATAGCCCTAAGAGTCAAGAGGATAGGTTAGAGAAATTATGAGTATAAAAACCTAAGAATCATAGTTTTAGAGTAGGGCTCTTAATTGACTCTACCAGGTCACTTTATTTCCCTAAGACTTAACTCAGTGTGAATTGTCTTTCTTCATTGTTGTTTATTTACTTGTTTTATTTTTATTTCCTTGAAATTTCTGTACATGCAGGAGTGGGGCACCTTTCCTTATAAAGGCAAAAATCATTTGTCCTGTTCTCCAAGGTTTTTTCTATTTTCCTTTCCTTATTCCCTATAATTTGCATGTTGTATGGAATTCATTATTTCATCCTTCTGCTACTGTGAGCCTCTATCCCTACTGCTGCCGTGGCTAGCCTCTCTGGTTGCACTTTGTCAAAACTGTTTGCCCTGATTATTTAAATCTTGGATCACTAAGAGCACGTAGTGAGAGGGTCTGATGGCACCTCTCCTAGAAAGCCTGTCCTTAGGGACATCCAAGGATGCTTCTAGGAAAATAGAACTACCTCGATATTTAGCAATTACAATGGATTATCTCTGCTCTAGTTCCTCTTCCTTTACTTTCAGATCCTCTCTAGGTATTTTGCTACAACTATACCTCCATGGTGGGAACTTCCTGCATTCATCCTCCTAGAAGCAGAAAGCGGAATGTGTCAGTTCCTATTGCTACTGTAACAAAGCACCATAAATGTAGAGGTTCAAACAGTTCTGGAAGTCAGAAATCTGAGAGAGGTATCACTGGGCTAAAATCAAGGTGTCGGCAGGGCTTCACTGCTTTCTCGAGAATGTAGGGGAAAATCTGTTTCTTGCTCTTTCCAGCTTCTAGAAGCTACCTGCATGCCTTGGCTCATCATTCTCTTCTATTTCCAAAGCCAGCAACAGATGATTTCTCAAATATCATCAGTTGGACACTAAGTTTTCTGTGTCTCTCTTCCCTTATGACTACATTGGATGGAACACATAACCCAGGATAATCTCCTAATTTTAAAGCCAGCTAATTAGCAACCTTAGTTTCATCTGCAACCTTAATCTCCTTGGACATATAATGTAACGTAGTTGCAGATTCTGGAGATTAGGATTTGGCCATTTTGGGGAAGCCAGTATTTTGCCTACCATCCTGACCAACTCAGAACTTTATTTATTTATTTATTTTTCCTTTTACTGAGCAGTGTCTGGTTACAAAAGCAGAAACTATAAGAGTATGTAATTGCAAGTTAGATGAACTTGCTTATTGATCTGTCAGCCCACTTCTGTGATTAACATGTCTCCATGTTTCCAGACATCTCCAAATATCCTTTGGTCTTCTCTTTACCATTCTGGGTAACTCCTTTGGCTCCAATACTGACATCCTACTCTCATTCCACTCCATTTATTCCAGATGTCTCTATCATCAGCATCTTCTGTTTAATATCTGGGACATATTTGCATATTTCTTTTTGCCCAATATCAACTTTTAGTGGATATTTTAATTTCTCTGTGATGTGGGCATTTTGCTAATTTGCTGTGTGATTGCCCTTCTTTCCTTACCAACCCTATCAGCTTCCCAAAAATTAAGTACAGGCTGTGCCTCTTCAGCTTCTTTCAGTTTCTAGTACAGAGTTTTGTTCATATTTGCCTAATAGTTTTCTCAAACTCATGTCAGTTATAAAGATTTGCTTAAAAAAGTTCTTCAGAGTACTTTATAATTAGCTGAATAATACATAATTCTTGGTCAATTACCTCTGTTCTCATTATTTTTCCAACCCTTTCTAAGCGAAGCCTTTTAATGGAAGACATATTTGATTTAAAAAATTAATTTCTCAGTATGGCACAAATTGTCAGCATTCAAGCACTTGTTACATTGTGCCTAACCCTGTGCTAAAGACTTTTTATATATCTTTCTGCATCATCACTAGAAAGTTCTGAATTAAACAGTATTCCTACCATTGGTAATTTTTAACCAGATAAATTGAGTCACAGAGGTTTTAAGTAACTTATGCAACAAGCAAGGGGCAGACTGGCTGATCTCAGCTCTCATTCACAAACCCCACAATCTTTAGGATGAAGCTATAGGTGCTGGCCCTCTGAGTAACTCACTTCAGTTGCTCAACCAGCTGCGGCAGGAACCATGTCAAATAAAACCTATTAGAATACAAACTGCCTTTCCAATTCAATTCAAGGACTATTCATTGAATGTATGCTACATGCCAGGTGTCATTTACCTGTGATTCTGCAGTGTTTGTGCCAACTCAGCCTTAGAGCATTATACACTTCCTTCAGAAGAGGCTGTGTCTCAAATATAGAAACTGTTAATGTCAAGGACATTCTTAAAATTGCTATCAATGCAAAAGTATTCTGAATATGCGATATGGATGTTGATAAAAAGAAAAAAAAACTTGATTTGAATAAAAGAAAATCAGCAGCAGTTTTTTTGTTAGTTCTTCTCAGAAAGCGGTTGCACTTAACGTAGAGCAAAATGTCCCAGGGATGTTTGCATAGAGAGTAAATTAATGCAGCAGAAGCTACTTGGATCCTCGGTAACACAGGCCCAAGATGTACGAAAAGGGTAGAGGGGAAAGGGGAAGGCAGTGATGTCGACAATTATCTTCAATGATTGTTAATTTTTTGTCTGTCCCTCCAGTGTATACGTACACGTGTCACTTAAGTCTGGAGATCTATCTATTTCTCAGAGACAGCACTGGTCTATTCTCAGGAGAGCATTATATATTAACTGTATCCTTTGATTTCTGGTCATACCTCTTTAGAAAGATAGCAAAAGGCAGGTGGTACATACAAACTAGTGAGGCCTCCTCCGAAGCACCAAGCATAGTACTGTTGTTACAAACCTGGGAGGGCAGGTAGGGTTGTTTATTTAATTGTGACCCAGGACTTACCTTTCTGTTTAGGTTTTAAGGGATCTGGGGGCGGGCAGGGCGGGGGGAATCAGATTCTAAAGACCGAGTGCATTTGTCTGTGTGCACTTCTAGGAAAATTTCAAGAATTAGTTTTCACTTTTGAGTTCTATTAATTCCATCCTCTGCCTCGTCTCTCTTCATACCTAACAGCATCCTCCAGAAGCTATAAAAATCTCTAGAGGTCCTTGAAGTAATGAGAAAGCTGATGTTTTATTTTTTTCCCTCTCCAATAATTATACTTTGATTTCTCCATAACAGTCTTTAGTTTACTGCCAGTCTTCAAGACGACTTTCTGCAGCTTTCACCTCTGCCTCATGCAGTCTGTGCCCTTGCCTGCAGTTCGTCCTCTGCGGGCCAAGACGCCTTTACAATTCCCCTCTAGGTGGATTTGTCCACTAGGTGGAGCTGTAACAATTTAACTCACAGATCACAGTGTGTGACAGATTAAATTCACTGACCAGTGCTCAGTACTCTGGGGAAACATCTTGCTGTGGCCCAGAATCGCAAATCAAGTGCAGAGTCAGAAAACAGAACAACAAATCCCATAACAGGAACACAATTGGAGATAACAAATTCCATGGGACAAATGCACGTTGATTCCACAAGTGAGCCCTGTATTAGGCCTCTGGAATCGCTTGCCTAATTCCTCTTTGGTTCCTGGTAGTGGGGGGTAAAAAAAGAAAAGAACAGAAAAAAGCAACTCTGAGCCCAGAGTCAGGAAGCCTGAGTTCTGGACCCAACTCAGCCACTCACCAGCTGCAGGCTTCCTCTTTCTGAGGCTCTGTGCTCTCTCTGTAAAATGAAGGGATTAGAGCAGATGATTTTGAAGGTCTCTTCCAAGTGTAACTCTGGATCTCACTCTAAAAATCAAATTGTAACATTTGTAAAATACAAAAACAAGGGACGATGTGAATTTAAATGTCTGCTCTTCAGGTCTTCCTTCTGAGTTAATAACCATCTCTTTCTATATCTATATCCATACACTGCTGTGAAATAAATATTTGAATGATTTTTTTTCTCAGTTTTACTTTTAAAATTAGGACAAAGAAGGAGATTTCCAAAGCTAAATGTGAGATGCTGATTGTGTAAATGTAAAGACAAAAGGTTGGCCTTCTTGGAAGGAATTCACTCACCATCCTTCAAATAAGCCTGCCCCGCAAATGTAGTTTATTGTCTACACCTTTATTTATATAGGTCTTTACATGTCAATATCCTTTTCTATTGTGGTGAATTAATGCCACTAGGTTTCAGCTCTGAAGCAGAGGTTGCTCCTCACTGGGAAAGGTGAATACTCCCTTTGGAACGAGCGCATTTGGAATTTATATTTAATGCTTGTGGCTCAGTTTTATATCTTGAAACAGTTTTTCTACTTTTAAAATACCATAATTTTTTTAGAGGGGGGAGGAAGGAGGGGAGGATTTCTAAAACTAAAATGAATACTTTTTTTTTTTTCAGAAGGTATTAGAAACTGACACTTGCTTCCTTCTGCTCCTGTCTAAAATCTTCTGTTCCTTTCCTCAGCCCATGGCAGTGAACACTGGTCATTTTAATCTATTCTTTGTAAAACATTAATTGGATACGTAGAAGCACAGAAAACCTAATAGGTTTTGTTTTTTTTTTTTTTTATGATGGAAAGGGCATAGAGATCATTCAGTTAAACCCTTTTTATTGCACCAATGAGGAATTGAAGACCCAGAGGTTAAGTGGCTTACCCAAAGTTTTTCAGAGAATGAGTGAAAACATTGTTTTAGAATGAAACTCAGACTGAACAGGAGGAGAGCTAAATCCATTCTTTATTTTCTCTACCAAAATAATTCCGTATTTTGACCCAAGCATAGTTATGTCTGTAAGATGGGATTGACTTTTCCGTGGTTGGTGTGTCAAATTAAATTAATGCTGAGCAATTTGCAGGGTGTGTCTGGTAGTATCATAAATGGACTGTAACACCAAGCATGGCATAGAGGACAGAGCCTTCTGAAATGTCTTCTGTGGCAACTATTCCAGTGAAGTTACCCACCAAAAGTGCTCTGCATCAAGTAAACTGACATAGACTCTCCGTGAACTCTCTTTAGCCAGCCTTTTCTGAGCCCTCTGCTCTGCTAGGCCTTGATCTTGCTCCCTCCTCCACCCCCCAGCCCCCAGGACTATTTTCACCCTGCCTAACCCAGTTGTAGCAAGAATCCTGTTAAGTCACTTTAGCAATAATTTGCCACTATTGATATGTGATCACCTTTTAAATCAGTTTAGCTATAATCTTCACCCTTGGTATCTCCTTTTAGTACTTTTCCATCTATGTACCCCCTTCCCTCTGTTCACTGGCTATAAATTCCAAGATTTCTTTCCTGTATTCAAAGTTGAGCCCAATTGCGAAAACTCTACTGTACAAATTTTGAATAAAGTTTTCCTTATCATTATAGCAAGAGTTAGAATACTTGATTTAAACAAAATATAATGAAATACTAGTACACGTTATTGTTTCTAGGGGATTCATCAGGCATGCAGTCCATTTAGTCCCTGAGAAGTTCTATAGTAGAGACCACTGTTGAACCTGTTGTTGCTAAGTCAGTCGGCCTTTTTCTCTTGAAGGGTTGTATAGTTACACCCATGTGATTTAGTTCCCATGTGATTCATTCTGTGATCAGAAGCAACCCCCATGCCTCCAGTTATTGTCAGTAGTCTTTTGTTTTCCAAGTCAGCATCCTTCTGAATGAATCAATGGAGAACACAGACGGGAAGATGGAAGGACTTGCTGCCATACTTGTGAGGCAATCCCCTGCCCCCGACTGCTTATGTATTAATACTTTAGCATGCCTCACGACAGAAAATGAACTTGTAACCAGGGGTTCATATATGTAAACTGAAGAGAGAAATTTTAACTATAGTACTTCATATAGTTATATTTAAGTTTTGCATTCCTTTCTAACATACGTATGTTTATTTTAACCTAAAATTGTTCCCTCTCAATGTTTGGAGAAAATGTACGATGTATAGACTACACCATGCTGATCCTGTGATGTCCTATATTCCCTGGCATGTGTTAGTTGCTCTGTCGTGTCTGACTCTTTGCAACCCCCTGGATTGTAGCCCACTTGGCTCCTGTGTCCATGGGATTCTCCAGGCAAGAATCCTGGAGTAGGTTGCCAGGTCCTTCCCTGGCATACAGACCCACATATCTTTGAGTAAATGCAGAGAAGGCAGAGGCAAGAAAACAGATGTGGTTAGAAATCTGGGATATGGTTTCCCCACTCTGCTTCATTTCAGTTGTGTGACCTTGGTCTGTCTAATCATCTGCCTTATCTGAGGCCCCACAGCTTCAGCCAAATGGGGACAATCAGAGCTGCTCTGCCTGCCATACGATGTCTTTATGACCTCAAAGGTGGTAGCATATGGGGAGATTGTTTAGAATGCTCCATAAACAGAAGACTCTGTGATTATTGTGTAGGATAGATGGCAAAGCTGGGGTCTCATTTTTTTCTAAATTTGCTTTCAGAAGGACACTTTGCCCTGTGATATTTGGGCAGAATGATTATTAGTAGAGCATTGGGGTTAGAAAAAGTGCTTCTTTGTAATTGAGTCAAATAAAACAGTGGGGACAGGGGACTGTATATCAGACCTGATCGACTAAATTGCAAGAGCTGTTTTGAGTTGTATAAAAAACACCACATACACATCTGGTGATATTGTTATCTCATTTTGTGAATAAAAAATTTACATTACAGTGAAAGCTTCACTAGGACAGAAATGTCCTCCAGATGTATTTTCAAAAAAGGCCTTAAAGATTGCATTAAAAAATTATAGGATTAAATGGCTTCTTTCCATTGAAGTTGCTAATGCTCTCACTGGTGCTCTTTCTAAGCTCTCTGAGGAACAAAAACACTCCCTATTGATTCACAGGAAAGTAAAACTTATCTAACACCTTGTATGGGTGGGAATGGGAATGGGTGGGTATCGGATTATCTTAACAAAATCTCATATATATGTCAAAGGACAATAGCATGTGAAGGGAGAGTGCTAACATGGAAGTCAGGATATTGGCGTATTTAATTCAATCAACCCATTTTTATTCAGCACTTTCTCTTCACTTGAATACCCTTTAGGTTAATAATTGGCAACACAGAATATAGAGGCTCTGGCTTTATGGAGTTTCTATCAAATAGTAGGGGTAGGGAAGCCATGATTAACCAAGGTGAATGGAGTCCAAGGACAGAGGATATGATTGCTTAAATGGGTCAAGTAATGGAAGAAGAATAGAATTACTTTGGATTTATCCTGAAGTGTGACACTACACAACTAGATTCTGGGAAGAAAGCAAAAGTCATTTCTGGTTATGAAACTTCCCACATTTTAAAATAATTCCAGAGCATGCTGGGGAAAGACACTAGAAAGACAGTGAAGGAGGAAATCAAGTCTAGACTCAGTTCTGCTCCCAATGAGGCTGTAATCGTTCCTAACTCCCTAAACTTTAGTACTTTCATCAGATTTGAACTAGACATTTTCTAAGTTCTTATCCATATCATACATTCCATTATTTGATGATTCTGTGACTACTATCGTTATTCCTGATATTTCACTCAAATTCAATGTTCAGATTTTTCTCCACTAGAATTCATTATGAAAAATGACTGACAAAATGTATTGATTGACAAGATGGACTATACTATTTGTCTGTTTGGAACAATAAATATAATGACCTGCAAATTAACAATGAGTTGCTAAATAGTTGCCTACCGGGCCAGGAGGTCTGCACTGACATTGCATTTCTCTGCATGGTAAACATTTGATTTTTTTTTTTTTCTTCATCCACATAAATGACTCAGCTTGGTTGGAGAAAAATAATCCAAAACACAGTATTGTCTTAGGCTTATATAATGAATGACTTGTATACTGCTTAATATAATTTTTGTATTGATATTCTAAATGGAATTGCCAAACACCCTAAATTAAAGCTAAGGCAGGGAGGTGTGAAGTTTGATCTATTACTATAGAAAAGTGGATGATATCTGTTAAAGAAAGCTAGTTAGTGTTGTGTGGAGAGGAAGTTTGGGCCTACCTGGAGATACATATTATTGACAACTAAGAAAGACAGGCTTTTAGTGTTGTGCATGAGTTTGCAATGTATAATGATTACTAGGCAGTCTACCAGCAAAGTAATCTTTAATCCATAGATCTCCAAGCATCTTAAACACATTGATTTATTAAATGTGGCCTCTGCAACAGTGATGTCTTCAAAATTAAATCACTTAACCTCTCAGTTCAATATTGTTACTGATATCTGCTGCTATATCTACACGACACTGAAACAAGAAGCCAAGGCAGTCAGTTCATTACAAATAAATAGATGTCATACTTATTAATTGCATTAGGTCAAGTTAGTTAATTGGCACTGTGTCCACCAAACAAGGAACTTCCTGGATGAATGACTCCTTCTTCAGCTGACTGATTTGGTCTGATTCAGAATCTGAGAGGGTCTTGTAATTGTCTTTTCATTTATTAAATTTTGGAACTAAGAAATGTTCTTTTCTTTTTATTATCTATGTTTTATAATAATCAGAAAAATGGTATCTTATGCATTTTGGGGTGATGATAATTAACGCTAAAAAGTTGAATTTTATAATGCATTTAGTTAAAATTCTGGACCTAACTTAAGTTCTCAGATGTCTAAATGATAAAAGAGATTATGTTCCTTAAACCTGCATTTTATTGTGCTATTTTATTGTTTTACATTTAAATGAAGTAAGCAAAAACTTTCGAACAAACACCTGTTGTAAGTTTTCAGAAAGTGCTACAATTTCCCAATAGATCTAAGAAACTTCTCTTATCAGGTTGTAGGGAAAATCATTACATAAAAATTAAGGAAATATCATACTTCTGATTTTTCGGGTCAGCAGTATTCTTTATATATATGATTGTTGTTTAGACACTAAGTTGTGTCTGACTCTTCTGTGACCCCATGGACTGTAGCTTGCCAGACTCCTCTGTCCATGGGATTCTCCAGGCGAAATACTGGAGTGGGTTGCCATTTCCTTCTCCAGGGCATCTTCCCAACCAAGGGATCAAACCTGCATCTCCTGCTTGGCAGACGGATTCTTTACCACTGATATACACTGTACATATATGTATATATATACATAATTTCAGTTAATGTATAATATTAACTGATATGTACTATCAGTATAATGTATAAAATTCAGTTAATGTATATACATATATGTATATATGTGTAGCATATATGTAGCATATATATATATACACAGACCCATATATGTGTATATATATATACACAATATTTCAGTTAATGTATAAAATTTTATAGAAACAAAAAATAATGTATGGCCACATAGCTTTGACTAGGTAGAAGAGTATCCTCTAGGAAGAATCTATTTGTAATCAAGTGAAAACAAAAATAACATACTCCGGGCTTCTGACAAGTCTCTAGGAGCCCTGTGATGAATTTCTTTGCATTAACTTAATATTAATATTAGTGAGGGGCTTTGCTATTGCCACCACCGATGATCCCTATAACAGAAGCTATGAACATATGCCCACGCATCATGAGCTGACAACATTCAAAGACTGATTTTACTAAAACTTGCTTACTAGAACTAAAAGGGATCTTCGGATGCATGCAATTATACATCTTCCTTTTAGGATCATGAAATGGCAGTCCATTGAAGTTATGAATTGGGGCTCTGGTTATACTCTGTTAATCAATTGTTTGTTATTTAAAGCCCTCACACATATGTCAGTGATCAAAAGCACTTTATTGTAGTAAAAGTATGACTGTATGTAAGGATAAATGATCATTTAGTAGTGATGCTGATGATCATGTTGGCCTTAAGGATGATGCTAATAATGATTTATATTTACAGAGACTTTACTGTAGGTGGGCTTCCCTGGTGGCCCAAAGGGTAAAGAATCTGCCTATAATGCAGGAGACCCAGGTTCTATTCCTGAGTCAGGAAGATCCCCTGGAGAAAGACATGGCAACCCACTCCAGTGTTCTTGCCTAAAGAATCCCATGGACAGAGGAGCCCTGTGGGCTACAGTCTATGAGGTTGCAAAGAGTTGAACACACCTGAATGACAAACACTTATTTTACTGTAGGTAGGTGAGAATAGTGGTTAAAAAATGCAAGTCCTAAAGTCAAACTACCTTAATTCAAATCCCAGGTTTACCATGACCTAGCTAGGCATCAGTTGTCTTGATTGTAGATGGGGACTAGACAAAGGACATACCTCATTTGCATCAGAGGCTTAAATACTATAATGCATGTGGAGTTTTGGCAGTGTGTTATATAGATATAGAGAACACTCAATAAATCATTAATGACTATGTTGTGCCAAATTTATCGTGACTGAACAAAGTGGTCATCATTATTCTCATTTTACATTTCCTCAGTTAAGGAAACTGAGTCTCAGAGATTTTCAATTATTTGACCCAGGGGACATTGCTAGAAAATGATAGAGTGACTGTAACCCCAAATAAGAAGATGGTTATAAAGATTCTTACAGTGTTAAGAAATATAATTACCAATGCTTTGGTGAAAAGAAATTCTCTGCAGTCCAGCCAGAGAACATAGTGAGGAGTGAGTAAAAAGAATGTACAGACTAATCCAGCATTCCTGTTCTCCTCAGGCTTTGGATTCTTTACATTACAAAGTCAGTCAACAATGAGTCCATATTAGTTTCTATAGGAAACTGTGAGAACCGTGGCCTCAAGTTCTGAAACTCTGATATATGCAGTTATTATGGATTCAGATAAACCCAATGCAATCTTCTTTCTTCTATAATCTAGCACTCTTAGAATATATTTCTATATCAATATAGAGATATAATCTCATATTTCTTAATGCTGAAACCCATCATATATAAAGAGTTATACATAATATATATGTATGTGTATATATATATATTTATATATATATATATTTATGCTCTTTCTGTGTAGGTCTTTGAAGTCCTTTCCTTAAACTGGAAATCTGGACTCTGATTCTAGTCAAGGGTCTGGAAGCAAAGTTGGGTACTGGCATTGAGCATTGAAAGAATTAACATCCTCTTAAAAATGTACTGTATTGAATTAAAGGTGTTTGAGCAAATTATGTTGTCTCTTCAGATGAGGATGCAGGAGTGCCGTAAAGGATGTTCAGTGAGATTTAGAGTTTTTAATCATCTACATCTACGCACATATCCCTATTCTAATCCTCTAGGTCCGACCCTTTTCCAAACTGTGGCCTAGCTTTCATAGGAGACCTGGTGGGTCTATGAGTTAATTTATTTCCCAACCTGCAGAATCAAAAGTTGACTTCTATTTTTCAGATAGATCAACCCCATAGCTATAAAAGGAAATATTTATTTAGGAAAGTCATAAAAGCTCTATATGATTTTCTGACCATATCGGGAGCTGAAAACTGAAAGTACTGGTCTTGACATTTTCTTCTTGAATGCTCTCCAGTGCAATCAGAATTAGCCATGCTACTTTACAACCCTTGAGTGCCTCACAACCTACACTATACTGTTGTAGGAGCTATTCAATCTGTTTCTTTTAAGGCTTCTACAGGTAAGAATTTACATAGCTACTTAACACTGAATGCTGTGGAGCATCACTATCTCATTTTCTGCTCTGAAATATTGTGGACACTTTCTTGAACCCTTATCATTAAAGAATAACCATCCTGCATCACCATCATTAAAGTTTCTTTCCTAGAATTACTTCTGGTTACAAATATTGTATTTGAGGCTGATCAGAACAAAACCATATAGCCCTATAGGTATTCCCAGAGGAATGGATGGAGTATATAGCACAGGAAACTGGGTGCTTATGGGGCAGTTGGCAAGAGTGAAGAGGTAAAGGTCAGGGAAACTGCCATATCTCCTATTTGCTATGAATTTTCATTTTTAATTTTATTCAGAATGCCAAGAAATTTTAGAAGTTAAAGGAGTGATCACTATACTCTACAGCCTAAAATCAGATGATTTGCTGAAGGGTTCCTGCAAATTTTCACATTTGAATCTCCCCACCTGCTTATTGCTGCTGGAGTAGCAACAATATCGCTTCTGCCTGGCTTTCACCTTTCAGTCTAATTTGCATCACTTTCATTGCTAGAAGATAAGCTAGACACCTGCTGGCAAAGCATTTTCATATGGGTTATGTGTGGGGGTGAGTAACATATTGCACGTAGATTTTTTTTTGGTTAGTTTTATTTTGGGGGGAATATAATTAAATTATATTTATATAATTACATTATAGTTATATAATTATATATGTTGAACATATATCTCTTCCCTCCTGGATGTCCCTTCCACACCCTATTCCACCCCTCGAGGTCATTACAGAGCACAGAGCTGAGCTCCCTGGGCTGCACTGCAGGTTCCCATTTAGCTATCTCTTCTACACATGGTAATGTATTCATGTCAAACCTAATCAGGGAGTTTTTAACTCTTAATTCACGACCTGACAATTCACAGAAATGCTGTCTAATTACTAGTTGTTGCTAACTGTGACTCTTCTCCAGCAATATCATATATAAGTAACTACCTCTCTAACTGCTATAAGTACATATAACTACTATGGTATAAAGATGATCAAGATATACAATAATGGATTATTTAATTAAAGCCCTTTTCTCTAGTATTAATAGAGCCCTAACCCCCCTTAGTCTAAGAATCCTCTTTGTCTGAGATATAACTCTAATGTAATGGAATATTATTCTTTAACTTCTGGAGACATAGGAGAGTCTTTTAAAACTTGTTTTCCAAAGGTACAAGCATATAATAACTTCTACTTTACACAGAATTGTGTACCTGCAAGCATGTGACCCTATGGACTGTAACCCAACAGGCTCCTCTATCCATGGAATTCTCCAGGGAAGAATACTGGAATGGGTTGCCATGCCCTCCTCAGAGGGATCTTCCTGACCCAGGGATCAAACCAGAGTCTTAGGTCTCCTACATTTTCAGGCAGGTTCTTTATCTCTAGCGCCACCTGGGAAGCCCTACTTTACACTCAGGATCACATTTAATTCTTCATAAGAATATTGTGAGGCAAATACTTCAAGTACCTCTGTTTGCAGGTAGATAAATTGTGGACTACTTGAACTGAGTAGTAGAGACAAACTCACAGAGTTATTAAGCAGTACAACTGCAGAGTCTAAACTCCCAACTGCTGCAGGTATTACTTCTCAGAGTACAGATAGGATTACATCTCCAGACTCCTACCATTAAATCTTGTTTTCTCCCAGAACCTAAAATAACTCTTTCTCCCTCCCTCCTCTCACCTTCTCCATCTCTATCTTTATCTCTCTCCTGAAGCATCCTTTCCTAGTCTCATCCTTATCAATGTAAACCCTTCCCACCTTTCTCTGAGAATTTCAATCATTTTTCCCCTCCTTTCAACCATTTCTCACTTTTATTAAATTTTTTTGGCCATTTCTCTCCTGGCAAACCATATGATTACAATACTATTACTTATATACTTTAAAATTGTCCTCAAACACAACTGTTTGACACATAAAATGGCAATGATAAACAAGTAATTAAGAACTCTCTTCATCATTTAGGGGAAATGCTGTCTTTTTTAATTTCTTTGTACATTATAATGAAATACAACTGAGAGTTGCCAGTTAGTCATAGCTGTTCATTAGATAGGATCTAAACTTGAAAGTAACAGAATTGTTAAACTCTAATCCATAACTCAGTCTTGCCCATTAATTTGGACTGACTTTTCCCTAATTGATATAATCAAGTCATACTTAAATCTCCCCATGGTTATGTACACAAACAGCACATGCGCAGAGACAGGCACGCACATATTCACATACACACACATTAACAAATGGATTTCATACAGATGTAATTGGAATCGTTTTCTATGTT
Source organism: Ovis aries (assembly GCF_016772045.2). Lineage (NCBI taxonomy): Eukaryota > Metazoa > Chordata > Mammalia > Artiodactyla > Bovidae > Ovis > Ovis aries. The sequence continues at coordinate 75,122,488 of NC_056058.1, forward strand.
TTAATCTTTCTTCTGGCATATTGCTCCATCCATACTTTTAAAAGATAACACAACTATAATACTGGATCCTTGTAACTATGCAGTGTTGATTGCATTCAGTGAATTAGCTAGAGAAAGAAAATGGTCCCAATCACTTATTGAAATTTTTACTCAAAAGCTATATATATATATATTTTTTTTTCTCTAGCTACCCCTGGAAATTCTTCCCAGAGGATGTAACACAAATTAGTCAGCTCCAAAGGGTTAACACAGGCAGCATCAAGCCACTCCTTTACCTGGCAAATTATATCACTCTTCAGCATATGTCACTTGCACAACTTTTCAACTCTTTCCTTCCTAAGATAATAGGCCCAGAAGCTGGATGCTGCTGCGCTTCGGCACCTGTCATTTTGACATTTCATGCTTTCTTTAGAAAAGAGAAGTTGGTAGAATGTGAGAAAAGTGGAACTTTGACAGGTTGTCAGAATATCTTGCAGCACAAACCAACCTGCCAGCCAGCCTGTTTTCTGGTATATTTCAAAGTCTCCTAGCAAACGAACTGCAGTTACTGACTGAAGAACTTCTTAAGTAGGAGGATTCTTTACTTTTTACAGATTGAAATTAAATAATTTTCACCTGAAGTTGGTTTACATTTTCGGTGGCTTGCTTACTGTTACATATCAAGTAAAATATAACTTGGACAAGTCAAAACTGATAAAGGCATCTTCACTGTTTCTTTTATTTGAATTGAATAGTCCTCGATTAAGGATGGACATCTGTAAATCCAAAATAGTTCATGAAATGACCTTGAGCTTGCAACCAGTGAATAGTTAGTGTCTTGTTCAAACTAAAAGGGTCTGGCCTGCAGCACCAACAAGGCTGCAGGGAAAAATAGGACAGGAGCTATGCCTTTAAGAATACTACCAACAAAAGGAATAAGAATGTAGGTTAGCTGTGATAAGCTATAGGAAATGGTCATGCAGACAAATGGTCTGTATAACATATGTCAGTGAGGGCAAGATCTCCTATCAACTGTACTTCAGATCTGAATATTTCCAGTTGCATAGATTGCTTCAGAAGGAAAAACAAATAGTACAATACAGTTGAGTCAAATTATTGATGAGAACAGTATTTGATTTCTTTTATCTGAACTACATGCCAAGAAAAGTAAAAAAAGAAGGAAGAAAACATTATGTAACTCTCCTAGGATGCCTGGTATCATCATTTAGAGATAATTCTGAATTTCCTAACATCAGTTTTTTAAAATGCTCCCCCCACAAGGTAGTAACTATAAATCAGCATGTAGTTCAATTCACTCTAGTGTGATTTATATGCCTTAATATATGTGTACATATACATGTATAAATATATATATATATTTGAAACTACTTTTAAAAAGGAAAATTGTTTGAGTTTTATTTCATTGAGACTTCATGGCATCTTGGGGATAAATGCCAACAGTTGATATTCATCTGACTTCTGCTATAAACCTTAAACCTGTGACTATTGTTTTAATAACACACATTGCTAAAATCATTGCATTATATGAAATACAGTCTCCATCTATATGACATAGTACACTCTTCTAGATGCTATATCCTTCTTTTCGACCTGACACAAGATTTAAAGAATATAATAACCTGCCTCACATATACTGGTGTCTAAGGCAATCTTCCTGAAACACAATTGTTACTGCCCAAATAAATCTGTTTTACATTGGGTGACTTACCCAATCCATTCAAACATTGTTTTTGTTTTTAAGGGAAAATTACTGGCAAAAGCTATCCTTAAATCTCCTTGATAACAAAGAAATAACCAAACAGTCGACTCCAACACCACATTTACCAGGTAGAAGTGGGGAACATAATCAATAAGAATGCCTTGAATTTGAGTGTGGCTGACCAAGCAAACCAGCTGTCCATACGAAAGACCAGTGATGACACAGGAGTTGAAATAATCAATGGTTAGCTAACTAAGTTGGCAGGCAGAGGATGTGTGCAAGGAAAAGCAGACATGCCATGACAGAAAAAGGCTGCTCTCCAGGGTTCTGACAAGTTTTAAGACATGTCTATTCTTATTAAAAGCATTTTTCTTGAAGCAGTTTGAGTGGACGTGTTCCTTAATACCACTAAACAACTGGTTATAACAGACTCTTCTAAGCAGATGTGACTCTATCCATAAAAATCATTATCCTTTACATTTGAAAACTATATTTCCAAACATGTGGCTGTCCACCCGATGACAAAATGTGATGCATTTGCCTAAGGCCTTACAATCTTGTTCATATATGTTAGCCTCTTACCTGGAGGACCTTTTTTTTTTTTTTTTTTAATTTTGCATGCATTCTCTCTTTTGTATTAACGCAGCCTCATTTTGTTGGTGGGCCTGCACTCTATTTTCTATCTTACGATGATTCGCTCCATCTCTTATAAAGAGACCTTTACCCATTTCGTATGGTAAAAAAAAATGTATACATATATTCTGTTGATTGTTTGTCATTCTTTAATGAGGAGAATATACATCAAAAAATCTGAGGCTGTAATTCAGGAGATCCAAATTCTAATCTTTTTTTTCCTCCACAAATATTGGACCTGGAAAAATATCACTTCACTTTCTGATGGATAGTTTTCTCATCTATAAAATTGTAATACTATTACTGACTCATAGTTTGTCATGAAGTTTAAATTGAATTGCATTCATGAACTATCTTAGCATGATATGGGCTAAAAGAATTGGCTAATGTGTAATAGCATGTGTAATAACAATTTAGACCTGAAAGACTTTGTTTATTCTTTGAGGTATAGCCTCAGGAAATCTTATACTTTTCTTTATTCCTCCAATTTTGAGCAAAAGCCATTAATATATATCATTGGAGCACCAGTAATTCATTATCAAGTCTTTAAATATATTTATTTATTAATTCTCCCATTGAGTTGTTGTCACTTTGAAAATATTTATTTAATAGGCAATAATAGTGAGCTTACAAGTACTACTTATGCGATATTAATTTCATTTTCAAATACTGCAAAAAACTGTGGACGTCTCATAACTCTTATTTCATCAGTATGGAAACTGAGATGATAAATATGTAAGTAATGGACTCGACTATTAGTAATTGAAAGAGTCAGTGTTTAGATTCTTGTGGATTTGCTTTAAGAGCCTGAAACTTTAATTACTAAGCTTTCTTCCCATTTGTTTCCCCACATTTCATCTGTCTCTAACCATCCATACTGTGTCCTACTTGCCGAAACTTTTTGTTTTTGTAATTTAAACAATTTTTATGCAATCTTAGATATTTATTATTTGACACATTTTGGTCATGTCTCCCTAAGTAGGGGCTTCCCTGATGGCTCAGTAGTAAACAATCCACCTGCCAATGCAGGAGACGTGGGTTCACTGGGTTGAGAAGGTCCCCAGGAGGAGATGGCAACCCACTCCAGTATTCTTGTCTGGGAAATCACATGAACAGAGGAGCCTAGTGGGATACAGTCCATGGGGTTGCAAAAGGATCAGACACAGCTTAGCAACTAAACAACAACCCTAAATAGACTGTGTAGAAGTTCAGGGAAGAAGTCATAGTTTAAATGTTTATGTAGCTTGGGGAGTATGCCAATAGCAAGGAGTATAGGTGGTAAAAACCTTCACTCTATCATAGGTCAGTCAGAAGCATAGGTAACAAACTGGGCTTGCAATTGGCTTCTAAACTAGGAAGATGTGTGTGTGTGTGTGTGTGTGTGTGTGTGTGTATGTGTATGTGTGAGTGTGAGTGTGCATCCATATGTGATCACAGAGGGCTGAAATTTTAACCTATGGAATCTGATGCTCTCTCTTGGTAAACAGTGCCGGAATTAGGCTTTCTTTCTTTTTTTTTTTTTACTTTACAATATTAATTAGGCTTTCTTAGATACCAGCAGAATATCCAAGAATTGTACCCCACACCCGAGAACATCCCATAAATTCAGGTCCCAGAACACCCCAAAATGCTTAATGTATCAGCTTGTATTCTCATGTGATCCACAGTTTTAAAAAATCACATATCCTCTCTGGCACTTTAAGAAAGCGTAATTGTTCTTCATGATACACCTTCCATCTGTGTTCCATCATTACACAAAGTTTACTTGTTTCAATTTATCTATTTTATTGGGAAAAGGAGCAAGGGTGAGAGATAATTTTATGCTATTTTTGAACATGCAGTCCAAAAGAGGTTCTATTTTTGGAATAAACACAATTCTTGTACAGGTGATGTTATATGTCTAAAGAGAGACCTTTCAAAATTTTGTCTCAGATAAACCACAGTCCTCATATCAGTATAACCTCAGATTTCTTAGATGATTCTATTTGTATTATAATGATTATATTTGTCTCTCCACTCAAATCTGAGTCTCTTCAGAGTTAGTTCTGTATCCACATTTTTTGTTCTTTTGTAAATCCCTTCAAACATTGTTTGGCCCCATAGCAGGCACCCAATAAAATCTAGTAGAATGAATGAATTATGTATTGGCCTTAAAGACTAATTCAGGTTCTGTGTGACTCTCCATGGCTCACTGAAGAAGATGATGAGATATTTGTGGATATTGGCCTTACTTCTTTCAAATCCTGTTGCATGAAACTCTGGTTTCACTTTTTCCTTATTATCACTCCATCTCACCTCCTTCTCCCTTCATCAGCTCTGTCAATTTTCCCTAGAAGCCAGGGGCAGAAAGAACTTATTCTATCAGAATAAATATTTCTCCAAGTCTTTTTTGCTTCACACTTTAAATTCACCTTTTGAAACTCAAAAGTTAAGAATATGAATCCTCACTTCTTTGGAATGACTGTCTGGTAATGGTATCCACCTGACTAAGTTCTTTGCAAAAAATGGCTCACTAGGTAATAAGAAATAGAGTCGGGTGGAGGTGAGGAGCTGAGGGATAAGAACACACGCATGCACACACACACACACACACACACACATATATAAACAGATATGAGGCTTTCACCATTTGTATATAATCATATATTACTATATATATAGCTATTATTACTATTGAAGGGATGAAATTTTTATGTAATTTTAACAATAAAAATGTATAATATACTATTTAAAGACTTATTTATAAAAAATCTTAAACCGTTAGCTCTTATGGCCAGATAAGTGACCGAGATTTCAGTGTTAATTATCTGACTGAGGCCTTTCAGATTCATTGCAGAGTCTGGTCATCTGCAAAAGGAAAAAAAAAAAAACATATAAAAGGTACAGTAGTCTAGTGACTGTGCCAGGGTTTCCTGCCCGTCATCTGTTCCCGGTGTCCTCTTCCACAGCTTGCAGTACCTTCAGCTGGATTATCTTCAGGGCAGAGAGACCTCAGTGGTGGAACTTCCCCCGGTATCAGAACATGACTACAGACCTCCTATAGGAAAGATCAAGCTACCTTTCACCTCCAAAATGTGTTTGTTCCAGTCTGAGAGGGCTGGAGTCCCTGTGATGGGGACATCATTAAAAAGCAGAGAGGCTACAGTCAACTTTGGAGGTACTCATAGTAAAGTCAAAACAGTTTCTTTGTTAATAAAACTCATTTCTTTCTGAGGAATCCCAAAGAGCCAGGCATAACCTGGATTTAGCAACAGTAAAATATTGATAAGTGAAACCATTCACCCTACCGCATTGCAGAAAGGAAGAAATTTAGGCCAAGGACATGAGGGTGGCCCCTGCTCCTCTACAGTGCTATGTAGACTTTAATGTTCACACAGAATTTGCCTTTTAAGGCATTATCTGAAAGACGCACACATTCTAAATTGTGCAGCACTCAATTTATCTACCTTGGAAGGATGAATGGACGAGTGAGTCCTGCTGAGATCTGAGCCTCTGAGCACAGGGATTGGAAATGTTTGAACCAGCTGCTCAACCCACTAAGCCAACTCTCCACCCTCCAACCCGGCAGCCTCTCTGCAGAAGAGTTCAGCTTCACCAGTCATTCCCCCTTCCACCCTTGTGATTTTCCAGAAACTAAACAGATGTCAAGGGAAAAAAGTAAACAACATACCTTCTCACAATTTTCTATGGATCAGAGTACGATTAAAATGTTTATGCTCTCGCTGGAAACATGACAGGGACCATGGAAGGCAGTCCAAGAATCATTTAATGCTTCTGATTTAATTTCTAGCTGAAGGATGGAGGCTCGGGATGTGCACCTCTCAATGCCTAAATTCACGTCTTGTTTCTCAGAAATGTACACAAATGTATCTACTCTTCTCCATCTCAACCGCCACCAGCATCATGTAAGCTGTGGGTGTCTCCAGTGAATTAACATCCTAAACAGATTGTGTCACCTGTCTTTTTAACACATTGAAATGTTTATTTTGAAGAAAATACAAATTCCTTTGCACAACCTCCAAAGTCCTGTATGTCCTTGCCTAAGACTCTTTTTCTTACCTGGGGCACCACCCCTTTCTTCCATTCCTCAGATCCAGCCAGCTCATCCCCTCAGCAGAGTCCAGGCACTGGCTCTTCATTCTGCCTGCAAAATTCCCAACCCAAGATTAAATGACTGGCTGTTTCTTCTCATCAATTTCAAGCTCACGTCTTACCTTCTCCAAGGACCTTGACCTCACGATCCTACCTAATAGTGTCTCCTCCCCTCCCTGTTACTTTTATCACACCATCTTGTTGTTTTTCTAGGGCTATTTATACTATCTGGGATTATTTTATTTATTTTGTTAATATAGTCTAACCCACCAAAAATTTATTTTCATATAAAAAGAGGAACCCAACCTCTCTTGCTCGTCATTATATCCTTAGTGCAGAGGACAAATCCTGGAACCTTGTAAGGTTCAAATATTCATTGGAAAGAAGGCAAAAAAGGTGGAAGGAAGGATAAGAGCCAGTCTTTGCTGTATAGTAAGCTCTGCTGCATGCAAATTACAATGTGTCAAGTAATTTTTCATGACAAATTGTTTAGTAAAGAAAAGTGGACATTTGTATGCATGCATGCACAGATATGTTTTGTAAAAAGTGTAGGAAATACTGAAAGAAAATGTACATCAACATTTTAACCTCAGTCTGGAGTATTTTATGTTTCTGTATTATCTTAATTTTCAAGATCATAAGTGCATATTACATATGTGGGAAAAAAGCTATCTTAAGTTTATATGCCTCTCGCTTTATACAGGACTCAGTTGCAAACACAGATGCTCAACTCATATTGGCTTAAGCAAAGCAAAGTTTGTATTAGATCGTGCAGCTATTTTGTGAAAAGGCCAAAAATGGCACAACCCTTTCCATTTGGTCTCATATCTTGCATTTCAGCAAAACTTTCTCCAAAAGAGATAGAAAACATAACTCCTAAAAGCCTCCAGACTCATACTGTCAACTTGAAATCAAAATCAAAATTAAAATTAAGGTTGAGATTAAGTTTACAATTGAGATGCAAAAGCAATATCTTCTCCACTAGCTGCAACAACAACACAAGTCTGTGGAAATGGCCCTAGTGAGGGAGGCCTGGATATCCATCTCTGAGCAATTCTTTGAACCTTTGCCAGGCCTGCATGGCCATTCCCAGGTGAGGTGTGGGAGCAACAGCACATTACCTGAAAATGTGTATATATATATATATATATATATATATATATATATATAAAACCATCAAACCCTTATTCACCACTAAGTTAAACTACCCCTGCAAATTTTAAGTCAATTTCTATGAAGATATTCTCTGGGGTTGGTTTTGTTTTTGGACAAGGACCTGTAGCTGAATCCTAAGATATTATGAGTAAGAGAGTAGATAGATAGAGGAAGTTGAAATTAGAAAAATCAGTTCTGGTTCTTGAAGTAGAGGTTTTCTGTGTAATTTGGAGGGGGCCCCAAAATCCTTTCATGCATGCTGTAAGTGGGATTTTATGGAGATCCCTAAACAAAACCCTCCTTTCTCTCTTTAGATCAAGTAAAAGTAGGCATACTATTTAGGGAGGCAAAAATCAACATATTGATTTTATTATTGGTAAACTGGAAGGCTAGTAAATTCAAGGATACGGCTGATTGTGAGGTCATTTGGCCTCGGTATTTCTCCTCTAAATCAGATACCCCCACCACTTCATAGATTGCAATGGACAACCTAACCCCAGTGGTTCTCATATCAGAGCCTGCCCTGAGAATGAACTGAGATTTGCATGACTAGTCTCTACTCTTGAGCTACCAAAAAGACAAGTTATTTTAAGTTTGATTTCTATATGTTTATGGCAAAAATGAAATAAGAAAGCTTAATTTAATGAATAAAAAAGCTGGCTCAAAACTCAACATTCAGAAACGTAAGATGATGGCATCCAATCCCATCAGTTCTGACAAATACATGGGAAAAAAGTGGGAACTGTGGCAGATTTTATTTTCTTGGTCTCCAAAATCACTGCGGACAGTGACTGCAGCCACAAAATTGAAAGACACTTGCACCTTGAAAGGAAAGCTATGACAAACCTAGACAGAGTATTAAAAAGCAGAGACATCACTTTGCTGACAAAGGTCCATCTAGTCAAAGCTATGATTTTTCCAGAGGTCGTGTATATATGTGAGAGGTGGACCCTAAAGAAGGCTGAGCACCAAAGACTTGATGTTTTCCAACTGTAGTGCTGGAGAAGACTCTTGAGAGTTCCTTGGACAGCAAGGAGATCAAACTAGTCAATCCTAAAGGAAACCCACCCTGAATATTCATTGGAAGAACTGATGTTGAAGCTGAAGCTCCAATGCTTTGGCCACCTGATGGGAGGAGCCAACTCATTGGAAAAGACCCTGATGCTGGGAAAGACTGAAGACAAGAGGAAAAGAGGGCGACCGAGGATGAGATGGTTGGATGGCATCACTGACTCGATGGACATGAATTTGAGCAAGCACTGGGAGTTGGTGATGGACAGGGAAGCCTGGCGTGCTGCAGTCCATGGATCACAAAGAGTCGGACATGACTTAGTGACTGAACAACAATTTAATGACAGTTTTCCCCAAATGGAAATAGAGGCTAGGTCAGAAGGCACTTGTCTTTTTAATGCTCAAGATTTTAATCACCAGACTAGATTCCCCTGTTTTTACTCTATTTCAGGTTATTTTTTTAAATAAAATTTTGATGTATATTTTTCATTACCTACTGCAGCCCTTCTAGAACATCTTCTGAATTTTGAATCAGAAACTAAAAATGAATCTGTTTGAAATGTTCAAAGCCATATCCATTGGCAACCATTGTAGTTTTACATAATGAATTGAACACAGGAGCAGTAGCCCTAATAAGATGATGAAATCATTGATTTCTTCTATGTGTAATGGTCACATTAAAAGCTGAGATTTTTCAGCAGATATAATATCAAGTAATTCAATGCCTTATCAACTTAACAAAGAGCCTTTTAACTCTATGACCCTTAGTGGAAAATGTTTATTGAGACATGGCTATAAATAAGTGTTTTCAAAACATGGGCGAAATTATTCTATACTTCTAGTCAAAATAACATTACTAGCTTGCTTGCATTGTTGGCCTTTCTTCATAGAAGGGGTGAGAAACAATAATGCAAAAACAGTAAGTTGATCAAATGCTTTATTACTTGTCCTATTACCTGTCTAATCTAAGCTAGAAAGTAATATGCTTAGAACATTCTGCCTTGACCAATGGTTTCCAAACACTATTTCACATTCCTACTATGTTAAGGCCACTTAAGATTTTCAAAATATGGACCCTAATCCAAGTTTAAACAGATGGGATCAGAAAGGAAGGCCAGTAATTTTAACAAGCACTCGTGATGATGATTTGGATGGGCATACTGGTTCCAAATAGGAAAAGGAGTACATCAAGGCTGTATACTGTCACCCTGCTTATTTAACTTATATGCAGAGTACATCATGAGAAATGCTGGACTGGAAGAAACACAAGCTGGAATCAAGATTGCCGGGAGAAATATCAATAACCTCAGATATGCAGATGACACCACCCTTATGGCAGAAAGTGAAGAGAAACTAAAAAGCCTCTTGATGAAAGTGAAAGAGAGTGAAAAAGTTGGCTTAAAGCTCAACATTCAGAAAACCAAGATCATGACATCTGGTCCCATCACTTCATGGGAACTAGATGGGGAAACAGTGGAAACAGTGTCAGACTTCATTTTTGGGGCCTCCAAAATCACTGCAGATGGTGACTGCAGCCATGAAATTAGAAGATGCTTACTCCTTGGAAGAAAAGTTATGACCAACCTAGATAGCGTATTCAAAAGCAGAGACATTATTTTGCCAAAACATCCATCTAGTCAAGGCTATGGTTTTTCCTGTGGTCATGTATGGATGTTACAGTTGGACTGTGAAGAAACCTGAATGCCGAAGAATTGATGCTTTTGAACTGTGGTGTTGGAGAAGACTCTTGAGAGTCCCTTGGACTGCAAGGAGATCGAACCAGTCCATTCTGAAGGAGATCAGCCCTGGGTGTTCTTTTGGAAGGAATGATGCTAAAGCTGAAACTCCAGTACTTTGGCCACCTCATGTGAAGAGTTGACTTATTAGAAAAGATTCTAATGCTGGGAGGGATTGGGGGCAGGAGGAGAAGGGGACAACAGAGGACGAGATGGCTGGATGGCATCACTGACTCAATGGATGTGAGTCTGAGTGAACTCTGGGAGTTGGTGATGGACAGGAAGGCTTGGTGTGCTGCAATTTATGGGGTCACAAAGAGTCGGACACAACTGAGAAACTGAACTGAGCTGATATATTTGGAAACCATTACAATAAAACTAGGCTCTAGTTGAGAGATCCTCTGGGCTCCTTTATTTTTTTTTCTTTCTTATGTCTCTCGCATTGATACACATAGCCTCCCATCATAGTCTAATCTCATCCCTGAAGGGGAAATTGATATTCAGTAGAATAAAGAGATTCAACTGGTGTGTACCCAGTTACTTATGCCTTTGCTGCCTTCCTTATGCATCCTTTTTTTTTGGAAAAATTCTGGTGAACTCAGTTTCATTAATATATAAATGACTGACAAAATATAACTTTATTTAGCCAGAAGTATTTGTTATTTTGGTGATAACAATGACTTTACACTTAAGATAAAAGCATAAATCTGTGGAGTTCCAAGATGAAGAAGGAGAAAAAGAGAAGCCAGAGAGCCTACTAAGGAACAAACTCTTAAAACTCAAATTTCATATATAAGAGCTTGTAATCTTCTCTTGTCAGACCAGCTTTATTTGCAGGATTGCAAGACTAACCAAAATAGTATTGATAGATTCTTAAAAACAATTCTCCATATTAAACGTATATGCTTTAAGTCTTTTGTCCATCTATGTGTTCTTTTACCAAAATAACATCATGATGTGTGTGGTAGTTCTTTTATTCCACTCAAAATAAATCAAGAGAATCTTTCAGTCTTCTATCACATAATTTTAAATATCTATGGTTAAAATTATATAAAAGCATAATATATTTATTTGATCTTCTGGTGTTTAACATTTATTGTTCAACAATTTGCTAATACAGTGTTGTGTTTGACAGTCTTCTAGAAAATCTTATTATGTATCCATGAGGACTTCCTTAGAATATATTTCTAAAAATAGGAAATACAAGAGGCATGAATGTAGAAAGTATTAAATAATGATAGTTTAAAAAATTATAAGTGATTGTTTCTTAGAGAACAATGAATTTTAGATAATTTGACTATTTTGGAAGATAAAAAAGTTGTATATCTGTGTGTGTGTGTGTGTGTGTGTGTATTGGCAATTGCTTTCGGAATGAAAATGAGCATGTCACATGTTTACAAATGGCCAATATCTTAAAATTAAATAATTAATGACAGCAGATTAAACATTAAACATCACAGATTCTTTATCCACCTATCTCTGTTTAATTTTGTAATTATCTATTTTTCAAACCAAATACTTTTGGCATAAAGTTTGTAGATCAGTAGCACTCTTCAGAAAGCTCTCATTTAAAAGAAGGAACCTATATGAACTATCACTAGGCAGTCAGCCTTTCTCTTCGTGGGAAAAAGCAATATAAATCTAGATGGGGGGGGGGATCTAAAGAGTTACAGAAAATGGCTCTTCTTAAACGAGTCCCTTAAAAATATTTTTAATGGAATCTTCTGTTTACATTTGAGGGCAAAAAAGGGACCCCAGACAAAACTGAAATGATAATAGAGATATAGCTCAGGAGGAAAAATAAAATACTTGAGTGAGATATCTCCTTAGAAAGAATACAAGAATTATCCATCACCTGAAAGGACGGTGATTAGAAAAGGACACTGAATTGACTAGGAGAGAAGTTGTCATCCCATATAAACGACCCAAGTAATTTAGTGCAAGTGTTTTCTGCAAAGACTATGCCTGTTGAAAGTGAGGGGGGAGAAATGGTAATTGGTTAAGCACTTGGGGAGATTTATAATTCCCCCAGAGAATCTGACAATACAACTGAGACATTCAGTCACAATCAAAGCCTCTGTGTTCTGTCCTCAGACTTTCTAAAACCTGGACATGGAAATTAGACACTGAGATGTAAGGAGTGTGGTGGAGTTGAAAGGAAATTGGATGGGGAATAAGGAGATTTGGTTTCAGTCTTAACTTTCCTGCTCTATCAATTGAGTGACCTTGGAAAAGTCAATTAAATTTCAATGTGCAGAGTTCTCATTTGAATGGAAATAGTTAATGAAATTTTAATTTATAATTTAGGAATGCAATTTAGTGTTCAGTGGACACACAGTTGGTGCTCAATGTACTTTTTCCTGAATCAAAAGGATTTTTGGTGAACATTTTCATTTCATGATATATAAGGGAAGTTTTTTTTCTTCCCTCTTTTATGTATTCTTGAGTTCCCACATTTCCCTTTTAATGCTATATTTGCTTAATAATTTATCAGTTTTGCTGGGTGAAATGCAGAGCTGACCATGTAAAAATAAAACGTACCTTCAGAGTGAGCCTGTAGGGTCTGAGAGACTCACATATGGATCTGCATTCAGGCTGAAACCCAGACACGTACAAGATTGGAGTTGGTATAGAATATTAAGGACGAAACTGGGAAGGAGAGAATCTATACAGAGTTTGTTTGAATGCTAATAAATCGTGAAATCACTGCTTCCTGGCTACTGGGATTTGCTGCATAAGAAGTCTACAATTCTACAAAGAACCTGGTTCCCTACAGAACTCCTCTTTTTTTCTGTTTCTAACCAATAGACTCTAGAAGGAAAAAGGCAGAGTAGCTGTTAGGAAAACAGAATTGAGGAGATTTCAGAAATGGGAGGGATCCCTTGTTCTGAAATCTTACATATGCATAATTGTTATTTTAATATTAATCAAGCCTTAGTGGCAGGATTGTGATGGCTCTGCAAACACGACTCCTTTGCACGCAGCTGGTTGTTGAGTTAATTTACTTCTTTGAAGGGGCCCCTTGGACTCTGTTGGTATTGTTTTCTGTGTGCAGCCTCCCTACTGCATCTTGAGTTAAGTCAATCTGCCTTTCTGAATTTAATGTACTCTGACATGGGCATCGGAAAGAGGGAAGCTGCACTGACACGGGAAACAAGATCCACAGGAGGCTATACCTTCATTGCTCTCCCCTGCCAGGAGGGTGTGGGAAAATCTCCCCGAAGATACTAATGAAGAGGGAAAGCACACAGGCCATCCGGCCCATATGTATGGAGAAGCTGAATCAAGAAACAGTTCTTTCCGGGCAAACATCTCCTGTTCTGCCTCCTCCCCACAAATCCTCACTGTGGAGTGAAACTAATTTAACAAGATATCCCCATTTCCTCTGAACAGTGGTGAAAATATTCCTACAGGACTTTATTAAGGCAGACCCCAAAGTACTCATCAGGCCAATGAAAGGGAAAAATCCTGCTGAGGCTTTTCTCTCCACAACACCACTGCAATTAAAGAAGAAGCCAGTATCAAAGCAGACAGGTAACTTTGTAAGCACACCAGGCAGCTGTCCATGCCCAAGGCCACATTTTTAAAGGGAAGAACCATTATTTTTCCAATGATACAGGAGAGAACCTGCAGGACATATGGGTTAAATTGAAAAGGTCTTACAAGTACCTTAGGATGTTAACAGTATCACCTGAAGCTAGGTTCCTATCTATTATGGATTCAGTGGGTTTTTTTTTTTTTTTTTTTTTTGGGAATTTGATGAGGTCCAAGGGGATGTTTGCAGAGGGGGAGTGTGATTGGCCCTCTCACTTGGCAGCTGTTTGGCATCCCATGCCAAGCTTATAAGACGTTCTTTATTTTCCATGAGATTCTGTCATTCCTAGCGTGGTGTGTGCTCCATGCCAGTATGAACCAGGATGTAAATCATAACATTTTCATTTCAGTAATGGGTTGAGTGGAAATAGAGCTGTGCAGAGATGACAGAAGGGCTCAGTTCTTAATAAGAAACACAAAATAAGAATTTGATTTTCTCGGTTTCCCTTGAAAGTGAAATTTTGGCAAAAGTGTTAGATTCAGAAACAAGCCAAATCTAGCAAATTAGTGCACTGCATTATTACGGGCTGGAAAGGTAATTAAGTCCGGTACTCGCTCTTGGACTCCCCCATTTCACCCCATTCCTAACTCTCCTTTGTAATGTTCCTGGTGGGAAATCTTCTTAATCCTCATTTGTGAGTTTCATTTGTGAACTCTGATGAGGGTTCCGGATTTAAGACTCTTGTCCTTCAGATGGGTTAGTTTCTTACAAACGAAAATAAAAGAAGAAGGAAAGATCACCTACAATTCCCTCTGATCTTGGGAAGTGTTAGGACAAAAATTTTCTCTGTGGCTCACAGTTCAATTTCACACTTTGTACAAGGCTATCTTAGTGCTTTGGGGTTCAACAGATCAATTTAGACTGTGTATTTTTCTGGCTTTGTTTGCATTGTTCTTTTATCTGGCTGCAAGGCTGCTTTTCTTTCAGCAAAATGTCAAATGGCGGTGCATTTGCTCAATTAGCTTTGCAAATGTGTGTTTGACTTCCTATGGCATTTTTCTCTTCCTTTCTTTGTTGTGTATTTCTTATATTTCAAACGGGGACATCAAATAAATTCTTCTTTTGAAAGAATTAGCATTTTAATTCATAGGTGATAGTCTGCAGTTGTGTTTCTGATTGTGTTTTTAATTAAAGGACAAATATGTGTGCATTCTTTTCCCATTTGATTCTATTATTTTGGAGGTGAGGGAAATACTCAAATTTCAACTGCATTGAAGGTAATATTTTGACATAAAATTACTTTATCACATAAAGTAGCTTAATCAATGGATTGTGTGTGGCCTACAAACAACAAAACCACTTCTTTCTCCATCTTATTTGCATAAGCCCTCATATTTTTTTTTATCCAGGATCTGAAAATATGTGCAAAGAAGCACTAAATTTTTTAGTTTGAGTATCACAGAGACTGGAAAGGTACATTTGGTCTCTTATTATAAAATCAACAAAGTAATTTTTTAAAACTTAATAGTGATTCTAGATTCTTATTTAATGAGAGAGGGAAAAAACAGACTTGGGCCAGAGTAATAGAGGTAAAATAGTAAAATGTAAGATAATACACACCCTCAGTCATTCTTTTGTGTAACTGAGTCCTTTGATATTTGAGTAAGTTTCACCAACCTCAAATAATAGTTCATTATCTTCATGAATATCTTAGACATCATCTTAGTTCTTGAAGGTAAAAACAGGTAAAAATGTAGATAGAAAATGTTCATCTTTGTCCCCTTTTCTCTTTCCCCAAGTAGGAAAGTGGTGGGTATAGCACATGAAATACAGCTCAAGGTCTTCAAAGAGCCAACTGACTGCTAAAGCTTGGTGCCTCTTATCTGTATCAGGATTCAGTTTCTTTGAAGTTAATTCAGAGATTATATTTCATGCCTTTAAAAATTCTTTAAATAAGAATGTGTATTATACCTTTTCCTAAAATCCTGCGGAACATCAGGTTGAAATGAAGCTGAGTGCTCCACTAGTTTTCATTTCAACTATGGGGTTGCGGGAGAGTTGCAGCCATTACTTATTACAGGACAGTGGAACCATTAAAAACAGTGCCGTTTTCTTTTCTTTTTTCTCCCTCATCAGCCTCCAGTTTTGCTCCACTCAGCTGAAAAAAATATACTTTTCCTGATGGCATGGAACTTAGAGTTATAAAACACACCTGACCTGCCTGACATTCAGTGGGTAGCTAATTGACTATAATCTCTAGGTGTTACAAACAAAGGCTATGATGTGTTGCTAATAGAGGTGTTTTACCCAGGTTCAGAAGGAAGGTGCTGGTCTGGAGGAAGGAAAGAGGATTGCTGCTGAAAGGAAATTTACTCAAGGTTAGTAGCATGCTTGGTAGCTTTGGTTTGGGAGGACATCAGTTTTCCTGTATAAAGCATCAGGTTTCCCAAACTGGGGAGATTGGTGTGCAGAGCAAAAATATCTCATGAACCACTGCATTGTGCATGCTGGTGTGAGAGCAAGTCTTGTTTGACCTCAGTGTGAGCAGGGAGAGAGGCTGGATGTGCCCAAAAGAAATTGAAATGGAAGAGCCTTGTGTGTTTCTCCCAAGAAAGGCAATAATCTCTTAAGAAGCGTGTGTAAAACTGTTGTCCATCCTCTGAGGAGTAGGCTGACTGTATAAGAGCGGACAAATAAGGCTGAAATCTGGGGTTTCAGTCACAAGCTTTTGAGGTAACTTCTTCAATTCAGTGCTAAAATTTTGTGATACGTGAAATTACCTATTTTTTCAATGTAATTTAAAAACATTAGCCATTATGGTGAAAATATTTCAAATTCCTCATACTTAATTTAAACTTAATAGGTTTCTATTTTGAACTAAATATAAAATTGGGGGAATAATGAGGCCATGATATTTCATTGCTTGGGGCCTCTACATATCTTCAAGTCTCCTCATGTGAGATGTTATTAATTTAAAGTGGATATAATTGTAATAAAGTTTGCCACGCAGAAGAGTTTCAACTTAAGTTCATTGTGTTAAATAAAATAATGGTCTAAGAATGAATAGATATCCATTTTTATCTTGAAGGGCAAACAATGACTAAATTAATTAAAGATTATTAATTGTCAAAAGTCACACCCAAGAATGCATTAATTCATCAGCTCAAGCCTTCTCTGCTGATTTCTTACTGTGTCTATAAGAAACATAAGATATAATTTTGTTTGTTTTTCTTAAATTTCTTAGTACCTTCTATAGTAAAACAACTAGAGAAAGCTCTTACACTAGAAAACATAGCAGTTATTTAATTTCAATTTATGTCCTCTTTTAATACCTAAGGTAATGAGCTACTGACTCACAAATCTAAAGTCTTTTTTTTTTTTAACTCTATTATGGAAATTGAGAGTTTCTGCCAACAATTAAAGGGCAGTATTGACCACTAAAATAAATGTGGGTATTGTCAAGTCTTAGTATGTTTATTTGTGTAAATATTTGTTCTCATTTAGAAAATTTGATTACTCAATAGATTATAAATAAAACAGCAAATAGATAAATATTTGAAAGTTCATTCAAATATATTTATTGAGATCTTGATATATTCCAGGTTCTGTTCCAGGTAGTATAAATGTGACTGTTGGGAAAAATTAATGGTTCTGCTCTTCTTGAGTATATATTATGGAATGGGAGTGTAATAACAATAATATGACTATGCTGTGGAAGGAAAAGAGATGTGGGGCAAAGAAGGGATTTGAGAATGCTAGAGGAGTGGGAAAGGTCCTCGCTCTCCCCTCTCTCCCTTTTTTTGTATACACACACACAAAATTCAGTCATAAGAGAAAAACAAATGCCACTGATCTCTCTTATATTTAGAATTTAAAACAACAAAAAGCAAGCTTACAGATAAAGAGAATATATTGTTGGTTGCCAGAGGATGGGGTTGGGAGAGATGGGAGAAATCGATGAACTGTGTTTTTTTTTTTTTAAATTTTTAATGAATTGAATAGTTTATAGCAATGATAAATCATACCTTGTGAAGACAGCAGAACTCTAAGCAGGTTGTGTTGTTTGGGCCCAGAAGCCAGGGGATGAGGCTTCTGGAAAGAGAGCTGCTGAATGGCCAGAACGTGTGTGGTTGGCCCTTCTTGTCCTTTAGTTACTGGCCTCTCTTCCAACCAGAACAACTGAGGTTTAACACATTCCAAATGTAATTTACTCATTGGTGACCTCCTAGGACAACATGGATAGAGTAGAAAAAGCTGCTATTATTTCATGGACTTGAGCTGGAAGGAAGTCTGGGAATCACCTTGTCTTAACTCTCTGAAATGAGACATGGGAGGCCTAAAGGGATTACGCAATTCATCTAAAAAGTCAATGACAAATTGTGTCTGAAGTCTGACTCTTGACCTCAGCTTGCTGCCTTCCCTTCCAGAGAAAATAGTTACAATTATTAGCTCCAAATGGTAGTTGAATATTTGGGCAAATGTTTAGAAGTTTTGAAGAAAATCTAAGGGAATTTTTGGAGTCCTGTGGCAGCAGGTATACTGGAACCTGTTTTTAATAAATATAATTGAAACTGCTAGAATCGAGAGTATGTTGTTGTCCTGGTGACTGGACTTTCTATACTGATTTAAACAACAATTCTAAGATTTTATTTTTTCTAATTGTAAAAACATTTGGGAATAGCCCCAGGGAATATATAGTAACTAGGAAATAGAAAAAATGAAAGAAATAATCACATATAATTTCATAAGTTAGGGGTAATGCAAAAACTTCCTGGTGGCTCAGATGGTAAATAATCTGCCTACAATGCAAGAGACCTGGGTTCAATCCCTGGGTCAGGAAGATCCCCTAGAGAAGGGAATGGCTATCCACTCCAGTATTCTTGCCTGGAGAATCTCATGGAAATAGGAGCCTGGTGGGCTACATACAGTCCAGTGGGTTGCAAAGAGTCAGACACAAATGACTCACTTTCTTATCCATATTGTGGGATACTAACTGTGATTTTCTCTTTATGTGTCTCTCTCTTCTGATAGCTCTCTTAAAAAAAAATTAAAACCATATAGGAATGCTATCAGAATCAGGAATAATCTCTGCAAAGTACAAGTTTCTCTAATAAATGAAGGCTGTTATGATGGTTGCCACCAAAACTGCATATTCACAGTGACAAGCGGGAAAGGAAAGCAACATTACTGGCACCTTAGCCTGGATAACTGTTCATTCAGGACAAGCAGAGACCATTTGCCAACCTGAAGAGGTTGTTGGGGAGGACTGCTTGTTGCCTTGAGGCAGAGCTTTTCCATGGCCACAAAGACAAACAAACAAAACCAAGAAGAGTGAAGGAGTTTCTCTCTCTGCTCTGCTAAGTCACTTCAGTCATGTCCGACTCTGTGCGATCCCATAGACGGCAGCCCACCAGGCTCCCCCGTCCCTGGGATTCTCCAGGCAAGAACACTGGAGTGGGTTGCCATTTCCTTCTCCAGTGCATGAAAGTGAAAAGTGAAATTAAAGTCACCCAGTCTTGTCTGACTCTTCGTGACCCCATGGACTGCTGCCCACCAGGCTCCTCCGTCCATGGGACTTTCCAGGCAAGAGTACTGGAGTGGGGTGACATTGCCTTCTCCAGTGAAGGAGTTTACCTAGCAAGAAATCAGGGAGAAATCAGCCCTGGGAGAGAAAGATCTAAAGCAAAGGCCCTCAAGTGAGAAGTGTGCTTGACATGTCCCAAGAAAAAGAGGCCATTGTGAGCAAATAGGATCACAACTCATGAGTGTATAAATGGTACTGGGGCAGCTCATCGATAGTTCTGATGTATGTTCGCCGTTTTAAAAAGAAATTAGACGTTTATTGTGTTATGATTAACATGCAATATTATATTAGTTTAGGTATATAACAGTGATTCAATATTTTTATTTAGTATGAAATGATCATTTCAATAATACCTGTTACTCTCTGTGCTTACGCACTCTTCGTGTCTGACTCTTTGTGACCCCATGGACTGTAGCCCACCAGGCTCCTCTGTCCATGGGGAAGGATTCTCCAGGCAAGAATACTGGAGTGGGTTGCTATGCCCTCTTGCAGAGGATCTTCCCAACCCAGGGAAGATTGAACCCAGGTCCCCCGCCCTGCAGGAAGATTGTTTACAGACTGGGCCACCAGGGAAGCCCAAGAATACTGGAGTGGGTAGCCTATTCCTTCTCCAGGGGAGCTTCCTGACCCAGGAATTGGACCAGGGTCTCCTACATGGCAGGCAGATTCTTTACCAGCTGAGCTACCCAGGAAGCCCCCGTTACTGTCTGTCTCCATACAAAGCTGTTACAGTACTAAAGAGTGTACTCCCTCTGTGTAGAATACATTCCCCTGATGTATTTGTTTTATAGTTAGAAGTTCTTCTTAATCTCCTTCACATATTTTCTCAGTCTCCTAAATCCCTACCCTCTGGCAACCACCTGTTTGTTCCTTGTATCTATGAGTCCATTTCTGTTTGTTTTGTATATAGATTCTACTCTGGAAGTGAAATAATCAAGTGTTTGTTTTTCTTGGTCTGACCAATTTCACTTACCATAATACCATCGAGGTCCATCCATGATGTTTCAAATGGCAGGGTTTTCTCATCATTTATGGCTGTGTAGTGTGCACTCCATTGTATGTATATGTATATACATGTAAACATGTACACATGTATACATACATGCACACATCGTCTTTATCCTTTCATCTGTGTTTGGACACTTAAGTTTCTTCCACATCCTGGCTTTTGAAATAGAGCTTTAATGAATATTGGGGTGCATGTATGTTTTTAAATTATGGTTTTGCACAGATATATGCCCAGGAGTAAAATTCTGTATCATATGATAAGGCTATTTTAGTATTTTGAGAGACTGCTATACTGTTCTCCATAGTGGCTGCACCAATTTACACTCCCATCAACTGTGTTCAAGTGTTCCTTTTTTCTCCCCATATCCTATTCAATACCCATCATTTCTTGTCTATTCAGCCTCTAATCTGAGGGATATGGGGGCTTCCTGGCAAACCTGGATTGAATAGTGAAATGTTTTTAAGTTTTAAAAGTGATAGATTGCTGGTGGATGGGTGAGGGGAGAAATGGTGGGGAGAAATGGTGAGGAGAAAAGGAGGCTTATGAAGTGTCTAGACAAGAGAATATGCTGATTCAGAGCAAAGTGGGCCTGAGAGTGGGATTCTGAAGCTGTGAATTCTGCATGTATTTTGAAGTTAGAGACAGTGAGGTCTTCTGACGGATTGGATCATATGGGATGAGAGAGAAGGAGAAGGGAAGAGTTGTATGAACAGCTGAAAGGACGACATTTCCACCTGCTGAGCTAGGGATGGACATTAGGAGAATAGTTTTTGGTGTAAGATCAGAAGTTCAGCTTTGGCGTTGATTTGTTTTTATAGGTGGCTGATGTTGAAATTTGAGGAGAGGTCCCGGTTGGAGCTGTGAATCTAGGAATTGGCGTATTGATAGTTCTTAAAACAAAGAGGATGGATGAGTTCACCAAAAGAATGAGGGTAGCTAGTTCCAAAGACTGGGTCCTGGAGTTCTGCAATGTTCAGTGATTGGAGAGGAGAGAAACAATGAAAGAATGTCCAGTAACAATGTGCCCATCCCAGTACAGGTGGATGTGGTGGTGGTAGTCTGCAGAAGTCCTCTTCATGTTGCTCTAACTTGGTTCATGACATTTTGGGCAAGGTCACCAGTGGAAAGTGAAGAAATATGGGAGGAGATGATAGGGGTTTAAGGAAGGAAGGTGGACAATAGTTGTAAACAGGGAAAGAGAGTGAGCAGGCAGAGACGTTCTCTGATGTTTTTGTTGTTGTTGAGTCACTAAGTCATGTCCAACTCTTGGTGGCTGCATGGACTGTAGCCTTTCTGGTTCCTCTGTCCATGGGATTTCCCAGGCAAGAATACTGGAGTGGGTTCCTTCTCCAGAGAATCTTCCCAACCCAGAGACTGAATCTATCTTGCATATCTCCTGCATTAGCAGGAAGATTCTTTACCACTGAGCCACCAGGAAAGCCCATCTGATGTTTGCTTCACAGCATTAAGGACTCACTTTGAAGTTGTTTAGTTTGAATTTAAAGTGAAACCAATTAGTAATATGAGCTTTCCTTTAGCCTCTGTCAGCTTCATGGGTGCAGCTGTGGAGTAGGTAGAATGTTGAATTTTATTCCGATGTGATTTTGTGAAGCTTTACATTAAAGCTGAAAATCATGGAACAGAAGGGTGTATGTAGAGGAAGGATCATGCTTGACCATGGCCTGTAATCTGGGAAGATGGAAAGTGAGGAGATATAACGGAAGAGGGAATTTGAACAACTTTTAAAATGAAAGTGAAGCTCCCTGGGGTGAGACATTCAAAGGATCTTGACTACAGCTAAGACCAAATTTAAACAGAACTTACTGAGCCAGCACTTTGTGGCTTCTTAGGTTATGTGCTGGGTGATGTCTACCTTATTTTCACTGCATCCTCAGCGCTGTTTCTCATATAAGATGACTTGGTGGCAATATATTGAATAGCTTCAAACTTGTTTAAAATATAAGAGCTTCAGCTCAATTTCACTTCTTCCTCTATGAGTTTAACTTCTGTTACCCTCAAACTATCTAGAAAAAGACATCTTAAGACATTTGGAGACAATTCAAATATTTTGGATATTAGATGATTATTGTCAAGTTTTCATTTTCTTGGATGCAGAAATATCTTGGTTTAGGTCTTTAGAGATAAACACAAAAGTAATTAAAGATGAAGTAGTATGTTTGAGATTTTCTTTCACGTACTCAAGTACGAAGCAAACGAGAAGCGTATGTGTGTGTGCATGCACACGCGCTTGGTGTAGTGGAGAGAGTAGTGATTGGAGGAGGAGATGAAGCAGAAAACTGATGGTGGTTGGAGATGGGTGGTTGAAAGTGTGTATATTGACATGCTTCTAATTACTCTCTTTATCAATGTATTTGAAACATTTCATAGTCAACGTTTACAAAAGCAATCCCTAAGATACCTCACACGGTCATGCTAATCATCATTAACTCATCATCTTAGAGGATGCCCTAATTTTAAAGACGACTTGCCCTAAGAGCTGAGGCTAGTCGCTCAATGTGATCAGAAAATTGTTCCAGTGGTTATGTGTTTAGACACTTCACATCAATCATGAAAGGATCATTTTAAAGGCCACAACTTTACAAATGCATTTTCTTGTGGTTTTATGGACAGAGAAGCCTGGTAGGCTACAGTTTATGGGGTCATGAAGAGTCGGACATGACTGAGCGACTTCACTTTCACTTTTCTGATTTTATATCACTTGAAATATTTGAAGAACATCTCTGCGGGTTCATCCATTTGTGATTCTTTGTCACCCCAACATGAAGACTTTAAAATATAGCAATTTTTTAGGAAGTAGAAGAAATGTATTTCAGGACAAATGCTATCATTTGGGGTGATTGTTTAAAAAATAACAGTCATCATTTTTTTTTTTTTTTTTTATTTTTTTTTTTTAAATTTTAAAATCTTTAATTCTTACATGCATTCCCAAACATGAACCCCCCTCCCACCTCCCTCCCCATAACATCTTTCTGGGTCATCCCCATGCACCAGCCCCAAGCATGCTGCATCCTGCGTCAGACATAGACTGGCGATTCAATTCACATGATAGTATACATGTTAGAATGTCATTCTCCCAAATCATCCCACCCTCTCCCTCTCCCTCTGAGTCCAAAAGTCCGTTATACACATCTGTGTCTCTTTCCCTGTCTTGCATACAGGGTCGTCATTGCCATCTTCCTAAATTCCATATATATGTGTTAGTATACTGTATAATCGGCTCCAGTTTCATCCATCTCATCAGAACTGATTCAAATGAATTCTTTTAACGGCTGAGTAATACTCCATTGTGTATATGTACCACAGCTTTCTTATCCATTCATCTGCTGATGGACATCTAGGTTGTTTCCATGTCCTGGCTATTATAAACAGTGCTGCGATGAACATTGGGGTACATGTGTCTCTTTCAATTCTGGTTTCCTCGGTGTGTATGCCCAGAAGTGGGATTGCTGGGTCATAAGGTAGTTCTATTTGCAATTTTTAAGGAATCTCCACACTGTTCTCCATAGTGGCTGTACTAGTTTGCATTCCCACCAACACTTGTAAAAGAATGAAACTAGATCACTTTCTAACACCGCACACAAAAATAAACTCAAAATGGATTAAAGATCTAAATGTAAGATCAGAAACTATAAAACTCCTAGAGGAGAACATAGGCAAAACACTCTCAGACATAAATCACAGCAGGATCCTCTATGATCCACCTCCCAGAATGCTGGAAATAAAAGCAAAAATAAACAAATGGGATCTAATTAAAATTAAAAGCTTCTGCACAACAAAGGAAAATATAAGCAAGGTGAAAAGACAGCCTTCTGAATGGGAGAAAATAATAGCAAATGAAGCAACTGACAAACAACTAATCTCAAAAATATACAAGCAACTTCTGCAGCTCAACTCCAGAAAATAAACGACCCAATCAAAAAATGGGCCAAAGAACTAAATAGACATTTTCCAAAGAAGACATACGGATGGCTAACAAACACATGAAAAGATGCTCAACATCACTCATTATTAGAGAAATGCAAATCAAAACCACAATGAGGTACCACTTCACACCAGTCAGAATGGCTGCGATCCAAAAATCTGCAAGCAATAAATGCTGGCGAGGGTGTGGAGAAAAGGGAACCCTCCTAAACAGTCATCATTTTTGATGTTCCCTTAATTCATGGTAGATTAATATTGTTTGACGTGATGAAAGTAGCCATCACTCTGCCTTGGTCCTATGACTGAAGTCTTTTCTCACATGCAGTAGGTTGCAGTGAATATGTAGTCAGATCTAGGCTGTTAAGGTAAACAGTATTTTCAATTAAAATATATGTTGTTTGACTTGGGAAGGAAAGAGAGGAAAACAGAAATATAAATAAGCCTTTTAGGTCAGTCCTCCGTTTGTAAGCATGAATTCCATAGGCTTAAAAGTCCACTGGACTTAAAAGTCTGAAAAAGAAGCTTATTGATTTGGTAATTAAATATTTGCCAATAGCTTGAGTGTACTTTATGTAACAAAATGATGGAAATATATTTTGATCATTTAATTTGAAATCATCCATCAATTGCATATCACCTGCTGTGTAAACGTCAGTCTACCCAAAAACAAAAAGAAAATCGCAGATACGAAATGAGTGCTGTAGGATGTAGGCCATTTTATCTAATTATAAACAGACATAGTTTTACAAACACATATTTCTCTATTCCCTGCTGGTATGATTTTGCAGGCAAGGGAATATGGCCTATTAGTATTATTAGTAGTATTATATTTCATAAATAGATAAAATATGCAAATTATATCAATAAGTTATTAGAACATTAGTACCTTTTATAAATCAGCAAAATATTAAATATTCTGCAACAATATCTATTAGAGTTTAGGATATGTTCATCTTTGCAGCTAAGGATATAGTGGTCAGGAACAAACACATGCTTTCCCTGACCAGGAGAAGAGAGAATGAGTATTTTGAACCCAGCATTTGTGACTCTCTTTCATTTGCACTCTCATTTTAGGGGATATATATATATATATATATATGCTTATATATGCATGTATATATGCTTATATATATGCATATATATATATATATATATGTATGCTTACGGAATTAGCTGCAAATCCAAGAAAGTTCTGATTCACACAGTCTCAAAGGACCTGAGTATCTACAGTCATTGAGAAAATAATTGTTGGATGCATTGAGTTATTTTTTTTTCTTCCTGCCTCTCCTCTTTTTCTGTAACGGGAAGTTATCTATGTGTAATTATATCTTTAGTGAAAAGTAATTATAATTCTTATCATTGGATTTTTAAATAAGCTTTTTTCTCTAATAAATAGAAATTTTTACATCACATCCAGCCACTTTGGGTATAGCAAAAACGAAATCAAAGCAAGATTTCAAACTTTAAATCTGGCTAAATGGGAAAAATAAAACTGATAAACATAAAAAGTTTTGAAAGGAACATAAAGGTCATTACCCACCTGTAGAAAGGCAAGAATTCTGAATCGACATTTGTTAAGAGCAAAGTAGAAAAGGAAAGCAACCCATTATTTTAGAATTCTCTGGTTAAATCTCTATTTTTCCTTCCCTCTCTCTCTGACCCATTTCCTCTCTAATTCTCACCCCCACCAAAGACTTTGTTAATTTATCATGGCTTTAAACCTACTATTTGTTTATTAGTCTCTTTATCTGATGCTTACCATAATTGGGACAATCTCTGTAACCTCTCAGTATTTTTGTTGATATTCAAACAATACCTTTCTGTAAGTGCCATTCATTAATACTTGAGATAATGGAGGAAAGCTCTATTTCAGAAAACATTTGCCTTAGAAATACATTGTTCAGATTGTTCCTAGTAAATAATGATTGCTTGAAACTATTGAAGATCATTGAAATAAAGGCATTAACCAGAGTTGCATAAATGTACCATTAGACAGTTGAACTGCTTGGGAGTTGTGGAATTACTATTTGCTGCTAACGTCCTTTATACAAGAGGCATCATGAATGATCTTTTATCATAGGAAATAGCAAATTTTAATAGCATGTAGCCATTTAACCCCCTGGAGAAAGAAATGACAACCCACTCCAATATCATTGCCTGAAAAATTCCAAGGACAGAGGAGCCTGGCGGGCCACAGTCCAAAGGGTCTCAGAGGCACACATGACTGAGCAACTAAGCGTACATGCAGCCATTTAATAATATCTAAGAAGGAAACTGCAACTTAGCCTTGGTCATGCATTGAGTTTACAGGTTCTCATCTTCTGCAGACATTTTATACATGACCTTTGTCTTTATACTTTGAAGTGGAAGGCAGGAATTAAATGAATTGGGGATTGACCTACTCAATGGTCAATTTGGGGGTGTCTTGAGAAGAAATGGTGTTTTATTTTCTCTTGTGAGAAAACTGCAAAAATTCATAAATTGTTTGTACTGCTAAAGTTTGTACATCGTAATGATTAAAAGTTAAGGCAGATCTAGGTATGAATTAGTTTTGCTCCTTGATTATTATATGACCTTGAGCAAAATACATTCCTGGGATGGCACCCATATCTTAGTTGGGCAGTTCCTAGAAGATGCTTGACCACCTCTAGCTGCTCTGCTCTCTGCACTCACTTGACCCTCAAATGTGTTCACAGCTCCATCCTTTCCTCCCCTAAAGCTAGCGAAGACAAAGCAGACCCTACTCTGTACTGCTTTGCAAACTTGATTCACGATCTGAGGGTGCCGGAGAGAGTTAAACAGAAACACAGACTTAAATTGAGTATTAGTCATCTCTGCTTTGGCGTTCACTGCCCAGGCACTGCCATGGGAAAGTTCTAGCTGATGGTCTCTTCTCATCAAGGCCTGAGATTTCTCTTCAAGTAGAAAGTAGCATCTTTTTGTTCTTTTTTCACCCAAGTTCCTGTCCCTGCCTCAAATAAAAACTAAATCTACAGAGGTTTAACCCAAGCCAGTAAGTGATCTCTCTGGAATATTTGCTGTTAGAACACATCACAGTCGTGGCTATTGGTGAAAATGATAGACTTTGTAAGTGAAGAGTTACTTGGGTGGTCTTCCTAAATAAAAGTGTGAGTCCTGTAGGACATAGGCCATGTGACATACTTACCTCTGCTCCTTGGGATCATGATGTTGAAGGTGGGAAACTATCTAGTGCTGCGTTTCATGCCCATGCAGAATATGCAATCAATACAAATAAATTACTAAAACTCATTAGTGACTTCCTATTACCTTTGCTACAAATGTGGCCAATTGAAAGGGTTCTTCTCTGCCCCAGAGAGGCAGAGATCTTATACTATCTGCCTAGCAATTGGGATTCCCAATTGTTAGTATTATAGTAGTAACAGTAAGAATCTTCTTACAAAGTAGCTTTTTATGCTGAGCAGTTGCTGAAGTGTTTACAAAAGAAAGAGAGCTCTGAAACAATGCCTCCTATGAATATACAATGGCAGGAAGCCCTTGACTCAAACATGAGTTAAACCCCTTCTTCCTCCTACCTCCAGTCTCTGTATCAAAGCCAACTTTGGGAGAATGACTGAGGTTTGGAAGAACTAATGCGTTTGGAGTAGCACTCAAGTATCAGCTATATACATTTCCGCAAGAACAGAAGGCAGCCCTCCAGCAGTGCTGGCTTGCTCTACATGCAGTGGCCCCCTGCTCAAAATCAGAAACTCTTTCACCACAGCTGCCTGAATTTCTCTCTTCCATTCTTCTTTGGATAACTAGACTCCTCTTTAGGAAGTGATAATGTGGTTGGGATATCTGCCATCATAGCTGAGTGTGAATTAAGGGAAAAACAGTCAATCATCTGCCTCAGCAGACGACAACTTGCGCTGGGTTGGAAAGGTAGACCATTTGGCTTGCTTTGGGGCACGCCTGGACAGTAGGGGCGGGGGGCAGGCAGTGGTTCTTTCTATTTTCTGAACTATAGGATTGGCCTCTGGCAAAATTGCCAAGTAAGTGAGATTTGGTTGGGGGTTCCCTGTCACTGCCTC
Organism: Ovis aries; assembly: GCF_016772045.2. Classification (NCBI taxonomy): domain Eukaryota; kingdom Metazoa; phylum Chordata; class Mammalia; order Artiodactyla; family Bovidae; genus Ovis; species Ovis aries. The sequence continues at coordinate 75,150,936 of NC_056058.1, forward strand.
ATCAGCGGTCCATCTTCAGTGCCCTCCGGTGCCACATAACCCTACTAAATTCCTCCCCTTTCTCATTCTCTTCACATCTTTACTCCCTAACTTAATGTTCAGAGTCAAAATAATTCAGTGTCCTTAATAGATCCCTTTCTAGGAAATAAATGACGTTTTACTGCTATGGTTTTGCAGACTTTTGCATTACTACCAGAGTCCAAGTTGAACACAGTGTATATTTTCTCAATGTTCCTCCACTTTTTTAGTATGTTGTGAAGTGAATTGCATTCCTATTGCTGGGTCACAGGTCATAGTATACTGGTAGATGGATAAGAAAATCAGAGATCTCTCTTTGCTAGGCATACAGGCAGAAAATGATGTGGTCAGGCCCTTAGACTTCTTTTTTCTTTCTGTTCTCATTCCATGGCTCATTCTTGATTTCACATTAATCTCAGGTATATTGTCCAGAAATAGGGTCACTTTAATTTTAGTTTTTTGCCAGTCTGTTCCTTCAAACAGAAATTTGCACGACAAAATTTACAACAAGAAATTTCTCAAACTGTAAATTGTTCCAAATAAGAGATGCTGACTCTTTTAAAACAACAAAGCACACACTAGATATATTCAATAAAATTAAAACAAGTAAAATCAATAGTATCAGGTTCTAAGCCAGGCTGTTGACAAGTCACAAACTTTTATTTTAAACCTCCCATTTTAATGTCATTCTTTTAAGAAAGAAAGAAAAGATGTATTAGTGAGATGTTAAAAAAAAAAAATCTACAATCCAGGGCAAAAGCAGTGAAATGATTGAAGATTCATTCTTCAGTCTGGAGGGTTTACTGGGATTACTTAGGCTAGACAAAAATCCATGAAGGTCATAGTGACAATTTCATCATTTTAGACTGATGTATGCCATTTTTATGTTGACTTTGCAGTAAACATTAAAGACTGAACTGTCTGTTACATTAAAAGGCAATGATTTAAAATTTTATCTACTGCACCCTTCTCTAGCTTAATAAGAATCTTTACCTCTATCATTTAGAAATTAACCAAGAATATAATTTTATTAATATTATTTATATTAAATATAAAATTTCTAATGTGGTACATTCTATAGATGAAAAGTCATTGGTTTGTGCCAATTTATTTTTAGCTTCTAAAATTTATTACTAATTAACTATAGATATGGAATAGTTCTATATATATAGAATTTCTATATATATAAAAATATAGTTTGATAGCTAAATAATCTATAATTAGCAATAAATGAAAATAATATCCAGCTTAGGTAACCTGTACACTCATGACAAGGAAACATTCATCACTTTTCAGAAGTTATAAAGCTGTTTGCTTGGTAAATTATTTGACAAACCATCTGGGTAATAATAGGCTTCCCAGGTGGCACAGGGATGAAAAATCCACCTGCCAATATAGGAGATGCATTCAGTCCCTAGTTTGGGAGTATCCCCTAGAAGAAGAAATGGCAGCCCATTCTAGTATTCTTGCTTGGAAAAATCCTATGGACAGAGGAGCCTGGCAGGCTACAACCCAAGGGGTCACAAAAGAGTCAGATACAACTAAGCGATTGAGCATGCACCCACATGGGCAATAATAATAAAATAACTGACCTCTGTTAGGTGCTGATGATGTAACAGTACTAGAACAAGAGCTTTTTATATCTCATTTAAACTTGGCATCAAGCTAGTTCTCTAGACAGGACTTGTTTGCTGACCACTGGATACTTGGAAAGGAAGATAGGAAAGAAAGCAGCCTCACAGACTGGTCAGGTAGGTCCAAGAAAACCTTCAAGGAAAGAATTATCTTCATTTCACCGGTTCAGGAAGAAGCTTGCAGAGGTCAAAAAACCTGCCCAAAGTGGCAAAACTGGTAACCAGTAGGAATGTAATTTATCTGCAAATCTGTCTGGGGCTTGATCTAAGCTCTTTTTACCAAATGTCCCTCCTTCCCACATTACGTGTATTTTAGCACATCCTTAGGAAACGGGCAGCTTTGTATGGGATTTAACCATGAAAATATTATCATATATCAAAACCCTAACAGTGATTCATATGTTAAGCAAACACTTTTAAGTGACTTTGAAATTATAAAATATATTGACTGGCATTGCTAGTAAGAATAGTAAAAAGACCATTTGTAACATCACTAATTCTTTTTAATGCCTTCTTGTTACTAAAGTCAGGGGGAAAACCACAGAGCACAGCTACCTAAGGGATAGTTAGGAAAACACTTTTTTCCTTCCCGTGTTTTTTCCCATTCTCAATTTGCATAAAAAAATCGGTGCAGAGCCATATGGGGGGGAAAATTTTGCAACCGCCTTATTTTGGGGAAAAAAAAAAAAAAGGACATGTATATAAAAGTGAAGTGAAGTCGCTCAGTCATGTCCAATTCTTCGAGACCCCATGGACTGTAGCCTACCAGGCTCCTCAGTCCATGGAATTTTTCAGGCAGGAGTACTGGAGTGGGTTGCTATTTCCGTCTCCAGGGGATCTTCCCAACCCAGGGATCGAACCCGGGTCTCCCGCACTGCAGGCAGATGCTTTACCATCTAAGCCACCAGGGAAGCCCATTATATGTATATAACTAAACTGTTTATTTCCCACTTTCTTCCCTTAAGAAAGGAATTCAGGATTATAAATAAGTTATTTTAAAAAGTGATAGATACAGTTACTATCTGGCGTGTCTTACCGAAGAGAGAAGTACAAGGACAGAGAAACAAAGCTGGGGAGCAGTCAGGGAATAAGAACGAAGGCAGGAAGAAAGGGAGGCCAGAGGGGAGGAAGGATTTACAAGAGGACAGAGGAGCTCCACCGGACAGGTGGGTAGGTGGAAAGGATATGTTCAATCTGACCCTTTGATCCTGGCTTCCTTGCCCATTGCACAGCCCCTGGGCCCCTCCTCCTACCCCAGGCTGTACTATGACTGGGCTAGATCTCTGGGAGGTCTCCTGGGGAGTGGGTCCTGCTCTGTTCATAATTGCAACTCTATTGAAATAGCTCCCTTAACCTTCAGTCTCTACTAAACCTCTCTCACCCACCTTCTGCTCTCACCCCTTAACTTTTCTGCACCTATCCCTTTGCTGGTGATATTCTTGTCTTTACAATTTTTAATCCAAAGCTTCAATATCCTATTCAAAGCCTTTCCTGTCTACCTCTGATTTCACCCAAGCCATATTGAATTCTCTCTTCCCTGTTTTCATATAATCCCCTCTATCCCTCTTGTAGGCCCTAACCACATTGTTTTGTAATTGTTGATAGATCTGTCTGCTCTACTAATAAATTCTAAGCCCCAGGTAAGGACACAGATGATACTTTTGTCTTACTTTTGTTCCTCTTGAGAACCATCCTCATCACAAAATTGGTGCTCCAGAAATACTTATTGAGTATAAAGGAACTAACAGTTGGGTCCAAGCCAGGGGATGGGGAGAAAAAGCAGAGGATAGCCCTTATCAGGGTGGCTGTTGTTCCCCAACTCTTTCCCTTTGTCCCTCCCTTCCTCTCTAATGTTCCTCTATCAATCTGAGCACTCAACAACCTAATTACAAGGTTCAACTTCAGACTTCTTAGCCAGCTCTCAAGGCCTTACATGGCCCTTATTTGCATCCCTCAGACTCATTTCTGGATATTCTGTTCCTTTAACCTGTGTCCTACGCTCTGTCAATCATGAACTCTTTAGAGGTCCTAGGATGTGACTTTGCACACTGTCTAGGCCTCCTGACTGTCTGCTTTCTATTTGGAATACTCACACCATTCTCTCCTTCCATCTCTTCACCTTCCAACATCTGTTTAATCTTTAGGATTTCCATTTAGAATCCTCTGCCTCTTCAGGACCATCATTCTATTTATTGATGTAGCTGTCATTGGTTTGATTTTTTTTTTCTTCCCAACCAAGCTGAGAGATGCACTGGGCAAGACTCCATTCTTCCTAGACCCACAGCCCAGCAGAGCCCCAGCATTCCTATTCAGTATTCTAGAATGGCCAGTTGAATGTTGAACCCAAGAATACCTTTCTCACTCTACTCCTTTCTTCCACAGTAGGAAGTATTGTGATATCTGGGTCTGCCATCCCTGGAGTAAAAGACCATAGAGATCATTTAGAGATGTATGCTCATCTACATTCATTCATTTCATTAATGGCCCAAGGATGCCAGCAAGAGGCTTGGTGTATCTAGAAGAGGGGGAGAAGCTAAAGGACTAAGTCATCTATCTTTAGTAAAACTGTCATTGTGAGTATGGAGAAGGCACTGGTGACCCACTCCAGTACTCTTGCCTGGAAAATCCCATGGACGGAGGAGCCTGGTGGGCTGCAGTCCACGGGGTCACAAAGAGTCGGACACGACTGAGCGACTTCACTTTCACTTTTCACTTTCACGCTTTGGAGAAGGAAATGGCAACCCACTCCAGTGTTCTTGCCTGGAGAATCCCAGGGACGGGGGAGCCTGGTGGGCTGCCGTCTATGGGGTCACACAGAGTTGGACACAACTGACGTGACACAGCAGCAGCAACAGCAGAGGCTAGATGTGTTAAGGATTAGTTTTATGTTTTGAATTTTTTAAAAAGTTCCAGCTGAGGCCTGGGGTACAGACTGGATCAAACTGTATTTAATTTACCCCAGAGCTGCAACTCAGAAGATAAACTACAATGAGAAAAACAGGAAATAGGCCTAAATGTCATAAGCAGCCACCTCTTAGTTATATGATATTTAATTTTGCCTTTCTTTATAGATTTCCAAATTTTTCTACAATGAGGCATTTTGGGGGGAATTCTCTGGTGGTCCAATGATTAAGACTCCATACTTTCACTGCCATGTGTATGGGTTCTATCTCTGGTTAGTGAACTAAAATTCCACAAGCCACATGGCAGAAAAAAAAAAATTAAGTGTTTACATTCAATAAAACAACCTCACTTAAAATATAATAAAATAAAATGAGGCATTTTTTTACTTGTTTTATAATTTAAAAATATAATTATTTGTTTGGACAACACAATATGATTTCAAGCATAAGTTTTGCACATTGAATACAGAGTTGTAGTAATTTTTATCACTGTTGTTGTTAGAGGTCAATGTATATGCTAGTTAATTCAATATAGAATTCTTTTCTCTTATTCCTACCCATTTGTCATTTGCATTTTCTAGCACTTTTTTTTTTAATTCAGAGAAAAATTTTTTTGGAAACATGAAGAGACTTAAAAATATATATATAAAGAATTAGATGATTAGTAGCATAAAATGACAATTAGAATTCCAGACTTAATACATTAGATTTGGCCCTCTGATAGTCCAACTATTTCACCTCCATAACGAGAAACTTGCATAGCTGAATCAAAATGTGGGATAACATGATAGCACTAGACCGTGAGCAGATGCCCAGGGGTCTTGGCTGAAGCATAGACTAACTAGCACTGTAAAGAATGGCCACTTATATGTTCTACAACCTTTAATTTCTTCCAATTGTAGAACACAGCTGAATGAATAGCCTCTAATATATCTCCTATATTTTAGAAGGTGAGACTAATTTGAACCATAGAAGGGGTGGGGGAAAAAGACCATATATCAAAGAAATGACCACCAGTGATAATACACCATGTGTTTATCAATTTAAAGCTAGAAATTACCCATTGATGGATATGAATGGGGAATTAACAAGAGGAAAATGCCATGGAAAACAGCCCTTATGGAGCATCTACCACTACACTAGCCAATGGATTCTCTACTAAGTGTGTTGCGTGTCTTCTCGTCTGATCCACAAAAATCAGTGAGGTAGATGTCAGTATTCCATTGACAGACTAGAAAATAATTACTCATGTATAAATTAAGATATTTCTCGTCACCTACTAAGCAATCCGTTCTTTAAAGGCAGATTATATGTCGATGTATACTTAGAACTAGTAGGAGCCAGCATGTGATAAAATCTTAATAAATATTTGTTCATTGATTAAATGGTTGAATAAGTGATGTTTTGATGGCTTGTTAGCCTTTTAAAGCTTATTAATGTTCTCAAGAATATCTATCTTTATGTATGTTCCTTTGGAAATTAGCTTTATCTCAAAATGTAAAAATCATTTACACGTTTTTTTAATTGAGGTGAAAATTAATCTGTGTTCCACAGCATAAAAGTAACAGTTTTGCAGTGAACAGTCCAGTGACTCATAGCACACTCATAGTGTTATGCGACCATCACTTTGATCTAGTTCTAAAACATTTTCAACCCCCTGAAAGGAAACTTTATTCCCATTAAGAAACTGCTCTCTTTTCTGCCTGTAGCGCCAACCTACATTCTCTCTCTCTGAGTTTACTTATTCTAGATATTAATGAAATAATATGTAATCTTTTATGTCAGACTTCTTTCACTTAGCATAATGTTTTCGAATTTCATACACATTGTATCATGCTGCAATACTCAAATCTTTATGGCTGAATAAATTTTTATTGCATGTATATGCTACAATTGATCAGTTCACCCATTGACGGACATTTGGGCCTTTTTAACCTTCTGGCTCTTAGGAACAGTGCTGGTGTGAATGTGTCTGTGCATATATTTGCTTGGGTATCTGTTTTCAATTGTTTTGAATATATTCCTAGATGTAGAATTACTGGATTATTTGGTAATCCTATATTCAACTTCTTCAGGAATATTGCAAGGGCTGAATCACTTTCCTTTCCTTCAGTAATTCATGAGAATTCTGATTTTTCTGCATCCGTGGCAACATATACTATTTTTCTTCTTTTTAAATAGCTATCCTAGAGAGCGTGGTCTTGATTTGCATTTCTCTAGTGAGTAAAGATAATGAGCTATGTTTTTATGCTTGTTGGCCATTTTCATGAGATTTTACAGGATAGGAAAGCAATTAATAAAACTCAAAATAATCTACTTTCTCTTTAATGACATTTAGAGATATCTCAGGAATTGATACTGCTACAGATACATTGCTTAATTCAGAATCTTGGAATAATTCTGGATAATTTCTTCTCCTGAATTTACAGCATCCAAACTAAAAGCAAGTGCTGTTACTTATAATTCCAAAGTGTCTTGAGTAATTACACTTCTCTGCATCTCCTCTAACCTAATCTAGGCCAATGTAATCTATTTCTCATCTAGAGTATTGTTTCACATTCCATTATTTGTCTCATTTAATCTGTGTTCCACAAAGCAGTCAAAATTTTAATCATAAATTAGATCATTATGGTGACCTGCTTAGAACCCCCCACTTTTCCTTTATTGCATTATAGGAAAACATAAAAGCTCTACATCACAGCTTATGAGAACCCATAACATCTGTAGTCCCAACCATGAATAAAGCTACTCTTTTTCATAGACATTGCCTTGCATCATGTCCAAACTTCTATCAATTTCTAGAATACTTCTTAGAGCATTTTCAAATGCTGTTATATTGGCCTGGAAAACAACACCCAAATATCACATGGAGAGATCCTTCTAATGTCTCTCAAATATTGCCTTCTCAGATAAGCTGTGGCTGGCCATGCCATCTAATGCGTGTTATTCTCTATTGAAGTAGGATATTCATTACCTTAAGAGTGATCTTTCTCCTTTGAAGTTGTATTTAAATATTTCCATACTTATTTATTTTTGGCCTTTATGCATAAGATTATAAAATTCACTTACGATGAAGATTGCTTCTTTTTTGTTACCGTGGTATACCCTCTGCCTATCACATAATTTCAGAGAAGGCAATGGCAACCCCCTCCAGTACTCTTGCTGGAAAATTCCATGGGTGAAGGAGCCTGGTAGGGTGCAGTCCATGGGGTCGCTAAGAGTCAGACATGACTAAGCGACTTCACTTTCACTTTTCACTTTCATGCCTTGGAGAGGAAATGGCAACCCACTCCAGTGTTCTTGCCTGGAGAATCCCAGGGACGGGGGAGCCTGGTGGGCTGCCGTCTATGGGGTCGCACAGAGTCAGATACGACTGAAGTGACTTAGCAGAAGCAGCAACACATACTTTGCTCATGTTTTTTTTAATGAATGTGTACATATGTTTTTGATAATCACAGACAGTTAAATCAGTACCATGTAGAAATACCCATATTTTCTTAACAGTAAATTATTGAGAAAATACCAATTTAAAAATGTCATCAGTAAGCTGTAGTACTATATTCTGAGTGCTGTGTTTCTTCAGAAGATTACAAGCCTCCTGTTTACTTGTCAATAACTAAATAATGCTCTTTGAAACCCATGAGTTATATCGAGGGGCAATGATTTGCCTAGTAGATAGAAGGAAAAAGTAGGCAATAGAACAAGATTTAGCAGAGAATGAAAGTACATTCTCTCTTATTGTGGTCTTTTCACAGCCTTTGTCTTGCCATTCAAGAGTCAGTACTTTATTTCCACGTCAGTATCTGGTGAACAGGCTCTATACCTGTTGACATGGAAATCATCCATAGTGCTGTGGAAGAAACATGATTAAATTGTGTTAAAATAATTCAGTCCCTTTCTGGCTAATAGAGAAGAAATAGTCTGGGCTCCTTCATGGATCCCTGAAATGCCTGTAATGGTAATGCTGCTCCATTACAATTATAAGGAGAAAATCAAATTTATACAAAGAGAACTCAGAGTTTCTTTACGTTGGACTGGATATTTGAACTAGTTGAAATACATATTTTTTGTCTGTACATAGTTGATCATTAATGTCCATTTTATGATTATTATAAACTCAGGAGTCTTGTTCTACTGTTCCCTTTTATGATAATAAGCTCATGAAAGGAAGAATATAAAAATTTTATTTACTAGAATAAACTTACTAGTTGTCAAGTAGACTACTCAATCCATATTTCAACAAACAATAAAATGATTGTTTCCTTTACTAAGTATTTCATGTCCATAGTTTCAATTGATGATCTAAAACATTGCTCTGTGACATACAATGGGAAGACTTACATTAGAATCATGAAATTTTCAGTTCTAAATGAATATTGTAGCATAGATGTCATCAGTGCAATCCATGAAGTCTCTGAAGGGATCTATGGACTTGACTCAGTTTCCTTACATCAATTAAATGTAGAAGACTAAAATCCTGTTACCGTAATGAATTTTTGATTAAGTTAGTTTCATCAATGATTAGTTTTTTCTTTTTTTTTAGGTGTATAATTATATATCTGCAAATAGAATTTTTTTATCTATACCTCTGCCATTTCTTGAATATGGTGATATCAGGCATTTTTGCTTCTTTCCTGGATATGTTCTATCACTCTGGATAAAATAAAATACTGGCTTTGAGCTAAAAATTAACATTATAATGTGTTAACATATCCATCAATGTATGGCAGAAAGTGAAGAGGAACTAAAAGCCTCTTGATGAAAGTGAAAGAGGAGAGTGAAAAAGTTGGCTTAAAGCTCAACATTCAGAAAATGAAGATCATGGCATCCGGTCCCATCACTCCATGGGAAATAGATGGGGAAACAGTGGAAACAGTGTCAGAGTTTATTTTGGGGGGCCCCAAAATCACTGCAGGTGGTGACTGCAGCCATGAAATTAAAAGACGCTTACTCCTTGGAAGAAAAATTATGACCAACCTAGATGGCATATTCAAAAGCAGAGACATTACTTTGCCGACTAAGGTCCTTCTAGTCAAGGCTATGGTTTTCCCAGTGGTCATGTATGGATGTGAGAGTTGGACTGTGAAGAAGGCTGAGCGCCAAAGAATTGATGCTTTTGAACTGTGGTGTTGCAGAAGACTCTTGAGAGTCCCTTGGACTGCAAGGAGATCCAACCAGTCCATTCTGAAGCAGATCAACCCTGGGATTTCTTTGGAAGGAATGATGCTGAAGCCGAAACTCCAGTACTTTGGCCACCTCATGTGAAGAGTTGACTCATTGGAAAAGACTCTGATGCTGGGAGGGATTGGGGTCAGGAGGAGAAGGGGACGACCGAGGATGAAGTGGCTGGATGGCATCACTGACTCGATGGACGTGAGTCTGAGTGAACTCTGGGAGTTGGTGATAGACAGGGAGGCCTGGCATGCTGCAATTCATGGGGTCGCAAAGAGTCGGACGCAACTGAACTGAACTGATCCATCAATGTGTATTTTCTTGAGTGTTCTGTAAATAAGCATGAGTGTTTAGTTCTATCAATGGCTTTTTTTTAGCATCTATTGAGATAATCATGATTCTTAAAATATTTTAACGATGGATATATAAACATGTACTCAGAGAAACTGAGGCATATTAAAAACTAAGAATTTGAGTAAAAATTAATTCTAGTAGGGCAATATCTAATCTAGCAAACAGAAAGGGGTTCTGAGGAGTTGTATTTTATTATAATATTTTTTAAAAAGCCTTATAAGCAGAAGAGAGGCGGAACCTAGGCAACGGGTCAGTTAATGAAAAGTCACTTACTTTAGAACATGGCAGGGGTGTCCATTCAGTTCAGTTCAATTGCTCAGTCATGTCCGATTCTTTGCAATCCCATGTTCTGCAGCATGCCAGTTTTCCCTGTTTATCACCAATTCCCAGAGCCTGCCCAAACTCAAATCTGTCAAGTTGGTGATGCCACCAAACCATCTCATCCTCTGTCATCCCCTTCTCCTCCTGCCTTCAATCTTTCCCAGCATCAGGGTCTTTTCAAAAGAGTCAGCTCTTCACATCAGGTGGCCAAAGTATTGGAGGTTCAGCTTCAGCATTTGTCCTTCCAAAGAATATCCAGGACTGATTTCCTTTAGGATGGACTAGTTTGATCTCCTTGCAGTCAAAGGGACTCTCAGGAGTCTTCTCCAACACCACAGTTCCAAAGCATCAATTGTTCGGTGTTCAGCTTTCTTTATAGTTCAACACTCACATCCATACATGGCTACTGGGGTCTATCAGGCTGATTACCTAATTAATGTTGATTAAGCAATTCCTGATGGACTGGTTTAAACCATTTCTGGGAGAGCTGAAACCGGAGTAAAGTCTAAGTTTGGTGATATGGGGATTGATGACTTTCATTTTGGGCTGCTTTTGTTTTTAATAACTGTATAATATCAGTATCAATGGATTTCTTAATGTCAGATTAGTGATACTTTTGGAGTGAATTCTATTTAGTGACGGCATATCATTTTCTTAACAAAGCATTAGAGTGGTTCACCCTTTCATTTTGGAGAAGGAAATGCAACCCACTTCAGTACTCTTGCCTGGAGAATCCTTGGACAGAGGAGGCCTGGCAGGCTACAGTCCTTGGGGTCACAGAGTCGGACATGACTGAGTGATACACACACACACACACACACACACACACACACACACACACACACACACCCCATTTGGTATGTTTGCATTGATGTTTTAAAGAAACACAGCTTTCTTTTTTGTACCATCTTTATAAGATTTCATGTTGATGTTATCTTAGCTTCATAAAATGAATTAAAGATTTTTTTTTTGTTTTTCATTTTCAATGTTTGGACAACAAAGCACTGAAACTCGCCAGTGTATGGAGGGTTGGTAGAATTCCTCTGAGAAAGCATCTGGACCTGGTGCTTTGTTTGCAAAGTGGTTCCTTAGTAACATGCTCTATTTCCACTATGAAAATTGGTCTGTTGAAGCTTTCTGCCTCTCATGGGGTCATTTTTTAATAATAATCTTTTTGCGTAGAAAATTATGTATTTTTCCTAGGTTTCACTTTTTTCTCTCTGCTTTATTCTTGCTTTCATTTGTTTAATTATGTGTAAATTATTCTTAAGATTAAAAAAAATGTTTTTACTTTCAGTAATTTCCTCTATTAGTTTATATGTGTGATTCCCACCCCTCCACCCCCATTTTCTTGGATCAGATTTGCTACGGATTTATCCTTTTTTAATATATCATGATAACAGGACTTTTAAAACTAGGTGACTGTTTTTCTATTCTTTTTTTCATTAATCTTTTACCTTTACTTCCCTTCATGTGTGCTTTTGGTTTGCTATTCCTTAGTTTGTCTGTGTTTATTTTTTAAGCTAGGTGTTTCATTTTTAATCTATCCTGATAAAACTATTAAGTGCTATGAATTTTATTCTCCTACTTCATTAAGTGGAACACATTTTGTATTTTTAGAAATTATATCATTTCAATGTATATTTTATTTTGCTCATCTTTTAATAGAACTTTCATTTTGTCTTAATTTTTAACTGAAATTATTTTTTTTTAGTTCTGTTGATATTCTATAATTGTATTACACTGTGGTCAGAGAGTTGTTTATATTATTTCTATTGTGTGACTTAGAGATATATTCAGTGTGACTCTAGTACATGACCACTTAGAGTGAAAGGTCTATTTCTCTTGAAGATGGAGCCTCCATTATAAGGGTATAAAATTCAAATATATTATTAAGATCTATTGTGATGACTGTTCAGATTTTCCATCTCTATACTTATTTTAATTGCCATTATCTCCTTACTTATATTTTGTCCACCTTGATTTGTGCCGAGACTTAATAATTGTCCCAAACCAGAAGAGTAGTAATGCTGGCAATTCGGATGACTTCTTACTGCGTCAGGTTTATAAGTTAACTTTATCATCAGTTCAGTTCAGTTATTCAGTTGTGTCCAGCTATTTCCAACCCCATGGACTGCAGCACGCCAGGCTTCCCTGTCCATCACCAACAAACAGAGCTTACTCAGACTCATATCGATTGAGTCAGTGATGCCATCCAACCATCTCATCCTCTGTTGTCCCCTTCTCCTCCCACCTTCAATCCTTCCCAGCATCAGGGTCTTTTCATATGAGTCAGTTCTTCATATCAGATGGCCAAAGTATTGGAGTTTCAGCTTCAGCATCAGTCCTTCCAATGAAAATTCAGGACTGATATCTTTTAGGATAGATTGGTTAAATCTCCTTGCAGTCTGACGGACTCTCAAGAGTCTTTTCCAACATCACATTTCAAAAGCATCAATACTTCGATGCTCAGTTTATAGCCCAACTCTCACATCCATACATGACTACTGGAAAAACCAGAGCTTTGACTAGACTGGACTTTTGCTGGAAAAGTAAAGTCTCTGCTTTTTAATATGCTGTCTATGTTGGTCATAGCTTTTCTTCCAAGGAGCAAGCATCTTTTAGGTTCATGGCTGCAGTCACCATTTGAGTGATTTTGGAGCCCCCCCAAATAAAGTCTGCCACTCTTTCCATTGTTTCCCCATCTATTTGCCATGAAGTGATGGGACTGCATGCCAAGATCTTAGTTTTCTGAATGTTGAGTTTTAAACCAGCTTTTTTCACTCTCCTCTTTTACATTCACCAAGAGGCTCTTTATTCCTCTTCACTTTTTGCCATAAAGGTGGTAATATCTGCATATCTGAGGTTATAGATATTTCTCCCAGCAATTTTGATTCCAGCTATTCCTGATCCAGCCTGGCATTTTGCACGATGTACTCTGCATAGAAGTTAAATAAGCAGGGTGACAATATACAACCTTGACATACTCCTTTCCCAATTTGGAACCAGCCCTTTGTTCCATGTTCAGTTCTGTTGCTTCTTGACCTGCATACAGATTTCTCAGGAGACAGGTCAGGTGGTCTGGTATTCCCATCTCTTGAAGAATTTCCATAGTTTGTTGTGATCCACATAGTCAAAGACTTTAGTCAATAAAGCCGAACTAGATGTAGAACTACTACCTAGAACTTTATCATAGATATGTGTGTATAAGAAAAAACAATATGTGTACTATCTGCAATTTCAGGTATATACTGGGGACCTTGGGGCATATACACTGAAAATAACAGGTGACTATTATATTTTAAGAAATCTACCAAGTACAGGCTTTCAGATGATGCATATAAAGAATATGCTCACCAATTCAGGAGACTCAAGAGGTGCAAGTTTGATCCCTGAGTCAGGAAGATCCCCTCGAGTAGGAAATGGCAACCCACTCCAGTATTCTTGCCCAAGAAATCCCATGGACAGAGGAGAGTGGTGGTCTATAGTCCATGCAGCCACAAAAATTGGACACGACTGAGAAACTGAGCACATCAAGAAATACAATTATGAACTGAAGTCGCTCAGTTGTGTCCGACTGTTTGCGACCCCATGGACTGTAGCCTACCAGGCTTCTCTGTCCATGAGATTTTCCAGGCAATAGTACTAGAGTGGATTGCCATTTCCTTCTCCAGGGGATCTTCCCAACCCAGAGATCGAACCCGGGTCTCCCACAGTGTAGACGGACGCTTTACCGTCTGAGCCACCAGGGAAGTCTGCAACTATTTATCAAAGTGAGATTTGAAAAGAAAAGAATATGGAGGAGATTGATATGTGTATCTTAAGATTTGTATATATTTACATGCTTTCACTTTTCACTTTCATGCATTGGAGAAGGAAATGGCAATCCACTCCAATATTCTTGCCTGGAGAATCCCAGGGATTGGGGGAGCCTGGTGGGCTGCCGTCTACGAGGTCGCACAGAGTTGGACATGACTGAAGCGATTTAGCAGCAGCAGCACATGCATTTGTATAATATATATTAATAAGATTTACATATTTATATATAATAAGCACTTGAGGGGGTATACTTATGTAGATTACCTATGTGAGTCTGAGTGAACTCCAGGCATTGGTGATGGACAGGGAGGCCTGGTATGTTGCAATTCATAGGGTTGCAAAGAGCTGGACATGACTGAGCGACTGAACTGACGGATGCAATGTATTAATAGACTTACTTATGCAATGGAGACTTAAGTAAATGTTTGTGTATTATTTCTATAGACCCATGCATATATTGTGATATTTGTGATCATCAAAAAGTTAATGTTAATTGGTAGAAAACAAGAACAGACCCATTTAAGGAACACAGATGTCTTTAAATGTAAAGATTCAGAAACTGTTAAATGAAAAGCATGCATGCCCCAATATGGAGTTAGAGACCTCTTCTTTCAAAGATGAGCAAGGATGCCAGCTGGACTTTGTCATTAGTGAGGACATCTGGCCCTTCAAGTAGTTACTGTTATTAAGAAACTGGCTACATCATAACTGTTCTTTTGTTGCAAATAACTGCCACTTAACCACACCAGCCAATCTCTGCTTGTTTACTATCTGAGTGGGTGAACTGTAGGTAACCTACCCACATGTGCTACACCATTCCTAGGCAGGGCTTCCCTGGTGGCTCAGCTGGTAAAGAATCAGCCTGCAATGTGGGAGATCTGGACATGTTAAAAAGCAGAGACATTGCTTTGCTGACAAAGGTTCGTCTAATCAAAGCTAGTTATGTATGGATGTGAGAGTTGGACCAGAAAGAAAGCTGAGTGCTGAAGAATTGATGCTTTTGAACTGTGGTGTTGGAGAAGACTCTTGAGAGTCCCTTGGACTACAAGGAGATCAAACCAGTTTAATCCTAGAGGAAATCAGTCCTGAATATTCTTTGGAAGGGCTGAAGCTGAAGCTCCAATACTTTGGCAACCTGATGCAAAGAACTGACTCATTGGAAAAGACCTTATTGCTGGGAAAGATTGAAGGCAGGAGAAGGGGACGACAGGATGAGATGGTTGGATGGCATCACCGACTTGATAAACATGAGTTTGGAAAGACTCTGGGAGTTGGTGATGGACAGGGAAGCCTGCTGTGCTACAGTCCATGGGGGTCACAAAAAGTCAGACATGACTGAGTGACTGAACTGAACTGATTCCTGGACATATTTTGAAGGGTCTGTTGGAAACAGACTGCTGGAAAATGAAGTCTATAAAGTTCTTCCAGAAATGTATTTATTTTTTCTTTAATACAATATATAAAGTTAGGGAGTATATAAATTGAGCATGCTATGGATTGGAACTATAAAATTAACTTATGTTTCAACAAACATACATCTTCTTCCAGATTTAAAATTTAAAAGAAAAATTGCCCTATCTTTTAAAATATTAAACACACTAGTAATGCTGTTTACATCCTCATTTAAAAATGTTTAAAATGATCTGAAGTAAATGAAGATTATACATAAGTACATTTTATTTTTCATTTAAAACTGTACTTTATATTATAAATAGAGGGTTAAATGTAAGGGTTTTGAGGTGAATCTAAAAGATGTCAGTTGTAGTTATTGTTAATTATTTATGAACCCGCTGGTAAGGACAAATCATTTTCTTAATCTATTTCACTAATAGAAATTATTTATAAGCACATCATTAATTATTTACCTTTTCCTGGTATTATGTTTGCATTAATAATTTAAAAATATATAATTATCTATTAAATCATCTAAATATGATTTAACTTCATTTATTTTTTGTTACACAAATAGCAATTTGGTCATTAACTATAGTCACATGAAGAAAGGTATTCTACTATAACAAGTTTGGTTGGGTATTTAGAAATAGTGGGGACAATAGCTTGCATATTTATTTTTATTTTACTCAGTATTAGTAGGTATAACTAAGAATATTCTCAAGGTATATTCTCAAGAAAGTTTCTAGAATCTCAGATCTGTAAATCTTTTGTCTGTCAGTTACTATATATATATACCCTTGAGGTATCTGGCAAGTAGAGACAAAGTTTTCTTCTTGTAGTTGCCAATTAACTCAAAGCCCTCAGAGCCAAATGACTTTCTCTGTACAGCAGGGAGGGGCTGATTTTTTGTCCTGGGCATCACCAAACAGCTTCACTGAAAACTTACAGGAGATTTGCTCCTGAATAAAATGTGTACCGTAGCAGCTTTGTCCTGCCTTAGTTATGATATCTGAGGTGTAGTATCATCACGAATACATCTAGAGTTTGACAGCCTTGGAGTTATAACCAGAAAATAAAAAATGTTTGGCAGGATTATTGTCCAAATATCTTTGTCTAAAATAAATATTCCTGTTGGGAAGCCTGTTTAAAAAAAAAAAAAAAAAAAGATCTTAACAGGCCTTTAAAAGAGATTCAGTGTTTAGGTTACTGGGAAAGAAGGCCAGATTATCAGTGGATTTTTTTTTTTTAATAGAAAAATACTTTATATATTATTTGGGCTTCCCTGGTGTCTCAGACTGTAAAGAATGTGCCTACAGTGCAGGAGACCTGGGTTCTCTTCCTGGTTGGGGAAGATCCCCTGGAGAAGGCACTGGCTACCAACTGCAGTATTCTTGACTGGAGAATTCCATGGACAGAAGGGCCTGGCAGTCTACAGTCCATGGGGTTGGAAAGAGATGGACACAACTGAGCAACTAATACGTTCAGTTCACTGTTTCATATATTATGTGATAATGAGACAAAGTAAAGGCAAAAGTAACATGCACATTGTAAGCAGAATCACCAAGGGAAAGACATCTTTGAACTTCAGTCTCCAGTTATCACTGTCTACGCTTATGTACTATTATGGACTAAGTTGAGTTTTCTCAAAATTTATATGTTGATGTCCTAATCACTAGCACCTCAAATGTAACTGTTTTAGGGATAGGATCTTTAAAGAGCTAATTCAGGTACAAGGAATTCCGTTGATAGGCCCTATTCCAAAGTTACTGATGTCCGTATGAGAGGAGATTAGGGTGCAGACCCACACAGGACCATGTTAAAACATATGGAGAAGATGGTCACCTACAAGCCAAAGAAAAAGGCTTCCAAAGAAACAGACCTCGCTGATAGCTTGATTTTTTTTTTTCCTAACTTCTAGTCCTCAGAATTATGAGAGAACATGAGAACACATTTCTCTTGTTTAAGCCACCCATGTCTGTAGTACTTTGTTATAGCAGTCCTACCAAAACATCTTAACCTTAACCTCTTGAGGTCTGAGTAACAAATTCCTGTTGTATTCTGGGTACACAGTTCCAATTGTTTGGATCCAGAGCTCTCTCACTTGAAGCAAGAATTGGAGACAACTGCTTCTCTTTGTTTATGGAATAATAGCGAAGGAAATTCTGGGTTCAAACATTTATTACTTACTGCTTTGGTTTTGTGCAACAATATCATTTTTTAATACTTAGTTTAAGGAAGACAGCTTATGTAAATAACTTTCTTGAATGCTTATTAAGAGAATCTTTCCACAGCCTTTCCTGACAGCCTGGATACCACTGGGTATTCAAGTTAATCTGAAGGTTAAACCTCTCTGTAGATTTCTAAAGAGAACATTAACATGGTCCCCAACTAGGAATCTTAGTAAAAGAGCCTGCTATTTTCTTCTTGGCCAAATCTTGGCACGCTATAAGAAGGCTATATCTATACCATTTTCTGTATTTATATCTAAATGAGTTGCCTAAATGAAATTATGGATTACTTCAAAGTCATGAAGCCCCACTTTTGTCAATTTGATGATTGTTCTGGGATAATCTTGACCCCACTGCCTTACAGTTTTTGAGCCTGTAATTAAACATGCTAAATATGCAGAGCTATTTACTGATTTACAGCTTTGTAATTTTCAGGTTTAAAATATGGGGGAAAAAAATTAACTGCTTCCATAGCAAAATAACCCAAGAGGACCCTTGAGGACAATGGGAGCTACTGTGCATAGAAAAGAGGGCTCATGCCAACATGTATATCTTTTTAATTTGAGGATTATGTTGGAAATGAAACATAATCTCCAAGGTGAACAAGTGCTTTTGCTAGAGTACTTAACCCTAAATATGAAGCTAGCATAAATTACTTGATTGTTATTAACTGCTGTTTAACTTCCCTGCACTTTTAACACTTATTATAATGGAAAATATCACTTAAAAAAAATCTTGTTCGAGGGTGATTAGAATGTCCTTTTATATTTAATGTTTCAAAATCATGTGCATGGAGTACCCACCAACATATCAATTATTTAGTCATTAAAATTGTGGGTGCAAAATCATTTTAGTTGGAATTAGGACTCACTCCAACATGTGCTAAGGGAAGTTGCCTAAATTGCAACAGTGAGCTATAGAGAGGACATTAAATTGTTTCAAACACAAAGAATTTTCATAACAATTCCCTAAGCTAGATGGCATTGACCTTAAACAAATAAATGACTGGTTATTTCTCCAGCAGAAGATAGATTTATTCAAGATCAGCCAAGAATTGCCTTTTGGAATCTGCAACCAAGGTGAACCGTATGTAAATCCCCTCATAGTAAGGAGAGGAGAACTCTTTTAAAGAGGGTAAAAGGATGGTGGGGCGGGGGTGGGGAGCAGAAAAGAGTCCTCTGGGAAAATTTAGAGTTCAAAGTGTGTAGTGGCTTTCCATTGACTTACTGTGACAGCCTCTTATGGATGAGCTCTTGTCAGGCAGGAAGTCTTTCTTCTTCCTCTTGGACACTTCCATTGTTGCAGGGCATGGCAGCTCCCCCTTCTGGCTTCCCAACTTTTAAATCGTGGTTTCTGTTTGTTATAATGTTCACAATGGCAATACAGAATATTCACCTACAGCAAACGCATTCACAAAGCACCACAGTATATGAGAAATTGTTTCTGTTGTTTAAGTGGAAAGTTATGTTATGAATTCATATTCAATTTTTCAAATATTTAATAATTTAATGCTATTTAGTGTGATTGGGCACAATTCTTCATTACAAGGTAACTTAACCTGAAATGTCTTAAAAGAATTAAATGTTTCAGCTTTGTAAAAAGTAAAATCTAGACAACTCTTTAGACAGAAGATTGAGAAGGTAGAAGAACTCTCAAGTCTCTGGATATGTTAGTGCTTAGATAATACCAGAAATATTATGAAGTGTCTTTTGACTGAAAAAAAAATGTTTTATTTAAAAATCTAAAATTGCTATGGACATCTCCAAGACTCACTGAGATTTTCTAGAAAAAAATATAATGCCTGGATGAATGTAACTATTCAATTTATCTCTATAAACAATGAAACATTTTCAATATACTCAATTCTAACTTATCAGTGTTCTCTAGGGCACTGAGGTAAGAAACAATGGTATCAACTCAAATGCTACTTTTTAAGTATCTTTTTTCCTAAATTTATTTTCACTGTTAGCTTATCAGTAGTATGGTAATGGAATAATTAGGCAGCTATTGAATGCCACCATTAGAAAAATTGCATCCAAAATCTTCTATACCTCCATTCAACCCCCAAGTGGAAAAAATCTAGAAAAAATCTCGGATGTAAATAAACACAATAAACTGGTAACAAAAGTCCTTCAGAGAACAATACCGTGCTTCAGGTACAAGGATGTGATGGAGATTTGTTTTTCACTGGATTTCATTTATATCTTTTGAATTTTGCTCCATAGGATTTGTTGTTGTAGTTGCTTACTCACTAAGTTGTGTTAAACTCTTTGCGACCCCATGGACTGCAGCCCTGCAGGCTCCTATGTCCATGGGATTTCCTGGGCAAGAATAGTGCAGTGGGTAGGCATTCCCTTCTCCAGGGGATATTGCTGACCCAGGAATTGAATCTGTGTCTCCTGCATTGGCTGGCAGGTATTTATCATCTGAGTCACCAGGGAATCACCATGGAATTGAATATCTACTTTTAAATGTTAATCTACTTTTATAAAGAAAAAAAAGCCAAAAATTAATATTTTAACATGACTTTCCCACTTTATAGATATGTGTGGGTATATATATATATATACACATATATATATTTTATATATAAATATTTACTTATGTACATGGATTTTACTACATTATATGTAGGATAGAATGCCCAGTAATAGAAGAATGATTGGAGTTGAGCAAACTGATAATCCTACTTGATCACCACTGGTTCCATTACTTGCTACCACATATATTAAGGTTGTTATTCTCAGTGCATTATATAATTTAATCCTTATGACAATTTAAGAACAAACAGTGTTTTGTTTCATTTTAAAGTCAAGGAAAGTAAGACTTAGAGAGATTAGGTGATTTAATAACAGGGGTCCCAGAGCATAAGTTACAAAGCCTGGTTTCCTTACCATATCTCTCTCTTTTCTTGCAAGCGTATGGAAGCAGTGTTTTAATTGGTAATCAGAAGATATTTTTATCAAAAACAAATATATTTTTTTAATACTGGATATTAAGTAGGCATGCACTCCTCAGTTTTCTGCTTTATAGAAAGCACTCCTTCTTATATGTGTCTGCTTGATTCACACACACTTTGTGCTACCTGACTTTCAGGCTGCTGTTACTATCTCTTCCTAATTACTCTAAAAATATGCAGATAATTAAATGATCTCAAAAAGTAAAAGCTTCCAGTCTATACGTGGCATATGAGGATAATAAGTTTAAGTTTCCCTTGTTTGCTTGAAATAATAGTACTTCTCAGTTCAGTTCAGTCACTCAGTCGTGTCCGACTCTGCGACCCCAGGAGTTGCAGCACGCCAGGCCTCCCTGTCTATCACCAACTGGAGTTCAGTACTTCTAGACAATGTTAATGCATTTGAGCATTACATAGGTGCTTATAGTACCATCAGCATGTGATACTCATTTCACATTTGAGGCATGGAGTCTTGGATGTTCACTGTGAGCTGGAACTAGTTTGGAGGATCAGGGGAACCAGTGGGTTTTTTGTTTTGTTTAGGGAAAATGGGAGGGGTTGTGTTTTGTTCTTAAGTTTTCAGTTGCTTTGAGGCTAGAACAGATAGCAAAATAAATACCTAGAGTTTTGGACAGAAAGGTTAAAGCAGGTATATTAGCTTTCTAATTATATTTCTGTATAATAAACTAACATATTATCCCACCATTCTGTAGGTCAGAAGTCTGAATGTAGGCTAACTCAGTCTTACTCAGGGTTTCTTTAGCCTGCAGTCATGGTGTTGTTTGGAGCTATATTTTCCTCTGAGGCTCACAAATCCCTTGCATCCTCGCTGATTAGTAACAGAATTCATTTCCTTCCAGTGGTATCTGTGAGTTGTAGGTACTGGGGATGGCAGATGTGGAGTTTCTTTCTAGACTACGAAGTTAAGGATGTTATCATTATAATGTTTTCAAATGAAGTGTTGATGTCGGTAATTCTATCCACAAGTTGGTAGATGAGGGCTGATTCTTACTGCTTATTGTTCTCAATTTCTAGAGGCAGCCTGCCTTTCTGTGCTCAGTGAGCCTCTCTAAAACATGCCATACATAAGTGCATGCTCTCCAGTTTAGAAACTCTGACTTCTCTCTTCAGAGACGGGCAGTAGATTTACAGGGCATGCACACCCCAGGGCAGGAATTTTGGAGTCTTAGAATTCTGTCTAACTGAAGGAGAATTAAGTAGAAACTTTCCATAAGAACCCTGATAAATACTTGTACTCCTATTCTTAAGTTCCTTTTTTCCAGGAATAAAATGGAATATGGTGCTTGACTTTGATTGCTACATGAGGCTCATGCACACTAATCTGAAAATCACTGTCATGTATACCAGCTGCTTTTCTATCTTAATAAAACATACCATTTTTTAAGGAGGCCATTTTATAAAATAAAAACTTTGCCATATCCAGGATGTCCAGTGAATATAACCATTTTTCTTTTCATTTTAAATCAGTATTTAAGATTGATTAGACTTGACATACAGAATTTCCTTCTATGGCAATATACATCCCACAAAGATTTAAAGTTAAATATTTCATCTAAGTTAGTTACACTTTGAATAACCACTATTGATTTTTGATTACATTATTATCAATATTTATACTGCTATAAACAATGTTTATGGCACTGTAATGATAAGTTCTTAGTGTTACCTACTTGTAGGGCCTACAATTATGTTGCTATAAATGTAATTTACAGTTACAGTAATTCTGTTTCATCTCAAAGCTCAAATCTATAAAGCAGTGATTTTTTTTAACAGAAAAACTGGTGTAGTATTTTAAAAAATAATTTGTTGAATTGACAAGGATACTAGCTGTAGATTTTTTTTACCCTCTTCAGACCTGGTTGTCTCAATTTTTTGTGTTTTTGTTGGTACCTATTTTTTCCATTCTGTTTAAGATTTCCTTGACATTAGCTGCTTATAATTAAGTAAATAAACCTTGTGGATTTCTTGATACACCCATTATATGAGTTTCCTAAATATTTACCTGATATATATTTGAGATAATATTTCAAGATTTCCCCTTGGCTTATTTGTATGTAATTAGTCAACTTTTTATTTGGCATTTAAAATCTTTTTGTCTTTTTGACTTGCTTCATTTTTAGAGTAGTGGATGCTATTTCCTGAGAATAATTCATCTACAAGTTAAAGTCCCTCCCTCAGTTTATAGGAACCATCCCGTGCTGAATCAAATTCATAGTATGATTCTGATAAAACAGACATTTGCACAACGTGAATAAAACCTGCAATTCTTTTCTGTTTTAAATGATAACAACAACATGAATAAAACCTGCAATTCTTCTCTGTTTTAAATGATAACAACCTATCTGATCATACTGTCCGCTTATGGAATACTTTGTTTTCTTTCTCCCACTCCACTCCACCCACTCCACAAAGACTTACCTAGAAAATAAAATGCAATCCCTGAATTGATACTCCCCAAAAGCTGTTTGAAATATTTTACACTGCAATATATGTACATAACTATAGGAAAAGACTCACTTCCCCAAAATAAAAACAAACAAGATATGTATATATATATATATGTGTGTGTGTGTGTGTGTGTGTGTATATATATCTTTTTCTTAAACCAGTATATCCCAATAGCATAGCTTTTATTTGTATCATAATTTTGAGATTTTTTTTTTAATTGGATTGGCCAAAAAGTTTGTTTAGGTTTTCACATAAGGATGAACTTTTCCTCAAGTCAATAGATACCAAAATAATGAGATCTTAAAATAAGGATATGCTTAAAATTATATATGCATAAATATGCTAGATTATTTCTTCATTAGGTGATCACTTTGAGCAATGATTTTTCTCATTAAAGGTATAGGTTTATCATATAATTAGATTTAAGAGAACTTTTTTACTTTTTTCTTTTTAAACAGTTTTAGATTAACAACAATGGAGAGATTAGTCAGGAAAGAACTGTAACTAATAAAATAAATGGGCATAAAAATCATATTTTGCTTTGGATTTAAGATTCTAGTTTGTTAAAATATTGTGAAAAATAAGCAAGAGAGGAGAGCTGAATGAAAGTAGCTCAGAATCAAGTCAAATCTCGGCATAAAAGGTGTCACATGAGTGAAATGCACATACAAGGAAAATATTAATATACATTGCCAAGAAGAGTTTCCAGGACTTATGGCAAAATGCAGGAAAGATTTTAGTTAAATAAAAATTAAATGAAAGTTTATCTTAAGTAATGACCCCCAAAAATCTTGCTAGCAAGATTGAGGGATGTAATAAACAAGTTAAACAAAATGAATCTTTCCAAGAAACAGCAAAGAAAGAAGGGAGGTTAAGTGCCTAAAACTGTCTGTTACTCCAAATTTATATAGTGAGAGTTTATTCATTTCAAACAAGGGGATTCATACTCTATTTAATAAGATATCACATGGCGTTCCTTTCCATTTACAGTATGTTCCTAAAGGTGAAAACAGCAGGAAAATGAAATTACTTCATTTACTGGAATTACAGCTTCTTTTGTATAAAACTTTAATCATTTTATATATGACAAGCTTATGCTTAATGTTTTTAGAATACTCTTCATAAAACATTATTTAGCAAAAGCATACTCTCCCACTGAGCACATCGCTGCTTTCAATGGCTGTGCTAATCTAGTTTGAATATATGCAGCATTTAATCTTAATTATGATGCTGAAGTCTATAAAACGTTAATTATTCATTTCACATGCTCCCTCCACTTTATTGTAACTCCTAATTTGCTTAACAAAATGTGGCTTTTAATTAGAAGTGTGGAACCATTGGAGCAAGGTAGTGTTTTGAGTGTGTTATGTGTGTATATGTTGCATGCGCTTCTATTGCTTTAGAAATACATGTCCGCAGGAGTAGTGTTGGAATAAGAGAAGTAAAATATTTTAAATTCAAATAGCAAATCTTCTAGTAGTTTTAATTTTCCTTCGTACTTAACTGAGTTGTTTCCTGATTTCCTGTAGTCCAAAAGGGAAAATGGAAAGACATAACTGGTTATCATTTTAATAGTGGACAGTAGTTGGACTACAGTTAATGTCTGTATCTCTTTAAATACCAGCTGAAGATCAAGCACAAAGACACACACACAAAGACAAGTGCAAAGAAAATCAGGTAATCAGGTCATATTTGCCTACATAATACAGAATAGTCAACTGACATTTTTTATTCAATTAGTAATAGTTGTGTTTCTGTTAAATTTTTGAGATATGATAGATTATATAATACAAAATATTGTTAGAAGAAACTTGGAAGAGATTTAACATTTAAATCCTTAATATTTTTCAACAATTTCCTAATTTATTATTTATAATTTATTATTTATTTATCACTTATGTAATAGTTGTGCTGTACTTTTCAGATAATTTAGTTTTAAAAGTTTACATTTTAAAATGTAAAATTATTTGTAAAAACTTTGTATTCCTGCTTTAAAAGAAAATGATAATTTTGAGATATAAATAAGTAGAAAACTAAAACAGTTTTCATGTATCCCTTATGGACATAGAATCATGAGATGACCCATTCTACATGTTTTTAGACATCAGCTTAGATCTCTAGGTATGAAGTCATGTATCTCTAAGTTATCCTTTGATTAAGCTGTTCACAAAGACAAGGACTCTTAAATATTTTGTATACATTTACTATAAATTCTCAGAAAGGTCATTTAAAAATTAAAAGTCAAAATCTTCATAAAATTCATCAAGAAGATCTCAATTGCAAATTGTATATACTAAAATATTGTGTATAAGAATGAAATTATAGTTGCAGAATAAAATATTAAACTGATTAATTGTATCTAGGCAGATGTTATTTTCCAAATAGATGCTCATATATTTCCTCACCTTCCCCCCCCCAAAAAAAAAATCTAGATTGACTTAAGGTTACATAAAGATTTGTAATAGTTTAACTATTATGATGTTTCACTTTTATAATTTATTTGCCAGGCATACTTGAATTAATTACGGAGCAGTTTTGTTCTTAAATGTAATTAACATCTGTATTTCTCTGATTTGGAGGGTTATATCAACTTCTCAGGTGGCCTTCAATTTCTTACAGGGTACAATTTTATTGATTTATTAAATCTTTTTTTAATCAAGTATAATTCTTTATCCCTTATCTCATTTCTAATATATAATGTTAATTATGGCTATGACCTATGGTACTACGCCATAAGAGCCCTCCCATGATTGTTCCCACTTTACAGAATGAAGAAATTAGAAGCTTAACAGAGATTAGTGATTTGTCAGAAAATCACCTGAGATTTCAACCTAGGGCACTCTCAGAGCCTGTACTTTCTGCTGTTCTGCTCTCCTGCCTTCATTCAGTTTCTATGCTCAGTTCTGTGTCTCCCAAACATTCTCTCAATGCCTTCAAACCCCATTTCCAGTCACGGTACTACTGTTTGATCTAATTCTCTAGTTTCACTTCCAGTCTCCTTGGATCCCTACATCCATTGATTCATAGATTAAGTCTTTCATAGGTTAAGTCATCTACTTGTATAAAAATAAAGAAAGAACTGGATTAAAATAAGTGACAAAGAATGGTTATGAATATTGTTGCTGTTTGGTAAAAAAAAAAAAAAAAATTCCCAGAAATGGGGGAAGAGATGCATCTGAGAGGAGAGACAGTAAATGTTATACCCCATTGTGAAGATGGTATATATCATACTGATGCTCAGTCGCATCCAACTCTTTGCTATCCCATGGATTGTGTAGCCTGCCAGGCTCTTCTGTCCATGGAATTTTCTAGGCAAAAATACTGGAGTGAGTTGCCATTTCCTTCTCCAGGGGTTTTTCTGACCTGGGAATTGAATTTGCATCCCCTGCATCTCTTCCCCTGGCAGGCAGATTCTTTACCACTGAGCTACCTGGGACGCCCTGGATAGTATGTATATTCCCAATTAAAGATTTTATTGTCCTGTCAGCAGCAGACATACATCTCCTCTGCTACTTTCTGCTGAACTAAATCAAATAAGGTACAAGTGGCAATATAGTTTATACTTAAGCACATAATATCTATAGCTCAAATCTCTGTTTGAACCTAATCTCTGCAGTTTACCAGTTGAAGTTTATGCAACCTCTCTTACCTCAGTTTCTGCCTCTGTAAAGTGGGTACAATAGTTCTTACCTTACAGGATTGCTTACAAATTAAATATTTCAATATATGCAAATCACTAAAAACAATCACAGGAACATCATACTTCATTCATGGGCTTTCTGTAGTTGCAGCAAATGGAGCTACTTTTCACTGTACTTGGGCCTCTCAGCATGGTGGCTTTTCTTGTTGCAGAGCACAGCCTGTAGGCACAGGGGCTTCAGTAGTTGGAGCACATATGCTCAGTAGTTAGGGCTCATGGGCTCTAGAGTGCGTGCTCAGCAGTTGTGCTACATGAACTTTGTTGCTTTGCATCATGTGGAATCTTCCAGAACCAAGGATCAAATCTGCATTCCCTGCATTGACATGTGGATTTTCCTATCCACCGTAATACCAGGGAAGTCCTGCTTGATTTTTTAATAAAAAATATGTACCTTAGAGTTTACGGAAAACATGATTATGGAACACAGTGTTTCATTTAGGACCTTCTAAGAATAATCCACATGTAATATATCTTCTCTGCCTAAAGACTTTTAACTGAAAGTCCAAAAATTGTAAGAAAGATTAGCTCTCTCCTGTCTTAAATATCTTAACAATACTTATGAAGCTGTTAGATAAAACTCTAGCTTTCAAGAAACATAAATAAATAATGGCTAATGATGTTCAGGGACATTCTCCAAACTGACTTTTCTATGTATTTAAATCTCTTGGATAATTACAAAACTTCTACTTGCATTTTGTTTTCTTTGTAAGTTGCATAAACCTAGAAAAACAAAATTGTACAATCCTGGAAAGAAAGCACAAAAGGGAATAATTTTCCTTAATTTTATCTCCATCTACCATGTTCTGTATGCTCATCACCTCAAATATTATCTTTCAGGAATGAGGAGGGGGGCTTCTCTCAAACTCTGTTTATAATCTCATCATGAGGTTTTCACACAGTCTTCACTCCATAAACTTTTCTGTCTCCTTAAGAACTATATAGTTTTGTTTCTGATTTTTTCACTGTGTCCAGTCCAAAGATCGAAGAGGAGAGGGAAGCGGACTACCTAACTAATCTTGAGATGTTCACTTAGTGCTGAGTACTTTAATCCAATTTTCTTTGATTGAACTTTTACACCCTGGGGAATTCCCAAGGATTGTGAAGTTCTTTGGTGCTTTCCTGAAACATAAGCCAGTCTATCCCTTCTGTCCCTCTCTTTGAAATGAAAAGCTCTAGCTTTTTAGTCTGAATTTAGTTCTATTCACTATCTTGCCATCACACTAAGCTGCTTCTGAAGTTTGCCCCCCACGCAGTTCTGAGTTCTAAAGCCACGTTGTCCACTTTCTTTTCCGCGCCGCTTTTCATGCCTCTTCTTTCGTCTCTCGGCTTTGCCATTCTGTTGAGGTATCACCCAGGATGCCATGTTCTGTCTGATGTTTTCTCAGTTGACCTCCAGGTCTTTGAGGGCCTTGCAGCATCTTTCTTCTTTCTCCTTTCTGTTTTGTTGCCGCAGATGACTTGGTGGAGAGATTTGCAATTGTTTGAAATAGAATGCTTTGCTGTTTTGCCGTATTTTTAGAGGAAGTCAGGAAAATTATGTTTGAAAAGTCAGACTGTGTTATCTCATGTCATCCTCATAGTAATTCCTATATGTAATCTTAATTACTACCCATTTTTACACATAAAGATACATTTATATTATGTGACAGAGATAGGACTTCAACTTCATTTTGAGGAATTTCAACGCTTGATTTTTCTCTGCCCCATGGTGTTGCTTCTTGAATATTCGCCTAGTACATTTGTTCTTTACTTAAAGAACTGTTTCTTCTTTTCAACAGTTTCCAACAACTGCATGCATCCTGCATCATAGTGTGATCCTCATAGAATCTGGTTAAATAGCTCAAGTAAGAATATTGCTAATAAGTTGATGATGTGTGCATATAAAAAGTAATTACAACTTTCATCTATAATAGTAGAGATAGTCCTGATATTTGGGGTCTGGATTATGAGTTATTCATTCAATGTATGCATATGTGTATATACTATTGAATGTAAACATTATTTTGGGCTTGGAGTCTAGAATAATGACTCAAACAGAAAGTTCCTGTTCTAATCGACCCTACATTCTAAAGAGGAAGACATGCCAGAAACAAACATGCACGTTTGTATCTCTCTGTAGATCATGTCACAGTAAGTGCTTCAAAGAAGCACTGGGACGTGTGTTTGACATTTGAAATAGTATAAAAGGATTGCTGAAGAGCTAGTTGTATGCACGCTATGTGAGAGTAAAAAATGTACAGTAATTCTGAGTATAATACGTAAATATATAGAAGCATAGTAACAGAATGTATGGAAACGCCTTCTGCGAAATCTTGAAGGGTGGTGGTATAGTAGTTCAAAATGTGGGCTTCAGCATCAAATAAACCCATTTATCTCTTTGCAGCACGTGTGCTCAGGCACAGTTACTTACCTCTATGAGCCTTACTTTCCTCACCACAAAATGGGATGACAGAGCCCCTCCAGGGATGCCATAAAAATCAAGGGAAAGGCTATCTGAGGTGTTCTGCACTGTCCTTGGCATGTAACATACTAAGTTTTGGAGGAGCTAGCAGTGTTAGTGGCAGGGGTAGCACTTGTAGTGGAAATTATTGTTGTTAGCAATACAGCTTCGGAGAATCCCTGAGCATTTCTATGTTTTAGATCTTCTCATTTTTTTTTTCTTTCTTTCTTTTTTTTCCCCCAACTCCTCACAGATGCAGAAGTGTAAATAATATATGTGAGGCACTTTGAATGTATGAAGACAAATTTTTTCTATTGTTATCTGAGGTGTCAGAAATAAAACCTAATTCTGGAGGTTTCCTGAGAACAGAATTTCCATTTTACGATTCAGTGGGAGTTCTTGCTTAGAGCTGTTTTGCAAAGCCAGTCCTAACATAGTTAGCTTGCATTTGAATAGCTGCCAGGGACCCACTGAGGAGAGGAGGTGCGTCGCACAGACCCGGCGCTCCAGGCAGTGCTTGCAGGTGGCTGCTCGGGCAGCGCTCAGACCCCGCCACCGCTGCTGCCACCGAGGCGCGGGGCTGTCACCAGCTGACACCCGGAACAGGGATAATATGAACACACACCAGTCAACTCCCTCTTGTCTCAACAGAACAATAATGAGCAGCTCTCTGCTGTGTTCAGTTCATTCATGGACATAGGCACATTTTCCTGCACAGATGGGCAGATAAGTTTGTTACAGGCTCCTAGCTGAATTTGTGCAGGTTTAAGGCCTTTTTCCCTTGTGTCTCATCTGGTAAAGAGTCTGCCCGCAGTGCGGAAGACCTGGGTTCTATCCTGGGTAAAGATCCCCTGAAGAAGGGAAAGGCTACCCACTCCAGTATTCTGTCCTAGAGAATTCCATTGACCATAGACTACTTTCAAGACATTTTCTTACTCTGTGTGTGTGTGTGTGTGTGTGTGTGTGTGTGTGTTAAGAGCACTTAGCATGAGATCTATCCACTTCACGAAGTTTCAGGGCACAATGTAATATTGTTCTCTGTAGGTACTATGTTACTCATCACATCTCTAAAACCTCTTGTATAAACTTACAAACTGTATACACATTCCCCCTGCCCATATCCCCTGGAACCACCATTCTACTCCCTATTTCTGTATGCTGGACCATCTTGGATTCCTCCTCTTTGTGACCAGCCTGTTTCAAGTTTCATCCATGTTCTCACACGTGGCAGGATTTGCTATCATTTAATGATGTTAGAAAACTACTTATATTTAACCATGTCCCACTTGTGCTTGTTCAGTTTCCCCTAAATGTCCTTGAACGAAGTTTTATTTCTTAATATCACTTCTACCGTGCCTAAGCCTAGTGTTTCTTACACACTCGTTACTTCATAACTGTTAATGGTTAACTAACTAGGAACTCTATTCACTGTTAACTAGCTTACTACAACTGATTGATGGAAGTACAGTGAGGCAATATCATCTTAATTAGGCTTTTACCCAAAAAAAGGTTCTGGAATGTCTTTCTAATGGTCAATATGTCTCTATACTCCAATTAGAATAAGAAAGTTAAATATACCTTCTCTGTTCACCTGAAACAATCAGTTCAGTTCAGTCGCTCAGTTGTGTCCAACTCTTTGAGACCCCATGAACCTCAGCACACCAGGCCTCCCTGTCCATCACCAACTCTCAGAGTTCACCCAAACCCAAGTCCATCGAGTTGGTGATGCCATCCAGCCATCTCATCCTCTGTCGTCCCCTTCTCCTACTCTCAATCCCTCCCAGCATCAAGGTCTTTTCCAGTGAGGCAGCTCTTCACATCAGGTGGCCAAAGTATTGGAGTTTCAGCTTCAACGTCAGTCCCTCCAATGAATACCCAGGACTGATTTCCTTTAGGATGGACTGGTTGGATCTCCTTGCAGTCCAAAGGACTCTCAAGAGTCTTCTCCAACACCACAGTTCAAAAGCATCAATTCTTCAGTGCTCAGCCTTCTTCACAGTCCAACTCTCACATCCATACATGACCACTGGAAAAACCATAGCCTTGGCTAGATGGACCTTTGTTGGCAAAGTAATGTCTCTGCTTTTTAATATGTTGTCTAGGTTAGTCATCACTTTCCTTCCAAGGAGTCGGTGTCTTCTAATTTCATGGCTGCAATCACCATCTGCAGTGATTTTGGAGCCCCCAAATTAAAATCAGCCACTGTTTCCCCTGTTTTCCCATCTATTTCCCATGAAGTAATGGGACCAGATGCCATGATCTTCATTTTCTGAATGTTGAGCTTTAAGCCAACTTTTTTACTCTCCTCTTTCACTTTCATCAAGAGGCTCTTTAGTTCTTCTTCACTTTCTGCCATAAGGGTGGTGTCATCTGCATATCTGAGGTTAATGATATTTCTCCTGGCAATCTTGATTCCAGCTTGTGCTTCTTCCAGCCCAGCATTTCTCATGATGTACTCTGCATATAAGTTAAATAAGCAGGGTGACAATATACAGCCTTGATGTACTCCTTTTCCTATTTGGAACCAGTCTGTTCTTCCATAAGAGTTACTGTTGGTGAAATGTTGATTAGGAGATGTTCCAGAACTTATACTTCAGTGTTGCTTGGTCTAGGAGCATGTGTGTACATGCTTGAGGAGTTGTTTCAATTGTTTCACATTCATTACAACCCTATGGACTGTAGCCCACCAGGCTCCTCTGTCCATGGGATTCTCCAGACAAGAATAATGTAGTGGGTTTTCGTGCCTTCCTCCGGTGGACCTTTTCAACTCAGGGACTGAACTCGAGTCTCTTATGTCTCCTGCGTTAGCAGGCAGGTTCTTTAAAATTAGTGCCACCTGGGAAACTCCCAGGAGCACTAGGATTACTTAATAATATCTACTTGGTGGGCTTGTTGTGGTGTATCACATCACATTACTTTACAGGGGCTTGTGGTTTTAAGATAAATTTAGAGACATAGACATCACACTGGGCAAAAATAGACATGCTGTACAGGTGATATGCTTATCTTTGGAAGTAACAAGCCCAAGGGGAGACTCGATGACTAACTGGAAAGAAAATGTTTCAATAATCTACCAAGTTGAAAGACATTTTCAAATATATGATGGGGGATAATATTTATTAAATTTGTTGGTAAAATATCAAAGAAGACTTCATATGTTATCAACATAATAAAACATATGTCCAAGTATTTTTATCCATCTAAAAATTTTGGAAAAAGTCTTAGGGCGCAAAAGGATGAGTGTCTTAATTAATTGTCTTTAGGATTCAAGTCAGAGAAATCAACTGGCACCCATGCAAAGATGGGGAATTTGTTAAGCAATATAAAACTAGCTTATGGAATTAGAAGGGAGAAAAAGATACCCTTACCTTAAGAGAGGTAGAGACGAAAACTTAGAATGCATTTGGCCTTCAGCACCATGGCACTCAGACTCCTTTAAGATGTGTGATCTTGCATCTTCACTTGATCCTTTCTCTGCTTTGTGCATTGTACTTTTGTGGTAAAAATTCATCCCACACTTGCAAATAGCGTGCCTTCTGGTCATGGAAGTATTAGAGCTTGACCTGCTTATCCTAGTCCAATTCCAACTCTGAAATAACAAATATGAATGGTCCAGCCTGGGCCAGGTTTCCATTTCTAGTCCAGTAGAGTCTTATCAGGGAGCAGGATAATGTATTCAGTTGGCCAAAAAGTCCATTTGGGTTTACCATATGATATTATGAAAATGGACTTTTGGCCAACTCAGTAGTGAAAATAGGGCTGCTGGAACCCATCTTGCATGTGAGACTACAGATCTCATAGACAAGGCCTTTGGGATAAGACTCCAAAGATGTCTACTACAAATGAGGCTGATTCCTACATGAGACAATGCCAGGAAGGTAAATATGAGTGGTATCTTTTAATTTTTGAAACAGTTATAGAATTAAGACCAAGAGAGAAATCTTCTGAATATTGTTGTGTTAAAAGAGAACATTTAAATGCCCTCTGTCTTAAATTTGATTTAAACACCCTGTCATTTGGGTAGCCATGCCCTTCTCCAGGGAATCTTCCCAACCCAGGAATTTAACTCAAGTCTCCAGCATTACAGGCAGATTCTTAAACAGCTGAGCCACCAAGGAAGCTGTTGAGATGACTTATAAAATAAGGTTGTTCTCTCCTTCAACTGCATGAATGATAGAAAATCTCTGGTATGGACACTTTCTAGAAATATTAATTAGTGTTATCTCTATGAAATGTGTTATAAGGTGAATGACCACTAGCTGGGGTTGACTATCCCGACTATCCCTGAATATAACTTTGAGCTATTTTTGTCTCTTCACCTATACTTAGACAGCTATTCAAAATTTTTAATCAAAATGTCCATTATCTCTTAAAATATTATTCAGCTCAGATAAATATACATTATATAATGATGAAAATGGCTGTTTGTCAATGTATTATTCTTAAAGGAGAAAAATTAAACACTCTCAAACTTAGAATTATTTGGAAGATAAAAAATTCAAACTTTTAAATTTAGAGTTGCTACTGTATTGCTATTTGGCCATGATTTTCCCAATTAACTTATTATTAACAGTGGTAACTGACTGAATTCTATCTCCCACTTGTTATTTATTTGTGCTTGCTCATATTTTCTTAATTCAAAAAGGTTTATATTGAAATAGACATATAATTTTGATTTCTGAAGTGAATTTTTTAAATATACTGTTTAGAAGTGCCAGAGAAATTTTCTTCTAATTAGTTAGAATTCACTTTGTTAAAAAGGAAAATCAATGATTAAAGAAACCATGTACTTTTGGTCCCAGACATATTGTACTCACTTTAATTTTCAAATTGTTATAAATATCTCACTGTACCTTTTGCAAAAATGAATAGGAAATTATGATGAATTACCAATTGTTGCCAATGACTTTGAGACTTAAAAAAGAAAGAAAAATTACCAGTATCTGGTTATCACAATTTTGCTTTAAATCAAGTTATATGCTGACATAAAAACTAACATTCTTAGTTGTATAATTTCCATTTATGGAGGTAGTAGGTGGTATTTACGGAGAAGGCAATGGCACCCCACTCTAGTACTCTTGCCTGGAAAATCACATGGACGGAGGAGCCTGGTAGGCTACATCCATGGGGTCACGAAGAGTCAGACAGGACTGAGCAACTTCACTTTCACTTTTCACTTTCATGCATTGGAGAAGGAAATGGCAACCCACTCCAGTGTTCTTGCCCGGAGAATCCCAGGGACGGGGGTGCCTGCTGGGCTGCTGTCTCTGGGCTCACACAGAGTCGGACACGACTGAAGCGACTTAGCAGCAGCAGGTGGTATTTAAAAGGGAGATGAGTTCATTTATTCATTTACATGTTATCATGTATTTGGGGAAAGTATGTTTTGAGGAATTACAAGGATTTTTTATTTTGAAGATACTTTGGTTGATGCAGAGTTAAATAGTTAGGTTTTTGAAAATTAATAAATTAATTTTAATTAGAGGCTAATTACTTTATAATATTATGGTGGTTTTCATCATACATTGACATGAATCAGCCACGGGTGTACTGTGGCTAATATTTAAGTTAGTCAAATATTTCCCAAACTCTTAAATTGTCAAAGTGAAAAAAAAAAAAAAGCAGACTCTTGTTCATACTTTTCTAATGGTTATCTTAATTAGAGAGGAAGGAAACCATAAATTAATGTCATGATCAGGCCGGGGGTTATATGTTAAATAATTCATTTTTTCTTTTCTTTTTTATTTTTTTTTGCAAATATAAGGTCTCAGTGTCCACAAGATCTATTTCAGATTGACTCTCTGACAATAGAAGACAATGACATTTCATAAGCACTGACATTGATTAGCAGATGAAACATAGTTTCTGAAATCTTGAAGGATATATATATATCTTTAGTTTTATATTTCATTTGGAAGTTATATTGAGACAGTTTACTTCAACTTGCATTGAATGCCTCATTTAGGTTCTCAAAATTTCACTAGTGTTCACCTCAGAAAATAATATCTTGAAGTAAAATAACCAGCAATGCTCTTTGTATATGATGACTCAAAAAAAAAAATCAATTACTGATACTACAAATGAAAGAACCCAGCTACTCATACTACATGCTACTCTTAACAGACTGGGTGCATCACTATCATTGTTTACAGAAACTACTATAACTGACTTTCCTTACTTCCTTACAGCAAGAACTTGTTCTCCTATATGTCTGGACTCTAAAGAGAAAGAGTGTTTTTTTTTATAAAATTTAACCATGCTTCAAAGATAAAGATAAGTATTTGATGCTTATGAAGAGATTATTTCATAATTAATACAAAGTTTTGGGGATAAAAGTAGAAGACCAATAATAGATGTTTATCTAGAGATTTAATCTCCTTAGGGAAGATCCCCTGGAGAAGGGAATGGAAGCCACTCCAGTATTCATGCCTGGAGAATCCCATGGACAGAGTAGCCTGATGGGCTATAGTCCATAGGTAACAGAGTCAGATAGGACTGAAGCAAGTTAGCACACAGGCACACACTGCTTTGCCTTGCCAAATAGCTTCCAAAATTGTTATGCAAAAAATTTCACATTTTGTATAATTCATCATTAATTAACCTATTAAACAATACTTCTAATGTACTTTTTAATTAGGTACAACATTAATGCAAAGCCAATTTAGATGTAGTGAAATATATTGTGATTTCAAACATACCTAGGCAAAAAGCTAGGGGAAGAAGAATGCAGTAGGCATTATTACTCTACCCAAAAGGAGCCAGATTCCACTGACTTAGTGTCTTTGCCAAATATTCTGGATTTTAAGTGAAAAAAAAAAAAAAAAACCCAAAACTCAACTTTCTAATTTATAAATAACACAGTGTTCAATTTAAAATAGACAAAATATTCAGGTGGTGGATGACTTGAAAAAGTTTGTTTCCAGAAATTTGGCATTTTATAGGCAGTATCTCTGACTAAATAAATTTGGAGAGTGGAACATTTCATTAGAACTGGTATTTCTTATGCATTGTATTACGGGATTTAATCATCCTAAAATTTATGAAGCTAGATGTACTGTATCCTCTATAGTGTTCAAAAAGGAGAACAGTTCAGTTCAGTGGCTCAGTTGTGTCCGACTCTTTGCAACCCCATGAATTGCAGCATGCCAGGCCTCCCTGTCCATCACATGCACCTTCAAATTTAGTACTAAACTTAGTTTTTCTCTTAATAAATTATAATATTTCCAAGTGGTTCTTCTGTTGAATGACTTGTTCATATTTGAACTGCTTGTACATTAAAGAGAAGCTAGAAACACAAGTGCCTGAGTGCGTAGCAGGGAACATATTGGAACTGGTACCAGTGTGTAATAATACATTCCTATCTGTAGAAGCAGAACTACTGATTCAGCATAAAAGGTGAGACAGAATCATAAATACTTGTTTCTCTTTCCAAAGGGACATTAATATAAAATGACATTTAAAGCTCTTGTGTTTGACTCTAACACTCTATGCAGAAAAAATTACTTTAAAAATAGTCTATTTCCTATCCACCTCATTTATTCATTTGCTATACATCATTCAAAAATGTTATGCATTGCCTTCGGCAGAGGTTAACAGCTCAGACTCGGTAGATTGCCTGAGTGTGAATATCAGTATCACTCCTGCTAGTTGTGGGATCACTGTTCCACAGATTCCTCATCAGAAAACAATTGAGGAAATAATATTACCTATCCTCTATGGTTGTTAGTGGAGAAGGAAATGGCAACCCGCTCCAGTATTCTTGCCTGGAGAATCCCGTGGACAGGGGGCCCTGTGAGCTGCCGTCTATGGGGCACAGAGTCGTACACGACTGAAGTGACTTAGCATGCATGCATCCATGCGTTGGAGAAGAAAATGGCAACCCACTCCAGTATTCTTGCCTGGAGAATCCCAGGGATGGGGAAGCCTGGTGGGCTGCCGTCTATGGGGTCACACAGAGTTGAACATGACTGATGCAACTTAGCAGCAGCAGCAGCATATGGTTGTTAGAAGGATTGAATATGTATATCCGTTACGATCATGCCTGATTAATAAGCATGCTACTGTTGTTTTTGTTAGTTCTAACTTCAGATGCTTACAGAAACCTAATGACCCCCTTCGATGTCAGGTACTCCTGTAGTCATTGTGCGCAGTTTCCAACCCTCACAACAGGTTTCCAAGATGAATTTTAGCAGTCCTGCTGTAGATGAGGAAACGGAGATAAAAAAATTTACAAAGCATTCTCAAGGTCAGATAGGGTATAAAATGCGTAAAACCAACCCCAGTCTGTTTTATTAAAAAAATCTGTAACCCAAACTTCCACAAGTGCATGTATTGTATATAATATATGTATATATACTATATATATATATGCACACACTGTTTTCTATGTATGTAGTATGATTTTAATTTAATGATTATATATTTGGGAATTTGAAAAAGGTCATAATTTAATAATAATTAAATGTAATTCCCACATTTCTGAAAAAAATATAAGCTATAAAACTTTATACCATCTTTTCCAAATCTCACTCATTCCAACAACACCTACGTTGTGCAACCAGTGTTTTCCAGTAAAAAGAAAATGACAATGTTAGTTAATGGGACAGTAGGATATATATTTAACTGAGTCACTTGTGTGCAGAAATATCTTTAAGCACAAAGGCTTTGGGATTAAACAAATTTGGGGAGTGACTGATGAAAATTTACTTCAAAGATTTTTTTCTAAATAAAAGGGAGTTAAAACTTCTTAAAAAAATGAAAAGCAAGCTGCCTTTCAATATTTTCCAGTCAAAAGTATTCTTGGTAAACAAGGGAGACCATACATGAATCAGCTCAGTCTCAGTTGGAATTTTCTTTCAACAATAACCTGTATTTAATAAGCTGGTACCCAGAGTGCGTGCCATGCTGCTTCAAAGTGATAGCAAGACCACGAGGAAGATCAAAGAGAAATGGCCATGGGATCTGAACTGCCAGACTAAGAGAATTGTATCTGCATGCACACAGCTCCTTTTTGTTATGCCTGTATAAGAGAAGGATTCACTTTATTTTCTATCACTGCTTAAAGATTTTAATCCAAACTTCCTTTCAGCAGTAGAGATCAAAAGCTCTAGATATTGTGGCGTTATGGAAGAGAGAGACAATATATCTACTAGGAGAGAGGTAGAATCCTAGGGCTTGTTCCAGGAAGGCTTTAGCACTAATGGAACTTAAAATGCGATCAGAATAAATCTAAAGCAACGACTGTAATGGCTAGGTGGGGGATGCCAGCGAATGCGATTGTTCCAGTGCTGTTTGATAATGATCTTCACCTCCGCATCCTCTAACACTCCTAATGAACAGATGCTTCAAAGATGTTCATAGAAGACGGTTCCTCCTGAATCAAACCCTTTGTGACAGACTTTGTAATTAATGTCATTCTTACCAGAGTCTCAACAAGGTGGGTTCAACCTTATGTACGTCCAGAGGGGCAAATTGCCCACTCTGTATTAATGGTTGGTGATGTTGCTTCACCACTGCTCTCGCTACTGTTGTTATTGTTCTTGCTATTTTTGTTGCTGGTATGAAGTTGGGAAGGTCGCCTGCCTGCACACCTGTTTATTAATATCTGCCATATGCCTATGGTTTAAATTTTATAATTAAGTTGGACCACCTTCCATTTGGTTAACAAAATAATTTTTAGAAGAAAACACATTTAGGAGTACGGGATGACTGAAACTTGAGGCCATTTTGAGTCGTGCACATTATGGTAAATATTAATTTATCACATTATTATCTAACATAGTCATTGGTTAGAAACAGGTTACTGAGAAGTTGAAATCTTGGCTTGTGAGGAATGTATCACTGAGAATGAGAGATAATTATAAAGCTCTGGGCAATGCCTTGTGAGACAGAAACTGTGGATTGTGGGCAGAAAGTGTTCCATGCTTCTAGCAAAACAGTAAGAATCAGAGACTTGCCTGGTGGTCCAGTGGCTGAGATTTCACTTTCCAATGAAGTGTGTATGGGATTCCATCCCTGGTTGGGTAGCTAAGATCTCACATGCCTCATACTCAGAAAACCAAAACCTAAAACACAAGCAATATTGTAAAGACTTAAAAAAGAAGAAAAACAGTAATAAGAATAAGGGGCAAAGATGGAAATTACAAATTTCAAATGATGAGTTTAACATTCATTCTGATCTAAAATTCTGTTATTGAAAGAAACTAATTCATCACACTGCTTTTATCTGTCCTTCCAATATTTGGTTTTAGATAAGGATTGCTTTTTTTTCCTCAAGAAATATTATGATTAAAATATTCCCCAATTATTTATCATCATTTCAGTAGGTGATTGCCTCTATAGTATCATTACCGAAACTGTATGAAAATTTTCTTACTAATTTCCTCAAGAGCCCTTCCATCATCTCCCTGATGTCTCACATTTTTAAAAAATACAGCCTTTTATTTCACAGCTAAAGAATTCTTAAAATGAGTGTAAACTAATTGAGTAAACATGCTAATTATGCTAATTAAAATGCATTCATACTAAAGTGTAAATGACTTCTAACTCTTCCATTAAGGAAAAATAAAACAGGGACAACAGCAGGCTGCACCAGAAGAGATGGTGGAATATAGAGAAAAAAGCTAAAGACCCAGAAGATAAATTCCACTCACTTCACAATTGTGCCTAAGGCAAACTCTACTTTAAGTAGATTGTACTGCTCCTGAGTCATAATAATGGTTATGAAATTTGAAGCGATTCTCTGACAGTGCAATTTGGCTCAAACATCTGAAAAATAGTTTTTATGTGAAGGGAGAGTCATTTGAGTTCTGATATTAATACTCTCTCTCTCTCATCATGAGAGACAAACGCAATTTAGTATAATGAATAATCTCTTCTTAACAAATGTGTTTTTCCTTGAGTTTCCTGCCAATTTGTTGCTTCTCGCCTACTTCTGGAATAATTTAGGGTATCAGATATGAGAAGGGGACCTCAACTTGCATTTTCTTATTTAGGCAATAGCCTTCCAATACAGTAAACCTACTTGTGAGAATAGTGAGTGACACTGAGTTTCCCCCATGGGTGTCTGTCATGGACACAGCTTTGAGATTTTCTTATCTTCCTGAATACTGACAAAAAGTAAGAAAAGAAGTGAAAGCTTCCAAAACCGTATTAGCTAAATTCTCTAACTAATGGTTGCTCTTGGCTTTTTCTGGGGTTTTCACAATGAATCATTTTTAAGGCATGCTCCCCATGGCATCAGTGATGTGTAAGTATATTTCTTTCAGAGAATGCGCCCAGGCTGGTAGTCCAAAGAACTTGGAATTTTCAGCCATACAGTTTTGTATTCAGTATTCAGCTCTGTCCTTACTGAGTAATGTAGAGGAAGCTATTTCACCTCTCTGAGTCTCAGCTTACTCATCTTAAAAAGCAAAATGAACGAGTCGTACACAAGGATAATTAGAAAACATTATGTTAAAATGCATTGGTTAGTGTAACTCACTTCTGCAGGAGGAGTCTTAACCAAGTGATGGCCAAGCCAGTATGCCTCACTGAATGACACTGCCTCTAGTAACAGATCTGACCAGCTCTTGTGCTGGAGAACCTGCTTTCCTTCACAGTGGTCACCCATGGGTTGACTCACATTATTGGTCTAAATCTGTGTGCTTTTACAGCTATAACTATAGACATGTCAGTAAAGCAGTGTATTATTAACAATACAAAAAACAACCATCAAACATACCAGATGCTAGCATCAGTTCTACCAGCACGTTCTCTCTTAAAAGAAAGTCACATGTGGGAAAAAGGTAATCCTAAGCTTAGAATCAGAAAGAAAGATGCTAATTATATGTTTCAGATGTGCTGTCCTTCGACTCTGATGGATCGATGAATCTCTGTAATGGGGATTTATGTCAAGTGGGTAGCAATTCAAGGGGGCTGATCACAGGCCACCACATCCCTTGCTTGGCACCTGGGTGGGGCTTGCCATTGTTTGTGTCACTGTGGTTGCTGTTTTGCTTGTGTGTTAATTCAAGCTCATTGGCTGAACCAACCTAATCTTTCCTCTGTCCGATCATAACCTTCTCTGAGCAGGGCATAATGTATGATTTGATGTCTGCTTACTCCCTTGTGATAACATTCCTGTGCTGTATCCTTGAACATTTTTTCCCAGTTTTCCTTGTGTTAGAATTACGAATATTCCTGAATGTTTCCTTATGCATTTGTAAGAAAGATCCG
Source organism: Ovis aries (assembly GCF_016772045.2). Classification (NCBI taxonomy): domain Eukaryota; kingdom Metazoa; phylum Chordata; class Mammalia; order Artiodactyla; family Bovidae; genus Ovis; species Ovis aries. The sequence goes on from NC_056058.1 coordinate 75,192,561, forward strand.
TCATATCCCTCTATGTGGATTTTACTAGCTTAATTCTCAAGAGTCTATCTTCTATTATTAGTGAGCCTTCACCATTTTCTCCAAACACTAATTTTCAAAGTGCAGCTAAAATATAGTTAAGACAGTACCTGGTACCTAGTGAGTACTCCATGATAACAGTTACAGAAGAATTGTTATTTTCCTATGGGGGAATGACAAAATTGTATTTTAATTCCCTGCATGGTAATCACTTCATAGGGCTGGATTCATATGCTGGGGATTTAAATTAGGGATCAGTTTAACATAACAAGGTTATGTGACTAGTAATCCTGTTTATCTAATACTCACTACTTTCCAGGGGGCTTTCCAGACACAGTTTTCTGACCGTCCAGCAATACCAAACGCCTCTTTCCTTTAACATGGGACTTCCCAGATGGCTCAGTGGTAAAGAATCCACCTGCCAAGCAGGTGTGGTTTCAATCCCTGGGTCTGGAAGATCCCCTGGAGAAGGAAATGGCAACCACCTCCAGTATTCTTGCTTGGGAAATCCCTTGGACAGAGGAGCCCTGTAGGCTATATAGGCCATGGGGTTGCAAAGAGTTGGACACAACTTAGTGACTAAGCAACAACTGTTGTAGCCACGCATTCCAGGAAACAAACTCACTCAGAAGGATGGCGCAGATAGTGATACACCGGCAGGCCCAAGGCAGAGTGTCCTCTTAGCCAAGGACCCTGACCAGCTTCTGTGAAAATCTTTGATCCTACATGTACGTGCTCAAACCCATCTCCCCAAATTCCTTGAAACTTGCATAAACAAAGGTAGATACAGTCACAATATCCCCATCACTCATGTGTCATGTGCTTAAACAGTTAAACAATTGGTCATTAATCAATAAGTCTGAGGTTACACTCTGATAAGTATGGAGAAAAATTTATGACCTGTCGGGAGACAGTACTAATACAAACAGATTAGTATATGTTTTCTCTTAGGTGATGAGTAACCTAGATATGACTCTCAGGGCTCCTTTGTCTGGAGGGGGTCTTATCCTTCTGCTGGTGTGTCATTTCCATAGGCACTGGGCACAGAGTTCAGAGTCCATGGAAAAGGCGGCCGGGCATGGCCAGCACTGAACAGGCCTATGCTGGAGTCCAGGCCTTACGGTCTCCTCCTTCACAACAAACCAAGACATAGTCTCAGAGTCTCTTTGTGAACAGTAGCATGTTAACCTTTGAGTATGTTGCTTAGTAAAATCAGCTTGTGACTCAGCACAACTGTGCTCTGATGAAGGTGACTATAAGCAAACCTAGACTAGACACGCCAATTTATATTACTTCCTGAAATTTGCTTAATCTATCTGTGCCTCAACTCGTAAAATAGGAAAAATGATAGTACACATGTGATATTGTGATTTATAATTTTATTTGTGATGTATTAGGACTTTGTTCCTGTTGTTGACAGAGAACTCAAAAAACCGTTGGAATTTTCCTTGTTGAGACTAGCAAAGTTGTCTTTTGTTACGTTAATGATGACTTTTGGATCACTTAAGGGTGGGAGCTGGTTGCCAGGAGAATCAACCCAGCGATTGTTCAGTGGCTAAGTTGTGTCCAACTCTTTGCAACCCTTGGACTGCAACACTTCAGGCTTCCCTGTCCTTCACTATCTCCCAGAGTTGGCTCAAGCTCATGTCCATTGAGTCGGTAATCCTCTGTTGCCCCTCTTCTCCAACCTTCAATCTTGCCCAGCATCAGTGTCTTTTTCAGTGAATCAGCTCTTCGCATCAGGTGGCCAAAGTATTGGAGCTTCAGCTTCAGCATCAGTCCTTCCAATGAATATTCAGGGTTGATTTCCTTTAGGATTGACTGGCTTGATCTCCATGCTGTCCAAAGGTCTCTCAAGAGTCTTCTCCACACCAAAATTCTTGCCTCCAGAACCTAAGTGATTAGAGGGTTAGAAGCTTTAGTCCTACCTCCTGACCTCTAGGGAAGGGAGTGAGTGAAGTCACTCAGTCATGTCTGACTCTTTGCCACCCCAAGAACTGTAGCCTACCAGGCTCCTCTGCCCATGGAATCCCCTCCATCCAGGCAAGAAAACTGGAGTTGGTTGCCATTTCCTTCTCCAGCAGATCTTCCCAGCCTAGGGATTGAACCCAGGTCTCCTGCATTGCTGGGAGACACTTTACCATCTGAGCCACCTGGGAAGAACAGGGAAAGGAGAGGAGCTGTCTTCAGCTGGAGATTGAAATCAATCAACAGCGGCCAATGATTTAATCAACCAGGTCTATGTAATGAGGCCTCCATAAGAAATCCCCAAAACATTGGGCCTGTAGAGGGCATGGAAACTCTGTACCCTTTCTCTATACAGGCTTTATGACTCTTTTCTATTTGGCCCTCCCTTAATATACTTTTATAATAAACACAGCAGCAGCAGTGATTTGCTAAGTAAATTATGTCTCTGAGTTCTGAGAGCTGCTCTAACAATTTAATCAAACCTGAGATGGGGATCATGGCAAACTTTGATTCATATTCATTTGGTCGAAAGTACAGGGGACAACTTGGGCTTTCTACTGATGGTGTCTGAAACCTGTCCACTAAAAAAAAAAAGAAAGAAAAAAGAAAGAAAAACTCGCACAACATGAGAGTGGTGAGCCAACCTTTATTTGGGGTAAAATGAGGACTGTAGCCCAAAAGACAGAATCTCAGATAGCACTGAGAAAGGTGGAGGGGAAGGCCAATATCTGTGATTTTGCTGAAGGACAATTTCATGCAATCAAGCATGTATTTATAGGTTTTCTACTAGTCATGATGAGCTGATGTCACCGTGAAGGGATTCATTGCTTTTCTACATATGAGGAGAGGCAAGGATTGAGCTCACAAAATCAGTTCCTGAAAATATCCAACTATCCAGACCTGTCTCACCAGTTTTCCTGGAGCACAGAGTGAAGGCCACATTTCTGTTCTCAACCCTGAACTCCCTTCAGGGCATGTCAAAGGTTAAGAGCTACAGCAGCACAGGATGTAGTCCCTGCAGAGGCAGATGGCAAACGCCCTTGGCAAGCGCCAGTTTGTAGTTGAAAAACCCAGGGAGAGGGTCACTGAAACTTCTGATACAGACTGGTGATAGATCAGAAGCACAGGCGATAACATAGGCTTGTGACTGGCATCTAGAGTGGGAAACAGGGCAATCTTGAAGGCTTGAAACTTTTTCCTGTGGAAAATGAAGTGAAAGTCACTCAGTCAGGTCCGATTCTCTGTGACCCCTTGAACTAAACAGTCCATGGAATTCTCCAGACAAGAATACTGGAATGGGAAGCCATTCGCTTCTCCAGGGGATCTTCTCAGCCCAGGAATTGAACGCAGGTCTCCCACATTGTGGGTAAGTTCTTTACCAGCTGAGTCACAAGGGAAGCGCAAGAATACTGGAGTGTGTAGTCTATCCCTTCACCAGCAGATCTTCCCAACCCAGGAACTGAACCGGGGTCTCCTGAATTGCAGCCAGATTCTTTACCATCTGAGCTATCAGGGAAGCCCCTTACCTGTGGACTCAGGTGTTATCTCTTGGTGGACTTGAGTTGAATTGAATTGTAAGACCACCTAGCTGGTGTCCAGAGAATTACTTATTACTGTGGGGACTCCACTCATCCCCTGCTATAGTAGAATTGGGTCCAAGAACCCAATAGAACCTAAATCAAATCCCTTATGATTATACAGTGGAAGTAAGAAATAGATTTAAGGGACTAGATCTGATAGAGTGCCTAATGAACTATTGACTGAGATTCGTGACATTGTACAGGAGACAGAGATTAAGACCATCCCCATGGAAAAGAAATGCAAAAAAGCAAAACGGCTGTCTGGGGAGGCCTTACAAATAGCTGTAAAGAGAAGAGAAGTGAAAAGCAAAGGAGAAAATGAAAGATATAAGCATCTGAATGCAGAGTTCCAAAGAATAGCAAGAAGAGATAAGAAAGCCTTCCTCAGTGATTAATGCGGAAAAAATAGAGGAAAACAACAGAATGGGAAAGACTAGAGATCTCTTCAAGAAAATGAGAGACACCAAGGGAACATTTCATGCAAAGATGGGCTCCATAAAGGACAGAAATGGTCTGGACCTAACAGAAGCAGAAGATATTAAGAAGAGATGGCAAGAATACACAGAACTGTACAAAAAGATTTCCATGACCAAGATAATCACGATGGTGTGATCACTCACCTAGAGCCAGACATTCTGGAATGTGAAGCCAAGGGGGCCTTAGAAAGCATCACTACAAACAAAGCTAGCGGAGAAGGTCAGTTTTCATTCCAGTCACAAAGAAAGGCAATGCCAAAGAATGCTCAAACTACTGCACAATTGCACAATTGTGCACAATTGCACTACTTCACAATTGCATTCATCTCACATGCTAGTAAAGTAATGCTCAAAATTCTCCAAGCCAGGCTTCAGCAATACGTGAACTGTGAACTTCCAGATATTCTAGCTGGTTTTAGAAAAGGCAGAGGAAACAGAGATCAAATTGCCAACATCCGCTGGATCATCAAAAAAGCAAGAGAGTTCCAGAAAAACATCTATTTCTGCTTTATTGACTATGCCAAAGCCTTTGACTGTGTGGATCACAATAAACTGTGGAAAATTCTGAAAGAGATGGGAATACCAGACCACCTGGCCTGCCTCTTGAGAAACCAAATAGGAAAAAGAGTACGTCAAGGCTGTATATTGTCATCCTGCTTATTTAACTTGTATGCAGAGTACATCATGAGAAACAGTGGACTGGAAGAAGCACAAGCTGGAATCAAGATTGCTGGGAGAAATAACCTCAGATATGCAGATGACACCACCCTTATGGCAGAAAGTGAAGAGGAACTAAAAAGCCTCTTGATGAAAGTGAAAGAGGAGAGTGAAAAAGTTGGCTTAAAGCTCAACATTCAGAAAACGAAGATCATAGCATCTGGTCCCATCGCTTCATGGGAAATAGATGGGGAAACAGTGGAAACAGTGTCAGACTTTATTTTTTTGGGCTCCAAAATCACTGCAGATGGTGACTGCAGCCATGAAATTAAAAGATGCTTACTCCTTGGAAGGAAAGTGATGACCAACCTAGACAGCATATTGAAAAGCAGAGACATTACTTTGCCAACAAAGGTCCCATCTAGTCAAGGCTATGGTTTGTCCAGTGGTCATGTATGGATGTGAGAGTTGGACTGTGAAGAAAACTGAGCACCGAAGAATTGATGCTTTTGAACTGTGGTGTTGGAGGAGACTCTTGAGAGTCCCTTGGCCTGCAAGGAGATCCAACCAGTCCATCCTAAAGGAGATCAGCCCTGGGTATTCTTTGGAAGGACTGATGCTAAAGCTGAAACTCCAGTACTTTGGCCACCTCATGCGAAGAGTTGACTCATTGGAAAAGACTCTGATGCTGGGAGGGATTGGGGGCAGGAGGAGAAGGGGATGATAGAGGGTGAGATAGCTGGATGGCATCACCGACTTGATGGACCTAAATTTGAGTGAACTTCGAGAATTGGTAATGGACAGGGAGGCCTGGCATGCTGCAATTCATGGGGTCGCAAAGAGTTGGATATGACTGAGCAACTGAACTGAACCCAACAGAACCTACCTTAGAGGATTTTGTGGCAATTATAATAAAATAGTGGAAAGCGTTTAACGCATACAGTTCCTGTACAGAGTGAATAGTTCAAGATGTTAACTTCGACTTTATTCTTTTTTGTAATAAAAATATTAATGATCACACTTTTTTCACTAGTAGTAGTAGTAATAGTCTACTGGGCATGATCCTGAAAAGGCAGGGACTACTGTGGGAGAACTAGATAACTGGAAAAGGGCGCTAAGTCTAGTGCTACCCTGTCCCATGATCTAAGAATAACTTCATAGACACTTGATGATTTTAATAGAAAGGACAGTTATTTGAGAGTTTATCTATTGACAGTAAGAAGATGGGATTGTGCTGGTTTCAATTGAGGCAAGATCAAGAAAAGCTGGACAATGACTCAGAAGTACTATGTCAATGAGAGTTTTATGATTCAGTATCTGATCCTTTCTTGTGAAAGCCTTGCAGACTCAAAGGAAGCAAATCTTAAAAAGAAGCAATTTGTGTCCTCTTTGATTTCTTTCATCAGTGTTTTATAGTTTTCTATATATAGGTCTTTAGTTTCTTTAGGTAGATATATTCCTAAGTATTTTATTCTTTTCGTTGCAATGGTGAATGGAATTGTTTCCTTAATTTCTTTTTCTACTTTCTCATTATTCGTGTATAGGAATGCAAGGGATTTCTGTGTGTTGATTTTATATCCTGCAACTTTACTATATTCATTGATTAGCTCTAGTAATTTTCTGGTGGAGTCTTTAGGGTTTTCCATGTAGAGGATCATGTCATCTGCAAACAGTGAGAGTTTTACTTCTTCTTTTCCAATTTGGATTCCTTTTATTTCTTTTTCTGCTCTGATTGCTGTGGCCAAAACTTCCAGAACTATGTTGAATAGTAGCGGTGAAAGTGGGCACCCTTGTCTTGTTCCTGACTTTAGGGAAATGCTTTCAATTTTTCACCATTGAGGATAATGTTTGCTGTGGGTTTGTCATAGATAGCTTTTATTATGTTGAGGTATGTTTCTTCTATTCCTGCTTTCTGGAGAGTTTTTATCATAAATGGATGTTGAATTTTGTCAAAGGCCTTCTCTGCATCTATTGAGATAATCATATGGTTTTTATTTTTCAATTTGTTAATGTGGTGAATTACATTGATTGATTTGCGGATATTGAAGAATCCTTGCATTCCTGGGATAAAGCCTACTTGGTCATGGTGTATGATCTTTTTAATGTGTTGTTGGATTCTGATTGCTAGAATTTTGTTGAGGATTTTTGCATCTATGTTCATCAGTGATATTGGCCTGTAGTTTCCTTTTTTTGTGACATCTTTGTCAGGTTTTGGTATTAGGGTGATGGTGGCCTCATAGAATGAGTTTGGAAGTTTACCTTCCTCTGCAATTTTCTGGAAGAGTTTGAGGAGGATAGGTGTTAGCTCTTCTCGAAATTTTTGGTAGAATTCAGCTGTGAAGCCGTCTGGACCTGGGCTTTTGTTTGCTGGAAGATTTCTGATTACCGTTTCAATTTCCGTGCTTGTGATGGGTCTGTTAAGATTTTCTATTTCTTCCTGGTTCAGTTTTGGAAAATTGTAGTTTTCTAAGAATTTGTCCATTTCTTCCACGTTGTCCATTTTATTGGCATACAACTGCTGATAGTAGTCTCTTATGATCCTTTGTATTTCTGTGTTGTCTGTTGTGATCTCTCCATTTTCATTTCTAATTTTATTGATTTGATTTTTCTCTCTTTGCTTCTTGATGAGTCTGGCTAATGGTTTGTCAATTTTATTTATCCTTTCAAAGAACCAGCTTTTGGCTTTGTTGATTTTTGCTATGGTCTCTTTTGTTTCTTTTGCATTTATTTCTGCCCTAATTTTTAAGATTTCTTTCCTTCTACTAACTCTGGGGTTCTCCAATTCTTCCTTTTCTAGTTGCTTTAGTTGTAGAGTTAGGTTATTTATTTGACTTTTTTCTTGTTTCTTGAGGTATGCCTGTATTGCTATGAACTTTCCTCTTAGCACTGCTTTTATAGTGTCCCACAGGTTTTGGGTTGTTGTGTTTTCATTTTCATTAGTTTCTATGCATATTTTGATTTCTTTTTTGATTTCTTCTGTGATTTGTTGGTTATTCAGAAGTGTGTTGTTCAACCTCCATATGTTGGAATTTTTAATAGTTTTTCTCCTGTAATTGAGATCTAAGCTTAATGTATTATGGTCAGAAAAGATGCTTGGAATGATTTTGATTTTTTTGAATTTATCAAGTTTAGATTTATGGCCCAGGATGTGATCTATCCTGGAGAAGGTTCCATGAGCACTTGAAAAAAAGGTGAAATTCATTGTTTTGGGGTGAAATGTCCTATAGATATCAATTAGGTCTAACTGATCTAATGTATCATTTAAAGTTTGCGTTTCTTTGTTAATTTTCTGTTTAGTTGATCTGTCCATAGGTGTGAGTGGGGTATTAAAGTCTCCCACTGGAGAAATATACCATGTTCATGGATTGGAAGAATCAATATAGTGAAAATGAGTATACTACCCAAAGCAATTTACAAATTCAATGCAATCCCTATCAAGCTACCAGCCACATTTTTCACAGAACTAGAACAAATAATCTCAAGATTTGTATGGAAATACAAAAAACCTCGAATAGCCAAAGCAATCTTGAGAAAGAAGAATGGAACTGGAGGAATCAACTTGCCTGACTTCAGGCTCTACTACAAAGCCACAGTCATCAAGACAGTATGGTACTGGCACAAAGACAGACATATAGATCAATGGAACAAAATAGAAAGCCCAGAGATAAATCCACACACATATGGACACCTTATCTTTGACAAAGGAGGCAAGAATATACAATGGAGTAAAGACAATCTCTTTAACAAGTGGTGCTGGGAAAACTGGTCAACCACTTGTAAAAGAATGAAACTAGATCACTTCCTAACACCGCACACAAAAATAAACTCAAAATGGATGAAAGATCTAAATGTAAAATCAGAAACTATAAAACTCCTAGAGGAGAACATAGGCAAAACACTCTCAGACATAAATCACAGCAGGATCCTCTATGATCCACCTCCCAGAATTCTGGAAATAAAAGCAAAAATAAACAAATGGGATCTAATTAAAATTAAAAGCTTCTGCACAACAAAGGAAAATATAAGCAAGGTGAAAAGACAGCCTTCTGAATGGGAGAAAATAATAGCAAATGAATCAACTGACAAACAACTAATCTCAAAAATATACAAGCAACTTCTGCAGCTCAATTCCAGAAAAATAAACGACCCAATCCAAAAATGGGCCAAAGAACTAAATAGACATTTCTCCAAAGAAGACATATGGATGGCTAACAAACACATGAAAAGATGCTCAACATCACTCATTATCAGAGAAATGCAAATCAAAACCACAATGAGGTACCACTTCACACCAGTCAGAATGGCTGCGATCCAAAAATCTGCAAGCAATAAATGCTGGAGAGGGTGTGGAGAAAAGGGAACCCTCCTACACTGTTGGTGGGAATGCAAACTAGTACAGCCACTATGGAGAACAGTGTGGAGATTCCTTAAAAAATTGCAAATAGAACTACCTTATGACCCAGCAATCCCACTGCTGGGCATACACACCGAGGAAACCAGAATGGAAAGAGACACATGTACCCCAATGTTCATCGCAGCACTGTTTATAATAGCCAGGACATGGAAACAACCTAGATGTCCATCAGCAGATGAATGGATAAGAAAGCGGTGGTACATATACACAATGGAGTATTACTCAGCCGTTAAAAAGAATTCATTTGAATCAGTTCTGATGAGATGGATGAAACTGGAGCCGATTATACAGAGTGAAGTCAGCCAGAAAGAAAAACACCAATACAGTATACTAACACATATATATGGAATTTAGGAAGATGACAATGACGACCCTGTATGCAAGACAGGGAAAGAGACACAGATGTGTATAATGGACTTTTGGACTCAGAGGGAGAGGGAGAGGATGGGATGATTTGGGAGAATGACATTCTAACATGTATACTATCATGTGAATTGAATCGCCAGTCTATGTCTGACGCAGGATGCAGCATGCTTGGGGCTGGTGCATGGGGATGACCCAGAGAGATGTTATGGGGAGGGGAGGTGGGAGGGGGGTTCATGTTTGGGAATGCATGTAAGAATTAAAGACTTTAAATTTAAAAATAAATAAATAAATAAATAAATAAAGAAGCAATTTGCTCAGAAGCAGCAAATCTCAGAATTCAAATATGTTAATATACTATAGGATCAACAACCATGAATAAAAATACATCACCATGATCACCACTGAATCATTATGATCAAACTGAAAGAAAGTGAAAGTGTTAGTCACTCAGTCATGTCTGACTCTTTGTGTCCCCATGGACTGTAGCCCACCAGGTATCTCGCAGGCAAGAATACTGGAGTGGGTTACCATTTTCCTCTCCAGGGGATCTTCCAAACCCAGAGATCAAACCTGTCTCTCCTTCATAGGCAGGCAGATTCTTTACCATTTGAGCAACTGGGGAAGGCCTTTATTCATAAACGGAAGCAGATGTGTTAATCCACCAGGCAAATCACTTCCAGGAACCCAAAACACTAGCTGTCCATTAAGCATATGCATCCTTGCCCATCATATCTATGATTCAAAATGGATAGAATGCGTGTCTGAAACACCTTGGAATGTTTTCAAATCACGTTTACTAATCTCAGATATCTGGATACAGACAGCAGCAACAGGAGGAGGAAACTCCATGCTCTGTGTATGGACAATGGCCACCAAATATAAGAAAACAAACTAATGAGTCTTGGACAAAAATAAAGAGGATTAGATAAGATAAGAATTAAATGTCTTAAGAAAAGTTAATCCTTTTGTGGTCATATCTCAGAAGAGACAAATCTTGTCAAGGTGTCTGTAATATTCAGTCACTGAACTACTGAAACCTAAGATGTCTGTGAGCAAATATCCCTGGCTAACTAATAGTAGATCAAAGGATTCTTACTCGGGAAAACTTTCTGAAAAAACAAATAGGAAAAATTAATTGGAGGTGGAAGATAGGAGGAACAACAATGATAGGAGGATTAAGACCCGTATTCATTTCTTAGTTTTATTCCCTTGATTTTTTTCCCCTTTGTAATATAAACAGTGCTTTGGCAAACTGAACAAAAACTATTATAACTACTGGCAGCTGCTCATCCCATGCATGCTTCTGATTGTGCATTGTTACTCCCCACCACTGTTTATTCTGTTTACTACTAATTACAATTTTCTGATTGGGAAGAAAAAAAAAATTTCCAGAAACAACTCCCTTTTGGGGAGTAAAATGCATGCTGTTCTTTCCTATCTTTTCAAAGGATTGACTTCAAAAGTGACAGACTGCTTTGTAAAGCAAATGTGTGAGTTTTGCGCTGGAGTAGATATGCCAATCTGATCAAGGGCAGTCAACATTATAGCCCAAGGTTTGGTACAGGATATGCTCTTGGAAAGTAGGTCAACAGGTTTCTTCTCATCTTAGAATTTCACACCCCCACCCCTTGTTTCATTAGAAAGCAATTTTCTTTGTCAAACATTTTTTTTCCTGCAAATTATATAATAGGACACAGCTGGTTGTATACCCCCATATATGCTGATACAGTGTTGTATATAAATTGCTGCATAAAAACATGCCAAATGGGCAAAAAATACAACATGAGCAAAATTATCAGATTAGATTGGCAGATGCTTATATTAAACACGTCTGTTTACATTGTGTATAAAAGGTTTTCATGGGCTTTGATTTTAGATTCAGTAGAGCATCTCTGTTTCTTTTATGAGATCTAAATTACACTAGTTATTACCGGTTTTAGAAAATGTAAGTTAAATTACAGAAATAATCATATGCTTTTGCTATTTATTTTTTCTCATTATAAATCACATCACAAATGTAGTAATAATATACTCCAGGAGCCTGGCTATCACCAGTCACTCCTAACTATAGGTAGCATCATTATTAACCTAATTTCCCTATGCTCGGAAATAAGCAAAAAATAAAAATGAAAATAGATAAATATACTACTAATAATGATAATTTGTGTTCCAATATCATACCTTACAAGTTATTTAAGGAGAGAATATGAAATAAAGAGTGGATGACTCTTGAGAGTTCCTTGAACAGCAAGATCAAACCAACCCATTCCTAAAGGAAATCAACTCTAAATATTCTTTGGAATGACTTCACTGAAGCTGAAGCTTCCGATACTTCGGCCACTTGATGTGAAGAGCCAACTCATTGGAAAGACTGAAGTCAGGAAGAGAAGGGGATGACAGGATGAGATGGTTGGATGGCATCACTGACTCAGTGGGCATGAGTCTGAGCAAAATCTGGGAGATAGTGAAGGACAGGAAGCCTGGTGGGCTGTAGTCCATGGGGTCACAATAAGTTGAACATGACTGAGTGACTGAACAACAGTTTTAGCCAGGCCACATTGTTTAGCTATTGATAATCTGTATTTTGAGTTTTTAATTGTATAATCTCAAAACCAATTTGTTTTAAACTTATAGTATGGCATAATACTATATTCTAAGAAGAGAGAAATATACATGTATAAACAGATATATATATATATATATATATAAAGTACACGTGTATATACATATACACATATATACATGTAGTAATGCATCTATACACTGTTGCATTATTGAGCATATATTAAATTTGGACAAAATGATATACATATTACTTTCTTACAGTTTAAAATATGTTTAAAAATGCAAGATCTAATTAGCTAGAACATATCTACACAAGGCAATGAACAAGTCTTTTTATAGTTTCTCTCAAAGGAGGTCTCTTCTCCCCAGTTCAGATTTATCAGAAAAGCTTCATTCTAAAACCATACCTTCTTTGTTATATCCATTCAGAAAGCACCTGTAGAATATTTATGATGTAGCAAATTTACAGGTGCCTACTATGAATTTTATTAATATTTTTTTAAATGACCAGATTCTCAAGCAGAAAATCTGGATCCCTAGATGGTATACGAACATATATAGGTAAAAAAAAAAATATGAAGGATTACGGGATATACCAAAATCATTATATTAACTTATTTAATCTGTATAGACTAAAGGGAAACTACAAGGCAGATGACTGGACATTCAAACTATTCTGTCTTTCAGTGAATAGAAAATAGGGAATCTTATTTTAAAGGCTATATATTTACCTGTATAGTTTATACCACTGTTTTTGAGAAAACTTTTTTACTGAAATGTGATCTATCTATTGAAAAGTTACACAGACCATATTCATCTACCTCAATAACTTTGAAGTGAGCACACTTGTATAACTACAATTTCATTGAAGAAATGGAGTGTTCCAATAAGCCCAGAAATTCACCCATGTCTCCTATCAGTCTTGTGAGCCTCACCGTTACTAACCACTTTCCTGACCCTTTTCCACTTGGTTTGTTTCATATGTGTTTTTTAAAGATTTATTTATTAATTTGTCTGTGCCAAGTCTTAGTTGAGGCACATGGGAGCTTTCAGTTGCAGCATGCGGCATGTGGATTTCTGAGCTGAGGCTTGTGGGATCTAGTTCCCTGATTGGGGATTGAACCTGGGCCTCTTGCATTAGCAGCATGCATTCTCAGCCACTGGACCACCAGGGAAATTCTCATGTGTTTTTATTGAAGATAAATAATCATTTTGTTTGACTTCCTTTCCTAATATTACATTTTTGAAATTCATGCAGGTTACAGTGTAAAGCAATTTCATTCATTTCTACTTGTTTATGGAGTTCCATTAGATAAATATGTCACAGCTTATGGATTCTATTGTTTATTAACAGTTATATATTGTCATTTATGTATAGTGAATTACACTGCTATTGATATCTTTATATATGTCTTATGGTGCTCACATGTTTTGTATATACCTAAGAGTGGAATTGTGGGATATACATCAGTTTTGTTTTTTTGGTTTTTTTTTTTTTTTCCAGTTAACTTTAACATTGGCATAGCATAAGTGTTCCAGTTGAACCATACTTTTATCCACACTTGATATTTGCAAACTTACATTTTGGCTATTCTAGCCAATGTTTCCATTAAAGTTTTAATTTACCTCTTTCTGATAATTGCGTGGAGTCCTTTTCATTCATTGGCTATACAAGAGTCCTGTTCTTTCATTGGCTATGCAAGAGTCCTTTTCATTCATTGGCTATGTAAGAGTCCTTTCCATTCATTGGCTATATTTTGTTGATGTCTTTTGTCCCTTTGTTTTAAAATTGGTTTCCCTGATTCTTTCCTATAGATTTGTTAGAAAAGATTTATATATTCTGGCCACAAGCCATTGCTGGTTAGTTGGTCACATATAGCTATTTTCTTCTGGTCTGTTTTTACTTTGCTAATAAATATCTGCTCATGCCACAGTTATGTAAATAATTTCCTTTGTTATTTTCTATAAATTTCATTGTTTCATTCAAATGTAGTTCCAAGACCTATCTGTAATTTACTTTTGTGTATAATTTAAAATAAACTACAAGATTTATTTTCTTATTTCTTTCCGTTTGACCCAGTACCACCTGTTCAAAAGATCATACTTTTCCCATCTTACTGCAGTTGTACTTTTGTTAAAAAAAAAAAGAAAAGAAAAGAAAATCTTGTGCTCATTTTTGTCTATTTCTGAAATTTTTTTCTTTTAATGTTTTTATAAAAACAACACAGTGTTAATAGCTGGTTTTATAGTAAGGTAAGGCTTGATATCTGATAGTGTTAAATTGCCCAATTTGGTCATTTTTTTCAAAATTATTTTAGCTAACACTCAATGTATTTTAGTCTTAAAGCTTTTTCAGTGATATTTTGTAGAAGGCCATATAGAGGTCTTTTTTCATATCTCTTGCAAATTTTTTTCTTAGATGTCTGAAGTTTTATGATACTATTGTAAAATTTTTAAAACTATATTTTTAGAGTAATTTTAGGCTGAACGCAAAGTTGAAGAGAAGGTACAGATTTCCCATATCCCCTGTGACCCCACACATGCATAGCCTCCCACATCACCAATATCTACCACCAGATTTTTTTGAATAGATGAGCCTATATTGACACAGTGTAATTTTATGGTCCACTCTTGGTATTGTACAGTCTATGGATTTACACAAATGTGTAATGGTATATATCCATCATTATGGTATCATACAGAGTATTTTAACTAATCTAAAATATATCTGTGCACGCATTTTTTAAAAAAAATCTCAATTTCTAATGGTTAGCTGCTAGTATATGGACATACATTTTCAATTATTAACATTCTCCTTTGCATACTTGCTAAATGAATGCATTTACTATTAATTGTTAGATTCCTTTAGACTTTCTATGCACATAATCATTTCATCTGAGAATGACAGTTGTATTTTTAAGTGTTATTTTTTCTTGATCTCTCCTTGTAGTTTTATTCAGTGGGTAACCCTAGTAAGATGCTGAATAGAAGTGACGTATCTGGTATATGTAAAATAATTTTTGGATACCATGTATTAATACATATATATATAAATATATATATATATATATATACATCTTGATTATGATGTTTTCCTCCAAAGCAGACTTTAGTTTTCATCTGGAAAGCCTTTAGAGTAAAGGCAACCAGATTTTAAGATAGTTTAGTCTGTGTTTCAGTCTTTTGAGGACTAAACTGTTTCCAGTTTGCACATGTTTCTTTCTTGATCTTAGCCCTCAGGGCTCCCTACTGTAAGCTGAGGAGCCAAGTGTTCAGAGGATTTTCTCCTTGATGGAGTCTCCTGAACTCCAACTTTTATGATCACAGGAGAGTGAGACTACCAAAAGCATGGTTATTCTTCTCTCCTCTTAGATGCAGTTTCCTCGTTGTATTCTTAATCTCTTTCCCAGTGAATTAGAAATTCGCAAACAGCTTGAGGGGAAAATAATGCAAAATTCTACAATCTTTTATTTCTCTTGAACCTTGACCCCTCAAGACATAGCCTCCTTGGTAAGCGTGAAATACAATTTTTGTCCCTATATCCCTGTGAGGTCACAAAAAGCTCTAAACTGCTGCTTTTGTCTTGGTCCCTCATCCTGAACAAATTAAGGCTCAGTAAATAGGTTGATTCAAAACCAATGAAACTAGCCTCATTATAGGGCTTTTTTTAAATTTTGGAAACTCCTTAAGTCCTGGCTGCCTTAGATGTTCTCGGGATGTTCTCAATAGCTACACCAACTGTTTTATTTTGTTTTGTTTATTTGCTTTTGTTAGGGCTTCCAAGAGTGTTGTAAGTTGGCAGGTTTGGCTATGCAAGCTCCGTTTTCCTAAATGTGCACACACACACACATATATACACACATATATATATGTGTGTGTGTGTATGCTAAGTTGCTTTAGGCATGTTCAATTCTCTGTGACCCTGTGGACTGTAGCCTGCCAGGCTCCTCTATCCATGGGATTCTATAGGCAAGAAGGATGGGTGGGTTGTCATGCCCTCTTCCAGGGATCTTCCTAACCCAAGGATCAAACCCAAATCTCCTCCATTAGAGGCAGATTCTTTACTACTAGCACCACCTATAATATATAAATGTCTATTATCATTGAGTTCTTTCATTTTTCCCAAAATTTTTCTATGAAATATTAAAAAACATATCAAAGTTGAAAAAATTTACAGTGAATCTTCACACTCACCTCCAAAATTTTACCTTTAAATTTTAATGCTATTCTTTTTTTTTTTTAGTAAACCACATGTCTACCTATGTGTTCATCTCTCTCTTCATCTATTAATTCACTATATTTCTGGTGAATTTCAAACTAAATTTCAGACATTAGTAGACTTATTAGTAGACAAGTATATTTAACTTGTTCATGTGGCAAATCATTAACTAGAGTCCAAGATTTGTGAATAGTCTTTACCTTTTAGATTAAAATTTACACACAATAAAAAGAACAAGTACTGGTTGACTCTTATATATAGATGCACTGAGTTTTGCCAGATATCAATAAACCATGCAACCCAAACTTCTATCAGACAACAGAATCTTAGCATCAGTCTATGGAGTTTCTTTATGTCCCATCTCTGTCAGCTCCTGTCCACACCCTTCAAGAAAAATATTGTTCTGGTTTGTTTTTTCAACATAAGCCAATTTTTCTTCTTACGGAATTTCATATACATTAAAGCATACATTATGTGCTCATACTGGAAATGCTGTTATCACTTGACATTTTAATTATATACAGTATATATTTACCATATATATACACAAGCTATTGGGTCTATTAATATTAATAGTTCTTTCACTTTTCTTGCTGAATAGTATTCCACCATAGGATAGCTTCCCTGATGGCTCAGATGATAAAGAATCTGCCTGAAATGCGGGAGACCTGAGTTTGATCCCTGGGTTGGGAAGATCCCCTAAAGGAGGGCATGGCAACCCATTTCCGTATTCTTGCCTGGAGAATCCCCATGGATAGAGGAGCTGGTGGGCTACAGTCCATGGGGTCACAAAGAGTAAGACATGACTGAGCAACAAATCACAGCATAGGAATAGACAATAGATTTGGAAGTTGATGTGCACCAGGATGTTTATAATGTTTGGCTATTATAAATAAACCTATTATGAAAATTATTATGCAATTTATTTGCGGACATGCTTTTTAAAATTTTCCTTGGGTAAAAAACTGTCAGTATCATTTTAGATCCCTGCGACTTCACTTTGACTTTTCACTTTCCTGCATTGGAGAAGGAAATGGCAACCCACTCCAGTGTTCTTGCCTGGAGAATCCCAGGGTCGGGGGGAGCCTGGTGGGCTGCCATCTCTGGGGTCGCACAGAATCGGACACGGCTGAAGCGGCTCAGCAGCAGCAGCAGCAGCAGCAGCGATAAAAAGTGAGGCTAGTGTTACTTTCCTGTCACTTTGTTGTGAGAATCTTTTCAGTTTTAGTGATTTTGATTGGTATGAAGTTATGTCTTTGTGATTTTGTTTTCCAATACCCTAATTACCAAGATTGAGCTATTTTCATGTGTTTATTGACCAGTCATATATCTTTCTTTGTGAAGAGGCTGTTAAAATGCTTGAGTTATTTTGGGGAGAGGCTGTTTCCTTTTATTTTTGTGTTGTGAATGTTCTTTTTGTATCAGAGATCCATGCCTTGCACATAATTTCTCCAAGTTGAAAGCTTACTTTTTAGCTCCATTAATAATGTCTCTTAAGAAGCACAGTTTTTCTTTTTTTTTTAGTTTTATAAAGTTTAATTTACATTTCCTAGTATCTGACATATATATGACCTATGTAAAAATCTTTTCCTACTCCCAAGTCATGAAGACTCTTTTCCGTGGTTTCCTGTCCCAGCTAGTTTAAGTTTTCGTAATTAAATTGTGGAATTATTTTTGAGAATTGTGTAAGCTTGTAGCTCAGTCAGTAAAGAATCTGCCTGCAGTGCAGGAGACCTGGGTTTGATCTCTGTGTTGGGAAGATCTCATGGAAGAGGAAATGGCAACCCACTCCAGTATCCTTGCCTGGAAAATCTCATGGACAGAGGAGCCTGGTGGGCTGCAGTCCATGGGGTAGCAAAGAATCGGGCACGACTGAGCAACTAACAGTAAATAACTAACTGAAGATAGTACTTTGCCATATGAGCCCTCAGTTTAAAGCAATGAGGAAAAGCACTTTTGTGTTTAAAAAAAAATTATTTGTGCAGACTTTCTGAATTTTCTATTTTCTACTACTCAGCAATATTTATTATAATAATATACTGTATTGATTACTATTATATTGTTGGTCTTAATGTCTGGTTGGATAAATCTCATGTTCTTCTATTTGAAAATCATTTTATATATTCTAGTCCTTTGCTGTCATATAAATTTAAGAATTAGCATGTCAAATTTTACAAAATAGGCATTTCAGATCATAATTGGGAGTGTTGTCTTAAATATGGATGAATTTGGGAAAAATCACACCTTAATAATATTGGTTTATAATCCATATGACCTATGTAAAAGGTCATGGTATAATTTTTCTGTTCATTTAGATCCCTCCTTATTTTCTCTCAGCAATTCTTTGTAATTTCCATGGAAGATGTCTGTCCATTTATACTTAACCTAAATGGTACAGATTGTCTACAACTTATTTTAAAATAATAATTTCTTTTTAAATCATCTCCTGTTGGAATATTAAACTATAATCAATTTTTAAATATATTAATTGCAGATCCAGAGTTATTGATTTTAATAATTGTTTTATTAATTCCTTAGGATTTTCTATATAAACATGTATTTCATCAGCAAATAGAGACAATTCATTTTATTCTTTGTAAGCTTTAGAATTTTTATTTCCTTTAATGCATTGCTGAATTTTAGCATCTCAGATCTCTAGCACAATGTTGCCAGGACTGGTGAGACTGTAAGCATTCTTGCTCTGTTCCTGATTTCAGGGACATTAGCTGCAGTTTGGAGAAGGCAATGGCACCCTACTCCAGTACTCTTTCCTGGAAAATCCCATGGACGGAAGAGCCTGGTAGGCTGCACTTCATGAGGTCGCTAAGAGTCAGACACGACTGAGCAGCTTCACTTTGACTTTTCACTTTCATGCATTGGAGAAAGAAATGGCAACCCACTCCAGTGTTCTTGCCTGGAGAATCCCAGGGACGGGGGAGCCTGGTGGGCTGCCATCTCTGGGGTCGCACAGAGTCGGACACGACTGAAGTGACTTAGCAGCAGCAGCAGCAGCTGTAGTTTTGTTTTGTTTTTATTAATAAATGATGCCTTTTATCAGATTAAGAAAATTTCCTCCTATTACTAATTGGCTGAGAGGTGTGTTTTTGGCGTCATTGTTAATCATAGATGGGTATTGAATTTTGTCAATATATTTTACGTATGTATTGATCACATGGTTTGAATGCTTTATTCTGCTAATAGAGTAAACTGCGTTAACTTTCAGAATTGAAATCAACTTTGTTTTCTGATAAACTCTGCTAGGTCTTGCTGTATTTTCTTAGTATATATTGCTGGATAAGACTTTCTAATAATTTGAAATAACTTCATCTATATACATGAAAAATAGAGGTATATAATTTTATTATCATCTATGTCTTTCACAGACTTTGGTATTAGAATTATGCTGCTATGTCTTTTCCAATTCATTTGCCCTTAACCTGTGGTCTTTCTATTGAAATTATATTTGCACTAAACGTGCTTCTCTGTTAGTTCAGCTGGTAAAGAATCTGCCTACAATGTAGGAGACACCGGTTCGATTCCTGGCTTAAGAAGAATAGGCTTATTATTGAGTCTTGCTTTTAATTTTTTCTTTGACAATCTCTTACTTTTACTAGAAGTGTATAGTTTATTAGCATTCTGGGTAATTTTGTCACAGGTGGACTTAGGTTTGCCATTTTGCTACTTGTCTTTATTTTTCCCCCTCTGATTTTTGAATATTCTTATTTCACTTTAAATTAAGTATGTTCTAACAATTCCATTTTAATTTAGTCTACTTTTTGCTATAAATTTTATATTTTGTCTCAAGTGATTGCTTTTGGAATTACAGTATAATTGCTTGATTTTCATTATCAAAATAGAAATAATATTGTATCATTACTTATAAAACAAGAGAATTTTATTGCTTTGTAGTCTAATTAACTCCTTTCCTCTTTGTTACAATTGTTACTTAGGTAATATCTCTCTATATTAAAAAACTGATAAGGCAATTTAATATTTTATTTTAAAACAATGAGGAAAAAGTATTTCGTATTTGTTCAGGTATTTACTATTTCTGATCCCTTCTTCCTTCCTAAACATCTGTGTATCCTTTCCTTAGCTATTCTGTACTTCGTGTCTTTTGGCATTGAATTTTCATATTTGTTTAAACTGAAAAATATATTTATCTATTATTCTTGAAATTTTTCCTAAATATAGATGTCTAGGTTAACAGATTTTTTTAAATTTACACTTTAAATTTACACTTTAAATCAGTCTTTTGATGTCCACAGTTTCTGATTGTGTGTGTGTGTGTTCATTTACTCAGTCATGTCTGACTCTGTGACCCCCATGGACTGTAGCCTGCCAGGCTCCTCTCCATGGAATTTTCTAGGCAAGAATACTGAAGTGGGTTGCCATTTCCTACTCCAGAGGATTGATAAGTTAGTGAAAATCCAAATATTCTCTTGTAAGTAAGATATTGTTTTTCTCTGGCTCCTTTTAAGAGTTTATCTTTTGATTTTTATGACTCTGATATGATACACTTAAGGCATTTTTTTTTTCTTTCCTGTTTGGCATTCACTGAGTTTCTCAAAGCTTTAAACATATCTTTCATTAAATTAAAATATTTTTCTACTCTGTTCTTTTGTGAGATTCCAATTACACATAATTTAGACCTTTTAATATTTTTCCACAGGTCTGAAGCTGTTCTTATTTCTTACAATATTTTTTTTTCTGTTTTCTTTAAATTAGATAATTTCTATTACCATGTCTACACATTCCTTGACTCGTCTTCTATTACCTCTACTAGGCTGTTAAGCACATTCAGCAATTTTTAAATTTCAAAGTTTTAGAATTTTCCATTTTTTAAACCATTTTAATTTTTCTGCTGAAATGTTGTCATTTATTCACTGCAAACATCTTATTCTTTGCATCTTTGAGTGTAGTAATAATTCCAATATCTAGGTCATCTCAAGGTTTATCTCATATTGTCTTTTGCTTGAAAATTGTTAACATTTTCCTGGTACTTCATATGCCATGTAATTTTAGATTGTATGTTAGATATATTGGTGATATTTTGTGTAGATTCTAGATTCAGTTACATTTCTCTGGAAAATACTGATTTTTGTTTTTTGGTGTGGTTTTACCAGGTAGTTATTTTTGTTGGACATAAATTGCAAATTCTGTCTCTAAGAAAAGCAGCTCAAATCTCAGTTCAGCTAATTTGTTCTTAGGTAGGTTGTTTTCAGTCATCTCCAAGCCTAATGCATGATTGCATTTTTCAGAGATCAGCTAAGAATTTTGCAAAGTCTGTGCACAAAATTTTGTTCTTGAATCTCTGGATCTCAATCCTAGGATCCTTTTTCAGATTCTCTGATTGCCGTAAACGGTTTTCTCTGGTGTTTATGCCCGAAAATCTCTGTGCTATTATTAGAGTTTGTGCCACCCTGCATAGGGTTGTAAGTAATCTACCCTCAGGCTAAATATCTCACTGCATGATGATTCTTTTCTCAAGTGTCAACTCTCAACTCTTCTCCACATATTATTTTTTTCTTTTCATCCTACAAGATCTTCAGCTCATTGCTATTTTAAAAGTTTCCTCAGATTTTATGGTTGTTATATGTAGGAGTGTGAGATCTGGTGGGATAATTTTTGGCTATCCAGAATCAGAATCTCTACCATTAAGCTTTGATATTTTAAATTTATAAGCATGATGTGAGTATATGTATATGTGTGCATCTTCAAGATACTCTGTTTTGTTTAAAAAAAATGAATTTTCTTTTGACCTAAATAATCCTTTGTTTAAGAAATAAAACTTAATAAGCTTTGGGCTAGATTACTACCTGGAGTTTATATCCATAATAAAACTAATGAATAAATATTTTCTTCTCACTGAGTAGTAATTTTAACTGGATATAAGAAATTATTTTTGTGTCCCTTTTTAAAATGACTAAGTGCTGTTAAGTTAATCATACCTCTGAATGTCAGCCAGGCACATCATGTAGAGCACTAATATAAATGTAAGACTGAATTATGCCTAGAAAGCTTTTCCAAGGATCCTTAAGCCTAGTGGAGATAAAAGAAAGAGGCAACAAGATATATAAACACATATTATTTCTCATGCCATTTCACAAAGAAATGGCAGGAGAAATATTTAAATCAAATCCTGGAAAGTCTTGGTCAAGATAATGTCATAATTAAGAAAAGTTTTATACATGATATTGCATTAAAAATGACGCTTGAACGCATATATTATTTAACACAGAAATTCAATGATAAATTATTTCAGAAAGAATAAATATTGACAGAGAAATTTGTGGAATATTCAGATAACAGAAATGAAATATATTTTATCAGAGCTTAAGCTTTTGCATGAAAGTAGTAAGGTTGGAATGTGAAGATTGAGTGTGAAGGTTGGAGCAAAATTTGTAATGGGCCCAAACTACTGTAAACTTCAAATGTCTATAGATTAAGATCTGTGATTAGGAATATTGATTTCTGTAGAGTTACAAGTTATTGGAGTAGGGAGTTATTAGAAAAGGAAAGAAAAGGTAGGAGGCAGTAGCTATACCAGAGGCAGAGGTTGAGCATTTCTACTAGAGTGGTGACTTTGGAAATGAAAAACAGTGAAGGAATGCCCAGGATGTGTAAGGAGTAGATGGAGACTTTCATAACTGATTAGATTGATAGAGAAAAATATGATAATAGCATAAAGAAATAGCTTAGTTTGAAAAATAGAAGCAGTATGAGATTAGTTTTAACAAATACTGAATATTCAGTGATAGTAAGACACAACAAAAAAAGATGGAAATAAGGAATGGAGCTGTAATAAAAGGACTGAATGTATTGGAGATACACATTTAAAATCACCTGGTGAATTCTCTGGAGGGTCTGGTGTTTAAGATTTCAGCTTCTATTACAAGGGGTGCAGGTTCTCTCCCTGGTGAGGGAATTAAGATCCCACCAGCCATACAGTGAGACAAAAAAAAAAAAAAAAAAAAAGGAATGTCACCTGACTAATTATAATTAATAATAATTGGAACTAATATAGGTATATTCTATGCCAGGCACTCTGCCAAGTAATTTTCCCAAGTAACTCCATTTACTCTTCAAAAACATCGATTATATGTATGTACTTTTTTTTTTTTTTTTAACATGCTGTATATGAAGAATCAGAGTTGCAGATGAGTTCTTTTTCTCCAAGGTTAGACAAATAATCAGTGGTGGATCTCAGATTTAATCTCAGGAAGTCCAGTTTATTTTATTAACATCTCTTCTCTATTGAATCAGAAATCCAACTTGATGTTATTTAGGAGCCTCTGAAATTGTTGAGGGATGTGGAGTAAGGAAGAAAATAAAGTGGGCGGACAATACAAAAGATAATTTTGGGGAGGCATTAGAAATGATTTGAGGGATGAGAAATAGCAATACGCAAAAAGAAGAGATTTTTACATAATTCAGATCATGATGGCATAAGCTTTCATGAACATTTTTGGGGGGTGAGGTGAGGGGAAAATAGTCCCTGTTCAAGTTTTCATAAGGCTACATATACTAGCTAACTCTTTTATCTGCTGCTTCTCCTCTGGTCTTCCCTTCATTGCCATTTTCTTCTTTGTGATCTCTTACATGTGTTCCACATCATAGCATCTGCTATGATGATATTGCTGCTCTCCTACCAGAACTTTCCATTACCATGTAGAACATAACTGAGGACAGACTCGTTTTTAATAAAGTTTTATGGCAATAGTAAGGCAGGGTACCTTTCAGAAAATATATTCAACCTGCTGCATAAGCTTATAGCTATGCCACGTTCCCTTATACAACCAGTTATCAGCCTTGCTTGTGAACTTTATCTTCATGGCCAGGTGCATCTCTGCATCTGAAAAATGCAGTAAAGTCGTCTAGGTGCCTCTGTTTCTCTGTGTGCTCAGATACTCAGTGGTGTCTAACTCTTTGTGATCCCATGGACTATACCCCACCAGTCTCCTCTGTCCATGGAATTCTCCAGGCAAGAATACTGGAGTGGTGGAGGTGATTTAGTCTCTAAGTTGTGTCCAAGGGGGTTCCATTTCCTCCTCCAGGGAATCTCCTCGACCCAGGGATGAAACCCACGTCTCTTTTGTGCCCTGCGTTGGCACCACTTGGGAAGCCCCTTGTTTCTCTGTAGCTAGTCTAAGTTGACAGAAAAGTTCTGTGATGTTTTATTGTGGTTTTTTTTTCTCTTTAGATTTTGTTTTCTGTTGCTGATTAATTGTTCACTCAACTGATTGTCTTTCCTTATAGAATTCTTATGCACAGCCTTAGGATTAACTCCCTCAGATAAAGTTTGGAGATTTTCTACTTTTTCTTAATTTGAGGATACAGAGTTTTGCATGAAGAACCAGACACTTGGTTTAGGAGATAAGCTGTAAAAGAAACAGGATACTGTACCCTGTCCCTTTAGTTTCAAATTCCCACACCATGAGGAAGAGAGAGAGAAAGACATGGGATAGACAGATACAGACAAGCAAAAGCCTCTATTGGTTTAATAAATTCTGTATAAACATAGCTATGCCTAAAAATCACTCCTCTAGAAGAACCAATACTGAATTTGAAAATTCCTTTTTTTCTTTAAGCAAATTCTCCTTCTCACCTATTGTATATGCTTGCTAATATCAGTCATCAGTGGTACTCCTGGGGAAGTGAAAGAAATGATGAATTCATTTGAAAGAAGAGGTGAAGAAGGAACTAATTACTGAGTCTGGCCATCTTCGAGGCTATATTTGGTTTCTGCCAAAAGGGTTTGCAACTGCTGGCTGTTAAACAGAAACACAGAGCTTCAGGAATTTTTGAAAGGAAGTGCCAGATAATTAATGCCAAGTCCAGGATATTAACTAGGTAGATCTGAAGAACAGAGACCTTTTCTTCTTATAATAGTTATCAAATACAATAGGTGGCATTTTAAATATTTAATAAAATATGAATAATAAATAACACTGTAAATAAAAGGTCAGAAACTGGCCTAACACTAGGGAACTCTAACACTCAAGGGGACCAAACACTGGAGTATTTATTCTAGGCAACTGCCCTCTGAGGTCTCCAGGGGATGGTCTGACTGACCTGAAAGGTCTTTCTCATTTTTGGTTAATTTGGCTTTATGAAAAATATTCTTCTAAGATGCTTATACTCAGGAAACACTCAGGAGGCCCCCAGTCTTCATTAAATGTGAAAAATATTAAATTGTTTAATCTCCAGGGTCATATTTATGTTTATATTACAAACTAAAATACGCAGGTCCAAGCTCTGTTGGATCCAGTTCTTTGATTTTATGTTTGTCGGTTGGGTGAAATATTATATTATTCACTGGAGGAGACTGGCTTGTTTAGTCCCTCTAGTGTTTACTATTCTAGCCCCAGACTAAAGTAATCCTAGCTGAAATGAACTCAGCAGAGAGAAGGAGTAAGTAGGATGTATGTAAGGTGATAGTCAAGGAAGCTAGTGGAAAAGTAAATGACTCTAATGCTGAAGTGAAAAATTAACACATTACCTGTGGATAATTACCAGACAATCCAAATCTGAGAATTGATCATATAGTCTTGTTTCATACAATGGATGTAGTTTTCCCCTAGTTCTTGTTTAGCCCAGTTGCAAGGTATAACAAATACTGGGCTATCAAAGGAACTGGTTTTTTTTTTTTTTTTTTTTTTTCTTCTCTCTCTCTTTCAGTTGAAACTTTACCTTTGAGCTCTGCTGCCTTATTATATGTGATAAACTATGTATAGGTTTTGCTTAACAATTGATTTATTTCTTAAGTGTTGCGGCAAGACATGATGTTGCATTTAAACTCTATAGCAAACAGAATCTTTCCTCCATTGCCCAAACGGTGAAAAATAGAGTTTACTTTATATACAATGATTGGCAATGAATGCCTAATCAGGAAATTTCTAATGAATTTCTCCCATCCATCTTAAATGGACTTCCCTTGTGGCTCATCTGGTAAAGAATCTGCCTGCAATGTAGGAGACCTGGGTTCGATCTCTGGGTTGGGAAGATCCCCTGCAGAAAGGAAAGGCTACCCACTCCAGTATTCTGACCTGGAGAATCCCTTGGACTCTATAGTCCAAGGAGTCACAAAGAGTTGGGCACTGCTGAACAACTTCCACATCTTAAATTAAACTCAGTTTAATGCCAAATGTATATCTTCTGCAAACCTCATATACTCTGAATATTCAGGTTTAATTTCAAGGAAGTTAGGTATACTGAGAGTTGAATAGTATACTTTATACAAATAAAATATAAAACAAAGAAGTTAAAAAATCCACATGTACTTTACTTTTCCTTGACTTTACTTTTATCTATTATTTAATCTGAATTGTATTTTATAGCAAAATGTTTGAGAAATCTGAAGCACAAACAACATATGGAGGACTAAATATTTTGTAGACTTAATGATGTATTAGTATTTTGTTTTGTATGAAATTCTAATCACCAGATATGTTTATCACTGCAGATGGGATATGCAGGCTCCTGATACCTCAGGGGATTACAGAATCCAAACATCTGTAACACAGGGAGAAAAAGAATCCCATTGCAATATACAAAATTTAGAAGAATGAATTAATGAGAAAAATGAATGGAAATAAAAGTTTATTATTAATACTATCTTGTATTTATAATTACCAGGAACTCTATATGCCTTAGAGATCTTGATTCTATCCTTGAAAAATATAATGAGATATTAAAACAGAATCCAGATATATTGAGGAAATTTGCAGAAGTTTTCATTACATTTTCAGCAGGATGCTTTGGAGCTGAGATAAAGACTTGCCATAATTAATGCAGTCCACATCGTAGACTATTTATACAATTGAAACACCTGGTTTATAATTGGATATTTCACTGAATTCAAGAAGATATTTTCTAAACATATTAAAACCCTATTAATTGGAAAACATAGAGGGAAGGGTTGTTTTAGTTATATAAATTTGCTGCTTTAACTGAAAGGAGTCAGAGATAATTGATCTAAAATGTATATTGACTCTAGAACATGCATTGTCATTTAGTTGTTTGGAAAAGACGTATATGCTCCTTTTCTCATGATTTGCCTCTTTTTGATAAAGAGCCAGGGAATAATAAACATTTGGTTCTGATGACTAATTTGCTGATTCATTCAAGCCATTTTAATTTTTAAAAAGTGTTTTGAGGAGCTCTGCTGGCAAGAGGGGTGAGTAGAAAAGAATCTTAGCAGATATATGTGTGAAGAGTGATCACCTCCCAAAACAAGCATTGCTTTGTCATAAATTTTGATTATAAGGAAGCACTTTTATATGAAGTTTTAAAAGCTTTATAATCTAGTTTAGGAAAATTTTTTGAGTATTGCTTTTGAGATAATATTTTTAATGAGATTAAGGTTTGGGAAGAGGAAAAAAAAGAAGAAATCTTAATCAGTAACATAGTGAAAATCATATTAGAAGCATGGACTACCTGGGTTCCAGTATTGAATCCGCCAATTAGTAGCCCTGTGACTTGGAAAATCTGTGCTCAGGGACTCAATTGCCACATCTACAGAATGCATATCATAATATTAGAATCGGCTTTACTGAGTTATTTTGAGGATTAAGAAAGCTTATTTATACATATAAACGTGTATATGTCTGCATGTGCTTATACATGCATGTCTAGATTGTTCAGTGGGTACAGATAGTGATATAGTGGGCTTCACAGGTGGCACAGTGATAAAGAGTCTGAATACCAGTGTGGGAGAAGCAAGAGATGCGGGTTCGAGCCCTGGGTGAGAAAGATCCCCTGGAGTAGAAAATGGCAACCCACTCCAGTACTCATGCCCTGAATATGCCCTGGACAGAGGAGCCTGATGGGTTACAGTCCATGGGGTTGCAAAGAGCCAGACACAACTGAGTACACACACAAAGTGGTATAGTAATATCTATATCTGCGTCTGTATCTGCCTTTCTAACTTTATATATCTTAAAGCACAGTCTGGTATAGCATAAATGCTGCATAAATTGTATCGATTTTTCAAATTATTATTTCTCTTGCTTTGGAATTATAGTTTGTATAAAGCATAAAAATAATATTTTTCTATTGTTAAATGATATGATATTATATTTGATTATAATTTCTATTTGTTAGCATTATGTATCATATAACCTTTATTAGGAATGAAAGGGGAAAATGAGGGGTTTTGGGGTAACTTTTTGTCTAGTTATTTTTGGCGGCTCTGGGCCGTCTTTGCTCTGCACGGATTTCCTGTAGTTGCAACAAGCGGGGGTCACTCTGGCTGTGGCGCGTGGCTTCTCACTGTGGTGCTTTTCTTGCTGTTGGAGCGTGGGCTCTAGCCGGGTGGGCTTCAGTAGTTGTGCCACATGGGCTTAGCTGTCTTACAGCATGTGAGATCTTTCCAGATGAGAGAGAGAAACCACGTCCCCTGCATTGGCAGGCAGTTTGCCAACCACTGGAGAAGTTCAGAAAATGAGTTCTTGAATGAGAAGTTTCTCATTCTAAATTATCAAATAGAGGAACTGTTTAACTTTGCTTTAACCAGCACTAGTCATTTGTTTATTGATGGGCAAACCATATAATAGGACACCTCCAAATACTGAGATTTCTATCGGTATGGTCCAGGAGATAATGTACCTTGACTCCAAAAAAAGCATCTGATTTTGCAGTGGTTTACTCTACTACTTCTGTATTCTGGCCAGCTATGACTTAGCTGAGCTTTGATGAAAATCTTGTGATAATAGAGAACCTTATTCTTTGTCCCACAAAAACTGTCCTATAGTTTTGTTTTTGCAGAGAAACCTGATTATCCTCAGTAATTGTTTTTAAAAGTAGGTTCATTAAATTTTTTTCTATATCTACTTATGTCCATCCAGGGTTTCCTGGTGGTTCAGATGGTAAAGAATCTGCCTGCAATGCAGGAGACCTGAGTTCGATCCCTGGGTTGGGAAGATCCCCTCAGGAAGGAAATGACAGCCCACTCCAGTATTCTTGCCTGGAGAATTCCATGGACAGAGGAGTCTGGCAGGCTACAGTCAATGGGGTTGCAAAGAGTCAGACATGACTGAGCGACGAAGCATAGCACAGTTCAAATGTTCTGTTCTTTACCATTTAAACAAAATACTTTCAGAAGTATTAAACGGCAGGCAGAGATAGCTCTTTAGAAATTTGGCATCATTTAGATTTTTCAAGAAACTTACTTGCTTGAATTGCAATGAAGCATTTACAAATATAATTATGTATGTTTTATTTTATTTAATTCTCCCTTCTTTACACAATAACATCTAATTACTCCTTAAAATGCATGTGCAGTAAAAAGAAAAAAATAATTTTAAAACACCAAAGAAAAGTGGAAAATTTGAAGGAGATCAGAGTTCTATGGTTTCAAAAGATAAAGAAGACCAGGAGACAATCCAAAAAGCAACATTTCTCATCACATGCCAAAAACGGGATAGTGAGAAGGAGTAGCAGGCCTAGGCCCTTCCAGTTGCCCTCTGACCACCATGGTATGGTGCTGAGTAGAGGGGAAACATGGGTCCTAACCATGAAAAATAGGTAAGATCCCAGCCTCTAGATGGAGGCCCTTTTATTTTTTATAATGATTAGCCATTTTAAACCAACAAGGAATAAAAAGAAATCCTGATGGCATTTCAGGATGGTATGTCTGTGAATATTTTCTGAAACAGAATTAAATGAACATATTAATAATATTAAGTAAAGCATATAGAGGCATATGTGATACTCTCTATATATAGATTTAAGGGTATTCTATCACCTGAGACATCTCCTTTTTATTATTGACTGGATTGATCATATTACTTAGAGGACTCAAAGAACACTTGTCAAGATATAGATCATTGTTTCACTTAAAAGTAATGACTTGTCATCATAGAAACTTTTCCATTTGAAACTTCTTAACTGAGCATCCCATCAGTTCAGTTCAGTCGCTCAGTTGTGTCCGACTCTTTGCAACCCCATGAATCGCAACATGCCAGGCCTCCCTGTCCATCACTGACTCCCAGAGTTTACCCAAACTCGTGTCCATCGAGTTGGTGATGCCATCCAGCCATCTCATCCTCTGTCGTCCCCTTCTCCTCCTGCCCCAAATCTCTCTCAGCAACAGGGTCTTTTCCAATAAGTCAACTCTTCGCATGAGGTGGCCAAAGTACTGGAGTTTCAGCTTCAGCATCAGTCCTTCCAATGAACACCCAGGACTGATCTCCTTTAGGATGGACTGGTTGGATCTCCTTGCAGGCCAAGGGACTCTCAAGAGTCTTCTCCAACACCACAATTCAAAAGCATCAATTCTTCGGTGCTCAGCTTTCTTCACAGTCCAACTCTCACATCCATACATGACCACTGGAAAAACCATAGCCTTGACTAGACGGACCTTTGTTGGCAGGGTAATGTCTCTGCTTTTTAATATGTTATCTAGGTTGGTCATAACTTTCCTTCCAAGGAGTAAGCGTCTTTTAATTTCATGGCTGCAGTCACCATCTGCAGTGATTTTGGAGCCCCCAAAAATAAAGTCTGACACCGTTTCCACTGTTTCCCCATCTAGTTGCCATGAAGTGATGGGACCAGATGCCATGATCTTCATTTTTTGAATGTTGAGCTTTAAGCCAACTTTCTCACTCTCCTCTTTCATGTTCATCAAGAGGCTCTTTAGTTCTTCTTCACTTTCTGCCATAAGAGTGGTGTCATCTGCATATCTGAGGTTATTGATATTTCTCATAGCAATCTTGATTCCAGCTTGTGCTTCTTCCAGCCCAGCGTTTCTCATGATTTACTCTGCATATGAGTTAAATAAGCAGTGTGACAGTATACAGCCTTGATGTACTCCCTTTCCTATTTGGAACCAGTCTGTTGTTCCATGTCCAGTTTTAACTGTTGCTTCCTGACCTGCATATAGGTTTCTCAAGAGGCAGGTCAGGTGGTCTGTATTCCCATCTCTTTCAGAATTTTCCACAGTTTATTGTCATCCACACAGTCAAAGGCTTTGGCATAGTCAAGAAAGCAGAAATAGATGTCTTTCTGGAACTCTCTTGCTTTTCCATGATCCAGCAGATGTTGGCAATTTGATCTCTGGTTCCTCTGCCTTTTCTAAAACCAGCTTGAACATCTGGAAGTTCACAGGTCACGTATTGCTGAAGCCTGGCTTGGAGAATTTTGAGCATTAGTTTACTAGCGTGTGAGATGAGTGCAATTGTGCAGTAGTTTGAGCATTCTTTGGCATTGCCTTCCTTTGGGATTGGAATGAAAACTGATCTTTTCCAGTCCTGTGGCCACTGCTGAGTTTTCCAAATTTGCTGGCATATTGAGTGTAGCACTTTCACAGCATCATCTTTCAGGATTTGAAATAGCTCCACTGGAATTCCACCATCTCCACTAGCTTTGTTCATAGTGATGCTTCCTAAGGCCCCCTTGACTTCACATTCCAGAATGTCTGGCTCTAGGTGAGTGATCACACCATCATGATTATCTGGGTCATGAAGATCTTTTTTGTACAGTTCTTCTGTGTAGTCTTGCCACCTCTTCTTAATATCTTCTGCTTCTATTAGGTCCAGACCATTTCTGTCCTTTATCCAGCCCATAGGCAAACATGAATGGCAGTCTGATATTAAGGGAAAGCACATGTATAACACATATATTCATTTCTATGTGGATGTTTCAAATCTTGCAACGTTTTGAGAAAATATTTTAAAGTAGCACTCTAATTTCTATTTTTTTTCTTGTTCCATCAGTTAACTTTGCTGAACCATTAGCTTTTCTGATAGATCTAAATATTTCATAGCTTTTTAACATGCTATTTTAAAAACAGAAGCCATGAACAAAAAAAAAACAAATACTTATAAAAGTAATTTTCAGTATTTGAAAAATTAGATTAAAAAATGAGTCTTATTGTCCTAGTGGAAAATATCTGCAGGACAACTTACCGCCCAGTATCTAATATGTAATTTTCAGTCAGTCCAGTTTAGTTGCTCGGTCATGTCCGACTGTTTGCTACCCCATGAACTGCAGCACACCAGGCCTCACTGTCTATCACCAACTCCCGGAATTTACCCAAACCCATGTCCATCGAGTTGGTGATGCCATCCAACCATCTCATCCTCTGTCATCTCCTTCTCCTCCTACCCTCAACCTTTCCCAGCATCAGGGTCTTTTCAAATGAGGCAGTTCTTCACATCAGATGGCCAGAGTATTGAAGTTTCAGCTTCAACATCAGTCAGATGTAGTTAAATTTGGAAGTAGGATTTTAAACTTTTTTATAATGTGTACAGAAAATGTTACATATGTAATATATATACTTGACCACAAGCACCAAGTAAATTTCATTCCTACTGCATCCATGAACTTATGCTACCTTTTTTATTTTTTATTGTTTTTACTTTATTTTACTTTACAATACTGTATTGGTTTTGCCTTACATTGACATGAACCCAGCACGGGTGTATACAAGCTCCCAATCCTGAATCCCCCTCCCACCTCCCACCCCATATCATCTCTCTGGATCATCCCCATGCACCAGCCCCAAGCATCCTGTATCCTGTATCCTGTATCGAACATAGACTGGCACTTCGTTTCTTACATGATAGTATACATGTTTCAATGCCATTCTCCCAAATCATCCCACCCTCTCCCTCTCCCTCAGAGTCCAAAATCCGTTCTATACATCTGGGTCTCTTTTGCTGTCTCGCATATAGGGTCATCATTACCATCTTTCTAAATTCCGTATATATGTGTCAGTATACTGTATTGGTGTTTTTCTTTCTGGCTTACTTCACTCTGTATAATCGGCTCCAGTTTCATCCATCTCATTAGAACTGATTCAAATGTATTCTTTTTAATGGCTGAGTAATACTTTTATCATTGGA
Source organism: Ovis aries (assembly GCF_016772045.2). NCBI lineage: Eukaryota > Metazoa > Chordata > Mammalia > Artiodactyla > Bovidae > Ovis > Ovis aries. Next base: position 75,225,671 of record NC_056058.1, read on the forward strand.
AAGGTTACTACTAACTGGCTGATAATCACGGAACCTTCTGAGGTAATGTGTAGACTGGAGACCATTGGCTGGTGTGAATCAGGTTTTTTAAGCCACCCTGAAAGTAGCTGATGGATATAGACTTTTGAAATTCTCATTGGTCTAAGTTTTATAGGTGGGTTGAGAAGTGCGTTTAAAATTGATATATGTGCCAATTATTATTTAAACAGCTCAATCCCAGACTTAGTTTAAAAAAAATTGAAAGTTAAAAAAAAAACCACACATCATCACTGTAAGAAAAACATACCTGACAGATTTTTCACCTTAATGATAATGTCACAGATATTTTCTTGTATCAAAGCCAACACATCATTTATTCCTGTTTTCTAGTGTTATGAATGGCATTTAGCTTAAAAAGTTTTCTGTCTTTTCTAGCATTCCCAAGTGATTTAATTTTCTAATGTTGCAATCATGACAGGAAAGGTTTCGTCCTTCAGAGACAGATTTCTGCAAACAGTAAGGTCACACTAGGATTTTTATCAGCAGTCACTAAAATGTGCTGTCCCATTTCAGATACAGTTTCCCATAATCTCTAAGTTAAGTGAAATAACATAAATTGAAGATAGGGTTCATTTAAATTGTGCCTTGTACCTGGTAATTGGTGATGAGCTGTTGCATTAAAAGCAGTTTTAACAAGAAAGGATTCAGCACTGTACATGGGTATATTCTTCAATCTGTATTCTCTTCACTTTGTATTTTCACAGGTTGTAAGAACAGTGTAAGATACTGTAGGCAGACACTTTTTAAAATCCTGATTTATGAATCACATTCCTTACTAAAATTTTAACTACCTCTGGTGTTCAAAGCTTGACTCAGAACCAGATAACACATATATGACATAAGCTATTATTTACCTGGGTTGAAGGATCATTTTTGTCAATGAACCATGAAATGTATTATGGCAAAGTGCTGTGCTAAGAACTGATTACGTGGAATTCATGCGGTTATAAAATTGACCATTTGGTACCTTAAGACATCACTATTCTTCTAAGCAAGCTCATGTTTCATGTTTCTACAGCAGAGGATGAAGATCATGGGTCTCTGCTTTTCTTGCTTTAGCAGGAGTAATGATTTTTCAAGATTTTGTCAAATATAAAAATAATATCTTATTTCTTCATAAAAAGCAAGTTCATTCTTGTACTTATGCCTAAATATTTCTGTGTCATAAAACTGAGGGCTCTTAAATGGCAAAGCAGTTGCTAAGGGACTGAAAAAAAATTGCAAGTGTTCACCTTGGGTACATTTATTATGAGAACTAAAGCCAGTAACACATCTCTCAATTTCCAGTCAATCCTACCTGAAGACTTACTGGAGTGCTTCTTGGTTCCCAAGAGGACAGTGGGACAATACCACTGCATTGTGTTATGCAGGATTTCAGCTTCAAATACTTACCCAACCTCTCAGGATATTGGATTTGAGCCTAGGTGGATGTTGAAGGCCTCCTTTACATCTTTAGCGTGAGGTTAAACTAGAGGGGCCTATGAAGAAAGGCAGCATTATCTGATATATGAACTTAAAATTCATCATTTCCACACTGTTTAAATTATTTGAACTCTCCATGCCTTAGCTCTTAAAGAGATGGGGATAACAACCACCTGACCTGCCTTCTGAGAAAACTGTATGCAGATCAAGAAGCAACAGTTAGAACTGGACATGGAACAACAGACTGGTTCCAAATAGGAAAAGGAGTATGTCAAGGCTGTATACTGTCACCCTGTGTCACCCTGCTTATTTAACTTATATGCAGAGTACATCATGAGAAACGCTGGACTGGATGAAGCACAACTGGAATCAAGATTGCCAGGAGAAATATCAATAACCCCAATATGCAGATAACACTTCCTTATGGCAGAAAGCAAAGAACTAAAGAAATTTTTGATGAAAAGTTGGCTTAAAACTCAACATTCAGAAAATTAAGATCATGGCAACTGGTCCCATCACTTCATGGCAAATAGATGGGGAAACAATGGAAATAGTGAAAGACTTTATTTTGGGGGGCTCAAAAATCACTGAAGATGGTGACTGCAGCCATGAAATTAAAAGACACTTGCTCCTTGGAAGAAAAGTTATGACCAGGTTATGTCTATCCTGCTATGCTTAGTCACTTAGTTGTGTCTGATTCTTTGTGACCTCATGGACTGTAGCCCACTAGGCTTCTCTGTCCATGGGGATTCTCCAGGCAAGAATACTGGAGTGGATTGCCATGCCTCCTCCAGGGGATCTTTCCAACCCAGGGATTGAACCGCATCACAAGCAGATTCTTTACCATCTGAGCCACTGGGGAAGCCCATGTCTATCCTAGACAACATATTAAAAAGCAGAGACATTATTTGCTAGCAAAAGTCCGTCTAGTCAAAGCTATGGTTTTTCCAGTAGTCATGTATGGATGTGAGAGTTGGACTATAAAGCAAGCTGAACACCAAAGAATTCATGCTTTTGAACTGTGATGTTGGAGAAGACTCTTGAGAGTCCATTGGACTGCAAGGAGATTCAACCAGTCCGTCCTAAAGGAGATCAGTCCTGGGTGTTCATTGGAAGGACTGATGTTGAAGCTGAAACTCCAATATTTTGGCCATCTGATGTGAAGAACTGACTCATTTGAAAAGAACCTGATGCTGGGTGAGATTAAAGGCAGGAGGAGAAAGGGACGAAAGAGGGTGAGATGGTTGGATGGCATCATTGACTCAATGGACATGAGTTTGAACAAGATCCGGAAGTTGGTGATGGACGTGGAAGCCTGTTGTGCTGCATTCCATGGGGTCGCAAAGAGTTGGACATGACTGAGTGACTGGACTGAATAGTTTCTTCCTCCATAAAATAAGACTAAAAGTAATAGTAACTTCATGTTGATTAAGGATTTAGATAAGTAAATATAAATATGATATTCACATAACTAGCTTATATAAGTGCTTGACAAAGAGCAGACACCAGTAAATACAAGCTAGTGTTGTTGAAAATTATTGTTAATCTAGTTGATTCTATCCCTGTTTTTCTAGACTCTATTTTAGGTTTGCTTGAATCTTCTAATCCTATTAAACTAACTTTATAGGATGAAGTAGAAGAGAGAAAGAAAAAAAAAAAGAGCCACATGGAGTTAAAGACGTCTAATCCCTCTTCTTACCATGTGTCAACTCTCTTTTAAAAAGGTAGCCTGATCCATCAGTTCCTTGTATCAGACAACCTCCGTCATCATTGATAAGTCCTTTACACTTCTCACCCCTTTCGATCAGAAACCAGGTTCTTATATCTTACCTTTAAAAATATTCTAATTTCTTCTCTTTCTTCATCTCCACCACTGTTACCATCCTACCACCAACTACTGTCATTTGTCTTATGTTCTCCAAATCTGTCCTACTCACTGGAAGCCCATGACATTTAGCATAAGCCACACAATCCTTCTAAGAGTCTATAAATGCCTACATGATTTGGCCCTCATTCAGTACCCCCGCCCTAACCTCATCCTCCCCACTATACTCCTCATTCACTAGGTACCAATCAAAATGATTTCCCTTTTGCCTCTGGAATGATTTTGAGTACCTTCCCACCATCAGTTGGCTTCCCTGATAACTCAATTGGTAAAGAATCTGCCTGCAATGCAGGAGATCTGGGTTGGATTCCTGGGCTGGGGAGATTCCGTGGAGAAGGGATGGGCTACCTACTCCAGTATTCTTGCGCTTCCCTTGTGGCTTAGCTGATAAAGAATCCGCCTGCAATGCAGGAGACCTGTGCTTGATCTCTGGGTTGGGAAGATTCCCTGGAGAAGAGAAAGGCAACCCACTCCAGTATTCTGGCCTAGAGAATTCCATGGACTGTATAGTCCATGGGGCTGCAAAGAGTCAGACTGACAGTGACTTTCCCTTTCCCACTTTGAAGCATCTTCCTAATCTCTGCCTGGAATACCTCCTCTTACTTTCTTTGCCTAAATTCAACCTTCAGGTCTCATCCTATTATTATTACTTTCTTTTTTTTCTTTTTTTTTGTATTTTTTCTCTTGGAAGCATTTCCTGAAACTTTCATTCACATTATGTGCACCTGTTTTCTGCTTTTCTCGAACACTCTATTTCTCTGTCCTAGAACATAATATTGTTACAGTGACACTGATATTGCTTCAGTGATTTATTGAACGTGCATTCTGCTGACTAAACAAGACATTTCTTAAAGGCTGTAGTATGTTCTTTCCAATTATATAAACATTAACAGGCACTCACTAGTGCAATAAATATTTCTGAATTAATGAAAACTCTTTGCTTTACTATCAGAAGTCCCCCATTTGTAATGAGTGCCATTTTGTAAATCATTGTGAGAACTGCTTTACCTTTGGTGTGGAGTCAGATGGTACCCTGAAGAGAAGCATCAAGGGCTTGGGTTATAACCTTAATTTATGGTATATGCAACCTTCTCTGAGACTCAGTTATATCAGCTGCAAAATGTATGGCTTACATTAAAAAGTCTTGGTTTCTTTTAGTTCTAAATTTCTAAATTTTTATTTCTGAATTTGACTCCTTAATCTCTAACTAATCTCCATCCTACCCATGATTACCTGTTTTACTATAAACTTTTTCTGTAAATTTCATTAGTAATTGCATTGTTTAGGGTTGGTTGTAAAATGTACTATGACAAAATGTATATAGTCAATACATATTTGTATTGACTATGAGTCAATAATTTTGAGTTAACGTATTTGAATGAACTTTTATTTAACTCGATGGTAGCTATATTTGAAAAACATGAGCATCAATTCAGTTCAGTCACTAAGTCATGTCTGACTCTTTGCAATCCTGAGAACCACAGCATGCCAGGCATCTCTGTCCATCACCAACTCCTGGAGTTTACCCAAACTCACATCCATTGAGTCGGTGATGCCATCTAACCATCTCATCCCCTCTCGTCCCCTTCTCCTCCTACCCTCAATCTTTCCCAGCATCAGGGTCTTTTCAAATAAGTCAGCTCTTTGCATCAGGTGAACAAAGTATTGGCATTTCAGCTTCAGCATCAGTCCTTCCAATGAACACCCAGGACTGACCTCCTTTAGGATGGACTGGTTGGATCTCCCTGCAGTCCAAGGGACTCTCAAGAGTCTTCTCCAACACCACAGTTCAAAAGCATCAATTCTTCAGCACTCAGCCTTCTTCACAGTCCAACTCTCACATCCATACATGACCACTGGAAAAACCATAGCCTTGACTAGACGGACCTTTGTTAACAAAGTAACGTTCTCTGCTTTTTAATATGCTGTCTAGATGGGCAAAACACAGTCAAGGGGCAAGACACTTATGGTACTTAGAAACTTAAACCTCTCTGAGACCACTCTGCTCTCTTTTCCTAACCTTGTCTAACAAGTTAGTTTCTCACACTTCTCAGACTTATCAGTCCTCATTCCTGCTCCAGTCTGTGCCCCTCCATCTTTGAAGATGGGCTCTGTATTCAGTTCCAACAATCCAGTGTTTAGATACTAGCACTATCCTCTCATTTTACAGATGATAAAGCTGAGCCACAGGGAGTTGGGTAAGTTGCCAAAGGGTGCATTAAGCGAAGACAAACAAAGCTGGCTTCTCCACTAGGTACAGTGAGCACAGTACCTAGGACTTAAAGATAAAGTTCTAATTTATTTAAAAATCAGAAGAAAAATATGAATTTTTAGGTTGATGAAAATGTCTTAACATGTTAGTAGTCATTTTGTAGCAACATGATTGTAAAATGTATTTTATTGTATTAAGTCTGTGCGTGTGTATTTATATAGAGAGAGATAGAGAGAGAGACAGAAGACCCAGGGGATCACAATGCTAAAGTGCCTAGAAGCCACTAGAACCTCCTTGAAGTTTGCAATTGTATCTTTCCCCCGACACACTACTAAACAGTAACAAGTACATTAATGGAATAATGCATACATTTCTACAATGCTAAAAACAGTGTAGCCCCAGGATCAGGATTTTTAAACACAGCTAGTGTAACTCCACTGTTAACACTGTCCTAACTGTGGTGCCAGTGTGCTGAGTGAGGCCAGAAAACACATACACACAATCAGAGAGTTCATGGATACATATGATTTCTAGGTTTTTCCTTTAGAGCCATGTCACTCAGTACTCCTCCTTTTGCAAGATCTGAAAAAGATTCAAGTGAAGTTTCTGAATTAGAATATAATTCATATGTAAAATAGTAAGAACTATCATTCATTTGGGTGTTTGTGGCTTACAAATCACTTGTTCATAGACACTGGTCCATATTTCAGTACCCCTTCATGCCTTCCTCCCCAGTTTTTACCCTTGAGGATTTACAAATAGTTTTTCTTCCACAAAGACATTTTATTCCCTAAAGACATTTTCGCCTTCTTTCTGCCTCCTACTATTGCATTTAATTTTTATGGCTAACCACTAGTATGAATTGATAAAGTGGCTGATTTTATACTTTGGTTTAGTACTTGAACACATCTTTCAAATTACACCTAGAAATCATTAGTTTTTAAAGGGTTTTATGTGGGTGTCTTTCATAAGATATTGAATGTTGTGCTTTTGTTCCTAAATAAATCAACTAGCTATTCAGACTAGTGGGGGAAATGAAAAATCTTCTGTTCCCAAGCAGCACATGCCTGTTGTTATTCACCTTCCTAAGATCTGTTTCTAAGAGACCATTGCTAGCGAGATTGTTAGCAAGTTCTTGAATGACAAATTGTTTCCCGTAATATGATCATAATACACTGGATGATGGGTTGATGCAATATGGAATTTAATTAATATGAAATATTTTTATAAATCCCCTTTTCTCTCAGGAGCTTTACAAAAATGATGTCTTGAAAGGCAGAACTGCCATGTATAACAATGACTTAATTCCACCTTCTGTTATCACTGTTTGAGGTGATTTCCCTTCTTTTCCCCTGTCTGTTTCTTATCTATCTACTAATATTATTTGTAGCAGCAGTCATTATAGAATCAGAGACTGCATGAGATAAAAGGGACTTTGAGAGGTCACAAAGTGGAAGTACTTCATGAGCTCTCTCCTGAAAGATAGCTCTGCCTTTAAATTTTGTGAAAGTGAAAAGCCCATTTGCTCTGTTATTCATTTATATGAGGCACCGGGCAAGCCTTCATTTTTCTGATCTGCTCTTGCACCCTCTCCCCTGTTCTTTCTTACTTCAGCCTAATGCTTATATTGTCCCTAGGTACATTCATTCAAGTTTGGATACTTTTTCTTAAATTGCTACAATGCCAAAACACCTGGGAAAACAATAGCATTTTTAAGTGAGTACCAAGCTGTGTGACCTTGCACAGGATTTGCTACCACATTCCTTTTTTCTTCCTTTCCAGAATCATGTTTGCTGTTATTTGTTTGTTTATGCTGACAACTAAAGTCCTATCATTTGCATAAATGGAAATAAACCAATGGAGATGAATACTACCTCCTAGAACTGTTAAAAGGGCTAATTGACAACATTTATCTAGCACAGAGACTGATGGCTGGCAAATAATTTTATTTTTTTGATAACTATTTGTCATTAATAAACTGTTACCTTAATCCAGGAAACAGTAAGCATAATGCATTTAGAATATAAGAAATATTAGCTATACATTCTAATAATCTCAAGTGCAGTCTGGAGAGATATACAAATTATCAAGATATCTTTGTTAAATAACTGTGTAGGATGCCAACTTGGCAATTAATTTCCTCTGTTAGCACCTAACATAAGCTTGGTGGGTCTAACTTACTTTTACTTCTTGGGTTGTTGCAGTGGTTGTTTGTTTGTTTGTTTGTTTTTTAAACAAACTCCAATGTGTACTTTGAGAGCTACTTAGTGTACAACTGTTTGAATAATCAAGTATCACTTCTTAGGAATTGTGTGGTTATGTTTTTGGGAAGATAGAATTGCTATGTATCAATATATCTTTCTCTATTTTATCTATTATAAACCCAGGTCTCAAAAAAACTCATGTAAATAAAAACCATTATGCAATGACTAAAACAGCATATAAATTACATACACAAATATATCTTTCCTGCTACATTAAGTGTTCATATGGCTTAAATGACCAGATGTTGCAATATCTTAGATAGGCTTAGATTCAGTCCACATAGAAATACAACAAATTCTCTGAACCCTTTTCAAAGATTCATGTAAAAATTATTCTTCTTCCAATTTTCTTTGCCAGGAATATATTAGTGATAAAATTTTGCCCTGAATCCCTTTCTTAATTTTTTCTTCTAATAAACTACTTTTCTTTTCTCCTGACAATTTAAACTCATTGTACATTATTAAGAGTCACCAGAAAATGTAAAACTGTCTCAGTCTTAGCCATTAAACTATATATCTTCCCTTCAAGGTATAGAAATAAGAAAGAAACAGTTTTTGGAAGAATATAATGATTTATTTTGGCAAACTAACCATACCTTGCCACTATTTACATACTATTTCTGGTACAACTTTGTGTGATTACCTAGAATTGAGAAAGGGGTTCCAAAAATATGTCAAACTCACTTCCTTAGCCAGGAATATGAGGGCTGGAGAGAAGAGGCCATCTGTTCTAAAGGGTGCTCTGCTCTCAGAAGAAAGCTCGGTTTCACCATAGATTTTTCTCGAAAGAGAAGTGAACACAGAGGAAGGGAACATGTACAAGATGGGGGAATAGAGACAGTAATTAGTGATGGCTAAACTGGTTATTTTTATAAATATTTAGGAAAGAAGCTAAGGTGATTGCATGTTTGGAAGTAATTGCATGGAAAAGAGGAAGACAAGGAGTCGGGGTGTGATTGTCAGAGACATCATATAAGGGGAACCAATTGGTTCCAGAGTTCCGAGAATTCAAGATTCAAGTTTTCTATCATAGATTAAAAGTGACTGAGTTTTTATCTACCAAACAACAACAACAACAACAACAACAACAAAACCACCACACAAGTCTTTATAACTAGCCCATGTAATGATGGAGGGAGTCAAGTTTTATTAGTGTTTTCCTCAAATGTCTAACTTAGGGAAGAATTTGTACATTATACTCATTGAATCAAATTGGAACAAATAATTCACAGTGGAGCATAGGTATCCAACTCTTATCTAGCTGTAGAAACAAAGAAAATCAATAGTCCCTCATTTTGCTTTTCTAGATTTTTTTTGTTCTGTTTTTCTTGAGTTTTTTGAGATGTGATTAATCCAAACCCCAGGCAAATCAAAGATTTCTCTGTAAATAACAGTGATTTTAGTTAGTTTTATTTGCATCCTGTTATTCTCTGCATCTTAGTCTCTGACATTTTTCTCTTGTTTTTTTTTTTCTTTTTTCGTATCAGAACAAATTCCTCCTCCAAGTAATAGCAAGTTTCTTTAGTGAAAACTATATATGCATAAAGAGAAATCATGCAAGTGAATTTTATTCAATAATGATTCAATTTTCAAGTAAATATCTTTTTAAAGATATGATCAATATTTAAAGTAAATATACATTTTAAACAGTATTTAACTTTTGTGCTTTAAATTGCTCAGTAATCATAATACTTTATATATTTCCCTAGTGTTTTACTAAATAATTTATGCTCTTTTGTGACTTGAGTGCTAAGTCTCTTCAGTCATTTCCAGCTCTGTGTGACCCTATGGACCATAGCCCACCAGGCTCCTCTGTCCTTGGGATTCCCCAGCAAGAATACTGGAATGGGTTGCCATTTCCTCCTCCAATTTTATGAGTTAATTGACAAAAAACAATTTTCAAAGCCTACCGTTTGTACTGCACTGCAAATATGAGAAGTTTTTCTTTGCTTAGTTTTTGTATGTGAAAGCAAAAAGCAGATAAGCAGTAGATAGTTTGATTTCTGGGAGAGATACTAGTGTGGCTGATAGACTCTATAAATGGTATATATTAAAAACTACCTATGTTAAGGGTGCTTGAACAGTTCTTTACGTCCAGAGTTCAGAATCTTTAAAAGGCCTTAATATTAGATTTAAATATAGTTAGAATACTGTCAGTGCTTTCTAAGTCCCTGCCTCGTGCCAGCTATCTTTCTATTTCTTTAGTATCACTTTGAGTTGGAGATTTCTATCAGTTTCCCAGGGCTGCCCTAACAAATGATGAAAATTGGGTGGTTTAAACAACAAAAATGTATCACCCCAAAGTACTGGAGGCCAGAAGTCTGACATCAAGGGGGCTGCAGAGCTGCGCTCTCTCTGACAACTCTAGGGGAGAATCCTCCTGGCTGCTTCTGGTGTTTGCTGACTATCCTTGGCTTGTGGGTTTAGCCCCCTGGTCACATGAACATCTCCTCCCTTGTATGCTTTCATTCTGTACATATTTGTTTCTGTGTCCAGATTTCTCCTTTTGAGGGCTGGGAAGCAGGCAGCATCATTCAACTCATAACAGGACTCGGTCATTTCCAAATAGAAAAAGTTGCTCAAGCATTTATTTGCCGGCACTGTATGCCCTGAACACTCAGCAGCTGAGCACATCCCTCTATCTGCCTGAGGTTCTCTGTAATTCCGTGGTTGTTGTTATCTCATTATGTTTTCTAATATAGTTATTTGAAAACATTTTAGCTCTTCCACTAGATCTGATGCTCCCTCAACAAAGTAACTGTGGCTTGTTCATCTTTGTATCCCCCCAAACCACCTACCTCTGAGTCTTCAAAATAGCATGAAAGCAATAAACATCTGTGTTAAACTGATTGAGGAATAGGGAGCTCAACAAAGCGTTATTAAGTTTGTCACACTTAACAAGCAGAGCAGTTACATGGGAAACAAAACCTTCAGATGGCCAACTTGACACACATAGACTAAATTAGAAAGAAAGATAAGGAGAGGCTTTTTTACTAAATATATTTCTTTAGGAACTATCACTAGAATTTAATAGTAACTGTGTCAATACTACTAATAAAGACAATAGCCAAGTGTTTTGAATGTATACTGGGCTGTGGGCCAAGTGGCTTATTATGCATGACCTCATATAATTCTTGGGACAACTTCGTGGAGTGAAAACATTTAACAGTTAAGAAACTGAAGTATAGAAATATTACATTTTTTAAAGAGAATTAAGAAATGACAGAACTAAAATTCAAGCCTGTGTTTTTAACCGTTCTACTGACTGATACATACGGTAGTTGCCTTTTCTGTGAGATGTCAAAGAATTTAAATTTTGTAAGTGTATTCTATTTTCAACATTATTAAATGATATACATTAGCTATATGTTAAAGGCAACATAGATAGGAATATCCTTTGTATCTTCCTATTAAAAACAAAACAAAACAATTTCCAGGTGGTTAATTTAAAAATAGCATTTTTCACTGAAGGAAAGATGAACCAAAAGAAATTTTAATTTACTTTAGAAATGAACGCATTGATTCCCAAATCCATTTAAAATGATAATTCCCTGAAAAAAGTCAATTGTAATAAAAAATCCTAGTACATCTTTAATAAGGTCAATAATGAAAACTACAGAATTACTTTAGGAGTCAGTTATGGGATGCATAACAAAAACACCTTCTAACTATTTGATGTATTATATAATATCCTTAAAGCATCACCTGTCCTTTAAGCTGTTAACTTTTTGCAGGTATTTGTAGAAGATGGGGAAACAACTTTTAACATTTAACTTTGTTAAACAGAGACCACAGACCTCCATATCTGACTGATATTTTGCTAAATTTCCCAAACAGTATGTAAGTGCTAGAAATATAAGATGCCAAAACACTGTAATGTCAGCATATGAAAATACCAAGATCATGAGCACTAATTATACTTTTAATAAGTTTATTTTAAATGATAATTATATTTAAATATGCTTTAAATTGAACTCTGTTGTAACATTAAACATATTTCATCCAAAGTAATAAAGTGTGGACAGTAAAAAATATATATGATAACTAAAAATCTTAGTATTTACCTGGTATGCTGCAGTCAGTTGCCATTTCCTTTTCCACCAACAAATAGGATTTAAACTTCAGTTATAAGTGAAATACTTTCCATTTATGTCATACTAAACAAGATCAATTTAGAAGAATGTCTGCATAATAATGACCAAAGTTGTCTTTATTGGACAATAAATTTTTTAAATCTGATGGAGAAAAGTGCAAATGAATTATAATTAAGAGAAATAGTCGAATAGTTGAATAATTGAACTGATACTTTTACTATGCTGTAAGTTTTAGAGAAGATCCACTTGTAAATTACTTTCAATACACAGGCAACAAAAGAAAACATTGACAAATTAGATTGTTTTGAAAATTTTAAAATTTGAATCAAAAGAAACTATCAACAGAGTAAAAAGAGAACCTACAGAATGGGGGGAAATATTTGAAAATCACATGTCTAATAAGAGATTAATATCCAGAACATAAACAGAACTCCTAAAATTCAATAATAATAGTATTAATTTGATTTTAAAATGGACAAAGGAAAAGACATTTTTCCAAGGAAGATATACTGGTAGCTAATAAGCACATGAAAAAATGCTTGCCATCACTGGTAGAGAAATATAAGTAAAAACAACAAAGCAATTTCCACTTCATACACATTAAGACAGTTACTACCCCAAAACAAAAAATAGACAAAGAGGCAGAATAACACATGTTTGTGAGACTGTAAAGAAATTGGAACACTTGGGCACTCTTAGTGGAAAAATGGTACAGATGCTGTGGAAAACAACACAGCAGATAGTCACAATGTTAAAAACAGAATTATGATCCAGCAAAGATCCTTTCACATATCTTGTCAAGTTTCAGCTGGGACACACAATAAATATTTCTGGCAGTACTGAACATCATCTTGGATACCAGAGGCATCCCCAGGTATGTTGCAAAAGATTCCACCTTCCCAACATCCAGAGTCACTCCCTAAGAGAGCCAAAAGAAAGACACAAGTCCCTCAAGAACTGGCAGCAGTCAACAGGACCTTAGCCACAAATAGGATGTGACCCATAGTTTTGGCCAGGCATACTTTTGGATCCCCCAACCTAACAACTGTCAAGTCAAGTTTTCAGGACAGAAAAGACAAACAAGAAGGCCATAGCTATCTCTGGAAGAGAAGATATGAGCAATCAGTGGGTAGGCAAAAGCAAATTCTTAAGTCACAGTTCAAAGATCTAAATCTTACAAATGTGTTCTGTCTGCTAACCCGAATTTGGAATAGAAGGGACAACATGAAGTTTTACCTTTCTCTAGAGATCTGGGTAGTTGACTTTGGGAATAGTTCTTATTCTTTGCTCATTTCTGCAAATAAGAGTGAGCAAAAGAAGAGCTGAAAGAAGAGTAATTTATGTAAAAAGAATAATTGAAAAGGCCCTAAGTTTTGTTTTTTTAAAAAAAGTCCCATTCAAAGAATCAAAAGCAGTACAAATTTGTCTTCTTCTGAATCCAGTAACTTAAGTTACATGGCCCAAATTTAGTTATGCTTCTTAGCTGCCATTTTGAGTTACTCTTGGAAGTGTAGTTCATGGGGAACAAAGAAGGTATAAACCTAGACACCATATTAAAAAGCAAAGACATCACTTTGCTAAAAAAGGTCCATATAGTCAAAGCTATGGTTTTTCCAGTAGTCATATACAGATATGAAAGTTGGACCATAACAATGATTGAGCAGTGAAGAATTGATGCTTGCAAACTGTGATGCTGCAGAAGACTCTTGAAGGTGCTTTGGACAGCAAGGAGATCAAACCAGTCCATCCTAAAGGAAATCAACCCTGAATATTCTTTAGAAGAAATGATGCTGAAGCTGAAGCTCCAATACTTTGGCCACCTGATGGGAAGAGCCAACTCATTGGAAAAGACCCTGATGCTGGGAAAGATTGAAGGCAGGAGGAGATGAGGATGAGATGTTTAGATAGCATCACCAACTCAATGGACATGTATTTGAGCAAATTTGGGGAGATGGTGAAGGACAAGGAAGCCGGGCAAGCTGCAGTCCATGGGGGTTACAAAAAGTCAGATGTGACTCAGCAACTGAACAGCAAAAGTAAAGAAGGTATGGTGACTATCTGAGTGGGTGGGGCCAAGGGGAAGAGGGAAACTAGAAATGAAGAATCTGAATTCTGATCCCATCATGCCAATGAAGAACAAAAGACTGGAAGAGAAAAGAAAATTGAAAGGAGCAAGCAAAGACGGAAGACTCTAGGCTTAGGGCAAAATGCAGGGGAGCCAAGATTGTCAGAAAACTATATGCAACCCCATAAGAAAGAACTCCCAGCATTAACACAGAACATGTACTTTCTAAAGACACTGTCTGTACCTGTTCTACCTGTCTGCAGGCACAACAGACAGGGATCTGAAGTAAGAGGGAAGGCAGAAGCAAGTCGTGGGCAATGTCATGCAGATAGAGCTGAAGGTAAGAGGCAGTTTAAGGCACAGTCACACTGTTTCATTTGGAATGAAAAGTGAAAGGAAAGGATTGCCTGCCTGCTTCTCAAACTAAAGTTAAATCACAAAAATAAGATATCATCTAACAGTAGGAGCCACCAGGAGAAGGAGAGAAACCTGCCTTTCTTATTTAGCATGTAGTTTACAACAATGAGACATTTTAAAAAGTCTGTAATTAAAGATTTTAAAATTTAAAAAATAAAAAACTAAAAGCTACAAAAAAATTATATACACAAAGTATATGTATTTTTAAACAATTTTCTTAACACAATTATATATATACAGTTTTAAGATTTCTATATTAATATTAATGGTTAATGATTACCTTGGGTTATCCTGATAGGATTATTTGACTGTTTTGCTCAAGATTCTGTGAGTTTTCAGAAAAGAAAAACCCAATTTAGATGACTACATTCAGGGGGTGTTTTCAGGAACAGGTGTTCAGTATTTGGGAGCTAGCCAAACTCTGTTCTAAGAGGTGAAACATGGACAGGGGATCTAATCTGGATCCTCTACTCATATTTGTTTACTCGGTTCTTTCCTACAATTGTGTGCTTGTATGGTGCTCCCATGTGAGGAGCAAAGGTGCTCCTTAGGTTCAAGCTGGGGGAGGAAAGTAGAAAACATTCTTTGTTCTCACTATTTTTACTCTATGTTGTGTTTCCAAAGATCTTGAGGCCCATGATTGCCACATGCATGAGTAGAATAGATGCATTGCTATGGAAATATAAATCAGCTGTTCTGTTAGAGCAAATGGGAATATTATGCTTTATTAAGTATGTAACATTCATTCATTTAAGAAATATTTTTTTGGGAAAAAAAAAAGAAGTATTTTTTGGAGTTCCTCCTATGTTCTAGGTACCGTTGAAGGCCCTGAGAAATCACCAGGCAGGCTGCGGGAGTCCCTTAGAGTTTACATCTTAGAGAGGTAGAAGGAGAAAAGATGACAAAAAAGTAAAATTATATCAAATCTTGATCCCCGTAAGAAATAATAATAAAGCAATATCAAAGTAATATAAGTGCCAAGGTAGAGTGTTTTCTACAGACTACTTTATGTAGAGTGGTCAATGTGGCCCTCACTGATAGGATGGTATTTGAACTTTCAGTTCAGTTCAGTCGCTCAGTCATGCCTGACTCTTTGCGACCCCATGAACCGCAGCACACCAGGCCTCCCCATCTATCACCAACTCCCAGAGTCCACCCAAACCCATGTAAGTTTATTTTCTGGCCAATAAAAATATTTATACATATATTTCTATCACCATTACTTCAATTTTTATACCAATGTTTATCTACTTTATCATTTGTTGCTATTTTCATTTAACTGTGTGTTCTAGAGACTTTTCCATGAATAAATAAAAATCACCATTTTTCATTTTTACAGCTGTATACTATTCCATTGCATGGAGGTACCACTTTAATCATCATTGACCTACTTCTGTCCACTTCAGTTGTTTCAAATTTTTATTATGATAAATAATGTCACTATTATAAATAATCTTGTTTTCAATTTTTGTCATTTTACCAATGGTGCAGAAAAACTATTTAATTTTATACATGTACAGTAGTTATATTCCTACAAATGAATACATACTCAGAGCTGAGGTTGTTCTGTGAGGTTACAGATATATAGTTTTGATAAAAAATGCTAGATTCCTTCTTGGACGTGCATCATCTTTACAGTCATTAGCCATCACATAAGATATAATTTGATTTATCTTTTTGTGAATTACATTGTGCATTGTTTTATATACATGGGACAATTATGTTTCCTTTGTCTTTATTCCCTTTGATCATTTTTAAAATTAGGTTAATGGCTCTTTTCTTAATTTCAGTAACGTTTAATATATTAGGAAAAATAGGCTTTATTTTGAGTTATTTGTTACAAATATGGCTTGCCTTTATTCTTGCCTTAGTTGTTAATAATACAATGACAAACTTTGTAAAGATAATTTTGGCTGCTTTGCTTTATATAGATTACAAGTGGGTATGGATGGAACAAGGAAGCAAGTTAATAGACTATTGCAACAATACAAGGGAGAAGCGATAATAGCTCAAAGCATGACAGAGGGGTTTGCCTGGTGGCTCAGAGGGTAAACCCCATCTGCCTGTGATGCAGAAGACCCAGGTTCAATCCCTGGGTCAGGAAGATCCCCTGGAGAAGGAAATGGCAACCCACTCCAGTTTTCTTACCTGGAGAATCCCATGGACAGAGAAGATTCGTGGGCTACAGTCCATGGGGATGCAAAGAGTCGGAAACGACTGAGAGACTACACTTAACTTAGCATGATGGAAGTAAAAAGGGTTGAAAGCTATCAGAGCTAAAGTGTACTTTAAAGGTAGAGATAGCAGAAATGGCTAATGGATATGAGCTGTGAGGAGGGGAAAAAGAAAAGTTGAAGATGAAGGCAGTGTTTCTAATCTGAGCAACTGAAAGATGAATCTGTTGACTGATTCCTTGGAGAAAATAGGTTTAGGATGAGATTTGCAAAGGGAGAGGATGAGTAGGCAATCGGATAACCAAGGCTTCCTTATGGGAGAAGATGTGGAGGGGAGGTTACCAGTTTAGGGCAAATGGCAATAATGTCAGGTTGGCTTCTTATTTACCAAGGACCCAGCCGCCTCATAGCCCCTGGCATTAACAACCAACATCCATGTGATAAACTACTATAGTGGAACCATAGTCACCTAAATTTAGAGCAATCACTGACTAGAGCGGCAGAGGCTAGGAGGAAGAGGGCAGGGAGCACATAGGCAGTAACTGATTAAGCTCTATGGCTAAGAGGGAGATCAATCAGTTCAGTTCAGCTGTTCAGTCATGTCCAACTCTTTGCAACCCCATGAACCACAGCACATCAGGCCTCCCTGTCCATCACCAACTCCTGGAGTTTACCCAGATGTATGTCCATTGAGTTGGTGATGCCATCCAACCATCTCATCCTCTGTCATCCCCTTCTCCTCCTGCCTTCAATCTTTCCAAGCATCAGGGTCTTTTCAAATGAGTCAGCTCTTCACATCAGGTGGCCAAATTATTGGAGTTTCAGCTTTAACATCAGTTCTTCCAATGAACATCCAGGACTGATCTCCTTTAGGATGGACTGGTTGGTCTTCCCTCATAGCTCAGTTTGTAAAGAATCAATCATATAGTAACTCTATTTTTAACTTTTTGAGAAACATCCATACTGTTTTCCATAGTGGCTCCACCAATTTACATTCCCAATAACAAATGTTGAAGCTAGTTTTAGAAAAGGCAGAGGAACCAGAGATCAAATTGCCAACATCTGCTGGATCATGGAAAAAGCAAGAGAGTTCCAGAAAAACATCTATTTCTGCTTTATTGACTATGCCAAAGCCTTTGACTGTGTGGATCACAATAAACTGTTGAAAATTCTGAAAGATGGGAATACCAGACCACCTGACCTGCCTCTTGAGAAACGTGTATGCAGGTCAGGAAGCAACAGATAGAACTGGGCATGGAACAACAGACTGGTTCCAAATATGAAAAGGAGTACATCAAGGCTGTATATTGTCACCCTGCTTATTTAACTTATATGCAGAGTACATCATGAGAAATGCTGGGCTGGAGGAACCACAAGTTGGAATCAAGATTGCCAGGAGAAATATCAATAACCTCAGATATGCAGATGACACCACCCTTATGGCAGAAAGTGAAGAAGAACTAAAGAATCTCTAAATGAAAGTGAAAGAGGAGAGTGAAAAAGTTGGCTTAAAGCTCAACATTCAGAAAAACGAGATCATGGCAACTGGTCCCATCACTTCATGGCAAATAGCTGGGGAAACAGTGGAAACAGTGTCAGACTTTATTTTTCTGAGCCCCCAAATCACTGCAGATGGTGACTGCAGCCATGAAATTAAAAGATGCTTACTCCTTGGAAGGAAAGTGATGACCAAACTAGACAGCATATTAAAAAGCAGAGACATTACTTTGCCAACAGAGATCCCTCTAATCAAGGCTATGGTTTTTCCAGTGGTCATGTATGGATGTAAGAGTTGGACTATAAAGAGAGCTGAGCAGCAAATAATTGATGTTTTTGAACTGTAGTGTTGGAGAAGACTCTTGAGAGTCCCTTGGACTGCAAGGAGAACCAACCAGTCCATCCTAAAGGAGATCAGTCCTGGGTGTTCATTGGAAGGACTGATGTTGAAACTGAAACTCCAATACTTTGGCCACCTGATGTGAAAAGCTGACTCATTTGAAAAGTCCCTGATGCTTGGAAAGATTGAATGCAGGAGGAGAAGGGGACGACAGAGGATGAGATTGTTGGATGGCATCACCGACTCGATGAACATGGGTTTGGGTGAACTCCGGGAGTTGGTGATAGACAGGGAGGCCTAGTGTGTTGCAGTTCATGGTGTTGCAAAGAGTCTGACACGAATGTGTGACTGAACTGAACTGAACAGTGAAAGAGGGTTCTGTTTTCACAACATCTTTGCCAACATTTGTTGTTTGTGTTATATATAAAAAAATTTTTTTAATTCAAAAGGAGATATACACTCCAATGTTCATAGCAGCATTATTTACAGTTGTCAAGATATGGAACTGATCTTAAGTATCCATCAACAAATAAATAAAGAAGATGTGATACACACACACTCACACACACACACCTTGGGATACTACTTAGCTATAAAAAGGGAATGAAATTTTGCCATTTGCAACAACATGGATGAACTTGGAAGACATTGTGTTAAGTGAAATAGGTAAGATGGAAAAAGCAAAATGTTCTATGATGTCACTTATATGCAGAATCTTAAAAATACAGCAAATTAACAAATACAACAGAGAGGAAGCAGACTCCCAGGTACAGACAGAGCAAGCTAGTAGTCACCAGTAGGGAGAAGAAATGGAGGAGAATCAATATAGGGGTAGGGAATTAAGAAGGAAAAGCTATTATGTATAAAATAAGGTATAATGATATATTGCACAATACAGGGGATATAGTCAAAATTTTATAATAACTATAAGTGGAGTATAATTGATTTATGTAAAAAACAAGAGGGAAGATCAGTCATGTGAGGAGGTCTATGGGAAGCAAGCAATATTCAGAGAGCAAGAGAAAAGCCATGATGGATGGCCTGATAATGTAGTATTTTAATCATAATGATCCAGTAAAGAGGGCAATTAAATGGTTTAGAAGAAGAGAAACATGTTGGTGCTATATCCTTGAGTTTCTAAGATGACATTTGAGCTATACCAAATCATATTGTTTGGTATTCAGTAGGAATCTGCAGCCAACAGGGTTGCATTTGCTCCTGCCTTACTCATCTGTACAGAGATAGGAGAATAAAAAGAGAATTAAATTGAACCAGTGTTTGGCCATTTCCAGGCAATTATGAGTGAGTGACAGGGGCGTGGTGTTAGAGTTGAGGTTAGAAAGAAGATGATGGACTGTGGTATTCAAACTGGCTAATTATGAAGTTAGGACATGAAAGAGTGACAGACATTGGAAATGTGCTGGAATAATGGCCTACAGTTCTAAGGTGGAATGGTAGTTGTTGCAGCTGGGAAATTAGTAAAATGATCTTGAAAGATAGAGGATGATGTCTGGAAAATAATAGACTGTCTGAAATGGAGGTAAAGGAGAAAATGTAACAAATGTTTGGAAAAAAGAAAACCAAAAACTGTTGGATAATATCACAGTGTACCATGAGGTAGAAGATACTCATTCAAAGAGAGGAATTTAAGGAACTGAGAACCAGGATTTCGGAAGGATTATCTCTGTGACTATTAAAATGATTCAAGAACAAAGGAGAGAGTAACAGTAAACCAGGTACCAAAATCTCCAAGGAATGAATGGAAATTTTGTATTAGTCAGTAAATGACAACATAAAGTTTTCCTTTCAATTTTCTTTACATAGCTTCAGTTTTATATCTAGAACATCTTATTTATCATTAGTATCCAATAATACTTTAAATATATATATGAATCATCTAACACTAAAAAATAGTGTCAAAAACTTTAAATTGTATTTACTTTCTTCTTTGAAACTCCTATTTTTTTGTTTCTTTGTTTTTAGAAATTAGCATGCTTGATTTAATACAGTTGAATAATAGAGAATATTTTTAAAAATTCCTACTCTTTATCTTCCATCTCATACTTCAGCAATGCATTTATTTCCTTAAAGTACTTGCCCAGGGGAACCACTGAGTGTGTGGTGCTTATATATTGTATAATCTAGTGCTCTTATTTTATAAGTGACAGAACTGAGACCCATAAAAAGTGTTGCTTGCTCAAGGACATTTGTCTAGTTAGTGTCAATTCCCAGTTGGGTCTTGATATCAAGATTAATGTCCTGATTTCTGGTCTAAACTGACTTTACGTAGTAGTGTGGGAGTATGTCTGATGAGGTTACTCTAAAGATACAGCCAAATAAATCACACAGACTCTACGATTTGGTTTTGACCTGCCCAATCTGCTTTGCCATTAGGAAAAAAAAGACAGAAACAAAAACAAAAAAAAAACAAACAAAAACAAATTATAATGTGTTTCCATTCTGGAAAGGGTATATAAGGCATAAACTTTTTACACTTTCTACTTTTGAAATACCCACAAAAGTACTCATAGTGACATCCAGATTTTATACACACTGACTACCATTTTTTTAAATCAAGCAGTAGCCTACATTATGCCAGTCTTGGGTGTCATGAAGCAGAAAAAAGAATACTGCCTCATCAGACCCTAGAGCAATTCTATAATGGAACTTAATTCACTAAATGAAGGCTAATAATTATAGAACACATAGGTGGGAAAATCCACTTGAAAATAATCATAGTATAAATCAATGTGACTATTGAATAGAAACATATTTTCAGTCTCTACTCAAAGGTATCTTGCTTTAAAATGTATCATATCTTATTTCTTATCTTCATGTCATATAGACAAAATCAGATCTATATTAAGAAAGGATAAGAATATTTTCCAAATTCCCATTTAAGGAAGAAAAGCCAAAAATAAAAATGACAGAGTGTAGCAAGGAAAGAGGCCTACATTCTAAAATATATGTTGTTTCAAATTTCCTGTTAGTTGTCAATTACATGTAAGAATTGGATGCACAAAGTTTCTGAGCTCCTTAGTAAAATCAATAATTTATCATCAAAAGTTCATACCCACACCCCCACACCCACACACACACCCACGCAACATAGAAAGAGAAGCCTCTCAAAATTTTAGGCATCAGAGAGGAGAAAGCCACAGTGAATATTTTTCCACCCTATATTCAAAACATTTTCATTTGCGTCATACATTTAACAATTTACCTTTATTTAAAAAAAAATTATGTCTCAGGCCCTCAACTCAGTCATAGGGCAAGAATTATTCTTAGACTCTGTACTCCCATAGCAGTGAGTAGGGTGCCCTGCATAATGACAGCTCCACATGATCATCATATGCACCTAACAAGACAAACTATGGTCTAATTAGGAAAAAGGGAATAAAAAACAATACAGTACACTAGAAAGACCCAGAATGATCATTACTCTTGAATTTGTTTCCTAATATTAAAGT
Source organism: Ovis aries (assembly GCF_016772045.2). NCBI lineage: Eukaryota > Metazoa > Chordata > Mammalia > Artiodactyla > Bovidae > Ovis > Ovis aries. The sequence goes on from NC_056058.1 coordinate 75,247,550, forward strand.
AGACATATTCAGATTTAGAGAAAAAGAATATCTGAAAATAGACTGTGAATAAAAAAGGAAGCCTAGCTCTTTAGTTCTATACAATAACAAAATTTACTTTAACATTCCCTTTTCAAAATATGAGTTGTTAAAGACCAAAAAAAAAAAAAAAAAAAGGCTAGGAATGTTTTCAGTTACATTGTCCTAAAATACAGTCAAGTGTATATTTTGCCTTTTATTCTTATTCCTGTGCATTCCCTATGTAAACTCTTAAGATGAATAAGAGTGATCTATTTCTATTAACTTTAAAAATAGAAAAAAAATAGGAAAAATTGATAAATAAGGATAAAGAGAAGAGTCTTTGGTCTTTTCTTTGTTACATTGCCCAAAAATATCTGAGAGAGGTGACAGTAGAGAGGTCAAAAGACTGAGACAGACCTGGGTCCACCTCCACCATTTCCTAGCTGAAAAAGAAATTGTTAGAAAGTTGTTAGTTCTACACCTCAAATATGCTAAGCATACAATGAAGTCATCTGTTAATATTGTATGACTTCTGATACTATGGATAAGATACTGCATTTTTGGATAATTCTTCTTGTGAGAATATACCAGGAGGGTTTTGCTTTTTATTGATAGCATGATAGAATTTCATAGAACTTTACAGATACACTTTTGAAATCACTTCAAACTCTGGAATCACTACTTTTCTCCAGCTTCTCTTCCAATCCCAACTCCCTCAACTAACATTACAGCCAGGACTGTATCAGGACAGCTCTGTATCTCTTGCCATAGGCCATCTGCCACCTAGAACAGACTTCCAGGACATTCCATTCCATTAACTCTCTTTAAAACTCAGCTAAAAATATTCTCTTCTTCCTTGCCTCACATATTTTAACTCCTCCCTACCAGGGATTTTAACACTGCATGAATGATTTTTTTTTTTTTTGCCTTAATGTTTTCTAATATCAATATAAATATTCTATTTAACCCCATAGATGATAATATATTAAATACAGGTACAATTAATTAGCTTTAGTTCACGACATCAATGACTTATTTAAAACAAATAATTAACCGTGAAATAATGCAGTCAGTGTTTTTCAGTTCAGTTCCATCACTCAGTCATGTCTGACTCTTTGCGACCCCATGAACCACAGGACACCAGGACTCCTTGTCCATCACAAACTCCTGGAGTTTACTCAAACTCATCTCCTTTGAGTCGGTGATGCCATCCAACCATCTCATTCTCTGTTGGCACCTTCTCCTCCTGCCTTCAATCTTTCCCAGCATGAGGGTCTTTTCAAATGAGTCAGCTCTTCACACCAGGTGGCCAAACTATTGGTGTTTCAGCTTCAACATCAGTCCTTCCGATGAACACCCAGGACTGATTTCCTTTAAGATGGACTGGTTGGATCTTCTTGCAGTCCAAGGGACTCTCAAGAGTGTTCTCCAACACCACAGTTCAAAAAGATCAATTCTTCAGTGCTCAGCTTTCTTTATAGTCCAACTCTCACATCCATACATGACTACTGGAAAAACCATAGCCTTGACTAGATGGACCTTTGTTGGCAAAGTAATGCCTCTGCTTTTTAATATGCTGTCTAGGTGGGTCATAACTTTTCTTCCAAGGAGTAAGAGTATTTTAATTTCATGGCTGCAGTCACCATCTACAGTAATTTTGGAGCCCCCCAAAATAAAGTCTGTGACTGTTTCCACTGCTTCCCCATCTATTTGCCATGAAGTGATGGGACCGGATGCCATGATCTTAGTTTTCGGAATGTTGAGTTTTAAGCCAACTTTTCACTCTTTTTCACTCTCATCCAGAGGCTGTATAGTTCTCTGCTTTCTGCCATAAGGGTGGTGTCATCTGCATATCTGAGGTTACTGATATTTCTCCCAGCAATCTTGATTCCAGCTTGTGCTTCATCCAGTCCAGCTTTACTCATGATATACTCTGCTTATAAGTTAAATAATCAGGGTGACAAATACAGCCTCGATGTACTCCTTTCTCTATTTGGAACCAGTCTGTTGTTTGCTAGCTCAAAAGTATAAATTTGCAAAATAAACATGAAAATGACATTTCATTAAAGAATGTACTAAGAAAAATAGACATGTGCAATTAAGATTTAATTTTGAAATTAAATTCAGGATGAAAGTTACTGAGTTAATCAGATACCTGACAACCACTTCTAAATAATCTGCTCTGTTCTAGTTATAGTGTTTAAAATTTAGAGAGTTGAAGACTCCAGGAAGTTTATAAGGTAGTAATACAAAAAAATGTAATATTAACTGTAAAGTAATTTTCAAGAATAAAATTGGAAGTCTCACATTCCTGATTTCAAAACTTAAGTAAAAAGTTACAGAAATCAAACAATGTGGCCCTGACATAAAGACAGACATATGGACTTTAGAAATAAAATAGAGAGCCTAGTAATATGCCCTAATATCTGAATGGTCAAATGATTTTTAACATGGGTACCAAGACCATTCAATGTGGAAAGAACAGTGTGTTTTCAACCAGTAGTATTTGGAAAATTGGTTGTTCATGCGCAAAAGAGTAAGGTTGGATTCTAATCTTATACCACCAAGAAAAATTCAGTCAAAATGTGTCAAAGATCTGAAGAGTTGAATCTATAAAAAACATAAGGGAAAACATTCATGACATTGGATTTGGCCAATGATTTCTTTAATATGAAACAAGAAACACAGGAAACAAAGGGAAAACTACTAGAGTGAAAAATTAAAACCTTTTATGTGTTAAAGAAGTGACGTGAAAGTCACTCGGTCGTGTCTGACTCTTTGTGACCCCCATGGACTATATAGTCCTTGGAATTCTGCAGGGCAGAATACTGGAGTGGGTAGCCTTTCCTTTCTCCAGGGGATATTCCCAACCCAGAGATTGAACCCAGGTCTCTCCCACATTGCAGGAGGATTCTTTACTATCTGAGCCACAAAGGAAGTCCAAGAATACTGGAGTGGGTAGCCTATCCCTTCTCCAGCAGATCTTCCCAACCCAGGAATTGAACCAGGGTCTCCTGCATTGCACGTGGATTCTTTACTAACTGAGCTATAAGGGAAGCCCTATGAGTTAAGGAACACTAATGTAAAGTGAAGACAACCTACAGAATGGGAGAAAAATATTTGCAAATTACATCTGATGAAGGGTTAGTATCCAGAATATATAAAGAACTTTTCATAATTCAACAACAGTAAAAAACAACCAAAGCACTTTTTTAAACGGCAAATAGGCATTTATCCAAAGAAGATATACTAATAATCAATAACAACATGAAGACAATCAGTATCATTAATCATTAAGGAAATTCAAATCAAAGACACAATGATACCATTTCACACACATTTAGATGTCTATTTAATTTTTAAAAAAGGCAAAACAGGAAATAATAAGTCTCGGTTAGGATGTGGAGAAATTGCAATCTCTTTTCATTCCAGGTGAAAATGTAAAATGGTATAGCCACTGTCCAAGTGGTTTGGAAGTTCCTCAAAAATTAAACATAGAATTGTCAGATAATCTGCCAATTCTACTTCTGGGTTGTTTTTGTTCAGTCGCTTAGTCATGTCCAACTGTTTGTGACCCCATGGACTGAAGCATGCCAGGCTTCCCTGTCCTTCACCATCTCCCAGAGCTTGCTCAAACTCACGTCCATTGAGTCAGTGATACCATCTAACCATCCTATCCTCTGTCATCCCCTTCTCCTCCTGCCTTCAATCTTTCCCAGCATCAGGGTCTTTTCTAATGAGTCAGCTCTTCCTATCAGGTGACCAAAGTATTGGAGCTTCAGCTTCAGTATCAGTCCTTCTAATAAATATTCAGAACTGATTTCCTTTAGGATGGACTGTTTTGATTTCCTTGCAGTCAAGGGACTCTCCAACACCACAGTTCAAAAGCATCAGTTCTTCTGTGCTCAGCTTTCTTTATGGTCCAACTCTCACATCCATTCATGACTATTGGAAAAACCATAGCTTTGACTAGATGGAATTTTGTCGGCAAAATAATCTCTGCTTTTTAATATGCTGTCTAGGTTTGTCATAGCTTTTCTTCCAAGGAGCAAGCATCTTTTAATTTTATGGCTTCAGTCACCATCTGCAGTGAATTTGGAGCCCAAGAAAATAAAGTCTGTCACTGTTTCCCTTATTTCCCTATCTATTTGCCATGACGTGATGGGACCAGAAGCCATGATCTTAGTGTTTTGAATGTTGAGTCTTAAGTCAGCTTTTTCACTATCCTCTTTCACTTTCATTAAGAGGCTGTTTAGTTCCTTTTTCTGGATATGTTATTTTCCAACATATATTGAATATGTTTAATATATATTTAAATATATAAATTTAAAAGATATTAGTTATATTCCTGGAAAATATATTTGGGGATTTTTAGTGGGAATACTATGTACATAAATATGAGGAGAATATTTTACTTGATTTATATAATACCTGTCTGTGGCAGCTAGGTTAAGTTCCCAGCTTGTTTACAATGATTTTCCTATATAAATTTGAAAATTTACCAAAACATTCATCAAACTCTTAAAAGGACAATGGATGCCTGCTGCTGCTGCTGCTGCTAAGTCGCATCAGTGGTGTCCAACTCTGTGAGACCCCATAGACAGCAGCCCACCAGGCTCCTCTGTCCCTGGGATTCTCCAGGCAAGAAAACTGGAGTGGGTTACCATTTCCTTCTCCAATGCAGGAAAGTGAAAAGGCAAAGTGAAGTCGCTCAGTCTGAGGGAGGGTAAAATAATTCTGTCAATCAGAACTAAAGAAAATTCAAATATGTGCACATTTTTTACTTCCAATAAAAAAGTATGCAAATCCTTAGGAAAGTGTTAATATATAAATAAAGAGTATTCACAAGTGAAATACATGTTGTCCCTCTGAGAGTTAAGCCATTTTAACTGCTAAGTCACACCTAGGGAGGGGATTACTTTCAAAGGAAATCATAGCCCCATAAAAGAAAAAGTGGTAGACTATAATATCATTGCTTGAGGATATTTCAGGACTGAAGATTCTCTTTGAATATATAATTTATTAGCTCCATAGTAAACTAAAAATTAAACAAAATAATTTGGTGTTCAGTATTCATTTCAGGCACAGAAAGCCCTAGATAAAGAGTGAGTAAAAGGATGTCCTTTCCTAAGTCTGCTCCTTAAGAATGCCAGGTTATTTCTGTTCCTAATCTTGACCACATAAAAAGCAGAAATGATGATTAGGACTGTGACCAATCTGTACTGGAGACATTAGGCAAATTAACCCAAGTTTGAACTCTTATCGATTGAAGTAATGGCAGTAAAATTGCTCATCCTATCGTTATATTTATACCCTAATGGTTCAGACAATAAAGAATCCGCCTGCAATGCAGGAGACCTAGGTTTGATTCCTGTGTCAGGAAGATCCCCTGGAGAGGGGAATGGCAACCCACTCCAGTATTCTTGCCTGGGAGAATCCCACCAAGGGTTACAGTCAATGGAGTTGCAAAAAGCTGGACACAACAGAGTAGCTAACACTTTCACTTTCATATTAGTATAGATTTCACTTAAAAAAAAAAAAAAGAAACTGTGAGATCCAGCTAGCTTAATATAGTATCAGGTTTTAGAAGAATATCCCAAATACCTCCAAAATATTGTATATTGGCCAATTACTACATAACACCATAGGCATAAGCACCATTATTCTGTTCTTATGGGAAACAATGCTGATGAAACATAGGTCTTTGAAGACTAAGGACTGCTTCCAAGCAGTAGTTGTGCTGTTATAGACATTAAAACAAACAAACAAACAAACAAACTTTCATTCTCTTCAATTTAAAAATGGCTTTCAAGTCTTAAGCGTTTTGTTAGATATGCCAAAATAGGAACCCAGAATGAAGGAGAAAGGGAAAGAAGAGTTAGACTATAAAGCTGTTAATACATTAGCTAGTTTTTTATGAAGCATTTTGAAGCATAGGATATTAAATCACTTTTTCCTGTTCAGTTAGCTTTTGAGTCCAATAGGCTTCAAAGCCCAGATGGAAAAGCAAGGTCCAAAGAGACTGACTTATAAGCACACAGTTTAAAAATTCAGCAAAAGAAGGAGGGTTATTTCTAAGATCTCTCATAGACTCTAGCTAGTTTCTGTGATGTTGTAATAAAAACTGAAAATAAGAAAAGACAGAGAAGGAGAAAAGAAAGAGGGGAAAGAGAATGAAAAAATTAAGGAAGAAAATAGGATGGAATCAAGTTTTATGAAATGACTTAAGTGGCTTTTTGAGGGTTTAAAGCAACCACAGAAAATACCTTTCTTTTTTCGCTTATTGATGGCGGCAACAAATTATAGGTTTGTTTTCCATACCATTATTCAGTCAGTGTCAATGATAAACCTCAGCCCATAAGCAGCATTAAAAAATCTGATCTTTTCCTTTTCTGAGTGGACTCCGTGGCCAATGAAGGAGAATTTGGAAGAAGCCCCGCCTTGATGGACAGAGGAACCTGGTGGGCTACAGTCCATGGGGTCGCAAAGAGTCGGACACGACTGAGCGACTTCACTTATTGAGCCAATAGCTCATGGCTGGGTATTTGTTGAACTGCTGACCTCACAATGGCTGCAGCTTTCAAAAGTGCTTAACTTAGTAGCAGAGAGTAACTTACCCCCTGGTGAAATCAGGATCAATACTTATTAAATACTTCATGAAGTCTATTCATTTCTAAAACAGCCACTTGTCTGCCCTTCTGGTCATGTTCTGAATTAATTTGATATGTAATACAATTCTTACATTTTACGTTAGGTTACTTATATGCTGAAATGGGAAAGGCAAACCAGGGGTGATGGGGCAGAGAGGAGGGTTTTTTCCTTTCTCTTTTTTTGTGCATTGACTGTCTCTTCTCCCTTTTCTAAGAAGTTGAATATAATACCCTCCTAGACAATAACTCCATTCTTCCCTCTTCATTTATTTTAGTCTAAACGCACAAGCAAAACATGAAACATCTGCTACGTACTTTCCTCCTTGTTGTTTAGTCGCTAAGTTGTATCCTACTCTTTTACAACCCCATGGACTATGTTGCCCACCTGGCTTCTCTGTCCATGAGATTTCCCAGGCAAGAATACTGGAGTGTGTTGCCATTTCCTTCTCCAGGGCACCCTCCCGACCCAGGAGACCTGAGTCTCTTGTATTGGCACGTGATTCTTTACCACTGAGCCACCAAGGAAGCCCATACTTTCCTCCTAGTTCTTTGGGGAAAACAAAAAGTGAAGTGATTTCTATAAACAAAAATTAATCATTTTTCCCCCAAGTACTCTATGTGTGGTTTGGAATGAATGAAACAAAATATAGGATATTAGAATAATTATAGATGTATTACAGTTATCTCGAGAAGGCTTTAACTTCTATTTTTGACTCACTAGAAAAAAGTCATAAGTACAAAATATATAATCTAGGAAATAAAGTCCTATATAATCTAATTTTTGAGAGGTAAAATGTTCTCAATTTAGTTTGCTACAGAAGTTTCTGATATTTATCATTGTATTTATAATTGTATAATATATGCAACATATAATTATGCTTCTCTGTAACTTTCTTTTTTCTTAACAGTACATCTTGGGCATGAAATTATTATTTTTTAAAAATTCTTTATTTGCATATAGTTCATTTATAATGTGTTAGTCTCGGGTGTACAGTACAAATCTGTTATACATATATCCATTTCTTTTTTAGATTCTTTTCCCATATAGGTCATTACAGAGCATTGAGTAGAGTTCTCTGTGCTATATAGTAGGTTCTTATTAGTTACGTGTTTTATATATAGTAGTTTGTGTATGTCAATCCCAATCTCCCAGTTTATTCCTCCTCTGTCCAGTTCCCTCCCAGTAACCATAAATTTGTTTTCTACATCTGTGACTCTGTTTTGTAAATAAGTTCATTTTTACTATATATATATATATATATATATATATATATAAACATTCCATGAGCATGGAATTATTTATCTGGCTGTATGACATTCCCCATATTGGGAAACTTATAACACATTTCTAATTGATTGGCATTTGAATGTTTTCTAAATTGTTGGTCATTTTAAATAATACTTCTGTAAACATTCTTGAATATCCTGGTATATGCCTATGTATTTGAGTATTTCCATTGGTGAAATTAACAGACTTCTGGTTCACAGTATAAGTACATTTTAAAGGCTGTATCAATTTAGATTTCAACAATACTGTTATAAAAGTGTCCATTTTCCTTGGTCTGTACAAATAACATGCAATACTAGCAATCTTTGAAATCTTCAACAATTGTACAGTGCCTTTTTATTGCTCTATTTCCTTGTGCAGTGCCACATACTAAAATAATTTTACTATTGACAATAATGCACCTATTTTCCTATGATAGAAAAGATAGAAATAAATACATTTGCTGCCTAATTATTCTAATTTAATCACTAACTCTTTCCTTGTATTTCTTTCCAGAATCTTATGACAATTCAGGAATACTCAAAATTTTCTAAATATTTTAAAAGCTTTTCTTAATTTTATAACATTCTTTTATTTTTCAAGTGAAGCATGTCTTCATTAAATATTGTGTGTGAAATTATTTAACTTACGTAAAATAAGCCAAAAACAAAAACTGAGTGCTTTATTCATCTAAGTGTAAAATAACTAATAAAACATGGTTCCTTTGCCTTTGAGCTAGATGTTTTGCTGTAAAATTTGAAGACCTGAAGTCTATTTTGTATACTATTTTTTAGTTGTGTCATTTAAAGTATATTCTCTAGGGAAGTGTTGCACCACTAAATATTTTATGTCTAGAAAGTAGCAGAATTGTCTCTGTTTATCCTTATCTGTATAATATGTATCATATCTTATACTTTATGATATGATTTTGCGTAAGTGACTTTCCACAGTATGCTGTCTAAATTTAAAGATGAAAGTTTCATTTTGGGTTCTGATACTTACAATCATTTTGGATAGTAAGATAATTTGATACAAACAAATATAATAAAGTCAAATATAAAGTATTGCTTGGTAATTTCATCCAAATATTTTTATTTTAATTTTTTTCTATCAGCGATATTAAAAATTATTATTCTGATTATTACTTTAATCCAGTTTTAAAATGTAATTAGTATAATCCTACCTTAATTTGGGAGCTTCCCTAGTGGCTCAGATGGTAAAGCGTCTGCGGCAATGTGGGAGACCTGGGTTCAATCCCCGGGTGGGGAAGATCCCCTGGAGAAGGAAATGGCAACCCACTCCAGTACTCTTGCCTGGAAAATTCCATGGATAGAGGAGCCTAGAAGGCTATAGTCCACAGGATCGCAGAGTCGGACACAACTGAGCAACTTCACTGGTTCACTCATTACCATAATTTGGGGCTTCCCAGGTGGCTCAGTGGGTAAAGAACCTGCCTGCCAAGCAGGAGACGCCGGAAATATCGGTTCAATTCCTGGCTTGGGAAGGACCCCTGGAGGGGGGCATGGCAATCCCCTCAGGTACTCTTGCCTCGAGAATCCCATGGGCAGAGGAGCCTGGCAGGTACAGTCCATAGGTCGCAAAGAGTTGGACACGACTGAAGTGACTGAGCACAGTGCTATAATTTTTAAATCAATTTTTTTCACCTTGAAAATACTTGGTTCCAGTACTAAATCAAGTAAGCAGAAATGTTTGAAAAATTATTTCTCCTTTATTTTTAAGAAGAATAGGGTATGTTGATATTCCCCAATGATAAGATTAGTTTTCTCTGAGGGTATGTTTGTGGTTGGCTTAGCTAACCATTTAAAAAAATATTTCAACAATTCTTTTTGACTACTCAGGGCATATTGAAGGATTTTTTCCTACAGTTTTTCTTAAAAATGAATAATATTAAAGATTTTAAAATAATAACAACATTTCATTCTTTCTGCTAATTAATATCATGGGTTTGGTCTCTTTGTTACCTGTTATCTCCACTGTCTTTGGCTAATAATGAAGCATTATTTTTACTTTTTATATAACTGGGAAAAGTGATCCCCAAAGAGAATAAATGACCGCCAAGACTCCCAAACCAATAAATATCCAAAGTAAAGCAGAGTTTCCTTCAGAGTTAAATCTGAGAGAGAGACGTGAAGAAAGAATGTGTGTGTGTGTGTGTGTGTGTGTGTTTGCGCATGCGTGCATGCATGTATGTGTATGTTCATGCTAAGATAAACATTTGTGAGGCCTAGAATGACCAAATTTTAAAATGCATTTTTTTTAAAGAAAAATAAAGGTACATTTTTAGGGAAAAGGTAATATTTTGAAATTTTACAGACCAAAAAAATGTGAATATGTGGATACTGTGGAACAAAGTGGACAACTTATAGTTTTGATCCGGGAGTGAATATAATTGGAATGTCAAATGAAATCATAACCTCAGTGACATTTTGAAACTTTGAAAAATAATTTGAAATTTATTCAAGGGTGATAATGATTGAGATGGTAATAATGATGATGGTAGATAAGAAGTCACTTGAGTTTTGTACTTTTCTCCAGTAATTTGATCTCCATTTACCAATGTAGCATCAAGATTTTCTGCATGCTCATTCCTCCCTTTCAAATATATCTGTCATGACTCTATCACTTTATAAAACATATCTTTCATTCATTCATAGTCTCATACATAACTTTGCTCACTATTGTCCCCATGCCTGAGATGTCCTCTCTCTTCTTCAAGTGTTACATCAAATATTTTCAATGTTTAGAGGGAAAAAATCATTTTTTTCTGTGTAGTTCCTTAGTGTCTTGCCCAAATAACCACGACTCATATAAATTAAAATAGAAAAATAGCCCTTATTTCCTAAGTGCTTATTAAGTGCTTTTCTTATAATATCCCCTTTATTTCTCAGAAAAACACTACAGGATAGATAGTATTTTGATCCACATTTTAAATATGACAATAGTGAGGCCAGAGACTTTACATTTCTGAAGACTTCTTACCAATTAGTTGGCTGAGTCTGCATTGTTTGGCCCATAACTACTTATTATTATTGCCGCTTTTGATTCTCACTGACTCTTAGTGAACTGTTTCATCTTCTCAAAGAGATATGTTTTCCTTAAAGCTAACAACATAACTTGAATGTTCTTTACATTGGTCTTAACACTTAACAGAACTGGGACACACAGTAGGAGCTTCTTAAGACATCAGGGGGAAAATTGAGTATGTTTTTAATATCAAGAACTCTGTTGAGGTTTAATGAGTTAAAAATATTAAGATACATGTCTCCAGTGAAGTGGAACATTTAATCTAATTTAATTATGATCTTTATATGAAGGAGGAGAAAAAAAAATTGCCCCTAACAGCTGCAGTATCCATAAAACCTTTGTCTAAACGAATTGGTTTCTTGTCTCTCAATTTCACTGTTTAATCTGAATCTTTTTGTTTGTTTGTTTTCACTATTTTTTTTTTAATTCCAAAAAAGCTATTTTCACCCAAGTTAGCTTTGCTGATATGGTTTTAGTAGCTCCTATCTGAAATCATCCTCAGGAAACAATTTTTTTTTTCTTTTTGGATATTTCAAAAAGGAAAAATACTTAATATCAGTATGAATAACACATGTGCTCATTGCAGCATAATGTTGGTGCAATCTGTGCTTGATACAGTTATAAATAAGTCTTTGAAAGCATTTTTCTGTATTTTAAATAAAGGCTATAGAAAGCCATGAGAAGGATCTAGTCTTGTTAATATCACAAGCTGTTTCCCCACCTGCACTCGGAGCAGCTTTAGTACAGCAGCTGTCTGGGTTTGTGTTGGCGCATCACTGTCTGCACAGGAACCCCACAGTTTACACAGAAAATGAATAGGCCACAGTTCCAATGGGGGTCTTTAATAATCCTTCCTCTAATGCTACCATGTGTGAGCACTGGGCTTTGAAGGGGTGTGAGGTGTGAAGTTTCAGGAGGATTATACAAAGCCACTCAATTTCGAAAGGTAGAAAAGAGCATTAGAAAAACCTGAGAGTGTCGTTGCATTCCTCCTGCATGTTGATCAAATGCAGTTTATACTGATTTTAGAGCTTCAGGTCCAGCATGTGATAGTAAGTGAAGGGATTGGTATAATTATGAGATTCACTCCATCCAGCCCCCTTTAACACTGACAAACAAAACCCAGCACAGATGCTTCATTGATTTCACTTACCAAATATTAGCTGTGGAAATATTAACCTGATGGGAACAAATATCTATCCAGTAGTACCTGTGGAGATTAAACCCAGGGAGGACAGAATTTATGCATTGAGCTTACCTACGTATAGATGGGTGGTCATTGGGTTTTCAGGAATAAAGCAAGCTTTTTTTCTCTCCCTTTCTTCCTTTTTTTTTTCTTTTCATGTCACATGACTTGTTGAAAGTATCTTCCATGGCATTCAATCAATAATGGTCCATTAGGTCATGTGGATACTTGCAAGTTCTATGTCGAATGGTGAAAATTCAGGAAAAACTGTGGACTATACTCCAATAACTGTTTTAAGGTACTCCATTTTGAGATTATTCTGAGCATTTTGGGGGTGACAGAGTATAATAAAAGTGAGACAATATAACCCATCACTTGGAAACATACTGTATATGACTATAGAATCAAAATACTAGTATCTCATTAGTCACCAGCTGCCCCACATTTGAATTTGAGTTCAGAGCATACTTAAGCACTGGGGATGTCCAATATTGACTGGAGAAACTTTTATTTTCATTAATATATGAAAAAGTAAATAAAATATACTCAGTCCAACATGCAGTTCCTTTACAGATGAGGCATTGTGCTAGGCACTGCAGAATTGAAGATGAATGATCTTTGGGACTTAGGCCAAGAGATTCACATTCAAGGTGAGATGGTAGGCATGTAAACAGACAAGTACACAAACAGAAAGCTATAGAGGCATTTTATAGGAGAGAGTGATTAACCCTTTCATGAAGTAAAGCAAGGAAACCCTTGGAGAATACAACATCTCAAAGAGGAATTAGAAGAACAAATAAAACTTTTCTAGGTGGATTAAAAGGCAAAGTGAGTCATATATGCAGTGTGTATTTGTATATAGTTTGGTGTTGCTAGAGCTTAAAAAAATTTAAGATAGGGTGGGAGAACTTAAAAGATGAATCTGCAAAATAAGCAAAAAATCATGATCATGAAGATCATGAAGGATATTTTACTTTTCCTTAAGGATCTCAGAATGAAGAGCTATTGATGTGGAAAAAGTCAAAGGTTGGCATGGTTTGTATTTCGGTTTAAGAAAATTGCTGCTGACAGAGTGCAGTGTGAACTGGAGGGCAGCCTAGGTATGGGTAACTAGTTAGCAGGATTTTACTATAGTGTAAAGTCAGATAGGGGGAAATAGCAGGAAATGTGCAACAGAAATAACAAACAAGGCGGCCTTTATGAGATGGGTTTGTCAGAATTCATTGAAGACTTGATGGAGTAAGGAAGTGGGTAGCATGTATCTGAGTTGATCAATCTTGTAAGTCCTTTCTTACGATTCACAGAACATCAGCCCCTCTTCAGTTATGCAGACAAGAGTGACTTCTCTGTCCACTGCTCTGGATTTTTCTAGCCTCTAAGTATTCTTCTCATCTTATGCAACAGAACATAAACAAACTATCCTGTAGGACAGAACGACCAATGGCTGTTTCCAGTGGAACTTGACAAGTGTTTTGTGTCTGCCACGGCTTGATGATACGGTTTTCAGTCACAGACTGAAAATGATTGTAGCTACCACTGTCCTCCTTCAAGTGAAAACAGCGTGCAGTATATTGCCCTAATATTGTCAAGAATCACAATTCCTTTCCCAGAAAGCTGCTCTAATTGGATTCGGTGGACCTTAACTAGCTTACCACAGCTGTGTTCAGGATGAAGGTGAAATCTTTCAGGAGTATTTTCCTGAAATTAAGAGCTGGACATCTTTGATGAGGGCATTTAAGAGTATATATCTTAATACAATTTTTATATTAATCTTCCATCATTTGTGTTTTATCACATCTGATAATTGTCTAGAAAAAAAAATTAAAGGTTGTGTTAGATAATCTAACACCCCAAACCCTGTGTGTATGTATTAATATTTGCATTTTTAAAGCTTATTGATTAAACTAACATAAAACTTGAATAAAATTTTTTTCTTCTGTATTAATATCATAATTTCAAACTTGCAACAGGTGTGAAGTTGCAATTTAAGCTACACTGCTTATGAGGAATCTGGCATGTGTCCTGAGTGAGCACACGCATAGGAAAGGAATCTCAATTTTGTAAGGTAAGGGCTCTCCTAAAGCTTCTAAAATCTATGCAATATACAAAACTATCACTGAAGGTAAGTATTGTTGGAATTCCTTGATAAATCTTAAGAAAATTAATTTACTTCTCCGTTCAGATTTCCTCAATTTATATCATGGTGGTAGAGCTATTGTCACTTTGAGATTTTATACAATACACACACATATGTATGCATGAATATATACATATATAAATAAGTGTCTGTTTGCATACATATGTTAAATACTGGAAAACTTTATCAATAGGTTGTATCTGCCTAGGTTACCAAGCAGAAAGTGTAAACACTTTTTGAAAAAATGTGAGTGCAGTATTTTTTTAATATCTTGATATCTCAAAATATAAAACCAGGAAATCCTAAAGTGTACAAATATGAAATTGTATGGAGCATTTGGTTTTACGTCTCAATGAAAGGAGTGGCTATTGTATACTTGGTCTATTTCCTAGGAAGCCACATTGATGTGTAATAAACACTATGATGTAGTTTGTCTCTTTGTTCAATTATGTAGAAGCAGAAATGTATCAGGGAGAAACTTAGAAGTGAGACTTAAAGAGTAGCAGGTCTGGGCATGAGAAGCTTGGCTCTCTAAACAGAAAGTCAGCGTTACAAGAGAAAGCTCAGTGGAAGAGGAGACAATCAGAGTTGGTTTTGCTAAATGAAGAGGCAAAAAGGGAGGCACCTCTGACCTTTAAACTTCATATTAAAAAATTCTGTGGCTCCCCTTTTACAAACCTCATTCCCTAACAAGCAGATTAAGTGCTCATCCTTTAGAAACTGTAATCTTTGGCAAGTATATGAGTGTGTCACCTGCAAATGTACAAAGCAGTTCTCAAGATACGACACTCTGTTCCATTTTGGTCAAGGTATAATTCTTTTCCTTTTAATTAGATGTTTGATTACCACTGTGGGCCTGAGACAACCTGAATTCTGAGATGCTGTACAGAAACAACCAAAAAAAGCAGGCAGTGATTTTCGAGTAGATCGGCTTTCTGAAAGTGGTGTCACTTTTGTTCATTACTGGCATTGAACTGTTTGTGTGTCCCTTTATTAAGAAAGGGGAAGAGAAGAGATTGGAGTTTTATCAGATTTGTATAATTTTAGGTGCTAACTTGCACACCTTACAGTAAGGGCATGTTTATGACATTTTGCTGTGTTTTGTCTACTGTCTGAAAATCTCTCATTCAGGAATGAATTATGATAATAATGCACTAAGTGGGCTCAGCGTGAGGTTGAATAAGTGCTGCTCTTTTGAAAGATGCCAGACTTTTTGAGAAATAATTAAAATTCTACACTGATAGGAAAACTTTGGAGGCTCTCAACTTCATAAAGAATCTCTTTTAACTACTCTTTACTCTGGTTCCATGATGGGTGGGTGAGAGTGAGGGAAGGAAAGTTTTCTTCTTCCCTGAAACCCTAAGATTTTTCAGATCTTTTTTCCTGTAATGTCTGATTAATGACACCCTTGATTTTGATTTATATTATCCTATTATTCATTATACGGGAGAAAAAGAAGTCACTTTTTTTCCAATTTAATTTTAAAAATTAGGGCTAGCGGTGATGGAATTTAAAATCAAATTATCCTGTCAGAGTGACAGATAAATCTCAAGAGATTCTGATGAGATTTTTCCACTGGCATGATGCTGAATTTCTCCCTTTCCCAGACTCTTTCATTGCAGATTTTGACTATGAGTGACAAGGAGCATCTGTGTTTTGAAACCTGTTGTTATTTGTGTCACTTTAGTTCTTATTTTGAAATTCTGAGGTGGCTTCCTTACTTGTTTACTCTAGGTTAAAGGGGAAAAGTGTATACACAGTTGTCAGGTGGGTGCCTCTTTTACTGCGGAAAATTGTGAGTAATTACCATATACTTGAACTTGGTTAAGTTTAGCAGGTCCACTGGCCTTTAAATATTGCTATGCTTAAAGGAATTTCTGCTATGGAGATGGTATAGATATGACAAAACATTCTTACTGTAGTGCTCTTTGATTTTTTTCTTTTGTCATTATTCAAAATCTTAAGTTTCACAGTAATTGAGTAGACCTCTACAATTCTAGATTCAGTTAATGGTTTTTGTTTTCTGTAGTCATGGTTTTAGAGACCCTATTTCTGATAGCTGAAAAGGAAACTGCTCCCTTCTGGTCTTCAAAGCATGGACCAAACAGCAATTCCTAAATGTAATAATGGATGTCACTTTATACATCTGCAAGGGGAAAAAAAAAAAAAAGCATAGCTAAGCAAGCAGTATATCCAGTGAAATTAGTTAAGTAACTAACTGTCACTTGCTAGTTTAAGGGAGGACACAAAGAGATTATAGAAAAAAGTGATCTGTTATTAAGGAACCCTCTGTATTAAGAGCTTGTCTTGAAGTGCCTGGAGAATGGTCATTGCCATAGGAAGTTGCAGTGACTGAGCCTGTTCCCTATCTCTGATTAAACAAGAAGTTCAAGTTCATGGCATGTCCGTAAGTTTCAGTTTCTCCATGCACGGGCCAGAGGCTAGACAAAAGTTCCAACTTTAATGCAAAAGTTTGCTTCTTCATTATATTTCTGTCTTTTCATGTTGTAGCAATCCCTCCAACAGAGGATATTAATGAGTAAGTGCCCCTTGAGCAGCCTGCTTTGGTTACTCGATTATTATCCCAAAATGAGGAATGGGGAGGACATTAGGTAATAATTCAAACAACAGATGATACTCAGAAGAAAATATGGCAGGGCACCTTTGTGTAGGCCCTGAAGAGCTGCACATACTGTACATTAGTTAAGAGTCTTAATAAAAGAACAGAAGGAAGGGAAAATAACACAAAATGAAGAATGAATTACTTAAGATTAAATAGTTTCTATTACAGAAATAGGCTACATGTAGAGCTAATGGCAGGCATTTTCTACAGACAGATGGAATACTCTCATCTCCCAATGGTATTGATATGAAGTCTCTGTTAAGATTCATTTTTCCTGAAACATTTGCATATAAATATAAACATCATTACTAGGGGCTAATTGCCCTGTAGGAACTAAAATGTGGGAATTAGCATCTTTAGTCGTTTTTATTATTATTTTTTAAAGTATCTCTAACACGCATCATATTTGGTACTGCATGGCTGCAACAGATAATTACCGCCATTAAGAATCTCAAACGCAAAATCAAAACCATTTGGAATGGCTTCCAGGGCAACCCAGCACAGTGAGTAGCCACCAAAATGAGTATATGAGGTTTATGTTCATGCATATTCATAAGGGTACTTAATTCGACATTCATAGTAGGGGGCTTTTGAAAGCTTGTCAAAAGAGCAGCCCCCAAACAAGAACAAACATCAAAGGTAAGAAGATGCACTACATCTCACTCCCATGCACATACAAATATCGCTTGCAGGAGGCAATGAATAACACTAAAGGAATTATTTATTTTAACAACTTAGAGGAGACGGCAACTTCTACGAAGATGTAAACCACAAGCCTCTGCCTTTATCATTCATCTTATTGATCAGAAAGGTCAGGAGTATAAGTTATTCAAAGGATGGATCATCAGCAACAATTCTGGACAAATGGGCACGCAGACTTGTGTGATTAATGCCCCTTGCTTGTGCAGAATATGAGGAAGAGTTTGAGGGCACATCTTAAGGACAGAAAAAAGAACAGTGTTTATAAGAAGACAAGCGTGGCTGCCACACTGACTGTCTCTCAGACATTGCCCATTTTGTGGGTGGATCAGTGTATTTCAGTACACAGGTGCTGCCTTTTTCAACCGTTGTGTTCAGAGGCGATCTTGCTGACATTATACTTTTCAAAACTATTTCCATGACATTCAGCAAATGTTTGTTCTGGTGGAACAAATCTGTTAAATTATAGATTAGAAATAGTACAAAGAAACCTTTACAAATGTATCAGTTTCAGATTTGCACAAACCAAACAGCATTATATTTAAATGAAACACTCCTTGTTAGAATAAAATATCTACATAACAAGATACTAGGCTTGATTTCCTATTTCTCTCCCCCTTCTTGGATGGGTATGGATGTCTGAAGCTGTGGAAGACAGATAGTATTGGGAGTGACATCTCCTCAGTCCCTTCCCAAAGCCCACCTCTACAGTTCCTTTCTGCTCACCTGTTGTTTTCCTACACATCTCAGTTCCCTTTCCTTAGTTTCAATCCCTGCCTAACCTTTCCCTCCTTGATTCTCCACTGTTCCTAGGGATGTTCTGAATAAGAAATGATGACTTTTTTTTTTCCAGAATAGTGGTCTCATATTATTTAAACAGCATTCAGTTTTGTGTAATGCTCCCTCACACTTACAGACAATCATTATTTTGTAAAAATATTGGCGAGTGACATACATTGGTTTTAAAGCATATAAACATGCTGGGCCTGAATACTGGGGTACTGTTAATACTAGACTTACATAGGCTTCACGTGACCTATTTTTAGATGTAGATCCATAAGCCAAATACTAAATTGTTTTATAGGTTAGAGAAAAGTAAAGTTTAATTTAGTGATTCTTTGCTAAAGGTTTATTTTTAGGGCTATATGTTATTTTATAGTATCTTAGCAATCATTATTTTAGAATATGTTTTAAAAAGGTTAAGAACATTTGTAATCCTTAGTGGTAATGAATGAGCAGGTGACCTAGTTGAAGACAGAATGACAAAAAAAATTTCTTCACAATCAGCCACTAAAAAGTAACCAACATGACATAAAAGAGAAATATAACTTAGGTGGCTCAGGCAAGTCATTTTAAATGTATTAGTGTTGAAACATATCATAAAGACATAATACATGAAACAGCAGTGCACACAAGAATATCTATCAGTACATACAAGATAGATAAATGGACTGAACAGAAAACACAGAAACATATATATATATATGTATTCTATGAAGAATTCAGTATATGTAGTATTAATAAAATATTGCAAACCAGCAAAAGGATTATAAATGGAATTAGAATATTGGCTATCTTTAGGAGAGGACAGTAATATAGATCCCCATTTCACATCATATACTAAAATATATTCAACAGGGAAATTTAGAAGCTAAATCATAAATTAATGGAAAGTCAATTTAGGGTAAATGTAAAGCTAAAATTATATCATAATGAAATGGCAATTTGGATAATTACTTTGGGTGATCTGTAGACTTCTAAGCATAACAGATTTTTAAAGTATGAAATCAACAGAGACAATCACCAACGGTAAGATCAATACACCTGAATTGAAATTTAAAAGCATTTATACATCAAAAGTCATTATTAACAGAATTAAATGATAAATAGTGAACTGCGGAAATACTTTTCCAAAATTCAGAAGTTAAAGAATTTTGGAAACTCTGAAGTCTTTCTTTTTTTTAATGGTCAACAATGGTAAAGAGATTTCAAAGTATAAAAACTACAAAATAATAATAAGCATATGAAAATAGTTTAATTTCAGTCATAACATAAGGGGAATGAAACTAAAAATATATATATAAAGGAACCTTTTTTTAATTCTTTCCAAAACAGAAAAATATTTAAAAGATGAAATCCTTCCTCTTTGTTTTGGTAGAAACAGGCAGGCTCATAAACAGTTGGTGTGTGTTTTAATTAGTATGAACTTTCTGAAAAGCAGTTTTACTACCATGCAATGAGACCTTGACAGTCTTATAGAAAACACACTACTGGTTCAAACATATAGGACTATTTCCTATGTCAATGATTAGAAATTAAGAGAATTACATAGAATCAAAGATTGTCATTATGACAAAATTTTAATTAATTTTACCCTAAGATTTTTAAATGTTTCTATTATTTGACAAAGTGAAAGTGAAAGTCGCTCAGTCCTGTCTGACTCTTTGCGACCCGGAATTCTCCAGGCCAGAATACTGGAGTGGGTGGGCTTTCCCTTCTCTAGAGGATCTTCTCAACCCAGGGATTGAACCCAGGCCTCCTGCATTGCTGGTGGATTCTTTACCAGCTGAGCCACAAGGGAAGCCTTTTGACAAAGTAGTATAAGAAATATAAGATGTTTTCCTTTAAATTTACACTGACTGGAAGTTGCTGGTCCCAGTCTTCATCTATTATCTGCCTTCAGAATCTCAAGGTATGTGTAGCTGACAGAGAGAAATCTCTGTCACGGGGATTTCTTCAAAAATGTCCCTGTCTTCCATATCAGTCAATAGAGGGGAAGACCAGGGGTATCAGGCTTCTGTGCAGGAATGAGCATGATGGAGAAGGCAGAGGAAGTTCAGGCCAAGGTTACCTGAAGCTGGCCAACCTTGGAAATAGAGGAGAAAGGTATTTAGTAACTAATGACTGCACCTTTTGTTGAGCTGGTAACATTTATCCATGTTTTATTACTATTATAGTAAGGTACTTGGATAAACTGATGAATCAAACATGAACTGTGATGTCTGGAAACACAGTCATGAATAGGAGAGGAATATGTGTTGTGTGCACATACATACTTGTGTGTGTATATGTGTGCCCATACACACTTTCATGTATATGTGTGTGAATGTATATATATATATACACTCACACACATTTACATACATGAAATTCAGTATATTAAGGAAAGAAATGCTCCTCAGGATATATTGTATGTAATATAGATTTCTACTTCCACAGTTAGTTTTTATCAAGTCACTCTGTTTACTTTTTTCCCTCAGAGCAACCTGAATTTACTTGATTTGCTTGTTTATTATTTGTCTCCACACCAATCTAGCAATGCGTGCACGTGAAGGGTAGAGGCAAGTTATCTGATCTACTGTTGTGCTTCAAATACTTGGCGCATAGTGTCTCTTCAATAACAAATTTTTGAATGAATGAAAAATGAATTAATATTTCTTTACGGACTTCTCTAAAGTACATGTAGGATTTGGACATAGAGAAAGAGGAGAAAAGTAAAGGGGAAAAAAAAACATATAAGAGCCAAGAAGAGACGAGGAATGACATAAGCAGAGGCAGAGGTGTGTGTGTATGCTGGTCACTTAGTCGTATCTGATTCCTTGAGTCGCCATGGACTGTAGCCTAGCAGGCTCCTCTGTCCATGGGATTTTACAGGCAAGAATCCTGGAGTGGGAATCCTAGGGGATCTTCCTGACCCAGGTATCAGACCCATGTCTTTTGAGTCTCCTACATTGGCAAATGGATTCTTTACCATTAGTGCCGCTTGGGAAGCCAAAGAGAAGATATTTGTACTTAAAGTTTTGGAAGGAAAAGAGAGAGGGGTGTTCCAAAATAAGTTGTATGGGGAATCAGCAACAAAAGGGGATTTTTTTTTTATATGGTTGCCTTATAGTATGAGCCTGTTTACATTTTCAAAATAATGTTCTGTGTTTTCAAAGTGATGATATTTTTTATTCTCATCAGCGATATTTATCTTAAGAGCTCAGGTTGGCTCACAAACTGACAACCAACTGTTGATATTGTCATATTCCTCAATTTTATGACTCTAATAGGCAAAAATGTTGGTAACTGTAAAGCTAAAATATTATAATAATATTATAATAATGAAATTTAGACAATCACTGCTGTGACCTCTGGATTTCCAAACCTCAGTAAACTTTTTAAGCATGAAGACCACAGAGACATTGTTTTCATCTTAATATTGCTATTCTTTATTACAGTTGTATAATCTAATTTTTGTCATTTTTATCTTCTTTAATATATATATAATCTAGAAAAATACTGATTTACTACCTAATTTTGAATTTTTTTAGTACAAATAGTTTTTCAGTACTTTGCAAATATATTTCAACATTTATAACTTTTTTTCTTTTTCCTTAAATAACGTTTCAAGAAATATATGGTTTTGTTGCGGTAGTTACTTTTGTTTTGCAATGTTGTAGTTTTACAATGGTTGCTTTATATATATTTTTATTGTGTTCTATGGATTTTGTTGAGAACTTTTTACTTTCTCTGAGGTCATAAAGATACTCTCCTACATCTTCTGAATAAAGTTTTACAGTTTTGACTTTAAGTATTTATAATTTTTATTTGTCTAGGATTGATTTCTCTGTGTAGTAAGAAGATTGGGTCTAATTTCTTTTTTTCTAATGTGAATAAACAGGAGCTCCTACACTACTGATTGAATAGGTCCTCCTTCCCCAGTGACAAACAATACCACCTGGAATATAAAGCAAATTGAAAATAGCATTGTATCAGTTTCTAAGAGTTCTCTTTAGTTCCATTCATAGACTGATCACACTCCATTAATGATTATAGCTTTATAATTATCTTGATTTATGGTAGGGATAGTCCAATCCCACTTTATTCTTTTTACTCTGAAATACCTTAAAGAGTTTTGAACCATACTTTAAATTATGTTTACCTTGTATGCAAAATTGTTTATATACAATAATGCTTTAAAACAACACCCGCTGAACTCACACTTCTGTGGTAAGAAGTCCAGCATGTCATAACTGTGTTCCCTGCTTAAGGCTGAAATCAATGGCTCATCCAGTTTCGGTTCTTACCTGTAGTCTCCAGGGGAAAACCGGCTTCCATGCTCAGATTTACTGATGCTGTAATTCGCTTCCTTATCATTTTTTGACTCAGGTTCCAGTTTCTTTGCTGGTTTTGGTCTGGGGGTTTATATTAGCTTAGAGCAACTGTTATCAGATCCTTTCCATATGAAGTTCTCTAATTCCAAGTCAGAAAAAATATGTCCATTCACCCCTGCTTCAAATCTCTGCCTTTCTCTTGTGCTACCTGCCAGACCAAAAAAAAGAAAAAAAAAACTTTCCACTTTTAAAATGTCACATGTGATTAGGTTATATTCACCTTTTTGATTGACTTGAAGTTAGTTGATTAATAACCTTAATTACATCTGCAAAATACTTTTTGCTGTGTAATATAATTGCAGGTATGAGATCTCATTATGAATTAGAGCAGGAAAAATTGGAGAAATATCTTTAGAATTCTGCCTACCATGACTTCTGTGTAAATTTTAGAAATAGATTCTCGACTCTTAAAAAAAAAATTCTTGTTGTATTTTAAGTTGAAATATACAGAACCTATAAGGTGATTGTGGACATTTGACACCTGTATAACACAGAGCTTTCTAATTTATGAATTTGGCATGTCTTTCCATTTGATTTTGAAGATATTTAATAGATGTTGATATTTCTGTTGTCAAAAACAGTGTGATTCTTGTATACTGATTTTGTATAGGCTACTTTGAAAGCTCTAATCACAATAATTTATATTTTATTTTGATTTTCTGTCTATTCATTTTTATTATCATTATCCATGGGATAATGTGTCTATTATTTCTTTATAATCATACACATTTTTTTTCTTCTTTCATGTTGATTACTCAATTTAGACCATGTTTCATAGAATTAGTGAGTCAAGTTTTATTCCTAATTCAAAAGGAAGTATTTCCAAACTTTCACAATTATGAAAAAATTTGCTCTAGATTTTTCATAGGTACTTTGTTCCAGTACCAGGGTTCTAACACTGATTGGGTGTCCTGAAACTCTACCCACTTTTGATAATCATATCCCCAGATTCCACCGCTTACAGAACAAGTTCCCTATGAGGAAGATTTTTATCTGCTGTGCTGTGCTTAGTCGCTCAGTCATGTCCAACTCTTTGCGATGCCATGGACAGTAGCCTGCCAGGCTCCTCTGTCAGTGAGGATTCTCCAGCCAAGAGTACTGGAGTGGGTTGCCATGCCTTTCTCCAGGGATCTCTCTGACCCAGGAATGGAACCAGGATCTCCCTCATTGCAAGTGGATTCTTTTCCAACTGAGCTACCAGGGCAGACCTTTTATTTTCTGCTAGTCTTTTATCAGATATGAAAGTCCTTCACAATTATATTTTTCTCTAGACATATTCTTTTACTCTTGCTTTTATTTCCTTGTAGTAAAATGGTGATGTCTCTACTACAAGAGTTATTATATATTACATTTATGTCTATTTGTTAAGAACCCTTTTATTCTCCTTATATGTAAATTTAATTTGTTTTAGTATTGCTTCTCTAGAACTGTGCCATCTTATATGGTAAGCACTAGCCACTTGGGGCTGTCAAACACTTTAAATGTGGCTTAGTTCAAATTTAGATATGCTGCTGCTGCCGCTAAGTTGCTTCAGTCGTGTCCAGCTCTGTGTGACCCCATAGACGGCAGCCCACCAGGCTCCCCTGTGCCTGGGATTCTCCAGGCAAGAACACTGGAGTGAGTTGCCATTTCCTTCTCCAGTGCATGAAAGTGAAAAGTGAAGTTGCTCAGTCATGTCTGACTCTTAGCAACACCATGGACTGCAGCCTACCTGGCTCCTCTGTCCATGGGATTTTCCAGGCAACAGTACCGGAGTGGGTTGCCATTGCCTTGAAGTTAGTGCAAAAAAATGGATTTTAATGGTATAAAAAAGTAAAACATCTCATTAATAATTTTTATTGATTAATATGGAAATGATAATATTTTGGATATATTGAGTTAAATAAAATATATTAGTAAAACTTTTTTACCTGTTTACTTATTTTTTGTTTACACGACAGAAAATTTACAAACACAAATGTGGTTTGCATTATACTTATATTAGACAGTGCTGCTGTATAAAATTTGTGGTAACACTCTCTACCTTCCGCATGAAAATTTACTATCTAACTGAACTTGTAAGCTAAAGCTTTTATGACCTTCTATATTTCATCATTCAATTCAAATCTTCTATTTATTCTTTTAAACTTGTATTCCTTTTCTCCACAGTGGCTTTAGTATCAAGCTTATCTCAAAATGATGCTTTTATCAAAGTTTTCTAAGCACCAAAATTGTTCTCAGGCTTTTCTTTCACCACCAACATCCTCTCAATACAGCATAGAATAACATGTCCAAAGGGGATTAGAAGACAGTTAGGTTAAAGGAAGGGATGACATGGGAAAAGAATTGGGATATAGGCTTGTCTGGTAAAATACAGTACACACAGTTAAATGACAATTTTAGATAAACCATGAATAATTCCTATTTTATTATTTATATTTATATTATCATGTATAAACAACAGATGAATAAGGCATGAACCACACTCTTGCTAAAAATAAATTGCATTTGCTACTTACCTGGAATTAAAATTTGAGTATCCTATGTTATTTGCTAAATCTGACAATCCTATTAATATTAAGGTAGACACTATCACTGGTTTCTTCATGGGTGGGTTAGGGGAAGTGATTAGATTTCAGGGACAAAATATCAAGTATCATTTTCTTCATTTTCTAGCATTCTAGTGATTATTATTCTGTGAAAGTTCTACTCTTGTTTGTGTCTTTATTTTATTCTTTCATTCATTTATTTATTCATTTATTGGTTTAATCATTCATTCAGTTTTACTGATGCCCCAATCCTATTTCCATCTGTATCCTCCATAGGCAATATTCTAAGTTATTTGACATGATTTCAGCCTTGTGTGTTTTACTTTTTGTATCAGATCCCACCTCTTTCAGTTCCCTTGTCTCTATGTTCAAGTCACCTTCTCAATAAATCTCAGTCTATTAAACTGCAAATGACATCCAGGGGCTCCTATGGTGGCTCGGATGGTAAAGAATCTGCCAGCAATGAAGGAGACCTGGGCAAGAAGATCCCCTAGAAAAAGACTTGGCTACCCACTCTGATGTTCTTGCCTGGAGAATCCCATGGACAGAGAAGCCTGGCGGGCTCAGTCCATGGGGGTAACAAAGAGTTGGACACGAGTGAGCAACTAACAATTTCCTTCACTTTAGCCTCCAGGTACTTTTACCTTCCACCTACTTAATTTTAAATTATTTCTTTAAAATTTATCATTCATGCTTATTTATTTGCCTATGATGAATAATTTGTCTTGCTTAAGCTACACTGTATTATTAAGGGCAAGGATCTTCATTTTTTTTACTGTCCTCTCAGGCACCTAAAACAATGCCAGTCACGTTATAAATGGTCAACAATGTAAACTAGAATAAATAAAAGCATTGTTGCTTTCTCCTTTTATATTTGCACTTTGTATACACACTTTTCTGTTTTAAACCTCCTTCTATTTGTTTTTTAACCAGGAACCTGTTTTAGATAGATGCCTATGTGGGGTACATTCAATCGTTACATCTCTCTATCCTCTACAAAGTATTCTATCACATCTATCCGCCACACCATGCATTTCTGTACTCACAGTCATGGACATTGGAACTGCTTCCTTGTTTCTCTCCACTCTATGACATGGTTTTGCTTTTAACCTTTTCATTTAACATGTTTTCATCACCATCTTAAAAACCATTATTTCCCTTTTTAAGAATGATTGCTAAAAGGGAAGGAGTTATCCCTTTACAATTTCTCAACAGATTTCTGTTCTATGCATTTTGTTACCCATGAAAACTAGAGAGTTCCCTCTGTTAAATACCTTGATATCTCGTATTAGTTAATAAAAGAAATTACAGGTATAAATACATAGAAACAGATGTAATATTTTATGATTCATGTCCTTGCTTAGAGCCAGGGAGTAGATGGTTGGTGAGATACTCTAATATTTCAAGGTCAGAATGAAGCTTGTTTAATAGAAGTATTCTAAGTCTGTATACTAAAAATTGTTATTTATTTCAGTATTGAATTGGCCAAAGAGTTTTTTCATAAAACCTTAGAAAAACCCAAATGAATTCTTTGGTGGGTGCATGCATATTCAGTCAAATCTAACTCTGCAACTCCATGGTCTGCAGCCTACCAGGTCCTCTGTCCATAGAATTTTCCAGGCAAGGACTGGAATGGGTTGCCACTTCTTCCTCCAAGATCTTCCCAACCCAGGGATTGAATTCGTGTTTTCTTTTCTCCTGCATTGGCAGGCAAATTCTTTACCACTGAGCCACCTGGGAAGAACCAACTCTGGCCAAGCCAAAATATTCAATAATAAGATGAATATCATTATTATCATGGAGAAGAGTACAGTTTAAAATTTTTCTACCCATTCCAATATGCTCCTAATACATTTTTACCTTGAGACTTCTATATGGTTACTTATACATAATAATTTTAACTCCATATTTTCTCCATATACTATTTTTAAAAATAGGGCAGTAATACTTATTATTTTGTCACTCAGTTTTAAACTTATTTATATCATATCAATAAACTATTTTGAAATTGCTATATTTGATCAAAAAGCAATAACTTGAATTTGTTAATTTTTCCTACTTATCATAGCTCTCTACATCTTACTAAGCATTTCATGGGCACTTAAGAGGCTTGTTTAATTTACTTACATGTTTATAAAATAAAGCATATTAAGAGCATAGAGTTTGGATTCAGAGAGATTTTGAATTGAATCACAACTTTTTTGGTGAAGTCATATAGCTTTAAACAAGTTTCCTAATCTGCTTTCATTTTACTCTTATTTTTTGTAAAATTATTTCTTTAAAAATAGTAACTACCTCATTGGGTAATTTTAAGGAATGTTATTTTATAAACATTTAAAGGTCTTAGTATAAGCCCTGATATATTATACATCCTTAGTAAATTTTGACTAATATTACTAATGCTAAAATAATTTTTGTCATTTTCAAATTCAGAGACTTATTAAAGAAAATACTACTAAACACTTTGAAGCATTTATTATCTTTTTGTTTCTCCTTTCTCATGAATATTTTTCTGTGGTTCAAAAAGTAGTCAATGACATATATTACCAATATGTTAATCACGCATTATAAAACACTAATGAACATTGTATTGTATTTACCTTTATTTGTAAGATTTTATATAATCAATATGAATAAATAATAAGGAGCATGACTCTCCTTATTTTATGAAGCTTAAGACATTTGAGACTTCAGCATGATTGATAGCTAGGAGTGGAATGGATGACTATATAGCTTTATAATATCAAAATAAAAGGAAAAACAAAGACATAAAACATTAAAAAGAAAGGGGTTGAGATTTTCTACATGAATGTTTAGGTACAGAAATATACAGGATGAATAAATAAAATATACAACTACAAAATTATTTAAGATAATGTGTAAAATGTTTTATTCAGCTTTTCTAAAATCTTCATTTGCTGGTTTTGCTATATATGAAACAAATAGCTCCAATCTTGGCACCATTTGTCAAAGAATATGTATTGAAATACTTACTTCAGTGTTGACTATAAGAACTATATGTGTTTCTCATCTTATTTGGAGAGATTTTTTTTTCTGTAATGGATAATTTGGATACATCATAAAATTCTACTTTCTGCTGAAACAAAATTCTCCAGTGTACATGTTCTGTTTTATTCCCATAGGATGGTGAATATGTATGTGCTTACATTTATAAAGTAAATTATGTGCTTAAAGATATAATAGCCTTTGCTTTTACATAGTTGTTTTCTCAGAGGAATTCAACACATTTCACACTGACTTTAGGGAAAACACGTACTCATTCTTGACATACCATATTATTCTGGGAGTATTTATTTCCACTCCCGCCCCCCCCCCCCCCGTTAAAGCTTTATAAAAGATTGTAAGGAATTTAAGGTAAGAGAGAGATACAGAAAAAAGAAGAGCATCTAACATAGATCTTAATACATTTGGTCAGAATCTTTAAATTCCAAACTCACCAAATGAAAATCAAAACCTTGGTAGAATCCTAGACTTCTAGATCATTGCTATCTCTCATAAGATAAAAAAAAATCAATGAGAATTTAAATATAATTGAAAATACATTTTTAGAAGATCAATATTTTCTATTTTGAGGAATATATATTAGATTAAAAATATTTCATGACTTAGTTATTTTCTTTATTTTTATGTATCATCCTCATTAGGGTAAGCATTTCAAGTGGGTGTTCTGATAGAAATGAATTTTATTAGTAAGTCCATCTACACACTTCTCGCTCTTAACCAAGGTCATCCTTTTGCAAGGCTGCAACAAAATAAAATGTCCCATGTGGTCATTAAGTACATGACATTTGTAACTGTGGAAATGTCAGCCTGAAATATTGAGATAATCTAAATTAATATTTTCCCTATACGAAGAGAAAGGGGGATCAGAAAGATGAAATGATGAGCAAAGACTTGTGGTTCATCCTGGCTAAGAATGCCCACTGGGGATTTGGAATCCTATTTTAATTTTGAGCTCTAACACTTACTGTGTAATACTGAGTGAGTTGCCTAAAAGCTTCTTTTGGTTTTTAATTTTGTTTATTTTTTTAATTTTGGCTGAACTGGGTCTTTTTCTAGTTGCAGCGAGCGGGCACTACTCGGCGTTGCAGTGTGCAGGCTTCTCATTGGTGTCTTCTCTTGTTGCAGAGCACAGGCCCTAGGTGTGGTGGCTCAGTAGTTGTGGCTCATGGACTCTAGAGCTCAGGCTCAGTAGTTGTGCTGCACAGGCTTAGTTGCTCCAAGGCATGTGGAATCTTCCTGGATCAGGGATCAAACCCATGCCCCCTGCATTGGCAGGAGGATTTTGAATCCACTGTTACCACCAGGGAAGTCCTGACTATCCTTATTAAGCCTCTGTTTCCTTATCTATAACATGAATCTAATTATAGTGCTTGTGGCTTATTTTGTACCAAAGATTTGCAGTGAAATTTGAAAGACCGTACAAAGGAATCTTATTAGACATTTGAAAGTTTAAAGGTTGTCATGTCTCTATTTTACCATTTGGGACCACTGTAGTTTTTCCCTACCTATGGTTTTTCCAGTGGTCATGTATAGATGTGAGAGCTGGACTGTGAAGAAAGCTGAGCACCAAACAATTGATGCTTGTGAACTGTGGTGTTGGAGAAGACTCCTGAGAGTCCCTTGGACTGCAAGGAGATCCAACCAGTCCATTCTAGAGGAGATCAGTCCTGGGTGTTCATTGGAAGGACTGATGTTGAAGCTGAAACTGCAATACTTTGGCCACCTGATGCGAAGAGCTGACTCATTTGAAAACATCCTGATGCTGGGAAAGATTGAGGGCAGGATGAGAAGAGGACAACAGAGGATGAGATGGCTGGATGGCATCACTGACTAGATGGACGTGAGTCTGAGTGAACTCTGGGAGTTGGTGATGGACAGGGAGGCCTGGTGTGCTGCGATTCATGGGGTCACAAAGAGTCGGACACGACTGAGTGACTGAACTGAACTGATGGACCACTTGTGATTGCATTTCTGTCTTCTGTTTAACTATTGGTCAACTGTACTGTGGGAGAATGTGAGTTCTTAAGCATCTTGATTAAGCACTCAGATTCTAGACCAGAATACTGAGGCCTGAATTTTTGTTCAGCTGTGTAGCTTTGAGTGATTTTGCTACTTCTTTGTGACTCAGTGTCCTCAGCTGTTAAATATGAGTAATCATACAGCTTACATCATAGGATTCAACTAATAATCAAAGTTATATGCATACAGCACTAAGAACAGAGGGAGGCACACAGCAAATAGTATATGAGGATTAGTAGTTAATTATTGGTATATTAAGAAAAAGTGTGACTTGTTTTACTCAGCTTTTCTAAAATCTTTGCTATTTCTACTATGTATGATATAAATAACTGGAACATTCTTTCCCTTAAAAAATACAAAAAGATGTTTATGAATCACATCCTCTTTTTTTGTTTTAACAAATACCCATCAATTTTAATTTTAAAGTAATATGTAAAAATGCCAATTCCCATTACTTTTTCTCTAATTTATTTTGCTAATCTAAGAAAAATGATTCTTATTATGTTTGCTAAACCCTTCTAATTCCTACTCAAGATTGTAATCATAATGTCCCCATTGCATCATCAAGAATAAACGACACAATCAAATGTGTAATTGCTCTTACAAAGGAATGTCAATATTGTCACAAACACTCAGACTTTCAGAGCGAAATTTGCAAGAGTAATAAAGGTGTCCATTTCCATCAAGATACTTTATAAAATCTTTCCATTTAAAGTCAAACCCAGTTTTGCTATTAATGAAGTAAATTATATGTTTATAGGCATAGTAATTCAAATTAAGTATACTAATTTCAGGATTTCCCTGGTGGCTCAGATGGTAAAGTGTCTGCCTACAATGTTGGAGACCCAGCTTCAATCCCTGGGTTGGAAGATGCTCTGGAGAAGGAAAGAAGAGTACTACAGTATTCTTGCCTGGACAATCCCATGGATGGAGGAGCCTGGTAGGCTATAGTTAACAGGGTCGCAAAGAGTCGGACACAACTGAGTGACTAAACTTTCACACTAATCTCAAACAGATATATTTTCTCTAAACTGAGAATTCTTTTTGTTTTAAATTTATTTATTTTTGACTGTGTTGGGTTTTAGTTGCAGCTCAGGATCTCTGCTGTGGCATGCAGGATCTATTTGGTGCAATGCATGGATTCTTTGTAGCTCTGTGTAGACTCTCTAGTTATGGCTCAGGGGCTCCAGAGTGCATAGGCTGAATAGTTACAATGCATGGGTTCAGTTGCTCCATGGTATGCAGGATCTTAGTTCCCTGATTAGGGATCAAACCCACATCCCCTATATTGTAAAGTGTATTCTTAACCACTGGACCACCAGGGAAGTCCCTAAATTGGGAATTCTACTCACAGATTTTCTAAGTGTTTCAGTTCATTTCTGCATGGTAAGGAAGATAACAAGATTCTTATATCATGGTAAATGAACAAACAGTCTTTCATTTTACTAGAGTGGACATAACAGAATAATTATGTATTCATAATGGTCAGTTTTCTATAAATATTAAGAGTTCAGTAATCACCATAAAACTGCCTGTTATTTACTCATTTGGAAGATTTATAAAAGTAGTTTATGCATATTCATGATCCTTTAAGTGACAAAAAACTGTTTGTTTTGGTCTTTGGGTTTGCTGTAAGTATATTTTGTAGTTTTAAAAATATATTTGCTATCTTCATCACCTTGAGCTAGACAGAGAATGAAGTGCATTTTAATGAAGGAACAATTTATTTTTGATAGTTCTCTTCCCAGTATTTCAAGACTTTTCTCTAACCTGTCGCTCTATCCTTGCAAAAAAGATGGGCCCTTATGACCCAGCAATCCCACCGCTGGGCATACACACTGAGGAAACCAGAATTGAAAGAGACACGTGTACCCCAATGTTCATCACAGCACTGTTTATCATAGCCAGGACATGGAAGCAACCTAGATGTCCATCAGCAGATGAATGGATAAGAAAGCTGTGGTACATATACACAATGAAGTATTTATTACTCAGCTATTAAAAAGAATACATTTGAATCAGTTCTAATGAGGTAGATGAAACTGGAGCCGATTATACAGAGTGAAGTAAGCCAGAAAGAAAAACACCAATACAGTATACTAACGCATATATATGGAATTTAGAAAGATGGTAACAATAACCCTGTATGCGAGACAGCAAAAGAGACACAGATGTATAGAACAGACTTTTGGACTCTGTGGGAGAGGGAGAGGGTGGGATGATTTGGGAGAATGGCATTGAAACATGTGTAATATCATATAAGAAACGAATCACCAGTCTAGGTTCTATGCAGGATACAGGATGCTTGGGGCTGGTACACTGGGATGACCCAGAGAGATGATATGGGGAGGGAGGAGGGAGGGGGGTTAAGGATTGGGAACATGTGTACATCCATGGCGGATTCATGTATGGCAAAACCAATACAGTGTTGTAAAGTAATTACTACTACTGCTACTAAGTCACTTCAGTCATGTCCAACTCTGTGCGACCCCATAGATGGCAGCCCACCAGGCTCTCCTGTCCCTGGGATTCTGAAGGCAAGAACACTGGAGTGGGTTGCCATTTCCTTCTCCAATGGATGAAAGTGAAAAGTGAAAGTGAAGTCGCTCAGTCGTGTCCGACCCTCAGCGACCCCATGGATCCCAGCCTTCCAGGCTTCTCAGTCCATGGGATTTTCCAGGCAAGAGTACTGGAGTGGGGTGCCACTGCCTTCTCCTGTAAAGTAATTAGCCTCCAATTAAAATAAATAAATTTAAATTTAAAAAAAAGATGAAACTAAGAAAAAAATTGCCTGGGCTTTCTCTCTCATTGTTTTAGTTTTGTTCTCTTTTTTCTAGCATTGTTTGTATCTTACCTGAGAATGAAAAACATAGAGAACTATTAATTAAATAAATTTCCTCCATTCATGTTTTCCAGGGCCAGGGTGGAATTTCATTACATTCCACCTATTTCATCTATACTTGCTATTCCATCTATTCCATTGCATGAGATAGATGTCTAGAGATGAAACTTGGTTGTCTTCTCTCTCCATTTGGTTCTTATTTTGACAAGGAAGTTCTAATGCTAGAAATGAAGATTGCTGTAATGATAATATTTTATATCACATAGAAGCCATC
This sequence comes from Ovis aries, assembly GCF_016772045.2. Classification (NCBI taxonomy): domain Eukaryota; kingdom Metazoa; phylum Chordata; class Mammalia; order Artiodactyla; family Bovidae; genus Ovis; species Ovis aries. The sequence goes on from NC_056058.1 coordinate 75,281,000, forward strand.
TCTTAGCCCTCAAATTTACCCAGGTTCATATCTGCTCACTTTGTTTGCTTAAAAGACAGGCTTTGATTTTGAGTCAGATTTTCATTTTAGAAATCTAAGAGAGGGAACCTTTTTGAACTCACATCCCTAGTTAACATCACATTAATTTACAAAGCACATTTTGAAACAAAATGCTATGGAATTCTGGAATGCAGAAGGCTAACACTATAAATATAGAAAGCTGAAGATGTAATATAGTTTGTTCAGTAATTTGCTGAATATAAGGATGGAAATATTCACAGTTTAAAAAAATAGTTTCTGGCTCATTTAGCTCGTCTTATTTTTGTGTATATTAACATTGAGTCATATCTTCCAAATTCATGAACTACATTGGATTTTTTTCCCCTCTGTATTTAGATGTAGGACTCAGAATCATTCCTTTAGTCAGAGTTTCCCACAAATCCTCTGATAATTGACTAAATTAATACAAAACAACACCACAAAAGTCCATATAATCCCTCCACAATAAAGATTACCAGAAAACAGGAGGGGAGGACTTGGCATTTTTTTCTCTACTGCAGCTCCACTTCCTCCCTTATTATTAGCCCTTCTTATTATTATCCCTCCCTCTCTTCTTCTACCCTTTGCTCCCCCACCTTCTTTCTTTCTGTAGAAACACTTAATAAGAGATAAAATCTCAATAAATTATTAAAAGGCACAATACAGCACTATATCTTTAGGAACAATTCTGTAGAACAAATCTCTAGGATTTGGTCACTGAAAACTCAACTCCCCATTTTTCTTCTCCCCCACTCCCTGGAAACCATCAGTCTAGTGGTTCTATGAGTTTGGCTATTTAGATAATGCATATAAGTGGGATCATATAATATTTGTCCTTCTGTGATTGGCTTATATCACTTAGCATACTATCTTACAGGTTCCACATTGCCACATATTGCAGGATTTCCTTCTTTGTAAAAGTCTGAACAGTATTCCATTGTATATATGTATGTATGTATGTATGTATATATATATATATATATATATATATATATACACACCTCATTTTCTTTATTCATTCATACACTGATGGATTCTTAGGTTGTTTCCATGTTTCTACTTTTGTGAATAGTGCAATGAACATAGGAATGCTGGTATCTCTTTGACATCCTGATTTCAATTCTTTTAGATATATACCTAGATGTGAGATTGCTGGATAGTTCTATTTTTAATATTTTGAGAAAGCTTCATACTTTTTACCACAGTGGCTACACCATTATACATTCTTAGGAACAATGTACAAGGGTTCCAATTTCTTACATTTTCACTGACACTATCTTTTTTAGGAATCAGTATTTTAATGGGAAATGAGAAATTATTGTGGTTACCATTTGCATTTTTCTGATGATTAGTGATGTTGAACATTTTTTCATATACCTTTCTTAGCAGAAATGTCATTTGCATATTTTCTTTGGAGAAATATCTATTCAAGCCCATCTTTGAATCCAGTTATTTGGTCTTTCACTATTGAGTTGTAGGAGTTTCTTTTATATTTTAGATACTGACTTCTTTTTGAATATATGATTTGCAAATATCTCCTCCTTTTTTATGGTTGCATTTTTACTTTGTTGATTTTTCCTTAGACATGGTAATTTGCAAGTACCTTACAAATGAACACTAGTGAAGAAATCTGACCACAGTGATTCCTAATATAGTAAACTGTTCTCTAGTTACCAAATAATCATTTTAAAAGCAGAGAAGAATAATTTCAAATACAGCCATGTTAGATATTCCATCTTGCCTTTTTATTAATCAGCATTCTCTGAATGCTCTCTGACCATGGAGCTAATGCAAAAAAGAAAAAAATGAGGGCATATTATCCCTACAAAAATTAAAGTGAAGTTGCTCAGTTGTGTCCAACTCTTTGCAACCCTATGGACTGTAGTCTACCAGGCTCCTCCGTCCTCCGATTTTCCAGGCAGGAATACTGAGGTGGGTTGCCATTTCCTTCTCCAAGAGATCTTCCCAACCCAGGGATTGAACAAAAATTAAAGTTGATTTTAAACATGCCCGTGCTTGATGGTTCTGCAAAGTAATATATTTGGGTTTGAAATGTACTTTTGGTGGAAAATACAGCTAATTCTCATTTACTACTTTGAAGAAGGTAAATAATAATAATAATTAGTAGTAGTGTCACTAATAGTAGTAGAAGAAGTAAAAGAAAGTAGTAATAGTGGTCAGGGATCCTGGATTGTTCACTTCTTGAAGATTCTGGTATTTTTTTTAGCATGTCATCATTCACAGGTAATTTTCTTTATAGACTGTCTTCACTGTGGCTCAGTGGTAAAGAATCCAACCTGCCAAGCAGGAGACCTGGATTTGATCCCTGGATAGGGAAGATTCCCTAGAGAAGGAAATGGCTATCCATTCCAGTATTCTGGCTGGGAAATCCTATTAACAGAGGAGTCTGGCAAGCTACAGTCCACAGGGTCCCAAAGAGCCAGACATGATTGAGTGACTGAGTGCATGCACACACACACCCACCACAGAGTTATGAAAATGCGAACAATACAAAGCAAATAACTGGAATTTCATGACACTTGATATAATTACCAATACAGTCTTCTCACAAACTCACTCATAGTCTTTTAAACATTGTTATATGCAAACAAGCATAATTTTACAGGAAACACAGTTTCTTTCCAGTTTTTGTTTTTTTTTTAAAACCATGTTGAATATTTTAATAAAATGTAGAGGAAAGGTGTATTGCATAAAACATAAAAGAAATAAAGGTTTCTACTCATTGGGTTTGAATCAGTTCCCATGAATCTTCTGCCTTAGGAAGTAATATTGCAGGACTTGAGTATTACTGGAGCTTTTTTCCAAGAAATTAAGTATCATAGTCCAAAGATTATTTATGAAAGAAAAACACCCCAATATTTTACTCGAGTATTTGAAATTAAGTGTTCTATGCTAAGTCACTTCAATTGTGTCCGACTCTGTGCGACCCCATAGATGGCAGCCCACCAGGCTCCTCCGTCCCTGGGATTCTCCAGGCAAGAACACTGGAGTGGGTTGCCATTTCCTTCTCCAATGCGTGAAAGCGAAGTCGTTCAGTCATGTCCAACCCTCAGCGACCCCATGGACTGCAGCCTACCAGGGTCCTCTGTCCATGGAATTTTCCAGGCAAGAATACTGGAGTGGGGTGCCATTGCCTTCTCCGAATTAAGTAACTTTGTTCAAATATAGAGGATAAACTGTGATTTGGATTTTAAAAAAAGCTTTCCTAAGGCTTATAGAACCTCGTTATGATCAGAATCAGATGGAAACTTAGTGGAAAAATCTAGATTTTAATCTAGTTTCTTATACTTATCATCTGTAAGAAAAATAACTTGAGCATCAATTTACTTATCAGTGTGAATAAAGATAGTAAATTCTTTTCTTTTTTAACATTCTATGTATATCAGTGTGTCACCTTTAAAAGTCAAATAAATAACCTAACTCTACACCTAAAGCAACTAGAAAAGGAAGAAATGGAGAACCCCAGAGTTAGTAGAAGGAAAGAAATCTTCAATTCTTTTAAAAAGATTAATTTATTCACTTACTTTGTCATATACTTTGGCCACGGAGGCTACTGTTGTTATACTTGTCTTCTGAATGAATAAAACTGGTATTTTCTACAGGTTGGCTTCTGACATTCCATATCTCAAACTTTGTTCCTTTGTCACCATCCACACACTTCAGATGCTGGGCTCTGGAGGAGATGTTAATTTCAGTATATACCATCTGCATGCATGCATGCTAAGTTGCTTTAGTCATGTCTAACTCTCTGTGACCCTATGGCCTGTAGCCTGCCAGGCTCCTCTGTCCATGGAATTTGAATTCTCCAGACAAGAATCCTGGAGTGGGTTCCATGCCCTCCTCCAGGAGATCTTTCCAATCCAGGGATTTAACCCACATCTCTTCTATCTGTCACCTACGTTGGCAGGCAGATCTTTTAACCACTAGCACCACCTGAGAAGCCCGTATAACATCCACCCTTTACTTTCGAGTCACAATAACAATACCCTGTAGGGATATTACTGGAAGCCATTTCTGTATATTGACAGTTTGGAACAATGTTGCCATCAAGGAAGTGACAGAAAACCATATAAATAAGCTCCACCAATCCAACACTATATATACATACCCTCAATGCAACCTTCCCTTTGGTGAATTTCCAAGATGCCTTTGGCCATGCCAAATTATACCATAGAACTGTAAGTATGAGAGATGGGAAATCAGAATGAAAAGAGATGAAGAAATACTTCTATGAAGAAGTACATGATGCCATGAGATTATAATAGTATAAAGACCAGATTGGATCTTGTATGTCAGAGAAACTTTCCCTACATGGTTCTTCTTTTCTTTTTAAAATTCATTTATTTATATTTGTGGCTGTGTTGGGTCTTCATTGCTGCATGTGGGCTTTCTCTACTTGAGGTGAGCGAGGGCTGTTCTCTAGTTGTGGTGTGTGAGCTTCTCTTTGTTGTGGCTTCTCTTGTCGCCGAGAACGGGGCTCTAGGCAATGTGGGCTTCAGCAGTTTTAACACACGGGCCCTAAGTGGTTCTTGATTTTAACACCTAAAACCTGAATAAGAAAGTCATCCTTAGCAACCAAGTTATGGTGGTGGGTGATAGGGGTAGACAAGATTCCAGGCATATTGAAAGAAAAGGCAAAAATGCTTTGAAGCAGAAAAATAGTATGAAGAATAGAGAAACTGGAAGGAAATTCAGTATGACTGGAGCTCAAAAAGTGAGGCTAAAAGGATCATCTGGAATGAGATTTTAGAGAAAAGGATGGAGCAGATCCAATTTGGTCTGGGTAGTTTACATCAAGGTTGGGACTTTATTCTAAAGAAAAGGAGAAGTTATGAAAAGTTGACATTGTAAGACTTGCACTGATACCCAAATACTCTGAATTAGTGTGTGAAAAACAAATTGGACTGGGGAGGCCCAAATTGTTGTGGGGTTTCCACCAACAAGCTGTTGCCCTCATGGGAAGAACTGAACCAGCGTAAACAGTAGTAGTGGGAGAAATAATTTTTTTTTTCATTCATTCTCAGCAGTGATACTGACTTAACTAGATTTTTGCATCTATTACTTTTCCTTTTTGAGTTTGATAAGCATTGATTTCCAGTTGATATAAAACTACTATAAAATATTGAAAAAATACTGTATTCTACTGATACTAACTTTCCTTAATTGTTTCATTACTGAACTTTTGTAATAAGTTTTGCAGTCAGGTAGTATCAGTCCTTCTATTTTGTTCTTAGTTTTTAATATTGCTTTGGACATTCTAGATACTCTGAATTTCTATATGAATTTTAGGAGTAACTTATCAACTTCTATAAAAGAACTTGCTAGGATTATGATTACAACTGTTTGATTCTATAAAATAATTTAAGGAGAAATGATGTCTTGACAATATTTTCCAATCTATAAACATGGAATGTCTCTCCATTAATTAGATCTTTTAAATTTCTCTCACCATACTTCTTGAGTTTCACTGTCAAAGTCTTGTATGTATTTGTTAAATGTATTCCTAAGCATTTTGCTTCCTGATGCTAATATAAATGGAATAACTTTGGAATTTTATTTTCAAATAATATACTCAACATATATAAAAAATTATTGATTTATTATGATTACTTAACATACTGTGACTGCTAAATTTGCTTAGTAGTTCTAAAAGGCATGTTGTAGTTTCCTTGAGATTTTCTATACCAGCAATCATTGTATGTTGTTTATAAAGACAAATTTAATTCTTTGTACTTTTTTTTGCCTTATTATCATAGGTATTCTGGTACAGAGTCAAACAGAAATTATGAGACTGAGTTTCTTAGCTTGTTTCCAATTTTAGGAAGAAAGAATCTAATATTTAAGAATTAAATATGTAAGCCACAGAAGATTTGAAGATGTTCTTTTTCAGAATGTGGAAGTTATAATAATTTATTTTTCTAGGTTGCACATTGTTTTTTTAATCGTGAATTAAGTTGAATATTAAATTATTTGCATGTGAAATGATCCTTCATTTTTTCTCATTCTATTAATATGCTTAATTACACTGATGATTTTTTAAATGTTAAATTAAATGTCATGCACTCTGGATAAATGCCAATTGGAAATGATGTGCCATACTTATTATATATTTCTGGATTTGATACTGTGTTGTTTATAAGACATTAAACTCTAAATATATCAATAATCTCAGATATGCAGATGACACCACCCTTATGGCAGAAAGTGAAGAAAAACTAAAGAGTTTCTTGATGAAAGTGAAAGAGGAGGGTGAAAAAGTTGGCTTAAAGCTCAACAGTCATAAAACAAAGATCACGGCATCCGGTCCTATTACTTCATGGCAAATAGATGGGGAAACACTAACAGTGGCTAACTTTATTTTGAGGGGCTCCAAAATCACTGCAGATGGTGACTGCAGCCATGAAATTAAAAGATACTTACTCCTTGGAAGGAAAGTTGTGACCAACCTAGAAAGCATATTGAAAAGCAGAGACATTACTTTGTAAACAAAGGTCCGTCTAGTCAAGGGTATGGTTTTTCCAGTGGTCATGTATGGATGTGAGAGTTGGACTATAAAGAAAGCTGAGTGCAGAAGAATTGATGCTTTTGAACCATGGTGTTGGAGACGGCTCTCAGAGTCCCTTGGACTGTAAGGAGATCCAACGAGTCCATCCTAAAGGAGATCAGTCCTGAGTATTCATTGGAAGGACTGATGTTGAAGCTGAAACTCCAATACTTTGGCCACGTGATGTGAAAAGCTGACTCATTTGAAAAGTCCCTGATGCTGGGAAAGATTAAAGGCAGGAGGAGAAGGGAATGACAGAGGATGAGAGTTGGATGGCATCATTGACTCAATATACCTGAGTTTGGGTAAACTCCAGGAGTAGGTGATGGATGGACAGGGAGGCCTGGTGTGTTGCAGTCCATGGGGTTGCAAAGAGTTAGACACAACTGAGCAACTGAACTGAACTGAAGAAAAAGACTATATGAGTTTTTGGTATTGGATTAGGCTGTCTTTGAAGAGTGAACTGAGAAGTACATTCTGTTGTATCTTCTGAAACAGTTTGTATAAGCCTGATAATTTTTTAAACATTTTTTATTAAATATTTGAGGCAATTTAACAGTAAAATCATTGGGACTTAAACTTTATTGGAAGCTTTTGATAAGCATTAAATTTGTCTTATAAACAAATTATAGACATTCAAATCTTTTTCTAGTTTGTTTTAGTAAGCTGTGTTTTTCAAAATAATTCATTTATTTTAAATACTTGATCAAGCTTCTTAGGATAAAATTTTTTATCTTTTTACCTCTGTAAAATCCAGTGATAACCCTCCTTTCATTTTCAAAACTGGCAATTTGTGTTCTCTTCTTTCTTCCTCATTCTTGCTGTTTATCCAATTCATTAGTATTTTCAATGAGATAGCTTTGACTTTTAAAAATTTCTCTGTTGTTTGCTGTATTTAACTTATTTGTATTCTTTTTAAAGATTCTTTTACTGTCCTTTACATACTTTGAGCTTACATTATTCCTATATTTCAGTTTTACTGAAGATTAAGGTACTGATTTTAGACTTTTGTTTAGTTGCTATTATTAGCATTTAATGCTTTGAAATGGCCTCTAAGTACTGTTTAAAGTACATAATTTTATATATTTTATAATGATTTAGTAAGATATGTTTTATAATTTCCCATGTGATTTGTTATTTGATCAATGGCTTGTTTTAAAATGGAGTCTTTAATTTCCAAGTATCTGGGTTTTACTTTTTTTAAGAGAGCTTCTTTTTTATTTAAAATTTAATTTTTACCAAATAATTTATAGTGTATGACTTTAGTCATTAATTTAGTGAGTATATTTTATCACCCAAAATGTCATCTGTCTCCTTTAATGGTCCCTCTTCACTGAAAATAATATGTATTGTGTTATTTTGTGGGGAAAGTATTCTGCAAGTATTCATTGGGTTTAGTAGCCTGATACCATTACTCTAATATTGTGTATCTTTCCTGTCTTTTTGTCTAACTGTTCTTTTAATTTTTGAGAAAAGCATGCTAAAATCTACAACTATGATTGTAGAATTATCCATTTATTTCTTTAGTTACTTTTTGCTTACTTTGAAGGCCTATTATTAGTCAAATAAAAATATATAATATCTTATTGAAGAATTGACTGTCATTTTGAAATCTCTTTGTTTATCTCTGGTCATATTATTCTCCTTGGTGGCTGCAAGATACATAGAGCTCAGAAAATTTTCTTTTGTTTATCACCTACCTGTGATGTTCATGTTGCATTTTACCCTATCTAGTAGGGTTTGATATATCTTTGTATTGACATAAACAAAGTTTTTCTTTTGTACACAAAATATACCCAGATCTTGCTTCTTTATGTCTTATTAAAAGCTACCTATTTATTGCACTGCTTATTTCATTAGCATATATCATTTGGTAAAATTTTAAATTGATATTATATTGCTGTTTTACATTGTTTTTTTACATTTTTAATTATTTTACATATATTTTGTTTTATCTTATTTCTCTATCTGCATGATTTGGGGCTTTTATTTAGAGTTTTAAATTTTAGATTTATCTTTGCATTCATTTTTTGTTGCTTTATTAGTTGCTCAGTTGTGTCTGATTTTTTGCAACCCCTTGGACTGCAGTATGCAATGCTTTTCTGTCCCTCACCATCTCCCAGAGCTTGCTCACACTCATGTCCATCCAGTCAGTTATGCCGTCTAACCATCTCCTCCTCTGTTGTCCCCTTCTCCTCCTGCCTTCAATCTTTCCCAGCATCAGGGTCTTTTCTAATAGGTCAGCTCTTAGCATCAGGTGCCCAAAGTATTGGAGTTTCAGTTTCAGCATTAGTCCTTCTAATGAATATTCAGGGTTGATTTCCTTTAAGATTCAGTGCTTTGATATCCTTACAGTCCAAGGGACTTTGAAGCATCTTCTCCAACACCACAGTTCAAAAGCATCAATTCTTCCGCACTCAGCCTTCTTTATGGTCCAACTGTCACATCCATACATGACTACTGGAAAAACCATAGCTTTGACTATATGGACCTTTTTCAACAAAAACAATTCTCTGCTTTTTTAATATGCTAAGTTGCTCATAGCTTTTCTTTCAGGAGCAATTGGCTTTTAATTTCATGGCTACAGTCAACATCTGCAGTGATTTTTGGAGCCCAAGAAAATAAAGTCTCTCACTGTTTCCACTGTTTCCTGATTATTTGCCATGAAGTAATGGGACCAGATGCCATGATCGTTGTTGTTTGAATGCTGAGTTTTAAGCCAATTGTTTCACTCTCCTCTTTCACTTTCATCAGGAGGCTCTTTAGTTCCTCTCGCTTTCTGCCATAAGGGTGGTATCATCTGCATGTATGAGTTTATTGATATTTCTCCCAGCAATCTTGATTCCAGATTGTGCTTCATCCCACCTGGCATTTTGCATGATGTACTCTGTATATAAGTTAAATAAGCAGGGTGACAACATACAGCCTTGATGTACTCTTCTCCCAACATGGAACCAGTCCATTGTCCCATGACCGGTTCTACCTGTTGCTTCTTGACCTGCATACAGGTTTCACAGGAGGCAGGTAAGGTGGACTAGTATTTTCATCTCTTAAAGAATTTTCTACAATTTGCAGTGATCCACACAGTCAAATGCTTTAGCATAAACACTGAAGCAGAAGTAGATGTTTTTCTGGAATTCTTTTGCTTTCCTATGATCCAGTGGATGTTGACAATTTGATCTCTAGTTCCTCTGCCTTTTCTAAATCCAGCTTAAAGTTCAGAAAGTTCTTGGTTCATGTACTGTTGAAGTCTAGCTTGGAGAATTTTGAGCATTACTTTGCTAGCATGTGAAATGAGTACAATTGTTTAGTAGTTTGAACATTCTTTGGCATTGACCTTCTTTGAGATTGAAATAAAAACTGATCCTTTCCAGTCCTGTGGCCACTGCTGAGCTTTCCAAATTTGCTGGCATACTGAGTGCGTCAGTTTAACAGCATCATCTTTTAGGATCTGAAACAGGTCTGCTGGAATTCCATCACCTGTATAATGTCATGAACCTCTATTCATAATTCTTCTGGCATTCTGCTATCAGATCTAATCCCTTGAATCTATTTGTCACTTCCACTGGATAATCATAAGGGATTTGATTTAGGTCATAACTTTATGGCTTGGTGGTTTTCCCTACTTTCTTAAATTTAAGTTTGAATTTTGCAATAAGGAGTTCATAATCTGAGCAAAAATCAGGTCCCGGTCTTGTTTTTGCTGACTGTATAGAGCTTCTCCATCTTCAACTGCAAGAAGCTTTGTTCACAGTGATGCTTCCTCAGGCCTACTTGCCTTTGCACTCTAAGATGTCTCGCTCTACGTTAGTGATTACACCATCATGGTTTTCTGGGTATTTAAGATATTTTTTGCGTAGTTCTGTATATTCTTGCTGCCTCTTCTTAATATTTTCTGCTTCTCTTAGGTCCACATCATTTCTGCTCTTTTTCTGCCCATCTTTGCATGAACTGTTCCCTTGGTATCTCTAATTTTCTTGAAGAGACCTCTAGTCTTTCCCATTCTGTTGTTTTACTCTATTTCTTTTCATTAATCACTTGGGAAGACTTTCTTATCTCTCTTTGCTATTCTTTGGAAGTGTGCATTAAGTTGGATATATCTTTCCTTTTCTCCCTGACCTTTCACGTCTCTTCTTTTCTCAGCTATCTGTAAGGCCTCCTCAGATTTGCCTTCTTGCATTTCTTCTTCTTGGGGATGGTTTAGATCACTGCCTCCTGTATAATGTCATGAACCACCATCCATATTCTTCAGGAATTCTGTCTATCAGATCTAATCCCTTGAATCTATTTGTCACTTCCACTGTATAATTGTAAGGGATTTCATTAAGGTCAGACCTTAATGGCCTAATGGTTTTCCCTACTTTCTTAAATTTTAAGTCTGAATCTTACAATAAGGAGTTCATGATCTGAGCCAAAGTCAGCTCCCAGTCTTGTTTTTGCTGACTGTATAGAGCTTTTCCATCGTTGACTGAAAGAATATAATCAATCTGATTTCATTATTTTCCATCTGGTGATGTCCATGTGTAGAGTTGTCACTTGTGTTGATGAAAGTAAGTACTATGATCAGTGCATTCTCTTGGCAAAACTCTGTTAGCCTTTGCCCTACTTCATTTTGTATTCCAAGGCCAAACTTGCCTGTTACTCCAGGTCTCTTGACTTCCTACTTTTGCATTCGATCCCCTATGATGAAAAGGACATCTTTTCTTTGGTGTTAGTTCTAGAAGGTTTTGTAGGTCTTCATAGAACCATTCAATTTCAGCTTCGTAGACATTAGTAATTGGGATATAGATTTGGATAACTATGATATTGAATGATATGTCTTGAAAACAAACAATGGTCATTCTGTCATTTATGAGATTGCATCCAAGTACTGCATTGTGGACTCCTTTGTTGACTGTGATAGCTACTCCATTTCTTCTAAGGGGTTCTTGCCCACATTTCATTATTTTGAGTAGCTTTGAAGATTATATGTTTCCTTAACATTTTATACTATGTTTAACACTGTATTTTTAAAATATAATAAAGTTTCAAATATGTACATATGTATTCAATTTCTAATATTCACACTGTAATTTTATCTATTTTACATCTATAGACATAACTAATATAATATTGAATTTATTTTAAATAGTCATATTTATTTTGAAAACAAACTTGAGAAAAATAGTGTTTTTTAAATACTTATATAAATTATTTCTGATACTTTTTATTCTTTCTTGAAAATCTAGGATTTTATCTGGCATCCTTTCTCTTCAGTCTAAAAAAAACTTCATATAGCATTTATGGTAGTACAAGTCTGTTGGTATCAATTATTTTAAAAGTGTCTATTTTGATTTTATTTTGAAGACTATATTTGCTATATATAAAATTCTAAGTAGACAGCTCTTTTCTTTCAATATTTTATGTGTTATTTCATTATCTTCTGTCTGCCATAACCTTTAATAAGATGATAGCTAAATTTGATTTACTGTTTTCCTTTATATAATTCTTCATTTTTCTCTAATTGATTTTATGATTTATTTCATTGTTTTGATATTTACCAGTTTGACTATGATGGGTCTTGATATGATTATCTTTCAGTTCAGTTCAGTCACTCAGTCATGTCTGACTCTTTGCGACCCCATGAACCGCAGCATGCCAGGCCTCCCTGTCCATCACCAACTCCCAGAGTTTACTCAAATTCATCTCCTTTGAGTTGGTGATGCCATCCAACCATCTCATTCTCTGTCGTCCCCTTCTCCTCCTGCCTTCAATCTTTCCCAGCATCAGGGTCTTTTCAAATGAGTCAGTTCTTCACATCAGGTGGCCAAAGTATTGGCATTTCAGCTTCAGCATCAGTCCTTTCATTGAACACCCAGGACTGATCTCCTTTAGGATGGACTGGTTGGATCTCCTTGCAGTCCAATAAAATTTTAGGCATTCTAATACTGACCATGCATTCCTGAGGCTCTTTTTTATAGTTTTTCTAAAGACTGGATAATTTGTTTCTATTGACTGGTGATCAATTCACAGATTTTTTTTCAACATGGATCTGTAATTAATCTGATCTAGTGCATTTTAAAAATTGTGTTTCAGTTTTCATTGTTTTTATTTATATTTATTTCATTTATAATTCTCAGTGGAGTGTTTCTATCCTGTTATTCATTACAAACATCTTTTCTTTTAGTATAATTTTAAATACTGTCTTAACTTTTTTGTGTATCATTTCTAATATCCCTGTCATTTGAGAGGTGGTATTTCCTTTTCATGATTTGTCACATATTTCTGTTTCTTTATGTACTATGCAATTTTAAATTAAATGCTGGACGCTGAATATTCAGTTAAAGAGGTTCAAAATTTTGCTGTGTTCCACTGAAGAATGTTGATTTGTAAAAATAGGCAATTAGCTTAATTGAACTCAAACTTGAAACTCTGTCTCCACTAGTGATCAGCAGCTGAAGTCTCTCTTCTGTTCTTCAGTCTTCACTAAGGTTCTTAGATTATACCTTCAGGTTATATAGTCTAACCTGGATCATGTTAATTGTTCAGCCTATAGTTTGGGAGAAGATTAGACACAATACATGGGGCTCCTAAATAGGGAAACTCTCCCTGTTGGATTGCCTCTCTCACTTCCTAGCTGCTGTACTTTCCCCAAAATTTGTCCTCCTCTTCAAGTTATGAGGCTGCAGCTTTTCTATCCTCATATTAAACATCCCACTTGGTGAAAACTAGAGCCTATCCTCAAAGTACAAGCTGAAAAAAAAAAGGTGAACTTCAAATAGGAACATTTATTTCTTTCTAATGTCGATTCTCCTCCACTTAATTTCATTTTTAACTTTTGTTAAATGCTTTTATTTACTCTATTATCTTGAGTTAGATTTTCATGTATTTTCCAAGTTTATAGTTGTTTGCAAAATGATTGTTGCTGTAATTGTTATCCATAGTTAAGCATCATGCTCATTGCTTTCTTTTCTTATTTATTCTATTTTTGAAGGATAAAATGGTTTATAAAAATATATAAACAATATGAGTCTAGTGAACGAAAAGTCTCACTAAGATATACTTCATGTATATGAAATCACATATACATGTGCACAAATTTACATCTACACATTTACTGAGAGATTAACTATATTAACTGATTTGTGTACATAGTTCTAGACTTATATCTGAGGATCAAGTATTACTCTATAAAATAATATATTTATATGTGTTTATATGTGTTGACAAAACCATAGAGTATTCTAAATTTTATTCTGACATTTTATTTCATTATTATCTATCAACTATAGCATTTTCATCTCCATCATCATGTTCATCATCACAAAATCTTAAAGTTATTTTGTGTTTAATTTTACATATGCTAGTATATGACAATACACATGTTTATCATATATATGCTAAGTAAATAAACTTGAGTGTATCTTAATTTTCTCATTTCATTGATGAGATAGTTGAGTCTAAAATATATTGCCTAAAACTAACAGCACATAAGTATTAGACTCAGATACATAAATGCAGTCTATATTGAATGCCTAATTTTTTGGACAATTTTGATAGCATAATGCATTAAAATTATATGACTACAGCAATTAGATTAGCAGTTTGTGTTTTGTTAAAAGTTGTAGGATGTTAGGGCAGGAAGACTAATGAAACTATTGGAAAAGTTTGAGAAGGGTCACGTGTACTTGATATATTTCACTGGTGGCTTAGACAGTAAAGGATCTGTCTGCAGTGTGGGAGAACTTGAGTTCGATCCCTGGGTTGGGAAAGGGAAATGGCAACCCACTCCAGTATTCTTGCCTGGAAAATCCCATGGACAGAGGAGGCTGGAAGTCTACAGTCCATGGGGTCGCAAAGAGTCGGACATGACTGAGCGACTTCTTTCACTTTCACGTGTACTTGAAACATGCAGTGGAAAAATAACATTCTCAAAATGATATGAATTCTAGAGACAATTTATGTAAAGAAGTAAGATAATTTAACAAGTTAATATCTTAGTCTAAGACACAAATAACATGTATAAATGCCAAATGAAGTCTCAAAATAAAATAGTATTAAAGATGAAGCAGAGCAAAGCAATTGTTCTTCAAGTAGCTGGGTAATTCAGTCCATCTGTTTTCCTCTGGCTTGAGTTGTGTGGAGATTTGTGTTCACTTGTGATTATATCAGTCTTTCATTTGCTTCTCTGTCAGAAACAGTGCATGCTTACTTTCAAATAATTTCAGCCTTTTATTCAGGAAGTTAAGATTGGGGAAATACTCAGACATATGGACTGCCATTTAAACACAGAGAAGAAAGATATCTAAATTGCTCAGAAGTTTTAGAAAGCACACTGTAGGTACAATAATTAAATTTCAATCAGCAGGTTGTTTAAATTATTTTACTTACTATGTTGAATAAATTATGTAAAATATATCATCAATTACATAATTACAAGGGCCAATATAAGTGTTTTACACATGTGTACATTGAACAGACTGTCAGTATTCTCTTCAATAATGCATAAATCTATAGTGGTTATACAGAGAAAAAGTTGAATGTTTTACATATGTTCCTCTCAGATAATGATATATATTATTTCTGTAATGAAACATTCTTAAATCTATTTTATATTCTTTTGGATTAAAAGAAACTAATTTTAAATGCATGATCACTGCAGACGACTACAATTTGAAGCACACTTAACATTTTAAACTGAAGAGTTTCTCATCTTTTGTGACTATTTCTATTTAATTTTCACAAGCACTACCTTTTTATTTTTGCTGTAGTTTGAGTTCCACTGCTGAATAGAAAAATAGCTTGCTAGATATTTCTTCTTTCATAGCATATGTACCTCCATTTCTGTACTTATATTAAATCTTTGTTTTTTGTTTTTTTGTAAGTGATTGAATTGAAAGTTCATGCAAGCAACTCCCTATGAAGGAACAGGTTCAGTTCAGGTCAGTTCAGTCACTTAGTCATGTCTGACTTTTTGGAACCCCATGGACTGCAGCATTTCAAGCCTCCCTGTCCATCACCAACTCCTGGAGTTTGCTCAAACTCATGTCCATTGAGTCAGTGATGCCATCCAACCATCTTATCCTCTGTCATCCCCTTCTTCTCCCACCTTCAATCTTTCCCATCATCAGGGTCTTTTCGAAAGAGTCAGCTCTTCACATCAGGTGGCCGAAGTATTGGAGGTTCAGCTTCAACATCAGTCCTTCCAATGAATACTCAGGACTGATTTCCTTCAGGATGGACTAGTTTGATCTCCTTGCAGTCCAAAGAATAGGTTACTACTTTATTAATATTTTAACATTTTTCTAAGCCAAATGGTAAAGCAATTGCTATTAAGTAAAGCATTCAGGAATAAACTGTGTCCGGATACAATACATATAACCATTGTCTAGGAAAGTTGCATTGCTTTGAAATATTTTTAGCCTAAATATTTATTACTTACTCCATTAGAACTTCTTTTCAAAAATCAGTACTACTTACTCAGTTGCTCAGATGTGTCTGACTCTTTGCGACCACATGGACTGTAGCCCTCCAGGCTCCTCTCTCCATGAAATTTTCCAGGCAAAAATACTGGAGTGGGGTGCCATTTCCTTCTCCAGGGGATCTTCCAGTGTATATATACTGGTGTGTATATATATATATATATATGTATATATACTGGTGTGTGTGTGTGTATATATATACATATATATATACACCTTGAAATAAGATATTTGGCATATTCCTATTAAAGAAGCATAGCAATATTAAAAATATTTCTTGTGATTTTTGAGAGCTATGGAAAAACTGCATCGTTGAAACATTATTAAAATAAAAAGTTTCTTTTTGAATGAGGAAGTGTCTTTCATGAAGATAATTCCTACAGTTGATTTGCTTCACAGAATCATATAGAAAAATTAAAAAGTATGCACGCATCTCTGATATTAGCCACATAAGCAGTATATATAGAAACTTTCTGTGACATAGAAAGAATAAATCAGTTAAATATATTTATGGTGTTTAAGCGCATTAGTCGAGTCTCAGATAATTGCATTATTTTTAATGCCATATACTAAATCAGTTTTTGCTTAGTGGAAAGCAGTTATTTTCATTTTAATCTGTGTACCTTGGCAGTCTCTGCTACCTTGGTAGAAAGAAGCGATTGAAAACAGATTATTTACTCTCTGTGTAGAGTAGGAGAAGCAGTCCTTAATGCTACTTACGATTTACTTCCATCTAACTATCCTATTTTAGTTCTAGTTTTGCCTTCAATATTATTTGTGTAAATTTTGCCTAGTTATTTACTGTTATTATACTGCTTCTTTCCTATCTTCAAAATAAGTTTATTAATAATGCCTATACCAGGATATTTATGGGAATCCAGTGAGAGGATATAAAACACTTAACCTTATGACTATAACGTTGCACATAAAGAGACTGAAGAGAGACTGGTTCAAATGTGTTGTTTTTAATGTATACTTTTACATCTTAAACAGACTGTTTAAATCTATTGAAACACTCTGAAGGGAGAAATAAAGAAAATTCTGTTGTAGAGATATCTTATTCCCAAAATATACTATTTTGTTCCTTGTATTTGTGAGAAAAATAGCTTTTATGGGTCAGTTCTGTGAAATTTGTGATACTGATCAGGGATATTACCTCATTAAAGCCAACCTTGTTATGGTTTTCTTTGCTTTCTGGCTAATTTTTCCAGACTATTTTCAACCAGAGCACAGCTAATCTCATAACTAATAGAATAAAAGCTTGCTAATGTAATTAGAAAATATTAATTCAACACTTACTTGTTGAGTGTTTACTCCATGAGTAGTAGAATGCTAGTCATGACTGGTACAAACAAGAATTAGCCAGCCAGAATGAAATTTCAAATAAAAATTCAGCAGAGCATTGCTTCAGTTTGACCCTCCCAGGGAACTCTGTTGTACTTTAGAATTATCCCAGTTTAAAAGTCAAGGGAGCTGAGGCTTTCTTGTCTTTTAGGGTGCAGCCATTGACTAAGGACTTTCCCAGAGGAAAGAAATTCCCAGTAACTTTTAACTCTGCACTGGGTACAAAATGATTCCAATAGCTTGACCTCAATAGAAAAGTCGTAGGTAAAGATTTTTGAAGGCAAAACATTTAAAGCAGTAAAAAGTGGCATGCAAAAACTATGAAAATGACGCAAGATGATCTGAAGGAACACCAGCTATTCCCCCTGCACATTTCTAGTATATGTTTTATGATGATTTAAAAAGATACAGCATTTAACTGAGATACATACAGCATTTAACTGAGTTTCTAGCAATGAACAGAGAACTCTATAAGTATTATCTAGTTTTTTTTAGCATTTAGGGTAAGAAAGATCTTCTGAAATTTATAGATGGTTGTCAAACCTAGCTTTGATAGAGGCAGGATCCCAGAAAATATATCAGGCAAATCTTCCCAGAGCAGTCAGAATCCATGCTGGCTCAACAACCCAGTAAGTAGAACTATGGAGTGAGGGATGGACAATGAGAATGAGAAAGGTGGAGAGAGCAGTAGGTACGGAAGTCAACCATAAGGAAGAAAAGTCATTCAAGGAATGCAGGTATTTCCATGTGACCTGAGCAAAATGCTGGGAGAGAAAATTTGTACTTTAATGAGCCAGCCGTGTTAAGGATACTTTATACGGGGTTTGTTTGTTTGCTCATTCATTTATTCCACAGTCATTCACTAACCAATGTTTCCTGAGGGTCTCTTACACTTTTTAAAACAATGAATAAAACACATCAATAGAAATTACTGCATTTGTAACTTAAAATAAATAAGGAAACCAAGCAATAAACAAGAAACAAAGTGCGTATGTAAATTATATAGTACATTTTAGATGGTGATAAATGCTTTGGAATAATGAAAAATAATGTAGCTTAAGGGCATTAGATAGTGCCAGGTGTAAGGAGGAGAGAGGTTATAATCTTAAAGAGTGATCAGAGAAGGTGTCATTGGAAAGGTATCATCTGAGTAAGGCAACATCAGTGCTTTCCTGAGCAACTGACAAGCCTGATATATCAGGAGAGGAGCAAGGAGGCTAGTGCTACTGAGAAGAGCAAGCACAGAAGAGAGTATTAATAAAGGTAATAATGAGGTAACAGGACTGAGGGTCTTATAAGGCCTTGAAGATCATTGAAGGCAATTTGTTTCTTGCCCTGAATAAGATGAGGAGCAATTTCACAGGTTAGAGGAAAGGAGTGAGATGATCTTAGTTGTTTTTCAAAAGATTACCCTGATAACCCTACTGAGAACGGATAGGAGAATGGGTGGAATAAGCAGTCAAACCAATTAGAATCTTATTGCAATAATCAAAGTGAATGATGATGTTGTGTTGTTAGTCACTCGTTCATGTCAAACTCTGTGACCCCATGGGCTGTCGCCCACCGGGCTATTCTGCCCATGGGATTCTCCAGGCAAGAATACTGGAGTGGATCACCATTCCCTTCTCCAGGGGATCTTCCTGACCCAGGGATCGAACCTGGGTCTCCTGCATTGCAGGCAGATTCTTTACAGTGTGAACCACCAGGATCAATAACTGTGGCTCAGAAATGTATGACAAGCAATGGTAGTGTCGTAATATAGTGTGAAGGTGCACCCAAGACTTCCTGGTAAACTAGAAGTGTGTGAAGGAGAGGAGTCAAGAACAATTTACAATGTTTGGCTTTGGGCAACTCCAAGAATGGAGTTACCAATAATTAAAACATAAAGATTCTGAGTGCAGCCTGTTGGAAGTGGGTGGGGGTGGAATCAGTTCAGTTTGGGATAAATTATGAATGAAATATGTTATCAAGCATTCAAATGGAATGTCAGGTAAATAGAAAGATACGTATTTTGATTTGGGGGATGAAGTCTAGTTGAAAATATAAATTTGGAAGTTGTTTACATATGGATGGTGTTTAAAACCATAAGACTCAATAAGATTACCATGAGTGAGTCTTGTCAGAGACGAAAAGAGGTAAGGAGTTAAGTAAAGATATAATTGTTAATGGGATGTTTGTTGGATGGTGGCACAGAATAGTTAGACTTCTCTCCAGCTCTGATCATATCGTCTTTAATATGTAAGTCAGAAAACTGATACTCGTAAACTCATGACTTTAGACAATTTGGTGAGTTTTCTGGGAAAAAACTGCTAAGAATTTTACCTCTAATCAAAACTTGCATTAAATATCTATTGCTGCATAAAACTTAGTTACTTAAAACCACAGACTTGTATTATCTGAGTTTATGTGGATCAGGCTTAGGTGAATCCTCTGTTTCAGTGTCTCTCACAAATCAAGGTGCCAGCCAAGGTAATATTTTCATCTGAAGGCTCAACATGAAGAAGCTTCCAGTTTCCTTCGCATGCATGTTGGTAGAATTTACTTCCTCAAAGGTCTTTAGATCGGGAGTGTCAGACCTTCCAGAGATCACCCTCAGCTCCTTGCCATACAGCATGCATATGGCCTCTGTAAGTTGTTTAATTGGAGCAAGCACATGAGGAGAAAGAGAAAGAGAGAAGTCCTAGGATTTCTGTAACCTAATGTAAACCAGCAAGTGTCATCTCATTACTTCTGTCATATTGTGTTTATTAGAAACAAGTCAATAGGCCAGCACACACACAGGGGATGGGATTTCACAGGACTTGAATATCAGGAAGTGGGAGTATTGTAGACCATATTAGACATTCACTGCCACACTAAACATATTTTAAAATAGAGCTTTAAATATTATTAGCTATATTTGCTAAGAAATTTAAATTCCTTTAGTGATCTCCTTTATGTACTCCCAGAAAGATTATCTTTCCTTTCCACAACCATTTACTTGCTTCTTGACTCTGCAGTCGACTCATCATTTTAGTGCGTTACTAGCAGCCTGTTGCCAGATGTTGGTTAATACAGCAGTTTCAAACTCTTAATATTGGTGCCAAGAACTATTTGTCCATAGCACTTGTTGTAAGTTTTAGGAAGAGCCCAAATGGGTAATTATTAGAAAAAATAACCATTTAGGGATTTTTTCTCATCTTTGAAATAAATATGTATAGAAACTCAGGTAAAGGAAAGTAGAAATGTGTCTGATGGTTTGAAGTGAAAGGATCTAGCTTTGATTATCTAGCAAGAATGATAGAATCTAGCAAGCCTCATTCTATTTCTCAGCAGCCTCTTCCACATATACCCCTGCACACTACAGCATACATTCACGTATAGATGTGTTTGTGTTTGCTCTCTCAAGAAGAGTTTAAAAACTCAAAACTTAATGTTACTGTAGGTAATAGACTTTACCAGTGAAGGGTCTGTTCTTAATTACTAAGCTCCCTCAATCAATTTGATTCTGTAGCCTCGCTCATTTCAGTTATCTTCTCTGCTTACTTCTGTTTGTCGCTTTCTTGCAGCCCCCTGGTTTCAGACTCCCACTGCCAACAACTGAGATAATATCCTCCCACACCCAACATCTGGCTCCTGCCACCAAACTCTACCCCTGTGCAACAGCCAAATACAGATGTGTGCCTAATGACCTCTAATTATCAGTCCCGATAATGCATTGGCATCTCAGTTGGTGACAGATTGGAGGAAAAGTTGAATAAAATATCTATATTTATACCATGTTTTCCATCATGTCTATTTTAAAGAAATATCTTTTACATTCTATTACAGGGCTAGCTCCCATTTGTCATCACTATGTTGCCAAATTCTATATAGGAGTATCAATAAAAAATCTTTCCATAAGATCATTTGAGAATTACCAATAAGTTATGGAGTAAATGTATAATAATTTAAAAAAATTTTTAATTATATAGTATAACAATTGCAGAATTATAGAAATTTGTCTTCCCTTCACTTAAATGATGAATCTGTGAAAATTACATGGCCATATACTTACCTGAAAAGTGTTCCAAAACGAAGGAACAACCAATAAAAAGATATATTTTATAAATTCTATCAATTGAAATATCTATCTCTAATAATACCATGGGTCTAGAAAGGCCATCTTACTCTCTCCATAATCCTTCAAATGTAGCTTGAAAAAATTATGCCATCTGTTCTGTATATTTTCTTCGTAACACAAGGAATTGTTACGGTTTTCCAAAACCTGTATCATTTGAGAGTCTACCGTTTATCATTGAAGAATCTAAAAAAATAAGAAGAAGAAAAATGGGATCATGAAAGCCCTTACAAATAGGTTCATGTTCATTGAAATAAAGACTGGTATATTAAACAAAGAAAATATCAATTCTATTATATTTTAAATATGCTATAATTGATCCTGAGAAAAAATATCTATATATGGCCTAAAAATAGGCTCTTTCTCTAAGTTTCCACAGTTCAGTTCAGTTCAGCTCAGTCGTGTCCGACTCTTTGTGACCCCATGAACCTCAGCATGCCAGGCCTCCCTGTCCATCACCAACTCCTGGAGTTCACTCAGACTCACATCCATCGAGTCAGTGATGCCATCCAGCCATCTCATCCTCTGTCGTCCCCTTCTCCTCCTGCCCTCAATTGTTTCCAGCATCAGGGTCTTTTCAAATGAGTCAGTTCTTCACATCAGGTGGCCAAAGTATTGTAGTTTCAGCTTCAACATCAGTCTTTCCAATGAACGCTCAGGACTGATCTCCTTTAGAATGAGCTGGTTGGATCTCCTTGCAGTCCGAGGGACTCTCAAGAGTCTTCTCCAACACCACAGTTCAAAAACATCAATTCTTCGGTGCTTAGCTTTCTTCACAGTCCTGCTCTCACATCCATACATGACTACTGGAAAAACCATAGCCTTGTCTAAACAGACCTTTCTTGGCAAAGTGATGTCTCTGCTTCTTAATCTGCTCTCTAGGTTGGTCATAACTTTCCTTCCAAGGAGTAAGCTTCCTTTAATTTCATGGCTGCAGTCACCATCTGCAGTGATTTTGGAGCCCCCCCCCCAAAAAATAAAGTCTGACACCGTTTCCACTGTTTCCCCATCTATCAGCCATGAAGTGATGGGACTGGATGCCATGATCTTAGTTTTCTGAATGTTGAGCTTTAAGCCAACTTTTTCATTCTCCTCTTTCACTTTCATCAAGAGGCTGTTTAGTTCCTCTTCACTTTCTGTCATAAGTGTGATGTCATCTGCACATCTGAGGTTGTTGATAATTCTCCTGGCAATCTTAATTCCAGCTTCTGCTTCTTCCAGCCCAGCATTTCTCATGATATACTCTGCATATAAGTTAAATAAGCAGGGTGACTATATACAGCCTTGACGTACTCCTTTTCCTATTTGGAACCAGTCTGTTGTTCCATGTCCAGTTCTAACTGTTCCTTCCTGACCTGCATATAGGTTTCTCAAAAGGCAGGTCAGGTGGTCTGTATTCCCATCTCTTTCAGAATTTTCCACAGTTTATTGTGATCCACACAGTCAAAGGCTTTGGCATAGTCAAGAAAGCAGAAATAGATGTTTTTCTGGAATGCTCTCGCTTTATTGATGTTCCAGCAGATGTTGGCAATTTGATCTCTGGTTCCTCTGCCTTTTCTAAAACCAGCTTAAACATCTGGAAGTTCACGGTTCACGTATTGCTGAAGCTTGGTTTGGAGAATTTTGAGCATTACTTTACTAGCATGTGAGATGAGTGCTTCATGGGAAATAGATAGGGAAACAGTGGAAATAGTGTCAGACCTTATTTTTGGGGGCTCCAAAATCACTGCAGATGGTGACTGCAGCCATGAAATTAAAAGACGCTTACTCCTTGGAAGAATAACTTTCGATCAACCTAGATAGCATATTCAGAAGCAGAGGCATTACTTGCCGACTAAGGTCCGTCTAGTCAAGGCTATGGTTTTTCCAGTAGTCATGTATGGATGTGAGAGTTGGACTGTGAAGAAAGCTGAGAGCCAAAGAATTGATGCTTTTGAACTGTGGTGTTGGAGAAGACTCTTGAGAGTCCCTTGGACTGCAAGGAGATCCAATCAGTCCATTCTGAAGGTGATCAGCCCTGGGATTTCTTTGTAAGAAATGATGCTAAAGCTGAAACTCCAGTACTTTGGCCACCTCATGCGAAGAGTTGACTCATTGGAAAAGACTTTGATGCTGGGAGGGATTGAGGGCAGGAGGAGAAGGGGACGACAGAGGATGAGATGGCTGGATGGCATCACTGACTCGATGGACGTGAGTCTGAGTGAACTCCTGAAGTTGGTGATGGACAGGGAGGCCTGGCGTGCTGCGATTCATGGGGTCGCAAAAAGTCGGACACGACTGAGCGACTGAACTGAACTGAACTGAGATGAGTGCATCTGTGTGGTAGTTTGAGCATTCTGTGGCATTGCCTTTCTTTGGGATTGGAATGAAAACGGACCTTTTCCTGTCCTGTGGTCACTGCAAGCTTTCCAAATTTGCTGGCATATTGAGTGCAGCACTTTCACAGCATCGTCTTTCAGGATTTGAAATAGCTCAACTGGAATTCCATCACCTCCACTAGCTTGGTTCATAGTGATGCTTCCTAAGGCCCACTTGACTTCACATTCCAGGATGTCTGCCACTAGGTGAGTGTGAGTGATCACATCATCCTGATTATCTTGGTTATGAAGATCTTTTTTGTACAGCTCTTCTGTGTAATCTTGCCACCTCTTCTTAATATCTTCTGTTTCTGTTAGGTCCCTACCATTTCTGTCCTTTATAGAGCCCATCTTTGCATGAAATGTTCCCTTGGTATCTCTTAATTTTCTTGAAGAGATCTCTAGTTGTTCCCATTCTATTGTTTTCTTCTATTTCTTTGTATTGATCGTTGAGGAAGGCTTTCTTATCTCTCCTTGCTATTCTTTTGGAACTCTGCATTCAAATGGGTACATTTTTCCTTTTCTCCTTTGCTTTTTGCCTCTCTTCTTTTCACAGCTATTTGTAAGACCTCCTCAGACAGCCATTTTGCTTTTTTGCATTTCTTTTTTCTTGGGGATGGTCTTGAATCCTGTCTCCGGTACAATGTCATGAACCTCTGTCCATAGTTCATCAGGCACTTTGTCTATCAGATCTAGTCCCTTAAATTTATTTCTCACTTCCAGTTTATATTCATAAGGGATTTGATTTAGGTCATGCCTGAATGGTCTAGTGGTTTTCTCCACTTTCTTCAATTTAAGTCTGAATTTGACAATAAGGAGTTCGTGATCTGAGCCACAGTCATCCCCCAGTCTTATTTTTGCTGACTGTATAGGGCTTCTCCATCTTTGGCTGGAAAGAATATAATCAGTCTGATTTTGGTGTTGACCATCTGGTGAAGTCCATTGTAGAGTCTTCTTTTGTGTTGTTGGAAGAGGGTGTTTGCTATGACCAGTGTGTTCTCTTGGCAGAACTCTATTACCCTTTGCCCTGCTTCATTCCCTACTCCAAGGCCAAATTTGCCTGTTACTCCATATGTTTCTTACCTTCCTACTTTTGCATTCCAGTCCCCTATAATGAAAAAGACATCTTTTTGGGGTGTTAGTTCTAGAAGGTCTTGTATATCTTCATAGAACTGTTCAACTTCAGTTTCTTCAGCATTACTGGTTGGAGCGTAGAATAGGATTACTGTGATATGGAATGGTTTGCCTTGGAAAAGAACAGAGCTCATTCTGTCATTTTTGAGATTGCATCCAAGTACTGCATTTCAGACTCTTGTTGACTATGATGACTACTCCATTTCATCTAAGGGATGGCTCTGCCCACCGGAATCTAAGGGATTCCTGCCCACAGTAGTAGATATAATGGTCATCTGCATTAAATTCATCCATTCTGTTCCATCTTAGTTCATTGCTTCCTAGAATGTCAATGTTCACTCTTGCCATCTCCTGTTACCACTTCCATTTCGCCTTGATTCATGGACCTCACATTCCATGTTCCACATTGTGTCAGACCTCTCCACCATGACCCTACCTTCTTGGGTGGCCCCACAAGGCATGGCTCAGTTTCATTGAGTTAGACAAGGCTGTGGTCTGTGTGATTAGATTGGCTAGTTGTCTGTGATTGTGGTTTCAGTCTGTCTGCCCTCTGATGCCCTCTCTTAGTGCCTACCATCTTACTTGGGTTTCTCTTACCTTGGATGCGGATTATCTCTTCACAGCGCTCCAGCAAAGTGCAGCTGCCGCTCCTTACGTTAGACGTGGGGTAGCTCCTCTTCGCCACGCTCCTGTGCCATCACAGCGTCCTGACTTCCCTGGTGGCTCAGCAGTTTCCACAAGATACTTGATAACTCAATTTGTTTTACAGGAAGATGATATTAATTCTAAAGAGGATTTTTCCAAGTGGCATCTGCATTTAGATTATCACCTCCCTTTTTGCATTGTGTGCTGTATGTTCAGTCATGTCTGACTCTTTGTGATCCCATGGACCATGGCCCACCAGGTTTCCCTGTCCATGGAATTCTCCAGGCAAGAATACTGGAGTGGGTTGCCATTTCCTTCTTCACTCTCTTTGTATTACAGTCCCCCAAATTAGAGCCCCCAGCACATGATGCTATTGGATTTTATTAAATACATTGTGGCTGCTTGATGTTGGAGCGCTAAATGATTGATTGGGGAATTCGCTTTCTCTTTTTCAATGCTTTTCTGTCAAGACTTTCTTTCATTTTTTTCCTATGCATACTGGTGGTTTAGTCACTAAGTCGTGTCCGACTCTTATGATCCCATGGACTGTATCCTGCCAGGCTCCTCTGTCCATGGGATTCTCCAGGCAAGAATACTGGAATGGATTGCCATTTCCTCCTCCAGGGGCTCTTCCTGATCCAGGAATCAAACCCAGGTCTCCTGCATTGCAAGCAGATTCTTTACCAACTGTGCTACAAGGGAAGCCCCTTTCCTATACTACCTCTTTGTTAATTGCCAGTTCCTTCTATTTCTAACTTCTATACCTTTTTTGTTTGTTTGTTTGTTTGTTTTTCCTAACCAATGCAGCTTAATGATACGAGCAGAGATTGGGGTCCAGATAAAATGTATTTATCCTGGATCCAACACTTACAGATAAATTTTCACTTTTGGCAAGTTACTTACACTCTCTTTTCCTCAAGTTCCAACTTTGTAAAAGAGGCAACAATATCTTTGACAAAGGACTGTGGTTACCATTAAATGAAATGATGAAGGTGAACAGGATAGAGCTTGGCATGTAGTAAGCAGTCAGTAAATGGTAGCTACTATGGAGATGATAAAAATGAGGAGGAATACAATGATGACACCCAAGAGAAAGGGCTATTATCTGCTACCAATAAAATCCTCCCATTTATAAAAAATAAACAGGATTAGACAGCAAAGCTTACATATACTAAATCACTAAATGTATGCTTAATGCATCTAATATCTTGATCAGAATGAGAATCTAAATATGTAGAACCCATTGAACTATATGTATTTCAGATTCAGTTCCGTTTAGTTGTCACTCAGATGTGTCTGACTCTTTGCGATCCCATGAATCACAGCACACCAGGGCTCCCTGTCCATCAGAAACTCCCAGAGCCCACCCAAACTCATGTCCATCGAGCTGTGATGCCATCCAACCATCTCATCCTCTGCCGTCCCCTTCTTCTCCTGCCCTCAATCTTTCCCAGCATCAGGGTCTTTTCAAAAGAGTTAGCTCTTCTCATCAGGTGGCCAAAGTATTGGAGTTTCAACTTCAACATCAGTTCTTCCAATGAACACCCAGGACCGATCTCCTTTAGGATGAACTGGTTAGATCTCCTCGCAGTCCAAGGGACTCTCAAGAGTTTTCTCCAACACCACAGTTCAAACACTTCAATTCTTCTGCACTCAGCTCTCTTTATAGTCCAACTCTCACATCCATACATGACTACTGGAAAAGCCATAGCCTTGACTAGACGGACCTTTCTTGGCGAAGTAATGTCTCTGTTTCTTAATATTAGTGTGCTTTTTTACACATGTGTATTATACCATTTACATTAAAATGTTAAAAGAAAGAAAATATATTATTGGTATTATCTCCAAATGAAGCTATGAATACATTCAGATATGTCCTCATAGACAAAACGGAAAGAAGACACTCATTATAAAGCCATACATTCAGATATGTCCTCATAGACAAAACTGAAAGAAGATACTCATTATAAAACCATAAACTTGCGTCTGTGGCTTAGGCTTCTATTGACTTCTCAAGGATCCTATCCCTAATTTAAAGTGAATAATTGATATCTGTTGATTAACTTAGAGAAGTATATTTTTTTATTACCCAATATCTGTCCTGAAATTAATCTCTGTCCCTTTCCATACCCTTTCTAATTCTCTAAACTATTCATGTTATCCATTTGTGTGTGTGTGTGTGTCTTTGGCTGACTACTGTCTGTTACCAGAGAATCCTAGACATTAGATTTTGATTCCTTAGAGAATGCCGAGAACAAACAAAATGAAACCATTATTTTGTATCTTTGGCCCAGTTACTCCCTGGGAGACACTATAGTGTAGTGGTTATCAGCATGCACTTTATAGTCAGATAGTAGTAATAACTAATTAAAAAAAACCACATTTTTCTATAGTGCCTACTAGAGATGAAATACTGGTTTGGTATTTTGCAAATATGAAATACAAATATCATTTAATCCTTATGACAATCATATAAAATGTGCAAACAGAATTCTGCAGGGGAGGAGGCAAAATTAAGAGCACAGATTTAGATGTTGTTCAACCAGGGTTCAGATCCTAGCCCCAGACAAAGCCTTTTGAATGACTGTGGACATGTTACTTAACATTGTAGGGCCACGTTTTTTTCTGGTGCTAAATGCAGGTTGTTTTAAATTAGGGTTTGTTTAGAGAAGATGATTTAGCTGAGTGAAAGAGGATAAGAAATTAATAGGAATTAGACTTATGGGAGTAGTTTATATAAGCATACTGCCTCCAATTTTAGATCTGGTCAGCTGGGTAGGCAGTCAGGAAGAAACATGGGCATGAATTAGAGGTGAATAAGGACAAACTGACACCCGTGAGAAAAAACTGGAAGATACACGGTCAATTGCTACCCACATTGATCTCACACCACCCCCAGCTTTGATGATATGGTTGACTTGCTGGAAAAATTGGTACCTGTCAGGATATTGCTTCACACACCTGGCTAAAGATTCAGAGGAGCCAAACTAGATTGGCAGGAGCTGGACTGACTGTACACCCTGGGTACTGTCCCTTGTCAGCTAGGTGCTCTAATAGATCAGCCTGCAAAAGCACCTAGCCCCACACAGAATTTTCGACTGCAAAATGGCTGTAATTCCATTTCCACCTTCAAACTACTAAATAAGTTTGTACATGTGTGGCCAAACACAACCCAAAGCTATCACAGGGAAGGATTTCAGAGGCGATAATAATAACCTCTCCTAGAGTGTTCTTGTGATAACGAGACTTAGTGAACGTAGAGTCGTTGGTACAGTGCTTCCATTTTCTGAATTTGCCCTGAGCAGAAAAGAGCTGACTCACCTAGGCAATGGTGTGCCTAATTTAACTTTTTATAAGCAGAATCAATAATGGAAATGAAGTTCAGATTGCCAGCTGTAAGTCTCTTTGCCACTTTGTCTTTCTGTTTGAATTTGCATGCAATGTTTTGTGTTATATCATTCTCCAGTAATACGAAAGATACATTAGAAGATGCATGAACACTGGCAGTTCAGTAGGGGACTATCAAGAGTTCTTAGTAGAGATAACTTACTACCAGGAAGTGGCGTTGCACACAGAGCAACAAAAACGCTACACCAGTCTTTACACAAACACACAGAACTGTAAGACACTGAATACAATCAGTTCAATTCAATTCAGTTGCTTAGTCGTGTCCGACTCTTTGTGACCCCATGGACTGCAGCACGCCAGGCCTCCCCGTCCATCACCAACTCCCAGAACTTACTCAAACTCATGTCCATAAGTTGATGATGCCATCTAACCATCTCATTCTCTGTCATCCCCTTCTCCTCCCATCTTCAATCTTTCCCAGCATCAGGGTCTTTTCAAATGAATCAGTTCTTCGCATCAGGCAGCCAAAGTATTAGAGCTTCAGCTTCGGCATCAGTCTTTCCAATGAATATTCAGGACTGATTTCTTTTAGGATTGACTGGTTGGATCTCCTTGCAGTCCAAGGGACTCTCAAGAGTTTTATCCAACGCCACAATTCAACAGTATCAATTCTTAAGCACCTAACTTTCTTTATAGTCTAACTTTGACATCCATACATACCTACTGGAAAAACCATAGCTTTGACTAGATTTACCTTTGTTGGCAATGTCTCTACTTTTTAATATGCTGTCTAGGTTGGTCTTTCCTTTTCTTCCAAGAAGCAAGCATCTTTTAATTTCATGGCTGCAGTCACCATCTGCAGTGATTTTGGAGCCCCAAAATATAGTCTCTCACTGTTTCCATTTTTTCCCCATCTATTTGCCATAAAGGGATGGGATAGGATGCCATGATCTTAGTTTTCTGAATGTTGAGGTTTAAGCCAACTTTTTCACTCTCCTCTTTCACTCTTATCAAAAGGCTGTATAGTTCTTTGCTTTCTACCATAAGGGTAGTATCATCTGCATATCTGAGGTTATTGATATTTCTCCCGGCAATCTTGATTCCAGCTTGTGCTTCATCCAGCCTGGCATTTCACATGATATACTCTACATATAAGTTAAATAAGCAGGGTGACAATATACAGCCTTAATGTACTCCTTTCCTGATTTGGAACCAGTCTGTTGTTCCATGTCTGGTTCAAACTGTTGCTTCTTGACCTGCATACAGATTTCTTAGGAGGCAGGTCAGGTGGTCTGGTATTCCCATCTCTTTAAGAATTTTCCACTTAAGAATTTTCCATTTAAGAAAGCAATGCCAAAGAGTATTCAAACTACTACACAATTGCACTCATCTCATACACTAGCTAAGTTATGTTCAAAATTCTCCAAGCCAGGCTTCAACATTATGTGAACCAAACTTCCAGATGTTTAAGCTGGATTTAGAAAAGGAAGAGGAACCAGAAATCAAATTGCCAACATCCATTGGATCACCAAAAAAGCAAGAAAGTTCCAGAAAAACATCTACTTTATTGGCAACACCGAATCCTTTGACCAAATACAATGGGGATCATCATTTTAATATTCTAGCTCACACTTACTCATTTTCTTTCTTATTTAAGAGAAAACTGATACACAAGACAGTTGAGAAATGATAGCTTTAGAGAACAAATGCTGCATGTGGTGGAAGTAGAATAAATACAATGAGATATTCAGGCAAAGCCTGACAAATGTCACCACCAAAGATTTCCAGTAGAAAAGGAGAATGTTAAGTTTCAATGGTTTATTTCTAATTTATTTTAAATAAGATATTTTTCTAACATTTGCATGCTCTCTTGACCCTATGTTTTAAGGATTTCCAGTAAGGCTTATGGTCTGTTACTTACAGAGATATTCTGTATAAGCTGGGATCGGAAGGTGACCAGAGCCCAATTTTTAGTTCTCTCTCAGTTCAAGGACTACTTCACTGTTCTGATCCCTATATAGAAGTTCTAATCCTTCTCTGTGCTGACGTTATAAAGAAGAGGGAGTCTGTTAAAGTATATTTGACAAATCAAGGACTTTTGTATTTTGTACAAATTTGAGACTTAAAATATATATTGAAGGCAAAATGTGGGGTTTAGGTATTTTATTATGTCTGTGTGCTAAGTCACTTCAGTTATGTCCAACTCAGTGCAACTTCATGAACTATAGCCTGCCAGGCTCCTCTGTCCATGGGATTTCCTAGGCAAGAATACTGGAGTGGGTTTCCATGCCCTTCTCCAGGGCATCTTCCCAACCCAGGGATCAAACCCATGTCTCTAATGTCTCCTGCATTGGCAGGTGGGTCCTTTACCCTAGCACCACCTGGGTAACCCATTTTATCATGTTATCAGTATTAATTACCTATCAATCATGGTGATGACTTTCCTTCTTCACATTCCTGAGATTTTCAGTAGAGTTCCCCAGTACAGAAAGTTGGAAATATTTGATTATTTAGTAATGATTAGGAAAGAAAATCTGACATATTTTAAGTGAAAGAGTTCAGCTTCTTTGGATTTTTAAAGAAAGCATATTCTAGTTTATTGGAACATCCACTTTAACATTTTCAGCAATGGAAACATGCCAGTAATGAATTACCTTTCCTACCAATATACCCATGTTTCCTAAAAGACACATTCAGTCTTTTTAACATTTCTCTCTCTCTCTATCAGGAAGAAAAGCATATATTGTTCATTTCCATGATTTGTCAGTGAAGCATAATTGCAAGTAACTGAAATGATAGAATTAAGCGCACACACACACACACATTTGTATATATATAGCCTGTTGCAGAAAGAATTTTACCCAAATGCTGTTTATTCAGTAGAAACTGATTTTATTCTTTCTGTTTAGTCTTCATTAAAGATACTTTCCTGCAATATAATACAAAGAGTTTACTGCTAGTGGAAAGAAAACATTTACTTGCCTGGGATAGGTCATACATTAGAATATACAATGTTGATTGAAATACAGGATTTATATAGTTATCTTTAGTGAGATCATGGAAATAGATGGTGTGTATTTTGGAGGAGCATAACATTTATGAATATTGAACTATATGCTTGTGGTATATCTTGCCATAAAACAAGCCTCAATTTGAACTTATGTAAAACCACTGAATCATTTTTAAATGAAACAAAACAGTTAGGTGTTTTTCAGTAGTTTGTACCATGTCAACAAATTCTGTTCTCTTAAACTATTTACTTAAATTCCGAATATCTCTACCCCTCCTTCATGCTTCTGAATAAGTAAAAGTCTGGTCCTATTACAGGTCATTGTGTTGTCATATGCCACTCCTTTATCATTTTTGTCAGTTATAATTTTAT
Source organism: Ovis aries (assembly GCF_016772045.2). Lineage (NCBI taxonomy): Eukaryota > Metazoa > Chordata > Mammalia > Artiodactyla > Bovidae > Ovis > Ovis aries. The sequence goes on from NC_056058.1 coordinate 75,313,374, forward strand.
ATTTTACTTTAATGTTTACTTAATGCTAGTATATGTAAGTTAATGCTATGACTGTAAGCTCTGGAATGGCAGAGATAGTGGCTTTTGGATTCACAATTTAGACCTTTACTTCTAAGATAGGGAAAAACACATAGCAAAAAAAAAAAAGTTATTCAATAATTTAATATCACAATGGTATTTTAATCTATATTTTTACTTTGTCACATTTTATGTCCCATTAGAAGCAGCTTCAAAATGCTTGAGTCAAGGCAGTATCACAAACTCAATTTACCAGAGTAATTAGGAAAATCAGTTAAAATATTTGAGAAGTAAAAGTCCAGTGCCCAGAGACCTGATGAGACAGAAGAATGGATTACCTTCTACACTTCTAGTTCAGTTCAGTTCAGTCACTCAGTCATGCCTGACTCTGTGACCCCATGAACCGCAGCACACCAGGCCTCCCTGTCCTTCACCAACTCTCAGAATCGATCCAAACCCATGTCGATTAAGTCTGTGATGCCACCTAACCATCTCATCCTCTGTCGTCACCTTCTCCTCCTGCCCTCAATCTTTCCCAGCATCAGCGTCTTCTCAAATGAGTCAGCTCTTCACATCAGGTGGCCAAAGTATTGGAGTTTCAGCTTCAACATCAGTCCTTCCAATGAACACCCAAGACTGATCTCCGTTAGGATGGACTGATTAGACCTCCTTGCAGTCCAAGGGACTCTCAAGAGTCTTCTCCAACACCACAGTTCAAAAGCATCAATTCTTCGGTGCTCAGCCTTCTTCACAGTCCAACTCTCACACCCATACATGACCCCAGGAAAAACCATAGCCTTGACTAGACGCATCTTTATTGGCAAAGTAATGTCTCTGCTTTTTAATCTGCTTTCTAGGTTGGTCATAACTTTCCTTCCGAGGAGGAAGCATCTTTTAATTTCATGGCTGCAATCACCATCTGCAGTGATTTTGGAGCCCCCCAAAATAAAGTCTGGCACTGTTTCCACTGTTTCCCCATCTATTTCCCATGGAGTAATGGGACTGGATGCCATGATCTTAGTTTTCTGAATGTTGAGCTTTAAACCAACTTTTTCACTCTCCTCTTTCACTTTCATCAAGAGGCTTTTTAGTTCCTCTTCACTTTTTGCCATAAAGGTGGTATCATCTGTATATCTGAGGTTATTGATATTTCTCCCAGCAATTTTGATTCCAGCCTGTGCTTCTTCCAGCCCAACATTTCTCATGATGTAGCCTGCATATAAGTTAAATAAGCAGGGCGACAATATACAGCCTTAACATACTCCTTTTCCTATTTGGAACCAGTCTGTTGTTCCATGTCCAGTTCTAACTGTTGCTTCCTGACCTGCATACAGATTTCTCAAGAGGCAAGTTAGGTGGTCTGGTATTCCCATCTCTTTCAGAATTTTCTACAGTTTCTTGTGATCCACACCGTCAAAGGCTTTGGCATAGTCAATAAAGCAGAAATAAATGTTTTTCTGGAACTCTTGCTTTTACCATGATCCAGCGGATGTTGTCAATTTGATCTCTGGTTCCTCTGCCTTTTCTAAAACCAGCTTAAACTTCTGGAAGTTCAGGTTCACAAATTGCTAAAGCCTGGCTTGGAGAATTTTGAGCACTACTTTACTAGCATGTGAGATGAATGCAGTTGTGCGGTAGTTTGAGCATTCTTTGGTATTGCCTTTATTTGGGATTGGAATGAAAACTGACCTTTTCCCGTCGTGTGGCCACTGCTGAGTTTTCCAAATTTGTTGGCATATTGAGTGCAGCACTTTCAGAGAATCATCTTTTAGGATTTGAAATAGCTCACCTGGAATTCCATCACCTCCACCAGCTTTGTTCGTAGTGATGCTCTCTAAGGCCCACTTGACTTCAGATTCCAGCATGTCTAGCTCTAGGTGAGTGATCACACCATCATGATTATCTGGGTCGTGAAGATATTTTTGTACAGTTCTTCTGTGTATTCTTGCCACCTCTTCTTAATATCTTCTGCTTCTGTTAGGTCCATACCATTTCTGCCCTTTATTGAGCCCTTCTTTGCATGAAATGTTCCCTTCATATCTCTAATTTATTGAAGAGATCTCTAGTCTTTCCCATTCTATTCTTTTCCTCTATTTCTTTGCATTGATCACTGAGGAAGGCTTTCTTATTTCTTCTTGCTATTCTTTGGAACTCTGCATTCAGATGCTTATATCTTTCCTTTTCCTCTTTGCTTTTCACTTCTCTTCTTTTCACAGCTATTTGTAAAGCCTCCCCAGACAGCCATTTTGCTTTTTTGCATTTCTTTTCCATGGGGATGATCTTGATCCCTGTCTCCTGTACAATTTCATGAATCTCTGTCCTTCCCTTAAACCAGCATAATTCCATCATTTTCTGATTTGGTTCTCAAATACTTCAAATCTATATTGAAATATCTATGGATATCATTTTCTAGGTTCTGAGAATGGAGGAATATGGTCTTTTGCCTACCCTCATCACCTCAGGTGCCAAAAATGATAAATGTAGCAGAGGATTTTCTGTCTTTCTACAACTTTCAGCAACAACATTAACTAAACATTTGCCATGGAAATATACACTTAAGAATATGTTTTGATATTGTGTATATTATACTATATGCACAATATATTGTGTATATTACAGTGTAAAACCCATCCTGAAGAGAATATTAAAACCATAGTTTTTAAATGGGGGAGTTTTGAAGTGTAAGATGGCGAGGGAAAGGGCAAAAGATAGTTGATTCCTCCTAGCCATATTCATGTAACCTTTACTCTAAAAGGAATATAAAGGTTAACAAGTGATTTTATATCATTTATATGTAATTTGGATCTATGTATTCATGCCTTATTCTTAATATTTTGCATTTCTTGGTAGTATCTCTCAAGGAGATGAAAGGATGAAAAACTGACATTATTTTGATATCTACATTGTCCAGTTTGTGCCTCAGTTATATCTGCAGAAAGCTGTGTTTCTCTTGCACAAGTGAAATAGGTGGTAGTACCCGCTCTGACATGCACACAGGAGGCACACATTGCTGACGATTAAATGAAGGGTTTGGGGGTCCAGGAGCAACATGCTGCAGGTCCACATTTCTGAAAGGCAGAACACTAATCGTCTTGGCTATTTTAGTTTCTAATGGAAAAGCTCATGGGTACAAATACATCTGAGGACAAACAGAAAAAAACAAACAAAAAGCACTTTCCTCCTTTTTTTCCCCCTGTTGTAATTTCAAACAACCTCAACACGTTCAAAATTTATGAACAGAATAGCCCATTATTATGCTTCCTTGGGCAGAGATAAGAAGTTGTAGTTGTTGAAACTAACCTTTCAAGTGATACTCATATCATCTGGAGATAAAGAGCTCAGTCAAGACAAAACCTAAGTGTAAGGAAAGCTCTGTCTCGTGTTTGAATTTCGACAATCTCAACATTGCCTCCTTTGTAGGCAGGATGAGAGATAAACAAGTAATACAGAGTTCATTTGAGATGGTTTTATAAGGATTTAAGAGTCTTATTTCCTTTCAACCAAGAATGAATGAGATGGTAGTTAAGTTCCAGGTAAGAGTGCAGAAAACAGCACAGGTGTCATTGTGTAGTGACAAATTTGTATCCAGCTCTTAGTGACCACATGAATGCCAGCAAGCCAGGCTTCCCTATCCTTCACTATCTCCTGGAGTTTTCTCAAACTCATGTCCATTGAGTCGGTGATGCCATCCAACCATCTCATCCTGTCACCCCCTTCTCCTTCTGCCCTCAGTCTTTCCCAGCACCAGGGTCTCTACTTTGAGTAGAGAGTCAGCTTTTTGCATCAGGTAACCAAATATTGGAATTTCAGCTTCTTCTCCAGTCCTTCCAGTGAACATTCAGGGTTGATTTCCTTTAGGATTGACTGGTTTTATCTGCTTTCAGTCCAAGGGCCTCTCAAGTCTTCTCCAGCACCAAAGTTTGAAAGCACCAGTTCTTTGGCACTCAGCCTTCTTCATGGTCCAACTCTCACATCTGTACCTAGCTACTGGAGTAACCATAGCTTTGACTATAAGGACCTTTGTCAGCAAAGTGATGTCTCTGCTTTTTTAATATGCTGTCTAGATCTGTCACGGCTTTTACTCCAAGCAGCAAGTAACTTTTAATTTCAAGGCTGCAGTCACTGTCCACAGTGGTTTTAGAGCCCAAGAAAATAAAATCTGTCACTGTTTCTATTTTTCCCCATCTATTTGCCATGAAGTGATAGGACTGGATTCCATAATCTTAGTTTTTTGAATATTGAGTTAAAGCCAGCTTTTTCACTCTCCTCCTTCACCCTCATGAAGAGGCTTTTTAGTTTCTCTTCACTTTCTGCCCTTAAACTGCATAACTGAGATTGTTGATATTTCTCCCTGCAATCTTGATTCTATTTTGTCAGTTATCCAACCCAGCATTTCACATGATAAATAACTTCAGCTTAAAAGTTAAACAAGCAGGGTGACAATATACAGCTTTGACATGCTCCTTTCCCAGTTTTGAACCAGTTTGTCGTTCCATATAAGGTTCTAACTGTTGATTCTTGACCTGCATACAGGTTTCTCAGGAGGCACATAAGATAGTATGGTATTCCCAACTCTTTAAGAATTTTCCACAGTTTGTTGTGATCCACACACTCAAAAGTCTAGTGGGATAGTAATAGGAAGTAAGTTTAGTTTAGCCTTTATGGGATCAAAGTTCAAGAAACTGAGCAGGTAAGAAACGCTACAAATTTGAGAATTAGAACCTTAGATTACTAGATTAAAGATATTCTAAAATAAAGAGTTTAATCTCTGATCTTTTGTACTAGATGTAGAATTTTGAGAACATGTTTAATCTCCCTTTCCTGGTTTCATCACAATGAATAGAGACATATCACTCACTTTTCCTAGTTGAGAGATAGATCATGTAAGTTAAAGAACCAAGTATATTCATTATTGATACATAAAATATTTGCATTACTAATCTACTCAATAGATGCTAGAGATATAATGGTAAGATAGCACAAAGTCTCAGTTTTAGCAGATATTAAATTATAATAAAGAGATAAATAAGAATTACGAGGGTTGCTGCTAAGTCACTTCAGTCGTGTCTGACTCTTGCGACCCCATAGATGGCAGCCCGCCAGGCTCCCCCGTCCCTGAGATTCTCCAGGCAAGAACACTGGAGTGGGTTGCCATTTCCTTCTCCAATGCATGAAAGTGAAAAGTGAAAGTGATGTCACTCAGTTGTGTCCGTCTCTTCGCGACCCCATGGACTATAGCCTACCAGGGTCCTCTGTCCATGGGATTTTCCAGGCAAGAGTACGGGAGTGGGGTGCCATCGCCTTCTCTGATATATATTATATATGTATGTATATATATGTATGTATTATATATGTATATATATGCAAATGTATAATATAAATAGGGGATGTGTGTTTGCCTGAGGGCTCAGAAGGTAAGGAATCTATCTGCAATGCAAGAGACAAGAGATGCAGGTTCAATCCCTGGATCAGGAGATCCCCTGGATAAGGAAATGGCAACCCTCTCCAGTATTCTTGCCTGGAAAACCTCGGAGCCTGGTGGGCTAAAGTCCAAAGGGTTACAAAGAATTGGACATGACTGAGTGAAAGTGCACACACACACATGGGGAAATTAGAGAGAATATATTATTTTAGTACTATGAAAAGATATATGATTCTGGGACAGTGGTAAGGACAGCATTTGAGTTCACACAGAATGGGAACAGAGCAGAGGTGGAGTAATGAGAAAAAAAATCCCTGCTGTAGTATCGGGTCAGAACCTGAAAAATAAGTTGGAGATATCTTGAACAAGCTTCTTGAAGTTGGAGAAGTACAGCCTAAGCCCCACTGGAAAGGAAAGTGGAGCACAAAAGCAAGAGCTTTGGCACAGGGGCTGTCTTCTCCAAACTTCAAGAAAGCCAATGTGATTAGGGTGTAATGAGACAAGTAGAGAGGATGAAGAGAAGATCGAGGCTGTAGTAAAGCCCTGTAGACACTGGTTCGGATAACCTTTCCCTTCTCCAGGTGGTCTTCCCAACCCAGGGATCAAACCCAGATCTCCTGCATTGCAGGCAGATTCTTTCCCAGCTGAGCCACAAGGGAAGCCCAAGAATACTAGGATGGGTCACCTATCCCCTTTCCACCAAATCTTCCCAACCCAGGAGTCGAGCCAGGGTCTTCTGGATTGCAGGTGGATTCTTTACCAACTGAGCTATCAGAGAAGCCCGTAGACATGGACAGAAGCTTAATATTTGTTGTGATAATAATAGGGAATGACAAAGTTTTATCAGAATAATTGTATTGTCAGCATGTATTTTTAAAAAATATGTTCACCCAGAATGCTAGGAAGTGGGAAATAATAAGTGTACGAGGCCTCATAGAGTCCAGTGGGAGGAGTTCCCTCTGAAAGGTAGTGGTAGATGAACTAGCAAGAAAAGAACAAAGAAAAGTTGTGCGGGTAGAGTAGTATCTAGTAGCTACAACTCAGTGATGCAGAAAGGGTGATGGTGATCCAGAGGACCGCCTTCTTTTCCATCTCCCATATGACCAAAATTGTGGTAACTATAATTCTGACATTCATTATGATAGTCAGAGTCATCTCTACGCCAATACTCCATAAGGCTGTAGCATTGTGTGAATGGATTTTGCCAAATTATATAATTAGTTTTGAGAACCACAGTTTCATTGGGGTGAAATGGGTAGCAAATATTAGGAGATAAGACATTGTTTCGAATAAGAAACCAACTTTTCCTTAGAGTTTACCTATAATCAGTTATGTCCAGAAAGGATATAGAAAAACAAGTTTGTTGTTTATGTAGTTAATGTTTAATTGATATTATATGGGGTTAAGTATGAAATGCAATGGTTTATAGAAAAAAGTGGACTAGGGAAACTGATAGCATAAGCTTCCTTAAAAACTTTGTAAGCTTGAAAAAAGTAATAAGTAATCTCCAGACTATTTGCTCTATTTCAGGCATCATAATAAATGTTTCACAGAAATTATTTTACTAAATCTGGCAGTAACCCAGTTGGGTAAAGACATACTGTTAGGTTTAACAGATTGATCCAGGCCCTTAGCTGGTAACAAATGAAAGGAAACAGGACTTGAATTCAGAGTATGTGATTTTAACCTTTAAGCCACACTACCTACTTCTTTCAGTATAAATATCTTTAAATAAAC